>NC_134539.1:34882500-35494375 GCF_050624435.1 Tenrec ecaudatus
AAATAACTGTACCTCAAACCAGCCAGGAATAAAGGCATGAGACTTATCAGCAGGAGGCAGTGGGAAACTACGACCATGGGGTTGATTCTGACTCGTAGCAACCCTATAGGACGAAGTAGAACTGCCCCCCCCCCAAGTGTTTCCAAGGCTGTAAGTCCTTAAAGAAAGTTCTCCTGGTTGATGACTGCCTGGAAGGTTCAAACGACTGACCTTTTAGCCAACAGCTGAATGCTTTCACTGCTGTGCACCAGGGCTCCTGGTGGTTGTAGAGGTCACATGTTACAGAGGAAGGAATCATGGAAGACTTCATGGAGAAGGTGGCATTTCAGAATCAACTTTGATGGTAGTGAGTTTTTGTTGGCCAAAAAAAAAAAATGGATTTAGACTCGGGAGTTTCAGGATGGGGAAAGAACATTCTAGAATAGTGGTTCTTAACTTTCCTTATACCTCAGCCCTTTAATACGGTTCCTCATGTTGTGATGACCCCCAACCATAACATTATTTTCGTTGCTACTTCATCACTGCAATTTTGCTACTATTATGAATTGGGCGACCACTGTGAAAGGGTCGTTCAACCCCCCAAAGAGTTTGTGACCCGCACGTTGAGAACCGCTGTTCTAGAAGGAGGTAGGCCAAAATAAGGCATAGCAGAGGCCAACCAAACCAAATCCACTGCTATCAGGTCGATTCTGACTCAAAGCGACCCTGGAGGACAGAGTAGAACTGTGGGCTTTCAGGAGTCTCTTTATGGGGGTAGGGAGCCTCGTTTTTCTCCCACGGAGAGGCTGGTGGTTTCAAACTGCTGACCTTGCAGTTAGCAGCCCAACTCCTACAGCGGAGGTACTCAGTGCAATGTGTTTATCTCAGGGCTTATTTGAAGGTGATTTGAAGGAAATGAGGCTAGACAAGTAGGTCAAAGCCAAAAGGAGAGGTTCTTCAAGGACTGGCTTATGAGTTTCTTCTTTATCCTGAAGGCACTGGGGAGCCATTGAAGAGATTGGAATCAAGGTGAGGGCGAGCCAGAGCTGTGATTTAGGAAGGTTTATTTCCCATCACATAGGAAATAGATTCCAGTGTGTATAGTGGTGGGTGGAGTGGGGTGGTTTTTGCCGTTTCATTTTGTAATTATTTTGCAGCATGTGTAGATAAATCAATAAATTGTCTTTATGTTTTATTAAGAAGTAATTGCTTTTCTTATTATGGTCATTGGATTTTGAAACAAGTATTCAGTGCACAGATTATGGTCTGGGGAAACCCAGCTTTAATTTTATAATGCTAATCTGTTGGAAAATAGAGTTGGCTTAATAGAAATTGCTTTACAGAAAGTTCCAGAAGGAAGGAGCCCTCCCTCCCTCTCTCCCTCCTTTGCCTTCAGCCTCTCGTCTTTCCTCCATCCTTCCCCACCCGCTTCCTTCCTTTATTAGCACTTTCTTTTAAACCAGAAGTGCTTGCGTTCATTTTACTCCGTAATAATCTGGTAGTGCCAAGTCGTATAAAATCGACAAGAATTAAAAATTTTGGATCTTTCTTGCTTTTCCTACTCAGCCTGTTTCTTTCTCACTTTACGACTTGCGTGGTTAAAGCAGCCGAGTCACACTCATTTGATCTCATTCCACTGGGCACGGGGTCCTCAAACTTTTTAAACAGGGAGCCAGTTCACTGTCTCTCAGACCCACTGGAGGGTCAGACTATAGTTTTTTAAAAAAAACTATGAACAAATTCCTATGCACACTGCACATATCTTATTTTGAATTAAAAAAACAAAGGGGGCAAAAAAACCTGGCAGGCCAGATAAATATCCACAGCGGGCTGCATGTGGCTTGCAGGATGTAGTTTGAGGACACCTGCACTGGGGGTTTAAGTGAGAGTTGGTATAGGAATTTGGAGGTCATAATTTTTCAAATATGCTGTTACTTTTAGTATGTGTAATCTAGAGAGACCCTGATACCATTTTATTTATATTTATATGTATATATATATATATTCGGAAGAGCTATTTTTTAAGTACAAAGATATTTATTGAAGCATTATTTATAAAAATGAAAGGTTGAAAGTAATTAAAAATAATAGTCAAAGAAAATTCAATTATGTATCATTGTTAACCTAGTAAAGTTATACTTCTGGAAAGTTGAAAAAATTGAAATGGTAATGATGTAACTAAATTGAAAATCTAGGGATTAAACTATTGGTGTAGCACGTGGCTGACTACATTTGAAACATATGCACCATGTATGAACTATGCCTTGAGAGACAGCAGGTAAAATGGTTAACAAACAATATTTGATGGTAAGATTACTGATGGCTTATATTTTCCTCTTTTTAAAAATCATTTTATTAGGGGCTCATACAACTCTTATCACAATCCATACATACATCAATTGTGTATAGCACATCTATACATTCATTGCCCTCATCATTCTCAAAACCTCTGCTCTCCACTTAAGTCCCTGGCATCAGGTTGTCATTTTCCCTCACCCTCCCTGCTCACTCCTCCCTCATGAGCCCTTGATAATTTATAAATTATTATTTTGTCATATTTTGCCCTGTCTGACATCTCCCTTCACCCAATTTTCTGTTGTCCGTCCCCCAGGGAGGAGGTCACATGCAGATCCTTGTAATCAGGTCCCCCTTTCCAACCCACCCTCCCTCTATGTTCCCAGTATCACCACTCTCACCACTGGTCCTGAAGGGATCATCCGCCCTGGATTCCCTGTGTTTCTGGTTCCTATCTGTACCAGTGTCTAGCCATATTTGTAAGGTAGAATTGGGATTATGATAGTGGGGGGGGGGAGGAAGCATTTAGGAACTAGAGGAAAGTTGTATTTTTCATCGTTGCTACATCGCATCCTGTCTGGCTCTCCTCCCTGAGACCCTCCTGCAAGGGGATGTCCAGTGGCCTACAAATGGGCTTTGGGTCTCCCCTCTGCACTCCCCCTCATTCACTATGGTAAGATTTTTTGTTCTGATGATACCTGATACCTGATCCCTTCAACACCACGTGATCACACAGGCTGGTGTGCTTCTTCCATGTGGGCTTTGTCGCTTCTGAGCTAGATGGCTGCTTGTTTACCTTCAAGCCTTTAAGACCCCAGATCAATATTTTTTGATAGCCGGGCACCATCAGCTTTCTTTGCCATGTTTGGTAGAACTATCTGTAATAGGGCCTGGACTGTGGCCAGTTAGCACCATTGATTTTCATCCTTCATCTAACGTGCAGTGGAGGTCCGTTAAGCACTGAAGAATCATGGCGGATCTGAGAACCATGACCCTGACCTCATGGAGCTTAGACTTCAACAGGGCGTACGTATACGTATACATTTGTATATACGTGAATCGTCAACTATAGTTCCAAGAGGGCGAGAATACGGAATGGTCTGGGAGCACCTGACCCAGAGTTGATGGTCAGAGAAAACTTAACAAGCGGGATAGAGACAGAGGTCTGAACATCAACTGGAGTAGGTCAGTGAGGAGGGCACAGGACCGGCCACTGTTTCCTTGTGGTATAAAAGAAGAAGGTCACAGCGAGTTGGAACAAAGCTAACCTAACATTAGGGTTGGAAAGTGTGGTGGGAAATGGGGAGTGACTGCAAATGAGTGCAGGGCTGGGTTTTGGTTTTGCCTGGTGGTCAAAGTCGGAGTTGTGGCCATCATGTTTTCACCTCACAGCAACCCTGTGGGACAGGTAGAACCACCCTTGTGGGTTTCCAAGACTGTAGTAATTCTATAGGAGCAGGGAACTCGTCTTTCTCCCGTGGCACGGCTGGTGGTTTCAAACCCCTAATCTTACAGTTAGCAGCCCAGTGAATAACCACTATGCCACCAGGGCTCCTTGAGTGGTGGTGGTGGTAATGAAATGTGCAATTGATTGTGGGATGGTCGCTCAACTCTGTGACTATATTGAAAACCTCTGCTTCCACTACTTGAAGTAGGTGCCTTTGTATAGGATGTGAGGTGTATCCACATAAAGCACTAATGCAAAGTCACTTGGGGAAGCCAGCCAAGGAGGAGCAGGAAGTGTGTCCCAGACAATGCCCAGCAGGGGGGACTGGCGCCTCCTGGAGGTGGTGAGCGGTGCCACAGAGGCAAGTGGAGACGAGGAGAGGTGGGTGAGGCCCAGGACACCTAAGCATAGTAATCGCAGCAGCCGGAAGAAAAGATGGCACAAGGACATCATTGCTGTTGCCAGACGGACTTGGGGAAAAGCAGAGGATTCCAGGAAGAGGTTTACTTGTGTTTTGCTGACTGTCAAAGGTGTTTGACTGTGGAAGCCGTCACACAGCAGGGACCACAATGGGAAGATGAGAGATCCCAGAGCCCTTCGTTGTGCGCATGCAGAATCTGTACCTAGACCGAGAGAGCGTGATTCAAACAGAACAGGGAGGACTGCCAGATTTCATCCAGGACTGTATCCTCTCACCACACTTGCTCAGCCCATAGGCAGAGCAAGTAGTCAGGGAAGATGGAGTCCAGGCAGAGGAGCCAGCGTCAGGATTGGAGGAAGGCGCACCGACACGCTGCCATTTGCAGACGATGACCTTGCGTGGGAAAAGCGAGGAGGAGTTGGAGCACTTGCTGATGAAGATCAAGGGCGGTAGCCTTCAGTTTGGATTAAAACGCAATGTGACGAAAACCCAAATCCCCACAACTGGACCAGCAGATAACGTCACAATAAATGGAGGAGAGGTGGGAGGTGTCACGGATTTCCTCGTTTTCGGATCCACCATCAAGGCTCCTGGAAGCAGCAGTCAAGAAATCAGACGATGTATTGCACTGGGCGATCAGCTGCACGAGACCTCTTGACTGTGCTGAAGAGCGAGGTGGTCGTTTGGGGAACGAAGGCACACCTGGCCCAACCGTGATGTTTCAGTCACCGCACAGGCAGGTGAAAGTCGGGGACTGGACAAGGAAGTCTGAAGCAGAATCAGTGCATTCAAATTGGGGTTCTGGGGTCGAATATTGCAAGTACCACGGATTATCAGAAAAACAAGCGAATCGGTCTTGGAAGAAGTACAGCCACAATGCTCCTTAGACATGAGGATGGTGATACTTTATCTCAGGGACTTTGGACACGTCAGGAGAGGCCCGTCCCTGGAAAAGGCCATCATGCCTGGTACATGGACGGGCGGCGGATCAAAGGGCGCCCTTCCGTGAGGAGGATTGACATCGATGCTGCAACACGGACTCAGACATCACACAGATGTGGGGCTGGTGCAGGACCAAGCAGTCTCTGGTTCTGTAGCACAGAGTCACCTTGAACTAGAACCAACTCGATGGCACCTACCAACTATGTATGGAGTTCTTGTACCAGGGGCTTTAAAAAATGATGGGAATGGAATGAAAAGATAATCAAAGTTTCCCATGAGCTTTCTGAAGCTCCCTCAAATGCCAGCACTGTTCTAAGAATTTGGCATGCATGTAAGGTGACCAGATGTTAACATTGGTAAAGCGAGACACCATTGATAAAACTCATATCCTGGTGAAATAGCCACACGGCAGCCGAAAACCATATACCCTAGCTTGTTGTGCATTCTTTCCCAAAAATCGGGACTTTTTAAAAAACGCCACGGGACACAAGAAAAATTGTTAAAAATCGGGACTGTCAGTCTTGAAAGCTTGAAGATAAACAAGTGGCCATCTAGCTGAGAAGCATCAAAGCCCACATAGAAGAAGCAAATGAGCCTGTCTGACCACAGGTGCAGAAGGGACCAGTTATCAGACATCAAAGAGCTAAAAACCATATCAGGGGGTGCCCACCTCCCTGATACGATCAATAAAGCCAAATGTGCATAAGCAAATGTGGTGAAGAAAGCTGATGGTGTGTGGCTATCAAAAGATATAGTGTCTGGGGTCTTAAAGGCTCGAAGATAAACAAGTGGCCTTCTAGCTCAGAAACAACAAAGCCCACATGGAAGAGACACACCAGCCTGTGTGACCACGAGCTGTCAAAGGGATCAGGTATCAAACATCAAAGAACAAAAAATCATATCATTATAAATGAGGTTAAGTGCAGAGTGGAGACTCAAAGCCCATTGGTAGGCAGCTAGACACTCCCTTACTGAAGGGTTGTGGGGAGAAGATGAACCAGGCAGGGTGCAGGGTTAAATACTTCCTCCCCCCCCCCCACTGTCACGATCCCAATTCTACCTTGCAAATCTGGCTAGACCAGAGGATGTACATAGGGACAGATAGCAACTGGAAACACAGGGAATCCAGGACAGATGACTCCTCCAGGACCAGTGGTGAGAGTGGCAATGCCTGGAGGGTGGAGAGAATGTGGGGTAGAAAGGGGGAACTGATTACAAGAATCTACATATAGCCTCCTCCCTGGGGGAGGGACAGCAGAGAAGAGGGTGGAGGGAGACGTCAGACAGTGTAACATATGATAAAATAATAGTAATATATGAATGATGAAGGGCTCATGAGGTAGGGGGGAGTGGGGAGGGAGGGGGAAAATGAGCAGCAGATATTAAGGGCTCAAGTAGAAGGCAAATGTTTTGAGAATGATGATGACAACACATGTACATACGTTCTTGACACAATGGATGTATGTATGAATTGTGATAAGAATTGTATGAGCCCCAATAAAATGATTTTTTAAAAAATCGGGATTGTCCCGCCAAAAGCGGGATGTCTGGTCACCTTACATGCGTGGCTCCTCGGTGCTCAAGATGACCTTCTGCAGCAGGCACTGTTGTAATGAGCACATTAACACAGAGGAAGCAGGTCCAGCCGTTAAGTAGCCTACTCACCGTCACGGTCTAATTCATAAGCGGAACAATTGGGTTATGATCCAAGGAGGTCTGACTCCAGAGTTCACAGTAAGTACCCTGAAAGGTATAAGGTGACATCTCGAAGCTGTTTTTTAAGAACTTTTTCAAAATGGAGGTACATTTTATATAACATCCAAGTAATCACTGTAAAGTGTAGAAGTCAGTGCCCCTTTAGTACCGTCATACTGTGGTACGGATGCCATTGCTCAGTAGTCTCAACACTTTCTATCAGTCCAGAATAGCACCCTCTGTGTCACTGAGTTCTACGCAAGGGAGTCATGTGATCTGGGTGCATCTTAGAAAAATCTCTCTGAACCATCTCTGTGGCCAGGGACATGGACTGGGGTGAGCAAGACTGAAGGAAGGGAGACCAGCTGCCGCAGGAAGGGGCCATGCTAGCCCAGACATGTGTGGGGGCAGCAAGAAGTGGAGACCTGAGAGAGAGAGGAGGGCTCATTTGCAGGGAGAGTGGTTGGATTTGAGGGGGAGGGGGAAGACTCTCCGGTGGAGGCCTGGGCTCTGGATCGGAGAAGTCGGGTGGGTGGTTCATTAAATGATGGGTATGCTGTCCGGTCACAGGTGTGCGTGGTGCAGGCTGGGGCTGTCACAGGAGAGGACCTTACATCTGTGACCTCGTCACTAGTCAGCATCATGGCATCATCGCAGCTGGCAGGGACGTTAGCATCTCTTCCAGATCTAGAGGTGGAAATGGAGGCTCGGGAAGGAGGAAGGACTTGGTCACACAAGGACAGTGGCAAGGTCAAAACGAGTTCTGCCCCTGCTGAAGCTCAGGCTGGTGTGTCTTTGCCTGCCACGTTGCCACTCCCCAGAGCACCTCGGCTTCGACCCTCAAAACGTTGATTCTCTTCTGAGGAGGGAGCATTGCTGCACAAACAAGAACAGTGGGGACGCAAATAGAAATGAAAAGAAGGGACCACCCAAACCCAGTGTGTCCCTCGGATGGACGAGAGAAACAAATCCAGAGACAGTCGTATGTGTAAGAGAAAGAGCTTTATATCAAAGAGCAAGTGAATGTTAAGAAAACATCTCAGCCCAGTCCAGATCAAGTCCTGAAGTCTGATATTAGCCCATATGTCTGATACTAGTCTATAAATTCCTCTTCAGACTCACACAACACATGTAACGGATGCCAAATGCAAGAAGATCCCAGGCCAGTGGGTGGCAAGTCTTGTGGAACAGTGGAAGCGTCTCAGGGCTGGCGTGGATCTCCATGGGTCTCCTCCAGCTCCAGGGCTCTGGCTCTCCCTCCAACAGCAATGTCTCATAGAGAAAGTGTGTGTCCTGCCTCCGGGGAGGAAAACGGGAATTCCCAGAATCCTCAGGACAAGGTCTTAACCACACAGAGGCTTCATTGGCTATGACCAGATTGACAGGCTAGACTCCACCCCTTCCTCAAGTTGACAGTGGATTATGTAACAGCCACATCCAGCCTCCTCCCCTCCAAGGGGCGGCATAGAGTTCCTTGCCTGAGTGCCCCAGGCACACTGTTGCGAACGTGCTCCCCGAGGACAGGCACAGCTACACCTATGGGGTTCATTCATGAAAGCAAATGGCTTTTCTTGAATGTTGTCTGGCGTGAGATAAGCACTTTCTGTTGGCTGCTTCGTGCTTCATCTTTAGGGTTCCTGTCTCAGAGAGCGTCCCTCTTCTGAATTCTCTCCTTAGGCAGCACTCCCAGCCGTGGCCATCTCAGCATCCTTTTAAAGTGGGGTGACCCAAAGTGGACACTGTTCTCTCCTGAGGTCAGGGACAGAGGGCAGAAGGCTTACTTAGGGCTTCATTTCTGGTCTTCTGGTCCTGTGGTTTCCCGGGACCTCAGGTTTTCATTGGTAGTTAGTCACAGCATGGAGCGCCTCGCCTAAGGGCTGCCTTTTCCTCACAGCTGACCCGATTCTCTGAATCATTGGCAGCGAACTGGGCAGTTCCACAGGAGGTTTCCAGGCAGAATGCTTAATTAGGCCTTAATTAAGACAGCCAGAGTGGCCTGTTTGCCTGAACCGGAGCACAGGGTCCTGATTGGCAGGCGGCACCCAGCGTTCTTGGCTGACAGTCATCAGCCTCTCCCAAGCCCTGTGCAGAGATGGGCGAGGTATACGCTGCCCCACCAGCTGGCAGGAGCTGGTCCCTAAATGCCAGGGAGCCTTTTAGACACCTCTTTCTAATCGGCCCTACACTCTGCCTTACTGGCCAGCTCTTAGGCTCTCTATCAGGCAGTGAACACTTCAAGGGCTCAGGCCACGCCAGGTTCACCTCAGTCCTCTCTGCCAGGCAAGGAGGACTATGCTATAAATTGGCCGAATTGCATTGAGTTTTGAACAAGATCCCTTGACTTGAGATGTCACCACCCCTCCTTTGCCCATGAGAGTTGTCAAGTCAATTCTGACTCATAGTGACTCTATACGGATGGGTAGAACTGTCCCACAGGGTGACCACGGCTGAATCTTTACAGATTGGTACGTCTTCCTTTTGCAGAGCGCCTGATGGGTTTGAATTGCTGACCTTTCGGTTAACAGCCAAGTGCTTACCCACTGTGCCATCGGGGCCTCTCGACGTAGGCCTGGAATTGCAAAATGCAGTGACTGGGATCTCACACGCCCATGACCAGTACCAGGGAAGGGAGAGGACTTCAGATAAAACCTCAAGGTCTGGCCAAGACAGAGCTCAAGGTCAGGGGTCCCAGGCGAGAACTCTGTGGAGCATGCCTCTGGCCCTGCTCTGCAAACCATTCCTGGTTCCCGTGCTGCTGGTTCAGTGGCCTCTGACTTTTAGCATAGTAGGCTTGGACTTGTGCCTTCCTTTCTCGGACACAGACACACAGAGCCAAATTTCAGTCCATGAGGATGGTGAGTACTTCCTGTGGGCAGCTCGGAGGGTCCTGGGTCTGCCTTTCCCAAGCCCTGTCATCACCGTGGGCTTATTTTATCAAACATGTCCTGAGGCTCTTGGAAATGAGTTGGCATGACTCACTTGATAGTAAAAAAAAAAAAAAATCCCAAACAAATCTAGCCGTGGAGTTCACACTCCTTGATTTTGTTGAATTAGGCCCAGATGGTTGTCAAGAAAATTTCTTCTTAACAGATCCGGGACACTTGTAACAGGCGACACATCAATAGAGAGGAAAAACGCTTCACATTGAATGGCAGGGGACCCTGGGGAACCTGGGGTCTCACCATCTCAGAGCGGGAACGGGCCACACAGGCTTCCAGGTTAGCCCCAGTTTGTCGGGGGAGGGAGGGAGGGAGTAGCAGGCGGCACCAGACCAAACGTGTTCTCATGGAGGTTCTGTTTTGGAAAAACCAGGAACTCAAGCTCTGCCGTCCAGTTGATCCCCACTCAGGGGACCTGTGGGGCAGGGGAGAACTGCCCTGCGGGTGCCCGAGACTCAGTTGTTATGGGGATGGAAAGCCTCTGCTTTCTCCCACGGAGCAGCTGGTGGTTTCGAACTGCTGACCTTATGAGGGAAAAGAGACCCTAAATTCAAATATAACTTATACCGACCCATTTGATTAAGTCTTAAAACAGGACAAGATAAGACAAAGATGAAGCTAAATCATCCGGTCAAGGGAGACCAGCACAAGCGCCTACTGTGTCCCAGGATTCATAGTCACATGGCTGCTCCCACAGCATGTGCAGGCAAAGGACAGTGTCACACGGTCATGACGGGCAGCAGGTCATGCCATCAGAGTTGCAGGCAGGATCGCAGAAGCAGAAAGAGGACATGATTGGGAGAGGTACTTTTGCAAAGTTTATGAGATTGGCTTGGGGCCCTCGGACCACTTGAGTCGAGTTCATTACCCCAAAAGGAAGCCCGGGACCTGGGACGCAGCCACTCCCCATTCCTCCCTCTCTTCAGCTCTGTCGACTGGAGCCAATCTGTTGCCTGTCTACAGAAAGGCTTATTGGTGACATTGCAGAGACACGTGCCCTTGGTGTGTCTGGCTCCTTGTACTGAACATGATGTTTTCAAGCTTTTCCCGTGGGGTCGTGTGGATCAGTCCTTCGTTTCTTTTCATAGCTGATACTGCTCCGTGGCACAGACACGCCACCATGTGTCGACCAGTTCATCAGCTGACGGATGTCCGTGTGGTCTCCTCCGCTCGGTCCTTGTGAGCCACACAGGTGTGAACAGTGGCATTCAGGTTTTTGTTAGGACACCTGTTTTCAGTTGTTTGGGGATCTAGGCCTGGGAGTGGAGTTGCTGGGCCACATGGCCATTCTAACACGCACCGACGGCACTGAGGACGGCCTGAGATTGGTGGATCCAACCCACCAGCTGCTCCTGCCAGAGGAACACGTGGCATGCTGCTTCCATCAAGATTTATGGCTTAGGACGCCCTGTGGGACCATTTTCCTTTGTTCTAGAGGCAAGGACTTGACTACGATGGGTTTGATGTGGGTTTGGCAAGTCTGCGCTTCGCTTACTGAGGAGCTGCCCACACATGTGACATGTGACTTTCCGACCCTTTCTTCTCCCCAGCTTCTCTGGCTGCCCTCCGCCCTCTGGGACCATTTCTTCTGATTCTTTCGTGGCTCAGCTTCATCTTCAACCTTTGAAATGATGGTCCCGCCCACAGCCCGTTCATTCTGTGCTTCACACAGCCCGTTCATTCTGTGCTTCGCACTGCCTCACTCCACCCTGGTGGTGTCCTTCCTTAAGACCACATCACAAGACAAAGGATTTCTTGAACAAACCCTGCTCGGGCCCCACCTCAGACTAAGGCTGCCTCTTGGGGAGGTGGGAGGTGGGACCTAGGCACTGGTGTTATGTAAAGACTCCCCCCCCATCCCAGTAATTTTGATGTCCAACTTTTCCTAGGTCACCATTCCTTGTCGTGGTCCTGAAACTCACTGACATCAAGTTGATTCCGACTCAGAGTGACCCTAAAGGACAGAGAGGAACTGACCTTGTGGCTTTCCAAGGCTAGAAAATCGTTATGGGAGCAGAGAGCCTCATCTTTCTGGCATGGGCTGACTGGTGGGTTTGAACTTCTGAGCTTGTGGTGAGCAGCTCAATTGGTAACCCTTCACAGCCCCAGGACTCTCTCATGGTCTCTGTTTCACGTTTAGCTCCAACCCTCTTGTAGGTACTTCCATGGGTGGCCCTCAGGCACCTCAAATTCAGCTTTTCCCAACAAAATGCTTCCTCTTCCCCTCCAACCTTGTCCTTCTCGGTGAGAGGAACAACGGCACCCTGCTGACGTGAACCGAACCACAAACCTGGGGGTTGTAGGTGCCTTTTTCTCTCTCTCATTCCAATTCCCAGTTGATTTACTGATTCATTCAACAGTACACTGATCAATAGCCAGGACTGTGGACAATCTAGGAATTCTGTTAGGAAAACCAAAGGAACATAGATAAAATAGCTAAGTAAAAATATAGACAAGAGGATAGCTGAAATTAATAATAAGGATATAACAATTACCATTATTGAGAATCTTCTTTTTTAATATAGTTGATTGGTTCAGCCTTTATTGTAAAACGCCTTGGTGGCAGGGCGGTGGTTCGCTGACCGGTTTCAGGGAGGCCCAGGAGGTTCTTCAGGTCATACATTCTGGAGGTGCTCCGTAGAGGAGGGCGCTTCCAAACGTCCGTGGGAAAATTCCGCTCTCTTGATTGCACTTGTCCGTGAAGGTTCTCAAGCCCCCTCGTGTGTTCTCTAATGTACCGCGAGATGGGTGAGGCCAGACCTGTTTCACAGCCTGTGGCACAGCCCAGCGTGCTTCAGCTACGTGTCCAGCGACACATGGTTGGCACACGGTTAGTAAAGATTGAGTTGGTCACTAAGGATGGACTTTGAGCCCAGTGCTCGCCATGGAAGCACGGAAGGAGGGGACTTGGGTGTGACCATCCCTGCCCATGGGAGTGCATTGGGAGAAAGAGGGGCCCTATATAGAGTCAGTTTCAGAAACCCACAGGGGTGAACTGTCCCTGTGGCCTCGGAGGCCTCGGTGGCAGTCAGTGTGGGTTTGGCTTTGAGGAGAGTGCATAGAAACTGCAGCGGGGGGTGCAAAGACCTCGCCCCCTTTTGCTCACATCGCTCGCAAATCACTTCTTCCATTCGGCCCTGAGTTTTCATTCGGTGCTTCTCCTGGCTCCCCAGGGAACTGCAGACAACTTGAGGGCGAGGAGCATGTCCTGCTCATCCCGGTGTCCTCCAGAGCCTCTGGGAGGCCTTGCTGTCCACTCTGTCGGTGCTCCTGGAGGACAGGCCTTGTGCCTGATTCATCTCCAGGCATCAGCGCAGGATCGCCTGCCCAGGGTGGCAGGTGAGGGAGCGGGGCACTGGAGGACACTGAGGAGAAGACTGGAGGTCAGTGGGCCTTTGGAAGCAGTAGTTTGTTGAAAGATGAATAAGTTTAGGATTTGAAAGGGCTTTGAGATCATCTTTACAGCTAAGGAAACGAAGACTCTGAGAAGGGAGGGACTTGACTGGAGTCACATATCCAGCCGGTGGAAGAGCAGGGACTTGACTGAAGGGCTTCTGCCCCATGCTCCGTGTCTGCATTGGGTTCAGCCACACCGCCGGGTCAGCAGTGTCACTTTACTATCCATCTTTGAGGCTACTTAAGAAGCCCTGGCCAGGACCGCTGCGGGGAGATGAGGCCTTGAGGGGAACATTGCCTCTCTTATCGGAGTAAGTGTCTGCCTTTCCCACAACCTTTCCAGGGCTCACCGTCCATTGGGGAGGGATGTGATGAGCCTCTAGCTTTCTCCTGGGACTGGCCCGGGTCCCTGTGCCGTTATGTCACTGGCAAGGAAAAAGCACAGCGTGCTGGCTGATACTGCCGCTGCCCTGTGTTTCCCAGAGGGCCATGCAGAGGTCTTCGCACGAGGATGCACCGGAGAAGGTCTAAGCGCGTTCTGTGAGATGCTGAAGCCCCTTACGCAGACCTGAAATCCGAGTGGCGTGGCATTGGCTTGAGCCAGTGTTTCCCAAAGCTCTGTCTGTCTGCAAGTTATGTAGGACCCATGATGACTAACGGTGGTACATGAAGGAACTTTTGTTTTCTTTTAATTTAATGGCTGTCTATTAATTTTAATGTATAGAGCAGAGAATGATGTTTACCTGTGTTTCATGGACTCTGCCGTGGCGTTTGACTGTGTGGGTCACAGAAAAGCCTGGATACCATTGGGAAGACTGGGAATTCTGGAACACCGAATGTGCTCATGGGGCATCTGTACAGAGACCAAGGGCAGTCTGTGGGACAGCACAAGGGGATACTGAGTGACTGGAAATCAGGAGAGATGTGTGTTTGGGTTGGATCCTTTCACCGTTCTTATTTGATTTGTACGTTGAACAAATAATCCTACAAACTGGATTCTGTGAAGAGGAACACAGCATCAAGATTGGAAGAGGGCTCAGGTGCTAGTCCGGGAAGACTAGAGAAACAAATTCATGGTCACACGTATGTATAAGAGGGAGTTTTATATAAAGGGTACTTGTACATTAAGAAAGCAGTTGAATGTTGAGAAAACATCCCAGTCCAGTGCAGATGAAGTCCATAGTCTGATATTAGCTCATATATCTGATACCAATACCAATCTATAAAGACCTTTCAGACTCACAGAACACGTGCAGTGACACCAAATGCAGGAAGATCACAGGCCAGTGGCAGGGAAGTCTTGTGGATCCAGTGGCAGTGTAAGTTTCTCAGTGCTGTCAGGGTCTCCACTTAGCTTCTCCAGCTCCCAGGACTTTGGCCGCATCAGGGTAGCTTCATGTGGCTTCTCCTGAGAAATGCCTCACCGGTAGTGAGCCAGTGTCCCGCCTCCAGCGAGCTATTTCTGTCCTTAGCGCCTCCAACCTGACTGACAGGCTAAACTCCACCCCTTCACTCCTAAGTCCCAAATTGACAACAAATTATGTAACTACCACAAGTAGTATAAGAACTCATTACCTAGTAATATAAAACCTACCCGAGTTGATCTAGATGGAAAGCAGCATCCACTTGGAAAGCAAAGAAAATCACCTGACGCAGCAGGTAGGGACTAGAGCGAGTTGCCCCTGAATGAACCGTGTCTAGAGGTTTTTATCAGGTGCGGGGTACGTGACCTGTCTGCATCTCTGGGTTATCTTAGGCCTGCTCCCATTTCTCATGTCCAATCACATACGCCGTCATGCTCTCCCCTCAGCTGGGTGTTGCCTGGATACGGACAAGGAAGTACACGGACAAGGAAGTACACATGCAAAGAGAGGCTTGGGTTTGATGACCTTGGAGTTTAGAATCCGCCTAGGGCTCTGATGCCTGCAGGCTTCACACTAGATTGTCCCAGGCTGCTGAGATCTGCTGTGGCTCCCAGTGCTTCCCCACACCAGGCCTCATTCCCGCACTCTGACTCAGGGTTCTCCTTCACCTCTCAACACCATGACGGGTCAGAAGAACACGCGCGTCTGTATGGGGAAGAATTCAGAGTGCTGGATGAGTGAGGACGGTGACACTTGAGCTCTTGGCTCTGGACAGGTCATTAGCAGAGACCAGTCCCTGGGGATGGACATCATGCTTCATCACAGAGAGGGTCAGCCGAGAGGAGAGGAGACGATCAATGGGCACAGTGGCTGCAACAGGGGGCTCGAATGAGGGGCCATGGTGAGGATGGCCCAGGGCCCGCAGTGCCGCATTCTGTTGTGTGTCCACAGGATACTCTTCAGTCAGAATCAGCTTCAAGGCACCACCTTGGAAACCCGCAGGGCTGGGGTCCCTGTGCCCTATAGGGTGGCTCAGGATCAGTCAGCTAGGTGGCAGTGAGTTTGGGTTTGACCATGATCCAACCTATGATTTAATTCATAGTACAACTGAGGGTGAATCCAGTTGTAAGTACCATCTCATAGAATTCTTTTTTAATGCAAATTGTGTGTGCCCCAGGTATGGTGGTCTGGCAGACTGCAGACATGACAGAGGCTGTTAGGGCAGTTGGGGTCAGCCATCCTTTGGGAAATGCTACCCTGAGAGGGTGGTGAGCCACGGGACTTTCCCAGGAGCCTCTTCCTGCGGCCGCTTTCTGCTGGATGCAAGATGAGAAGGACCGGCGCTCCTGTAGGTGATCGAAATGCTTAGAAGCTTTGAGCCACGGGTTTGGTACAGTCAATCTCTTCTCTGGCTTTTTAATTTTTATTACAACAAAAAAAGAGGTTTCCCCTGGAGAGCGCGGTGACTAGAAGCGGAACCGGGATGCTGTGTGGTGTGGCGCCCCAAATAAGAATGACAACTCTCTCTCGGCGCTTTTTCTCGACTGCTCATGATCACAGGTAAAATGCCTTCTGAAGTCAAGATATCAAGGCCTGGGTTGACCGGGCTCTCCGAGAAGGAGACAAAGCTCACCTGAGACCATCCAGCTGATTCAGACTCAGCAGCCCGACAGGACAGAGGGGAACTGCCCCCCGGAGTTTCCAAGCTGCAAATCTCTATGGAAGCAGACTGGCAGCTTTCTCTGAAGGAGCAGTTGGTGAATTCGAACTGCCGACCTTTCACATAGCGGAGGAGCTCTTTAACCACTGTACCCTAAGGCTCTTGGATGGAAGAGGGATCTGAAATTCCTGTATGGCATCCTGCTTACAGTTGCGCTGTCCATCAAGTCTCCTCTTAACCGGAATTCTCTTTAGGAAATCTGTGCAGATGTGAGACTCTGGCTCATTATCACTCACTGAGCTGTATAGTCACTAATGAACCAAGGCGACAGCAACTGATTGACATTCCAAATGGAAATATGAGCTTCCCTGAAATATTTGCCAATAGTATTTTCTCTTGGTTTAGAATATTCAAGAATTGAACCTACATATTACCCTGATGTTCTGATTTCATCATAGCATTCCAGACTTAACCTGCTTCAATTTATTTAGTAAACCTTGGTTGAGCTCAAGGCCGCCTGCTAGACCCTACAAGAATCGCAAATAAGCAGGAGACCTTTCTTCAAGCTTCAAGGAGTTTGCTGCCTAAGGGAATTAAATAAAGCCTGAGGCCATGCCTGGTGAGAAAACAACAACTGCAGAGTGGGACCCCTGGGCTGGGTGGGGAAGGGAGAGGAGACACAGGACTGTGATTGGGTGGACCGCGGTAGATGGAGGAACCGTCCTGGATACGGTAGCATTACAGCTGAGTTTCATTGCTATGCTTTGGATAATCATTGGACTTGGAAGGGCAAGGTTGGTGCTTCGAACACACCAGCCAACCCACAGGAGAAAGATGAGGCTGTCTGTTCCCAGAAAGACTATAAACCCCCGGAAACCCGATAGAGTTGCTGTGAGTCGGAATCAACTCCATGACAGTGGGTGTGACTTGGAGTTGTAGGAATTGAATGGGTCCTATGCATCCAGAATCTATTCTCTGGCCCTGAGTTGGGGTTTGGGTGTGTTTGTTTTGAATAGATCCTTCAGAGTAAGTTCTTGAATGGAGGCACTGGAGCGGCTGCCGAGGGTGGTTGTTGTGGAAAGATAAGCATTGGAATAGAGAAATACCAAAGGATAGGCTCCTGCTCCTGTCGACCTCCCCAGACTCTCAGAAACCCCTCTCAGCCACTCTCAGCAAGTTCTTTAGCCTGACAACAAAGCTTTCATTTCGTTGTCCTCAAAATGCAACGATGGATTCCTGGGTCGCAGTGGGGTTGTCCGAGGAACGAAGGAAGTGTTAGAGTAGAGGTGAGCTCTCCCGGCGCCTTCACTCCCATAGCAGGTGGGTCTTTGTGGGGATTGGTGGCCGATAGAGTTGGACAGCTGGAAAGAAGTTGGATTTTAGGAATGGGGCACCCTGGAGGGTTTGAGCAGAGAACTGATGAAATGATGCAGTTGCATGGTTAGAAAAGAGTACTTGAAAGTCAAGGAGGGGATGGGGTGGTGATGACGTCAAGGGGTCCATAGGAAACAGAATCTTTGGAAACTGGTTGTGGCAGCAAACGTACAATTCTGCTGAACGTGATTGAACTATGGAATGATTCAATATATGGATTAATCCCAATTAATTTAAAAGAAGATAAAGGAGGGAACCCGAAGTTTGGTGATTGATGCAATTCTAGACTTAGGTGGTGACAAAGCCAGGAGGAGAATCCGGGTCTCGTGACCGGGTCTCTTCAACATTTCCTGGGATTTCCTTTCGGAGCCATGGTTCTGGACGTCTAGTCCTTGGATTAAGATGAGCAGTTAAACATCATCTGGGAATTTGTTAGAAATGTGAATTCTTGGGCCTTGCACCGGATGGAATGAATCTGAACCCCTGGGAGCCCCAGAATGTGAGTTTCAACCAGAATCCCAGCTGTCTCCAAGGCTTGGAGTACTAGACAAGCACTGGTCTAGGTTTTGAAGAGCATAATTGCGTGGATAGTTATGCATTGTGCTACGAACCCCAAGGTCAGCAACGGGAACCCACCACCCCCCTGAGGGAGAAGACGAGGCAGACCACTCTCATAAACATAGAGGTAACTGCAGGGTTGGTGCCATTTCACCGTGTCCTTGACTTTTATGATTATTTCTTGGACTGCTAGCTGCAAGGCCAGTGTTCAAAACCACCAGGTGCTCCTAGGGAGAAAGACAAGGTCTTCTAGTTCCAAAAAGATCGGACACCCGCAGGGCAGTTTGACTCTGTCCTATAGAGTCACTCTGAGCTGAAATTGCCCCCACGGCAGTGGGCTGTCATTGCTTATACCAGTCAGGAGCCCTGGTGGAAGGAGAGTTCAGCATCTGGCTACTTGGGTGACCTGACCATTTTAAAAGCTCCCTAGATGATTCTAACATGCCTCAAAGTTCAGGGACCACTGGTGTAGTTGTGGTGGCACAGTGGTTAAAGCACTTGGCTGCTAACCTAGAGGCCGACGGTTCAAACTCACCAGCTGCTTCAGCCAGAACCCGTTGTGGCAGGCTGCTTCTGAGAACCTGGTGTGGCCCTTCGACTCAGTCAGTAGTGATTGGAAACATTTTGAAGGCAACTGGACTCAGCCTCACTTAAAAGGGAGTCGTCTGGTCTTTGTTGTGTTAATGAGGCCTTAGGGTGTGACTGAAGCCAATCACTTTTGGGATCTAAAAGAGCAGATTCAAAACAAGGACACTCACAAACATCACCGACTTCAAGTTGGTGCTGACTCATCCCAACCCTACAGGGCAGGGTCAGGTTGCTCTCTGAGTGTTTCCGAGATCATAACTCTCTATCGGAGTTGAAAGCCCCATCTTTCTCCCAAGGAGTGGCCGAACTTGGGTTAGCAGCCCAGCACAGACCCGTTCCGCAGAGCAGGCCCCGGGAAAAAGGCAGACACAGGAGGAAGACTCAAGACCTCTGAGGATTTCCAACTACCGAGGCTGAGACAAGGATTTCCCACCAGTCAACAGCGAGGGAGAGGTAAGGAGAGAGAGAGAAAGCTGGTGCCCTGAATTTGGACTGTCAGCCTCTTACCCCCTGGTGTCTTAGTTAAGTGTGGGCCTACTAACTAACTACAAGGTCTGCAGTTTGAAACCACCAGCGGCTCCTTGGGGAAAAGATGGCATTTCCTGTTCCTGTAAAGATTTACAGTCTCGGAAGCCCCCAGGGACAGATGTACTCTGTCCTGCAAGGTCACTGGGAGTCAGAATGCACTCCATGGTAGTGAGTTGAGTGAGTGATTCTCTTAGAGCTGTCAGACAAGACATTTCTGTTCGTTAAAGCCACCGCTTTTGGTGTTTCTGTTTGAAGAGCAACCGGGACTAAAACAATGTGGGGCTTTGTGTTAAGCTGTGAAGCGAAGGCAGTGTAGAGCCTTTGGCCTGGATTCTTTTGCTTGCTCTTTTCAAAGCTCCTGCATGTTGGAGCATGGATATCAGGACTTCATTGCTTTTTATGGTAGGGATACATTTTTAAGACTTCAAACTTTGGCCGCAACAAATTTGGCATCGGTCATCCTGAGGCCGACTAGCAAAAGAAACTCCATTTTTGCCAGCTGCTAAGTAACTTGGCCCTTCCTCCCTCCCATCTCAGAAAGTGGATTGCCAGTTGACCTGCCTGTGCCTTTCCATGGAGCAGGTGCCCTGAATTCGGACTTCTAGCTCCTGTTCTGAGAACATTCATTTCTGATGATTGAAGCCACAGCAGGACTAGAATCTAAGACAGAGGATGAGTAGATGCTGCCCAGTGTTTCCCAAGTTATCCACACTTTATCCTAGATTATGAGTCAGAATATAAACAGTTTTCATTGCTAGTGGGGCGCTGAATGATTTATTTTTCTTTCTGAAATGGGATTACAGGCCAAATAGTTTTGGGAACCTAGGATGTAGCCTGAGAGACTGGAGGAAAAGGAAGAGACACGCGTGTCAAGGGCAGAAGGCCAGGAAACAGGATCACTTTCACTGATGTTCATGTAAGAGAACATGCTAGTTTGGTGGTTTGTTTTTCTCATTGTTTGAAAGGCTGGATCTGTACTCTGCGTTTTTTCTGTTTTAATTTTTCTCTGTCAACTGTTGGTTTGTCTTTGGACCTTGTATTTCCTGGATAGTAAGCTTGACAGGAAGATGTATATATATATATATTTAATATTTTAACTGTTTATTATTGAAATATAGAAGCTCTACCCAAGAAGTGTTGTGCTCCGTTTGTGTTTCAGACACTCATTCAGCATTTATCCATTGAACTCCATTTATCTTACTGCCTAGTCCTGTAGGATCTGGCCCAGACAACCCGCAACCTGGATCGAGCTTACCTCCAAAGTCAGAGCTGCCCAGGCTTGACAGACACGTCTGTATCTAGCCCAGATCAATCCTGACTATTCCCTCCAGGACCCCTGACCCGCTTATATCTTTGTTTCTCTTACACACCTCAGTGGCAAAGAGTTCTCATTGCATGAGGGCAGTGCAAGGCATTTTGGGTAACTGATTATGAAAAATTCTTTATAAGTCAGGCAAAAGGTAGATATTTGTTAAAGCTTAGTAATAGATGTGTGGAGCTTCATCATAGTATTTTACCTACTTGTGTATCATTGACTCAAAATTTGTCATCTTCTGCTCACCTCCCCGATATGATTGCTGAAGACAAATGGGTGCATAAGCAAATGTGGCAAAGAAAGCTGATGGTGTCTGGCTATCAAAAGATAAAGCATCTGGGGTCTTAAAGGCTTAAAGGTAAACAAGCGGCCATCTAGCTCAGAAGCAACAAAGCCCACATGGAAGAAGCACACCAGCCTGTGCGATCACGAGGTGTCAAAGGTATCAGGCATCACAGAGCAAAAAATCAAATCATTGTGAATGATGGGGAGTGTAGATTGGGGACCCAAGACCCATCTATAAGCAACTGGACATCCCCTTACAGAAGGGTCCCCTTACAGATGAGTCAGTCAGGATGCAGGGTAGCAACAATGAAACATACAACTTTCCTCTAGTTCTTTAATGCTTCCTCCCCCCACTATCATGATCCCAATTCTACCTTACAAATCCGGCTGGACCAGAGGATGTACACTAGAACAGATAGGAACTGGAAACTCAGAGAATCCAGGACAGATGAACCCCTCAGGACCAGTGGTGAGAGTGGTGATACCAGGAGGGTGGAGGGAAGGTGGGGTAGAAAGTGGGGAATTGATTACAAGGATCTATATATAACTCCCTCCCTAGGGACGGACAACAGAAAAATGGGTGAAGGGAGACGTTGGACAGTGTAAGACATGACAAAATAAGAATAATTTATAAATTATCGAGGGTTCATGATGGAGGGACGGAGTGGGGGGGGGGAAGGAGGGGAAAAATGAGCTGATACCAACGGCTCAAGTAGAAAGAAAATGTTTTGAGAATGATGATGGCAACAATTATACAAATGTGCTTGACATACTGGATGTATGTATGGATTGTGATAAGAGTTGTACAAGCCCCCAATAAAATGATTTTTTTAAAATTGTCATCTTGAACTTTGGTAAATTGTTAACTTTAGGGCCTTATAGGTCCAGTCATTTTTTTAAAAAAATGTATAAAGACATCACAACTGAACAGGTTTGTTCAGATAATGCATGGCCTTCAGTGGCTTGGTGAGTCTTCCCCCCGGCAGGATGATGGTGTTGGCGCATCCACTGCTTGGGTAGCTTGCATTTCTCTGTCACGTGGCATTGCACTTGTTAACAGCTCTAATGGTGTGATGGTTTTTGAAATATTCTTTTCTCTTTTAAATGGATTGCTTCAATTTTTCTTTCTCAAATAATGTTAAATCACCTGGTATCCACTTAAGGTTTTTTTTAAAAAAATCAAGCAATATGACTAAATTATAAGGTCATATCTCCCCAGCATTTATAATATGGTCATCTCTTAATTGATGTGATAAATATATTAGTAGTTCTTTTTGTACTTTTCTTAGTTTTGTAGGAAAAAAAATCCAACTTAATTATAGGAAAACAACAAAAACCCCTCCCTGCTGTTGAGTCAGTGCTGACTAACCACCCTGTGGGTGTCTGGGCCAAGAAGTCTTCACAGAATAGTAGACCCAGTCTTTCTCCCAAGGAGCTGCTTGTGGTTTTGAACTGCCGACCACGAGCATCACAGCCCAATGCATAACTGCTGTACCACCAGGGCTCCTATGTAATTATATATCATCCTCGTCATAGATAGCTGCTTTTGTTAGCAGTCATTTGAAATGTGCACAAACACACAAAGAATGATAAAGTGGAACCTCAAATACTCTTTCCCCAGGTTTAAGAATTACTAATGTCTTCTGACTTGGATCTTATCTAGAAATTCAGTGATTTTTCGTGAGTAAGACTGACGTGTGTATACAATTTTCAGTGTAGTCTGTCAGATTTTAAGTTTAAGGCTAATTTTGCTTCATTAAAAGAATTGAGTAGTTTGGGTTATTTTCTCTGTTGAGAAATATTGCCAATGAATTTTTTTTCAGAGTTAAAAATTCTCTGATAAAACAATACATCAAGTTATATCTGATTTTTTTCCCTTGTGGATTCATAAAACTCCTTTCCAATATTCTTTAGCAGATATTGGCTTACTCAAAATGTTTGCTTTGGGGGATAAGTTCTGGTTCTTGGATTTTGAGAGTTAGGGAGTGTGTGCACTGCCTCAGTTTCCTGAAGTTCCAAGAGAGCTCTACAGTGAAAGTCAAGTCACTGGCTGCCCTGCGGGCACCTCTCCCTACGCCCCCTCTGCAGGCAGAGAACAGCTTAGGGACTGATCCTTTCCTGAGGTGGGGCGCTGTCTTACTCCATTTCTTGTTCTTGGGCACATTCGTAGAGTGCTTATTCCATAAGTGTATGTTTGGTGAGCTGGATCCCTTTCTATGTTTTTTAGCATATACAAAACACAGCCGCACCAACCCCTCAGGCCCTGAAAGTCGCCTGACTCTTTCACTGGTGAGAATCCTATTTTTATCTCCCTGAATGGGTTAGATCCTTTTCCTGTAAAACTCTACCTGAAAGGTGAGTCTACCACACCGCATAAGGAACTGCCTGGGGAGCACCCCTGAGAGGTAAAGAATGTCATTGCGGACCAAGGGGCTGCTAAGGTAAACCAACCTTCTCTGAGACGGAGCTCAGCTCCCCGGGATGTGCCCCTCTGTGAAATAGAAGGGCTCACCAGAGTGAGTCTACAAAGATGCATTCTGAACTTATCCTTCAGTCACCCATCTTAATGAGCACATATATCTAAATGACGTGTACTGTGTGCAAGACTCAAACTCACAGCCATACAGTTCCTTCTGACCCTATAGGATAGGCCAGAGGGGCCCCATAAGGTTTCCGAATCCATGCCTCTTTCCAGAAGCAGACAGTCGCCTCTTTCTCCTTCCGAGCAGCTGGTGGGTTTGAACTGCGGACTTTCATCGTTGCTCCGCCGCACCCTGACGGGCTCATCTCCTCCCGAGACCCCTCTGCAAGGGGATGTCCAGTTGCCTACAGATGGGCTTTAGGTCCCCACTCTGCACCCCTCTCATTCACAATGATGATTTTCTGTTCTGATGATGCCTGATACCTGACCCCCTTCGACACCTCCTGATCACACAGGCTGGTGTGCTTCTTCCATGTGGGCTTTGTTATTTCACCTTTATTGTTTCTATCATTAAAATTTTGTACATTCTTTTTCTAATTTCTAGCTCCTCCTCTATTTGAATGCCTTCAATCTGACTCTCGTTCTGACATGTTCTCCTGAACAGCTGTCCTCTTGGTGAAAAGAGCTCTAGAGGCACGGTGCCTTAAGACCTGGACTGCTAACAGGGAGGTCACTGGTTCAAACCTCCAGCCGTTCCCCGGGAGAATCACGGCCACAGGTACAGTTCTGTGTCCTAGAAGGTCACGATGAGTCAGAATCAACTCCACAGCAATGACCTTGGGTTGGTTACTCAGTTCTATTTTAAAATTCCAATTCTGCCTATGTGGTTCTTGGCCCTTTGGTTTCTTGCCTGCCCTTTGCTGCGTCCGTTGATTTTAGTTCCTCAGTGAACTCGTTTCTTGTCACCTTACATCTTTTTCTTATCACCTTACATCTCTTTTGAAGAGTTTACATCTTTACTCATCTCTGCTTTTCTAAAAATCATTTCATTGGGGGCTCGTACAACTCTTACCACAATCCATACACACATCTATTGTGTCAAACACATTTGTCCATTTGTTGCCATCATCATTCTCAAAACATTTTCTTTCTACTTGAGTCCTTGGTATCAGCTCATTTTCCCCCTCCCTCCCCACCCCACCTCCCTCATGAACCCCTTGGTAATTTATACATTATTATTATTATTTTGCCCATGCTCAGATTTTTCGGTGACTCTTCATATGTTGAATAAATTGTGATATGATCAGAGAAAATAATACAATATATTATAATCATATGAATTATTAAATATTAATATAGAATGATTGAATGTTGATATGGTTAAAGATGTCATATTACATGACAAACAATACGCTATTTTAGTGATAAATATAAATGCATGCACATAGGGGGCTTCAAAAAACTTGTAGAAACATTCCATTGTCAATTCCCATGAACTTAAAAACAAACAGCCTTTGTCTTGTGCCTTGTGCACTCTTGTTGAGTGCACAATCGGCTCGGCACTCCACAATCCATACGTGCAGTGCTCACCTCATTATTGCAATCCCCTCAGTGTACTCTCACCCAGCCTCCCTCCTGCTTGTTCTCGTCTCCATTCCTCCCTTCTTTTTTAACCCTCTGAGCTTTGTCCTCAGGTAAAGGCTGTCCCCTGGGCCCCAAATGGTCAGTTACTCTAAGGTGTGCACAAATCATAAGTGTTGTTATTCCTTTATAGAACTGTCCATAATTTGGCTGAAATGGGAGCCACAAAGCGGGGAGTGAATTTCATGCCAGACCCAACGGGTGACCAAGGACCATCAGCTCAGGGGCTCCACCACTCTCGAGCTAGCTAGCAGACCTTCTCCTTCCCGAGTTTCCGTTTGGTTCTACAGCTTCCTCCCACTCTATCCAGGATCCTCTAATGCAGCCTCTTTCCGAGCACTTGGTAGTGGTGGTGGGGCACTGTCTAGTTGTTCTGGTCTCAGGGATTTGAAGACTGATGTTGGTTTGGTCTATTAGTCAGTTGGAGTAATATTTTCTGGTATCCTTGATTTTCAGCACTCGTTTTTCCTCTGGACCGGGAGACACCAGTAGCCGCACCTTGGATGGATGGATGGATGTTAATTGGGAGTTAATTCATATATCATTCCATAGTTCAATCACATAAAGCACGATTGTACAATTGCTACCACAATCAGTTTCCAAACATTCTTTTTCTTCCTCGACTCTTCGACATTGTCTCCCTTTTACTTCCTCCCCCACCACTGTACTCCACCCCCCAAAACCCTTGTTCTACTTGCTGTCCCTAGAGGTTCCTCAGTCCTTGGTTCCACAAACTTTCTGAAGCCCTCTCATATAAATGTAGAAAAAGAGCAAAAAAAAAAATGATAGTTGATAACTCTGAGAGGGAGAATTAAAGATAATTATATGTATGTATCTTTTACTACATTATTGTATATCTTTTACTATTAGCATGTTACTTTCATTTAAAAAATTGGGTTAAATAATTAATAATGGTAGTAAGGGCATGAAAAAGAGCCCTGGCACATGAGGGAGTGGGGAAAGGGGAGGGAGGGGAAAAAAAAAAGAGGACCTGATGCAAGGGGCTTAAGTGGAGAGCAAATGCTTTGAGAATGATTGGGGCAGGGAATGTATGGATGTGCTTTATACAATTGATGTATGTATATGTATGGATGGTGATAAGAGTTGTATGGGTCCCTAATAAAATGTAAAAAAAGAAAAGAGGAGAAAAAAATGATTAGGGCAGGGACTGTACAAATGTGCTTTATACAATTGATGTATGTATATGTATGAACTGTGATAAGAATTGTATGAGCCCCTAATAAATTGTTAAAATTTTAAAAATAAAAAAAAAAAGAAAAAGAGCCCTGGTGGCATAATAGATTACGCATTGGGCTGCTAACGGTAGAGCCCACAGTTCGAAACCACCAGCTGCTCCCCGAGAAGAGGATAGACCCTCTGCTCCCTTTAAGAGGCACCGGCTCAGACACCGCGAGGGCCGTTCCGCTTTGCCCTCCAGGACCACTGCGAGGTAGCAGGGACCCGGTGGCAGAGAGATGGGGTTTCTGAAGGGCTGATAAAAGCGTCCTCCAGGCCAACTACTCAGGACTCCTAAGCAAAAGCTTAGCGAGGCGGAGTCGCCCAGCAGCTCTGTCGGGGAAAGACTTGGATTCCTCCTTTAATGTTTAAAAAACCCCGTTACGCAAGGTCCCCGTGAGTCTGCATCTCTCCTTCCTCTGCTCTCCTTAGTCTCCGACCTCCTTCAACTCTCCGGCTCGGTCCTCTGGTAACTCTGCGATGGAAGGTTCTATTACTATTTTCTGATTTTTAAAGTTTGAGCTAAGTGTTAAGGTAGGTATTTAGCTCCCGTGCCACTGCTCCTGCGTCCCTGCATTGTATCCTCCCTTCGTTGTATCCTCCCTTCGTTGTATCCTCCCTTCGTTGTATCCTCCCTTCGTTGTATCCTCCCTTCGTTGTATCCTCCCTGCGTTGTATCCTCCCTGCGTTGTATCCTCCCTGCGTTGTATCCTCCCTGCGTTGTATCCTCCCTTCGTTGTATCCTCCCTTCGTTGTATCCTCCCTTCGTTGTATCCTCCCTTCGTTGTATCCTCCCTTCGTTGTATCCTCCCTTCGTTGTATCCTCCCTGCGTTGTATCCTCCCTTCGTTGTATCCTCCCTTCGTTGTATCCTCCCTTCGTTGTATCCTCCCTGCGTTGTATCCTCCCTGCGTTGTATCCTCCCTTCGTTGTATCCTCCCTTCGTTGTATCCTCCCTGCGTTGTATCCTCCCTGCGTTGTATCCTCCCTGCGTTGTATCCTCCCTGCGTTGTATCCTCCCTTCGTTGTATCCTCCCTGCGTTGTATCCTCCCTGCGTTGTATCCTCCCTGCGTTGTATCCTCCCTGCGTTGTATCCTCCCTGCGTTGTATCCTCCCTGCGTTGTATCCTCCCTGCGTTGTATCCTCCCTGCGTTGTATCCTCCCTGCGTTGTATCCTCCCTGCGTTGTATCCTCCCTGCGTTGTATCCTCTCAATATTCTTATAGCAATGTTGTTGATGTCCATGGCTGAATCAAGTAGTAATATATATAATTCCGTTTCCCTCCTTTTGAAATTAGCTTCATTTTTCATGTACTTGTTAGTTTTCCTGAAACCTCGCAGGGAATTTTGCACACAGATGCTCATCTGTCTTCCCTTTTTACAACTCGATGTCTTCTGGCTTCTCTCTGAGCCTGACAGACAGACATGCTCTAGTCCGTGCTTACAGAGTCATTGCGGGTGCTCCCCCCACCTCTCGACGGATCTTCAACTCTTTGGACCCCCTTTCTTTTTTATTGATTGACTTGCTGGTTTTATAGGAGCACGTCCTCCACTACCTTCCTGAGAGAGGTTGGATGAAGGTAAAGTTTTTGACATCTTAAAATGTCTTTGCTGTTTGATTGATAGTCTTGCCGAGGATAGAAAAAAAACATGCTTCGATACCTCTGAGCTTCCTTTATTGCTACTGAGAAGTGAAATGCTATTTTAATTCCTAATTCATTGTTTGTGGTTTATTTTTTCTCTATAAGTTTTGAAGATAATTTCTGTTTCAGGTTCCTAAATTTCGCAGTACTGATCCCTGACTAGGTCTATTTTAATTGATTATGCAGGACAGTTGCTAAATGTTCTTAAGCAAGCTCTTCTTCCTTTCAGATAAATGGAAGAGCTGGAGGGCAGTTTACTCCAGACGCGGAAAGCACACCGAATCGAACAGATGGTGGCAAGATGGCTTCGGCGCTCTCGGGACAGCTCTGCCCGGTAAGGCTCCTCGCGCTGCAGCGACTTCTGTCTGTACCTGGAAAGGCTTGCTGTCCCCGAGGGAGGAGGCTCTTGCCAGCCACGACAACACCTTGGGGTCCCTGGCTCTGGCATGGTGGGAGCAGGGGAAACAGGCAGCTGCCCTCTGCCCCTTAAGACATGCACGCCCACCCCACACCTGTACACACGCCCAATGTTTGTCCACCTCGACAAAGACTCGCAGCCTCACCCTCACACCTACATAGCCTCTCCCTTGGACACGTGCTTTGGCACTACCTACGTCCTGTTTTGAACATACATCCGGATTTGTGTCGCGCTCACACGCTTGTTAACCGTCTTGCTCAGGCACGTCTTCTCACACACAGGCCCAGACACTGCTCACCTCTCTCTCTCCCTGCACCCCGTCTTCATCCTTCACCGGATGCTCGGGCAGTCTGCGCTCTCTGTCCCTTCCGCGCCTTTGTTTCCAACAGCTGTTCCTTCCTTACAGCCTGTATTTCATCCTAAACAAAATAAAGTGAAGCTAAATGCAGATCTGACTCGTCTGCTACAAGAGAACTTTAAAATATGCTCTGTTTTGACGCGTACATTTTCCGTCTCAAATTTCCCATCTGGCCCTGCCACTGAGATGAAATATCATGTGTCAGGTGGTTCTGAGATACACATTCTTCCGAAGGAGCTGGAAACAGCTGTTCTGCTGCTGAGCGATAAGCTGCTGGGGCTGCAAGGGGGCGGGGGGCAGCATACTAGCCAGCCCTCAGATCCTCACGCTGCATGGAGGTCAGGACAGTAAAAGTAGCCCCATTTTCCAGGTGAGACATTGAGGTTCAGCAAATGACTCATTTAAGACCACCCCCCTTGCTCAAACCTTGGAGTGGTCCCTGTGTCTTATGGGATGAAGTTTAGGCATTCTTAATTTTACATTTGAGACATACCGTATATACTCGAATATAAGCCGACCCGGGTATAAGCCGAGGTACCTAACTAATACCTGGGAAACCAGAAAAACTGATTGACTCGAGTATAAGCCTAGGGTGGAAAATGCAGAAGCTATTGGTGAGTTTCAATCATCAAAACAAATGAAAATAAAATTACTAAAAATTGAGACATCAGTGGAGTAATGTATTTAAATATTTATTTTAAATAAAAAAACATAAATAAAAGGACAAGTCATTTAACATTAGTAAACCAGCACAGTAAGTGGAAAATAGGTTCAACAAAAATAATAAGGTATCAACAATGATACCTTTAAGAGTACTATTCATTTTAGCAACCAAGCTAAAATGTAAAGAGTTAAAATCCTTCAAAACTGGATTCCTCATCATCATCCGTATCCCAATGCAGAGCTTCAGCTGGTGTGAGGTCATCATAGACGCTGTCCTCACTGAGATCGCCGTCATCACCATCACTGCTGTCATTTTCATACAAAGCGCAGTCTTCACTGCCATCCATAGCATTACTAATACTACATTTCTAGAAGGCACGTCGCACCATGTCTTCTGGAATGTCTTCCCATGCATCTCGAACCCACTTTGCTATTAACCCTCTTTCAGGCTTCATGAGATTTCCTCCTTTTGTTAGTCGGGCTTGACCAGATGACATCCATTCATGCCACATCCTTCGCACACGGTCTTTAAAAGGTTTATTCAATGCCACATGCCATGGGACGGCTCTGATTGGTTAGATGTGAGTAAACAAACATTCAAAGCCCTGCAGTGTCAGCGGGGCTTTGAATGAACAGCGAAGAAATGGCCATCACCCACGAGATAATGGACACTTACCCGTTACTTCGGGGGCCCCAGTGAGATGTTACACCTCGCTGGGGTACCACTGACCCACGTATAAGCTGAACCCCAGTTTTTCAGCACATTTTTTGTGCTAAAAAACTCGGCTTATACACGAGTATATACGGTACCTTGTGGACCAACAATTCTTTCCAAATCTCTTTTTGTCTCTACGCTCCAATTAAAGTGAACTGCCCCTTGTGAACCTGCTGCAGGTATCTGCTTTCCCCCTTCCACTCCTGAGACTTGGGCTTTTGTGCCTGGTCTTCTACCCAGCCCCTGCTGCCGCACATGCCCCCCCACCCCCCATCTCCATAGGTCCATAGTGCTGTCTCTCCCTCATCCTCTGCATCAACTCCATCACCAACTCTGAGAGTTCTCAGATGACCCACCTTGAAGAACTGCCGTGATCACCCAGCTCCTCTGCTCCTGTCCCAGCCGGTTCTCCATCACCAGCTAGCGTGAGCTTTGCATACTGCAAGCTGTCTCAGAGTCACCTTTAGCTCCAGCTCACCCCAAACCATCGGTGGCTCCCCTTCCGTCCTGGCCCGGCCTACAAGTCCTCTCCTGATTAGTGCTGCATCCCACGCAGCCTCATCTTCCTCCTGCGTCCTCCCTCATCATCCTCCACTTGATTGGGCTTCCTTTCCGGTTCTGGAAGGAATCAAGCCCTTCTTTCTGGCCACAGGGATCTTGTACTTGCTGTCGCTGTCTGGCTAGCAACAAAAGCCCCCCCCCCCCCGCTCCCCCATTTCTGTGGCAGCTTCTTTTCGTTCTCCAGATTGAAGTGTCCTGACCACGCAAGGCAGAATGGGTCCCACTGTGCCTTTCCTTCAGGGAACTTGCTCCCCCATCACACTTCATAAAACTGAGTCTGTTTGTTTGTCTGCCCAAAGTCTACCTCCCCCACCTATTTACTGGATGAACCATACCCCACATCTTCCTGCCGCCTAGGAGACAAGGGACCATAGCTGTCTTGTTTTACAAAGTCCTTGGTCCTAGAAAGTTTAAAAACAAAACAACCTAACCCCACTGTTATTGAGTCAATTCTGACTCATAGCAACTGCTAGGACAGGTAGAACTGCCCCTGTGAGTTTCCAAGACTGCAACTCTTTATGGGAGTAGAAAACCCCATCTTTCTCTCAGTTAGCAGAGTACACAGCACGTAGTAAATGTTTAAGAATTTTCCATTGACCAATCAAAGACTAAGTAAGGTACTGGATGATATATTAAAATACACTTAAAATTCATATCCTTCCTTCTAAAAGTAATTTTTGATGGCCTGGAGTTTTTGTTCTTTTGCACATGGAGTTGCCATGGCTTGGAGCCTGTGGCATCCAACAAACAACTACGAAGTTCTAAGACACACTGGAAGGTTAAAGGGCCTAAGTGTTAAATGGCCAGCCAATTAGACATAGGATTTAGCATCTGCAGACTATAACTAATAGCACTGATAGCGGGGGCGGAAATGAAGAAAACACACTGAAATGCTTTCTGTGTTGTTGTTTTTGTTGGGTGTCGTTGAGTCTGTTTGGAGTCATAGTGATCCTAGGTTCACACAACAGAACGGAAGACTGCCCGGTCTTGCGTGGCGCTCAGGAGTGGTATGTTTGAGCTCACTGTTGAGCCGCTGTGTCCGTCTCACTCAGCGAGGGGCTTCCTCTGTCTGGCTGCCCCTCGACTGTCCCGAGCAGGGTGTCCTTTCCCAGGAGCTGGTCCCGCTTGAGAACCTGCTGAAAGCACATGAGACAAAGTCAAGTCCCTGAACGATTGGCTGTACCTGTTCCAAAAAAGATTGGTTTCTTGTGTCCAAGATTTACTGCTCAATGATAACCACAAAGAATCTGTGCTGTGTGGACAGAGGGCCTTTTTAATATTTTCAGTATGCTGAGTAATTCAGAAGGCCTTTCCGATACTAGGTGTTTCTTGGCTTCTTGATTCCTGAGCAAAGGCGAAATGAGGCAAGGAGGGTGAGCTGGAAGACGCCCGTGTCTCCTGAATCTGCTCCTTGATGGGAATAGTTGAATAAATTCTCCTCCTCTCCATAGTAGGCCTTGACCCTAGATGGCATACACACTCAATGTCTGCCTTGACCCCGCCCCCTTGAAATGGCCACACCCACAGTCATGGCCCCGGGGTTGTGTCTAGGAGGTGAACTGTCTTCTTGGCTCTCTTTGAATAGACTTTAAAGACAAAGTTCAGCTTCTACTGGACTTGAGCTTCTAAAGTCACTCAAGGTGAGCATAAATAAGGAATTTAACCAGAAGTACAAAATAGTTTCTCCACATCGTGCGGTACTTCAATGGGGAATTCTTTGTTGTGGCAGGATAGAGGTAATATATATTTTGCAACATGCCAGGTTAAAAAGAAGGTTTGAAGCTTAATCTGTGCCCATCTGCTAGTTTTCTTTTTGCAGGTTAAGGGGTCAGCTAGCTCACTGTGTACTTATGACGTACGAAATACAGAATCCGTCCGCATGCGACTGTTTCTGCCATAAATTTAATATACTTCTTCTAGGTCGTCATTAGGGCAGATCCAGTTCTCACACAGGAATTCTGTTAGTATAACCACAGACCTTATGCTGTTTCCAGGCAACATTGCGGGAATGATCTTAGATTTATGCCTCAAAACCATTACCGGAAGAGGCCAAAGTTTTTGGATTATCGGTGCTCCGTTTGATATTTATAAAATGCTCCAGAGGAGGAAATTTTGTTACAAAGATCATTTCCTTTGGCTGACTGTCAAATATTAAACCTTCTCTGAATGGAGAGGCCACGGTTTGGTCAGGGACTTAAATAATCCTTTTCCAAACACAAGCTGGGATGTGGCCTTTGGGGGAAATGTCGAGTCCAGACGTGGGTCCGAGTCACTGATAGTGTTCAGGGTTTAGTCAGCACTGTGGGGCCTGGTTTGTTCATCACTGCTGCAGAGCGTGCTCTTCCACGTGCAGAAGTGTCAGAGAAGAGAATCCGGCCTGTTGAAGGAGCGGGGTAAGAGCCCTTCGTTTCTTTGTTCTGCGTCTAGGGGACAGGAAGTTCCGCATATGGGACAAGAGAGACAAGGTTCTTAGCACGAGCGACTAGGAGAGGCTTCACCCTGGTACTGACAAGTATAATGAGCCCCAAAGAGGCGCACGCATGGGTCTGGTGGGTGCGTTCAGCAGAGAGAGCAGGATGTCTTCCAAAGCTGAAGACTGAGAGGGAACTGCCTAGGTGGGTAGGCTGCACGGGGGGTGTTCCATTCTGAAGGTGGCCTGTTTGTGTTCGGAGTGGGGAGAGATTCTAGGCAGCGAGGTGAGCCTGGGCACAGGCCGGCGTATTTGAGGAGCTCAAAGCAAAGAACTGTTCAGCCGGAACCCCCCCACCCCAATTCTAATGCAGTTTATAGAGGCTCATTTATGAAGTCTCGTGTATTAACTCACTTATGAAACAGGACAAAGACAAATCCAGATAAGAGAGACCACCAACGTAAGGTATCCAGAGGATTCCGTGACATGGCTTCTTAAACAGACGCAGAACGCACTGGAAATGACCGGAACTACAGCATTCTCACGGGTGGCACATCGTTCATTAAGTCGCAGGCGGCTCTGTGGACGTGGGAAAGGGCCCGCGATTGCGAGACGCACCTGGTTATGAGGCCCTTTGGTAATCTTGGTTAGGGTGTGAATCATAACCGAGCACCCCAATTTTCATCAAGAGGGCGCTCCCCCTGGCCAGGGGAGTGACAGCAATCCACCTTCAAACACACACTGCTTTTTACCCTGCCAGCCAAGGGTCAGAGAAAAAGTCAAGGGAAGCTGAATCTGTGGGGAGACTCAACGGGTTTGGTGCCCCGCTGTACACACTAGCCTTCTGGCCACCTCACGCTTGGAGTGTAAGTTCTACAACAGACAAAAATAGAAAGAAAATGAATGGCTGGAGTGCAGGTGTGTGAAGGATTTGGAAATTTTGTTCCAAAGGTCACTGAGTCAGGGGAGACAGATGCTCAGCATTTGTTGATAAAATCAGCCTGACCTGTGCATGGAGAATCTCTCGGGAGAGGCAACAGTGGGGCGTGCCAGGAAGCCCTCCGCGGCAGAAAAGCTGGCTGTGGGATGCGGAGAGAAATAGGGCATCTTTGGAGATCTCTTGGTGTTATGACTCCATAAGCTATTAGGGAAATATGAAGGTTAAGTCAAGAGGCAGTGCTAGAAAATCATAGAACCCTCTATTAAGCAAAAATACCCAAATGTGGAGCTGCTGTTTCTTCACATAGCCTCTTTCTAGATCTATAGACTTCTGGGGGTAGTCTGTATGCTTTCTCTGTGCACAGAATTTTGTACTCTTGAATTCACACCTCAAAGTGGCAGTCTTGGCCTCCTTCGGGGCCTCAAATGGTGGAGCTTGTCAGCGTTGAGTTTGGGAGACAAAAAGAAGTCTGAAGAGGCAGCAAAGGGAGCACTGTTGGGGGTGGGATGGGGGGACGAAGTCTTCCCCCCAAATTTCTCACCGGACAGCCCTTCTTCATTCCGGTGCTTCATCCCGATGGAAAAATCAATTCCTCAGCATGATGTTCCTGGCCTCTTTGTCATCAATGACATTTTTAATTTCCTTAAAACTTCGTAATAAATCTCCACAGTCATCCTGTGTCCTTTGGGAAAATCTATCAAATCTTCTTGGGAGCCTCAAGAAGCAGTCACCGTAACCTTCGGAGCAGACCACTCTGCCTTGCGTTCACTCGACCCTCCTGAAAGCTCTTCCTCCCTCTGACAAGTGCTGTCTGGTGTGCGGCAGCATGCACATGACCACCAGATATTTCAAGGCTGCAGGGTGAGAGCCATGTGAGTTTTGTTAAAGCTTTATGAGTCCTGAGTTGGAGGTTATTTTGTCCCAGGGCACAAAAGTATCCTTTGTGAAAGCGCCCTAATGAGACTAAGGTAAGTGGATGTCTGAGAGAACCTGTCACAGGCCTCCACCGATCCCAGAGGCATATTTAAATTCATTTTGTTTGGAATCAACTCATGCACGTAAGAACCGGAACCTTAGAAACAGTACTTTTTGACTGACCCTCCTGGTGGGAGAAAGTCGATTATAACAGGAGTCTGGCTTGAGCAAGCGAGCAGAGGATGATGACACCACTTACCGGACTCTGGGACACGGAGCAGGTCCTACGATCCTGGTTAGGAAGTCTTGTACACTTAAACGGACAAACATTAAATTGTTACTCATTCAAATTGCTAATTATTTGTGCTGGTTACATGTGCATTTTTACCCGTTGCCAATCTTCTTAGAGGTATTTACCTATTTATTTTGTACCGTGGTTTATATATATAGTCTTTTGCCAGTAAGCACTAACGCAGCAAAACTCGAGATGTGATGGGATTCCTGCTTCCAGAGACTTCCGGTCGTTGGGGGCAGTGGTGTGTGGAATCAAGTGGCTGTCCATGGAAGCTGCAGTGTTTGGGGTCATAAAACTCACTTTCCGAGAAGGCTGGCTTGATGGAAGAGGTTATGTGGGAACTGGGCTGTGGCTTGGCCTTATACTTTGCTGCAGGGGCAGCTGCGGGAACTGAGGCCCAGACACAAAACTGGCTGATGCAGGAGGTGAGGTTAGCCACCGCCCTTGAGTCTATTCCAGCTCATAGCGACCCTGTGGGTGGAGTAGAACTGTCCCTCTGCATTTCTGAAGCAGTTAACCTCCTCTTCCTCCAGCCGAGCCTCTGCTGGTGTGAACACTCACTTTGTGATTAGTAGGCTGTGCTTAAACCATTGTACCACCAGGACCCTTGGGGTGAAATTAGGTCTGAGTAAAGACTTGGGAAGGGCAATGGTCGGTGGGTCCTGGCCAGGACCCAAGGCCCATGGAGATTGAGGAATTTAGCTTTCAGCCTGTGGTTGATGGAACCGGTGAGGCTGAGCTCTCCCTTAAGAAGGGGGTTTGACCCATCACAAGGATCTGTATATACTCCCTCCCAGGAGGACAGACAACAGTGCAAGACATGAAGAAATAATAATAATTTTTAAATTATCAAGGGTTCATGAGGGAGGGACAGGAGAAAAATGAGGAGTTGCTACAAAGGGCTCAAATAGAAAAAAAGTGTTTTGAGAATGATGATGGCAACAAATGCACAAATGTGCTTGACACAGTGGATGGATGAATGGATTGTGATAAGAGTTGTATGAGCCCCCAATAACATGACTTAAAAAGAAGAAGAAGAAGGGGGGGAGGGTTGAACCTCAGCTGAAAAGTTTGCTTGAGTCTACACCTGGATTTAGCTTCTGGTGAATTCCTATCAGTCACAATTGAGGGATTCGACTAGCCCCGTCATCACACAGAGAAGCATTGTAGAGTCCCATCTCTTGTCACTTGAACCCTTTAGGCCCATTGTAAAGCTGTTTCAATTTAAAAAACTGTGAAGGGAAAAACACGTGGATCAAACCGGGGGAACCCCTGTGCCCGTGGACCCAGGAGGTGGTAGCCTTGCTGGCAGGCAGAGTGCCCTGGAAAATGTGCTGTTCTACTTGCAGTTACGTTAAAATATAGCACCTTGTGATCCATTTAGCTTTTAATATTTTCTGCTTTTTATTGAGGTTTTTTATTTTGTTATTCTTGTTGGTTTTGTTGTTGTCGTTTGTTTTAATGTTTTTTCTGATTATGGAATCCTGGAAAAGTAAATCCATAGGGACTGGATTAATGGGCTCTTGTCCCTGTGTCAGGGGAGGTTGGGGAGAGAGGGGGAGCTAATAACGATGAGCACAGGTTTGAAGAAAATGTTCTGAAACTAACCTTTGGGATGACTGTACAAGTCTTCTCGATGTGTCAGAACTATTGAATTGGATGGTATGTCAGTTACAGTATATGCCAATAAAACTGCTGGGGGGAGGATCAAGAAAATGTGTGGTATTCATTAAATTATATCTATAATATATAATACATATATTGGTTGCTGGGGAAGGGTATTTTCTAAGGGTGTTGTTTCTGTGTCTGGTGGTCATGCACAGGCCTGTGCTACTTGGTGTAGAATTTGGGAGATGAAGCTGTGCTGGGCTCACTGTTGATTCACAGTTGAATGGTTTTCCATTTTGTCCACGTTCTATATAAAGTCATGATGGATATTTTTGAAGTTTTGAGTTCATGCTCTATTCAAGGGTGGGTCACCAGGGCCACAGAGATAAATGGATGTCACCCTTGTCATCTAGAAACTCTTGGTCAGGTTTAATTTTCTTTTGGGGACATTACTTTGAGCGATGTTATTTTAAATGGTCATAAAATGTTAAAGAAAAGGATCAGATTTTAAATTCATATTATTAATTTCCTCAATTATGTTCTAAAGGGATTGAATAATCAATTTATACAGTCTGTGTCTTAGTTAGCTAATGCTCCTATCACACAAATGTCACAAACGAGTGACCTCCACAGAAGTTTATTCTCGCACGGGTATAGGAAGGTAGATGTTTGAATTCAGGGTGACTGGCTTTAGGAGAGACATACGTGTTAGAATTTATAGCATATATTTTGTGGGGACACAAATGTATTTTATAATTAACCAAAACCATGCCACCAAATCAATGCCAACTCATCGTGACCCTATAGTATAGTCAGTCTAAATGTCCTCTATTTTACTGCTCTAGTTTCTAATATCCATTGCAATGGCTGCATGGGACTCAGAAAACATTCATGATCAAAGGTTCATGAAGGAAGTTAGTAAGTTGTAATGGCCAGCGAGAAATGCTCAGGCTTGAGTTGTTTTATCAGGACATCTTACAAAGTTCCGTCAAGTCTGCTAGCAAATGTCCAAAAGACATGCCACTCGGTTATAAGCCCAGCCAAAGGCACAGCCTACATACAGCTCCTTGGGTTAGCAAACCCAGCTCCCTGAATGAAGTGCCCCACTCCAGTAAACCTCAGACCAGAGGCAGTCAGCTCCATTTTCATGGGCCAGCAAGCCCACCTCCCCGAGTTAAGTGCCCATACGCATTGCTCTGCAAGCCAGTCTCCTGCACAAAAGCTCTCAACCTTCATTGCTCCGTGGGTTGTAGGCCTAGGCTGAAATTGGGGTGCCTCCAGGCCCCTCTGGTGAAATCAGGTTGGGGTAAACCCTTGGGAAGGTCTGTGGGGGCTGGGTGGGTGATGGCCAGGGCCTGAGGTGTACAGATGGCTTCCATGAGGGCAAGGTTGAGGAATATGGCTTTTATCCTGTGGGTGTTTGGTATCTGTCAAGTCCGAGTACTCCCTTAGGAAAGGGGTTCAAGAATCACCTTAAAAAGTTGCTCAGTTTCTGAGTCTGTACATCTTTAATGAGAGCAGTCAGCCTCATCTTTTCTCCCACAAATCGGGAGGTGAGTTTGAACTGGCAACCCTAGCCCAACACCTCACCCACAGGACCGCCAGGGTTCCTTTCAATCCGTGCTAAACCCAAACAGACAAAGCCCGCTGCCATCAGTCGACCGTAACACACAGTGACCCTATAGAATAAGATTTCTGACCGAACTGCCCAGCTTGTTAGCAGTTCAATACTCCTGCATAGCCTCCAATCCACGATGACCTTTACTATTTTTCATTCATATTTGGTGTTGTAGTGGACATCTAATAATACTTTGTGGCCCTTCAGTTCAGTTTCTTAAATAAGGTTGTGTATTTTTCATGTTATGTAACAACTTCTTCATTATGAAATCTCAATTCACTTTCTTTGAGCATTGAACTCTCTTAAATCTGGATAGAGAGCTTATGGATTCATAGCCATGCTTAAAACATCCGTGTTGTAAGCATCTTTGTGGGGTTTCACTTTTAAAATATATTTACTTATTTTAAAAGTTTTATTGGAATGTCATCTATATTCACCTATTTGAAGTGTGTAATTCAATGGTGCTTCACAATTTACAATATTTTACAACCATTATCCCAATCAACTTAAGAACATTATTGGCATGCCCAAGAGAAACTTGACACTCATCAGCAGTGATGCTGTGAACATGTGCTTACAAGGAACATCTGTGTAAATGTGTCTTCGTTTCTCTTGGTTATATACCTAGGAGGGTACTGGCTACGTCATATGGTTGCTGAACGTCTAAGCAATTTTCAGACTCTCTTCACTTTTTTTTAAAATTTTTAAGTATTTTCTCCAATTCAGTGGATTTTCTTTTCATTTTCTTTTTTGATGGTGTCCTTTCAGCACAAAGTTTATGAAGTTCATTTTACATATCATGTTGCTATGTTTTGGGTATTATGCATAAGAAAGTTTTCCTTACTGAAATCATAAAGATTTACTCCTATATTTTCTCTCAAGAATTTTATAATTTTAACTTTTACATTTAAGCCTATAATCCACTTTGAGGGTTTTTTTTATGCGTGTACAGTGTAAAACAGAGGTTATAGGCTTTTCTTACTTAAGTTTCTTCTTGTATTTTCTATATTGTTATTTTATTTACATTTAGGAGGGTAAGTCAAGAAACCTGGCTGCAAAAGCCATAGAAACCTTTATTAAATAAAAATATCAAAATGTGAAACTGTTGTTTCTTGGGCTCTTCTCCATCTAGGTCTATACACTATGTGAGGGTGTCTTCCATCTCTAATCTTGCTCAATCAATTAGGACATCTCGGATTTACCCCTATGTAGCCGATTCTGACTCATAGCGACCCCATAGGACAGAGTGGAACTGCCCCGTGGGTTTCTGAGACCAGCTCTTCACAGGAGTGGAGAGCCTCATCTTTCTCCTGTGGTTTGCCTGGTGGTTTTGAACTGATTACCTTGCGGTTGTGCCCGCTCATCTAGACTCCTTATTCAGTGTCATTGGTGAAGCCCTCCCTATGCAGTTTTGCTTCCTGCCTCTGTCCGATGGGAGCAGATTAAGACCGGGAGCTGTACGTTTATGGTTTACCCTCATTCTTGCAGCAATGTCCAGAACAGAGTTTGGTTATATAAAGATACCTTTATAGTTTAACTTTTTTTTTTAATCTGGAAAAGCCGCAGGTTTTAGTCAGTGTTCGTTTGCACAGGCTTCTTTTGCTTCTTTTTTGTTCCATCTCTGCTGACCTTTCTCAGTACGGCCCACGAGCTTCCCGGAAGAAGCCCTCACTCTATGCCGCATCTGCCCGGGTCAGAACCTCGGGGCTCAGACGGGCTTGGAGCGAGGGCTTGATGGGCCCTCGATGGACCGGCCACATTCACTCTGGCCCCATGGAAGCAATTTCTCCTGTTTCCTGATCCTCCTGGAAATGTGAGCGCGTTACAAATGGCAGAGAAGTGATTTGCAGATAAGTGAGGCGTTTTGCATTAGGCAGAGGCCCTGACAGTATTTAGCAAATGAATGAGAATAAATGATAGGCCTTAACTTCAGAGTCCTGAGGGAGCTGCTTCTGCTCACCCTTCTGCCGTTTACATAGACAGTACACACCGCATCCCTTCCCGTGCAGCCTTCTTCAGAAAAGAGCACTGATTCTTGGAGGGGGTGAAATCGTTTAAAAACCACAGACAAATAAAAAATAGCTTAGGACTAGCTTTGTGGTTTTTGAGAGGTAGGAAATTGAAGTTTCAGCTTAAGCAGGTTTTGGGTGGTTTTTTTAGATATATAGAACATAAATGTTTTTGAAGATTAATACAGAGGGAATCCTCAGTGTATAGCACAATTTCCATTCTGCTTTCATTCCATTTTCCCATGGATTTTTTGTGTTTGAAGCTCCTTCACAGAATCCTCACAGGTACAAAGTCGAAGGGCACGAAGATAAGTCACCATAAAATAAAACGGGGGAGAGGGGAATCATTGTGTTAGTCTGGGCAGACTAAAGAAACAAATTCGTTGACATGCATATGTGCATAGGAAAGTGCTTTGTATACAAGAGCAATTAAATATTGAGAAAACAGCCCAGCCCAGTCCAGATCAAGTCCATAAATGCAATATTAGCCCATATGTCCGATACCAGTCTATAAATTCCTCTTCAGACTCACCTAACACATGCAATGACACCGAATGCAGGAAGATCACAGGCCAGTAGGTGGGAAGTCTTGCGGATCCAGTGGCAGCGTAAGTTTCTTAGGGCTGGCAGGGGCCTCTACGTGGCTTCTCTGGCTTCAGAGGTCTGGTTGCATCAGGGTAAGTCCATGTGGCTTCTCCAGCTCAGGGTACTACTGTAGTTCCATGTGTGAGCTGAGAGAGGGAGAGAAATACAGGAATTCCCAGAATCCTCAGGGGAAGGTCATGCCCACACAGAGGCTTCATTGTTTATACAATGATTGACAGGCTAGACTCCACCCCTTCACTCATCATCCTCTCAGATTGACAACAGATTGTGTAACTACCACAATCATCAAGGAAACAACCTGCCTGAAAAATTGCTTTTGTTGTTGCTAGCCACCCTCAGCCTAACGTCCAACGCACAAAGTGACTGGACCAGTTTGATGCATGCGGTTTTTATTGGCTGGTATTTGGAAGTAGATCTCCTGGCCTCTCTGCCTAGTGTGTCTCAGTCTGGAACTCTGCTTAAACCTGTTTAGCACCACAGCCACATACAAGGCGCCGTGGACAGATGGGTGATGGCTACACTTGCCTGGGGATCAAGCTCACATCTCCCGCATGGAAGTGGAGAGTTCTACCACTGAGCCATCGCCAGATCTCCAAACTGATCAGTTACTCACCTATTTGTGATCCTCACATGTAAGCCCTGCCTCCTGCCTGCAGTACCATAAACATGGCAGGTGGAGGTGTCTGACTTCCTCCGGCTTTAGAAGATCAACAACTGCCCACGACTGGTTTGAATGGGGCGGGTCAGACATACCTCCTCTCTTCAATCCTTTAAACAATGCGGACATGAGCCCTTCCTCCCAAGGCGCTCTCCTCTGCGGGCTGGTCATTCGTTGAAGTGGTCACACAGAGCTCACAAGCCATGCTTATGACTATTGGGTTTATTAGGGAAGTAGCCAGGTTGCGATTCAGGATCAGGATACAGTTCAGGATCAGGGATATAGTTCTTGGGTTTATACGGCTTCTCAACTGTGCCCCTAGGCTTCTCTCTGGCCCTCGGTCCTTATCCTGCTTGGGCACCTGTTACAAAGCAGTGCAGCTTAGCCCAGACGTGCTCAGAGGCACCTTATTCCACTCCACGTTTCTGCCCCAAGGTTTCTCACTTGGGGTCGGGAGCCTAGCTCTGCCAAGTGCCTGGAGTCACCCGCTCCACCAGCCAGCCTCCTACCCAAAGGTGCTGTGGGCTGGCACACCCACTGTAGCTGCCGTGCTGTGTGGGCTGGGAAGACCACCTGCACTGTCTTGTGCACTGCCCGCTCTGTACCTCTGCATTCTGCCATGTCGTTTGCCAATTCCTGCCTTTCCCGTATTGGAGCTCTGTCTCCTGGATCTAAGAGGTTCTCAGGGGAGCGACCTAGACTCACTCCACACCTGCTTCTTCTTGATAATAGTCACGCCCCCTTTCTCATCTAGGATGGCGCGTCTTAAACTCACAGGATGATAAAACTGACCAGTCCCCTCAGTAGGATTCCATACCCCTTATTTTCCTGGCCCCATCCCCACAAGGAGCACTGTGTCTTTGATTTGCATCATTCGCAAGCTCGGTGGGCCCCAAGAACTTACTTACAGAGTCCCACCCAAGCACTTGGTAGGAGTTAGAAGACCATGGTGAGAAAAGCCGTATAAAAGCGATCCATGAATATCGCAGATGCGGTTAGGTTAAAATGAACGCCTTATCTGTCATTTGATCTCCCATTTAACCCACTTTTTAATGTGTTCTAGTTTTTCATATTTTTCTACTTTCTTTTCAGTTGAAGCATTTTTCCTGTTTTCCTTGGTTATTGTTGTCCATCGTTTCTGTTTGAGAATGTTTTCTGTGTATGAAATCCAGGATAGGGAGCTCTCCAGGGACAGTCACTGGGCTCATGGCTTCTTGGGAACATGGCAGGGGAGGTTGGGGGGAAATGAGGACCTAATAACGATGAGTACAAAGAAGAAGACAATGTTCTGAAATGGATTATGGTCATGATTGGATAACTCGTTTTGGTCCGATTGAACTATCGAGTTGCACACCATGTGGATTGTGGGCCATCATTGCTCTCTCTCTCTCTCTCTCTCTCTCTCTCTCTCTCTCTCTCTCTCTCTCTCTCTCTCTCTCTCTCTCAGCAGCAGGGACTGAGTATCCTCTGTAGCCCAGGATCTGGGATGTGTAGGCAGCACCTAGACATCACTCAAGGTTCAGCCCAAATGTCTCCCCTTGTAGCCAACGCCTGCCTGAGCCCTCACCCCTGCCTGCAAAGTGAACACTGGTTTCCCTGGGCCCCCTCGTGTCGTGGCTTTGCATTTAGAACACCGTGCTGGGTGGCAGCTCCCAAGGGACAACTTGGCTCAGCTCAACGCCGCCCCCTGCCGAATGCCGGGAGTTGACCCTGCTTGTGGCCACTAACTGGAATCCTCTCCTCCTCCTTCAGGGCTAAAGTCACTGCAGCGGATGTGTCCCCCGGGAACCCCACCCAGACCCTCCCCGCCGTGAGGCACACCGTAAAGGTAGACAAAGACGTCGTCCTCCAGGACTACGGATTCCATGTCTCCGAGAGCCTTCCCCTCACCGTGGTGGCCGTCACGGCAGGTGAGGGCCACTGGAAAACTCCCCAACTTCACTGCTCATGAGGAAACCATGCTGGCTTTTATTCCTGTTGCAAGATGCAAAAGCAAACCCCAAAAATGCTACAGCCAGGAAGTTAGGAAGGACACACCCCATTCTGGCCTAACTCTGTTGGGGCGGTCACCTTCTTCTGGTGCTGGGAGGGCGGGGCTCCAGTTCCCGTTGGCCTCCATGGGAGCTGGACCATCCCACAACACCTGGCCCGTGAGAAAGGGTTTGAGCAGCCAGCCCTCCCCTGCCCTCCCCCCCCCCCCCCCCCCCCCCGTGCTTCAAGTTAGGGAGAGTTTCTGGCCTGCTGATATTGGGAACGATGGCTCTGTTTTCGCTTGGCTTGTGAAGGAGAGGTGTGGAGGTGGAGAGGAGCGGCTGAGAATGTAGTACATGTTATCACGCGCTAGCTGTGTATTGATGTGAGACCGCAGATGAGTGAAAGCCATTTCCATTAATGTCCACACACACCGCACACCCCACACACACTGCACACCCCACATACACCAGCGTTCTTTAGAGATGGATGAACGTGCTAGGTGCACGGCCAGCTCTGTTGAGTGAAGAGGCCTCTGCTGCCCTTTCCCAGGCCATCCTCTGAACGGCGCTTGAAGTTCAAATGGCTGGTGGGTAGGCTCTCCGTGCTTTATAAGCAGGATGGAAGAGCAGAGCCATGTCAACCCTCAGGGGAGGGTTGGAGGGTGAGCCAGTGTCCTGGGGACGAGGGCAGAAGCCGCTCAGCTGTGCTGCTGTGGCAACGGGGGTCTGGCCCCCCCTGGCACGAGCACCTCTGATTGCTTTTCTATCTGACAGGAGGCTCTGCTCACGGCAAGCTGTTCCCTGGGGACCAGATTCTCCAAATGAACAACGAGCCCGCTGAAGACCTCTCTTGTGAACGAGCGATTGCTATTCTGAGGTACCGAATTGTCTGGCATCATCCGCCAAGCTGCACAAGTTATCACACGACACAGAGGGCCCACAGGGATGGTATCGCTGATCCCGCTGCTGTGAGTTTAGTGAGGTCCAGTCTCCTAGAAAGCAGCAAGACTCGCCCACGTCAGCATATCTCCCCCCCCCCCCCCAGTGTATTAAGATGGCTTCTCTGTGGTGGCTGCTATTGCTTCTGTTCTCCTCGCCTGTAACAAAGCTTGGGAAGCGTGCTTGCTGCCTTGACTTGAGGCCCTGTGTGCTCCGGGCGCTGTGCTGGGCACTGTGGGAAGAAGATGCTGACGATACATGCCCCACCTGCTAAGGATTTCTAGGGTTGTTGTAATAGATGCCAAAGGATGAAGCCAGCTGATAGCCATGTCCTGACTTTTCTTGAGCCCTTTGACTTTAGCGTCTGGCACATCTCTTGTGGATGTACCATGTGTCAGACTTCCATCCTTGGACTGGCTGAGGATAACTCCGTGGCATGTATCTACCACATTTTGTTCGGCCGATCATCAATGGGTACGCTGCTGGCCAGTCCACTGTTGGGCTGTGGCGACCACTGCTCCCAGGAATCTAAAACCACGTGCAAAGCCATGCAGTCAGTTCAGACACAGAGCAACCCTGTGGGACAGAGGAGAACTGCCCCCGTGATAACTTTGCAGCAGTAGAAAGCTGCACCTCTCTCCAGGGCAGTGGCTGGTGGTTTTGAACTGCTGACCTTGCAGTTGGCAGCCCCGTGCTTCACTCACTACATCACCTGGGGCTTGGGCGAATAGGAGTGTAGGAAACGTTTCACTCCTGTCTGTTCATTGGACACCTACGCTGGGTAAGAAACCGTCCGGGGAAAGGAGACTTTGTGCTCCAGGCACATCTAGGCTAGGCACACAGATACAGATCACGTGCCCTCCTCTAAGGTGGAGGGCAGGCAGGGCATCCGGATAAGCTGAGGGAATGGCCGCAAAAGCTGGAGGGTTGTATGGCAGACAGAATCACTAAGGGCCCCAAAGTATTTCATCTGTGCCTTAAATGTCATGTCGACTAGATGCCACCAGGATGGAGGAGGCGTGATTCAGATCAAGTGTTAGTAATGAGCCCCCCAGATAGTCAAGGGTCTTGAATGCTGAGACAAGTTCCCCTTCTGGAAGGGTGAGCCACCGGAGGCTTCTGAGCAGCCGTGACTTGCTGTGTGCTGAGCACCTGTGCCTCTGTCACCTGCCTGCTTGACAATCTCAGCATTGCTCACATTCTCACACGGGTCCCATGTCTGTGAGCGGCATCACTACTTGTGGCCACTTGCAGAGACAGGGCAGGGGGCAAAGCAGAGCAAACGGACACGGTGCCGACAAAGCCTCTCTAAGTCCCGCAAAGACCTACACAGCCCAGATGCCCATTTGATGGCACTTGGACCTTGGTTTATTGTGAACGATCTCAGAAAAGGCCTGTTTATATCGGATGGAAAAGAAGCCAGCCCAGCCACGTAGAAAGAAACCTCAGAAAATAACGTAGTAGCAGCGATTGATCTCAAGGCTCAGATTGCGAGGAGGCAAATGAAATGATTTTGCCAACTGCTTCTCTGTGAAGCCATGGTGAAGAAAAAGAATATGTGTGTGTGTTCAGTATTGTCTGCTAATACAAAAATGGCTTGGTTATTATCCAGTTGATTTGATCGCTGTCGGGATGTAAGTGAGAAGGGACAAGTCCCGTACGAGTGGGCTCATTACACTGGCTTTGTGCGCCCAGAGAGACCATGAAGTGATTGCCTTCACACTCACAGATGTCCACACAGACATTTATTTGACAATGAAGTGTTTAACCCAAGCTTTCTGAAGTAGCACCCTGAGTGTTATCTCTTAAAATGTTTGGGGGGTGGGGGAGACATAAATCTAGCGAGTAATCATGTCAGCTAGATGCGTGCTTCACCCTGAAAGACCACATTACCTCCAAATGCCTCTACTGGGCGGCCGTAGGTTTAGCCTGGATGATGCTGAGTGTGTGCAGGCTTCAACCAAGTAGAAGGACCACGCTGGGCCAGCTCAGCCCCCTGTGTGCACTGTTGTTCTCCCTCATGTCCTTGACTTTGCCAAGCCAAAGAAATCAGGTTAAAGAGGCAGCAGCTTTGTGCTCTCTCTCACACACACACCCAGAACGACTAAACTTTTGTCTCTTATTCCCCCCAGGGAAGCTGAAGATCCTGTTTTGATCACAGTTGTTCGCTGCACATCGGTAAATGTCTTTCTGTGTTAGTTTCTCTCTGCTCTGGGCCTCCGGGGTGCAGGCATTGTGGAGAAAGCAGCCATGGGTCCAGGCGACAAGGACGCAGGCCGAAGCCCAGTGTTATGCAGAGTGGGCCAGTGGAAAGAGCATGGAACTAGGAGTTTCAGAGAGAGGTTGGAGTGGCATGACTTGGGGGAGTCATTCCGTTTCCCTTGTAGGGTAGGAGGGCAGCTCACTGCCTGTCTGTTTACTGGCTTTGCGTGAGCATCCCATGAGGTGCTGGAGCAGAGGAGCTCTCTGAGGCCGGGTGCAGCTCGCGACCGGGGTCCGAGGGGCCATGCGCCCGAGACAGGGAAGCTGCCAGAAAGTCCTCATCATGAGCGACTTGGCCACAAGCAGACACAAAATAAATCAGGGCATGGATAACCTTAATCATGCATTTAATAACCTAATCTCACTAACCACATACCAGATAACAAAAAACACCTCAAGGATGTCCACGTTCAGAAGCTATACAAGTTGCATTTTGTGCTTATAATACAATAGAAAGTCATGATGATTAAAGAGTTAGCACTGTATCTCACTGCCATCGAGTGGATGTCAACTCAGAGTGGCCCTGCCCTGCCCTGCCCTGTGAGTTTCCGAGGCCGTCGCTCTTCACAGGAGTAAAAAGCTCGTCTTTCTCCCAAGGAGTGGCTGGTGGTTTACATCGAATGGCCGTGCAGATCGCAGCCCAGTACGTAACCACGACCCCATCAGGGCTCCTATAATCATTTGGGGATGAAAATGTAATATTCTTACTCAATATGGAGTAAAAGCCAACATCCAAATTGCCATTTTAGGCAGTGCAAAAACTATGAAAGATTAGAACTACTTTTTACAACTTACTACGTGCAGTTGGAGCAGGGTAACATTTATAGCCTTAAATGTGTCAATAATTTTAATAAGGAAATTGGTCAATTAAATATTTAGTACAAGAAGCTTAGAAAAAGAAAACAAAACAGAATAAAGACAATAATAAATATTAAAATCTGAATGATACTTTTTAAAAAACCAGAGAAGTGTACAATAAATTCCAGAGCTGATTTTTTTTAAGGGTGAAAAAGCAATGCTAACTAGGTTTTGTTTAAGGCAAACTTTAAGGAAAAGAAACATATGGAAACTATTTGAAGAAGACTGAAATATTTATTACTAAAGGATGTAAAAATTGAGTATTAAATAAGATGCATACTGTGTTCCTTGATGGTCAGGTTAAGTATTATTAATATGTCAGTTATTCTCATTTTAATTTATAAGCTGAATTAAACTTTTTTGCAAGGTTTTATCAGGAATGTTACAAAATGTGTCAAGGTGAGGTTTACTACAAAAACATTTTTAAAAAAAGAATAATGAAAATAGACTTACTGTACCAGATTTTTAAACAAATAAAAGCTACAGTAATTAAAACAGTATAATAATTCGTGAGATGTTGAACTTTGGAGTGAAATCAAATAGAAAGTCCAAGACTTGAGCATGTGATAAACAGGCCATTCCATCAGTGAGAGAGAAGATAACTATTCAAGAAAGATATTGGGACATTCTCTTAAGTATGAAAAAAACCCCTAAAGTTTCACCTGAGACCTCATTCAATTGGTGTTAAAGAATTCAACATAAAAAATAAGCCACAAAAATGTAGACAACAGTGTTGGGGCCCTACCTGATGATAGCTGTGGGGAGCCTTCCCAAGCCCTTGGGAAGTGGGGTGAGCACATCACGGGACTGGGCGGTGTGATGGTATGTAGCTACAGCATTTCTGTGGCTCAGAAAACTCCCAGCCCCCAAAACACAGACATTGTGGCCCTCTGAGCTTTGACAGGCGTTGCCTTTTGCTTTTGTTTTTTGGAAATAGAGTAGAAAAAAACAAAACCTACATAAATATGACAGCCAAGTGTTTTACACACAAATAAATGGAAGTTTTGCTATTCTGAAGAGAGTTTGTCTAAAACGATGGGAAACTAGAGAACACTAATCAATATGCATGATCATGCGGGTGTTAAACATCCCGCAATTCAGCTGGTGATCATCTCACCAAAGGACAGCTTAATCTTTTTATTTTTAATCGTTTTATTAGGGGCTCGTACAACTCTTATCACAATCCATACATCAATTGTGTAAAGCATATATATACATTCATTGCCCTCATCATTCTCAAAACATTTGTTCTCCACCTAAGCCCTTGGCATCAGCTCCTCATTTTTCCCCTTCCTCCCCGCATCCCCTCCCTCTTGAACCCTTGATAATTTATAAATTATTATTTTAGGACATCTTAATCTTGATTAGACGGTTCTTCCTACTTCACTTCCAAGAAATGAAAGCAGGAAACAATGCTTGCTGAGAGGGAAACAGCAAATGAAGTTTCTTCTGAAAAAGTGAAACATTTATAACAACCGAACTTGCTGCTGTTAAGTCAGTTCTTAACAGCATTCAGAATTGGGAGCCTGTAGGACTGGAGAGAGCTGCCCTGTGGGCTTCCTCAAAAAGGAGGAGAAGGAGGAGGTTATGGTGACTGCTTTCAGGGGTCCCAAAGAGGGCGATCTGGGTAGATTATCTCCAAGGACTCAGGACTGTCATAGAGGCCTATTAGGAGGCTGTGTTAGGAACATGGAAAACTGCAGTGGTGAAGGAAAAGGCCAGAGAACTTGCCTTGAGGAATCCCCCCCCCCCCCTCAGCCATCTCCCCTTATCACACACATGCTAATTCTTCAAAGATAACAATGGTTATCCTGTGAAGTTGGGGGAGGGGGAGCTCACTCCATCTACCCTACAGGCATGACCTAGCCCCTTCAGATTTCTTATTATTTCCCCAAATCCAAGAACATTTCAAAGGAGCGCAGTTTGAGTCCCTGGAGCATGCCAAAACCGCCCGTCAGATGTAAAAATCGAAGGAGAGTTAGAGAATCAGACCCTCGCACAGGAGCATCACATCCTTTTGGTCGTGTGGCTAAGTGTCACAACCGGCTCTCAGTGACAAACACTACAGCCAGCCTCTGAAGACTCTGCCCCACTCTGGGGAAAGGGTACCGCCCAGAGGACTGAAAGGAGCCTAGGCTCAATCCCAGGGCTTCCAGCTCCTGTAGGTGTGCAGCTCTAAGAGGCTGAAGCACCGTACGAAGGGGAAATGACGTGGCCCAGATGGAGGGTTATTTTGTTTACTACAAACCCACACGCCCCACCCCCCTTTGGTTTGCTTTCCTAGTTATATATGTTTGAGTAATAAATCATAGCTGTCGAGTAATAAACCGTGGCTTAAAATCCAAGTGGCCTTCACAGCCTGCCTCTGCTTGTCTTCCTCTCACCCCGGCCATTTCCTGCCATGTTGAAGCTTCAGTCGTTTGGGGGCACATCAGGAATGGGATCCTTGGATAGTATGAAAAGAGAGGTTTTTTTTAATGGGTTGTCATTTAATGTCCTGTCCTGTGGGTCCCAGTGAAATCCAGAATGGCCGTGGGTGTGTGTTTAAGTCCCGAGAGGGCAGGCAAACCTTCCGTGTCGTTCTGAAGTGGGCTGTGCTGCATGTCTTGCAGGGGGTTCCCAAGTCGTCCTTCCTGACTGAGGAAAAAAGAGCCAGGCTGAGGACCAACCCCGTGAAGGTGCACTTTGCCGAGGAAGTCCGCATCAGCGGCCACAGCCAGGTGGGTCGCTAGTCAGAGGAGGAAGCCGTGCGGGGAGCTGCCTCCTGGTGGTGACTCGGGAGAGGAGCCGTGCCTGTGAGTCTGAGCAGCTCCTTCTGCCTGTGTCGGGTTGACAGACTCGGGAGTCAATCTGCCTTTACAACTCTTTGAGCCAAGCCTTTGGCTGTGGTTTAGGCTTGAACTTAATTTATATCGTCGTCAGTAGCAAAAATCAAACTCGCTGCCCTTGAATCATGCCATAGCAACACTGTAAGACAGGGTAGAAAGAACTGCCCCTGTGGGTCTGCGAGACGATAACTCAGTGGTTCTCAAACAGTGGGTCGCAACCCCTTTGGGGGTCAAATGACCCTTTCACAGGGGTTGCCCGATTCATAACCATAGCAAAATGACAGTGCAGAAGTAGCAATGGAAATACTTTTATGATTGGGGGTCCCCACAGTATGAGGAACTATATGAAAGGGTCGCAGCCTGAGGAAGGTTGAGAACCGCTGCTCTAACTCTTTAGGGGAGCAGAAAGCCTTGCCTTTCTCCCAAGGAGCGGCTGGTGCTTTTGAACTGCTGACCTTGCACTTAGCAGCCCAACGTGTAACCACTATGCCCCCAGGGCTCCAGGTGCTTTTTATTTATTTGTTTGTTTGTTTGTTTGTTTTCCAAAAGAAAGCCTCATCTATTGGGTATTTATCATGTGTACCTAAATTTTATGTGTACCTAGTCCTTAGTTACTACTTTGGCAGATGAGGAAGCAGAGGCGGAGAGAAGTTAAGAATTTTAACCCCTATGGTCACATAGCAACGAAGTACAGGAGCCCCGGCCGTGGGACTTCAGACGCAGAGACAGTGAGTGAGTCAGGAAGGGTTTATCACTGTAGCCTACCTGTTCATCGGCAAATGTTTAAAAGATAATAACATCGCTTCTTAAACTTTCCCCCTGGGAACACATTGGCCTACCTAGTCAGATCTTCGTTAGTTAAAAGGTGATAAAATGGGTTGGAAAACTTTCCTCTTCAAAGCACGATGGCCTACCTGTTCAGATCTTCAACTATTTAAAAGAGGCTAAAATTGGTTTCCTTCCCCCCCCACACACACACACACACACTGGAAATGTAAAGAGACCTCTTCAGGGATACACAGTCGCCCTGGAAGAATCTGGAATAGTAAGTAAGCCACCATTTTAAAGACAGGCTTCATCTTACTGATAGTTAAAGGAATACAAGAGAACATACTAAGATGTAACATGAAAAAGCTCACGTACCACTGTGCGCATGGAAGTCTTGATGCTGAGAAAGTGGTTGAACTCATGCGTTAACTCGTGGCTTTGTAAATTCGCTTAATCTTTTAGAGACGGGATGGGCAGTGGAGTACAGGGTGTGGGGCAGTGATTTCTGGGTCGATCTAGTGAATCTTAACAACTATGCCAACTGTGCAATGTCCAGGGAGGCTAAGATCAACCACTTCTGACACCCGATTGTGTGGCAGGTAACAAATGCCACCCCCCACACCAACTGCATCCTGTGGGAAGCCCAGCTGTCCTGCCCTATTCAGCTCAGACCCCAGCTGTCCTGCTTCTCTTCTCTCTCATTCCTAGTTACCTGGAGCTGGCCGAGCAGATGCTGGCTGGCCGCTCAGGAAACCAAGGACTCTTTCTAGTTCTGCCGGCCAGCCTCCTCTTTCTCTTCCTTATGCAGCCAGGGCTAGGTCAGTGGGTCCCAGCTGCAAATTCAGGAACCCATATAACTCCCTTTACTCTAGACCAGCCAGTCCCAAACTTGGGATTTTTCGCTAACTCCTCAAAATAGTAGCTGCAATCCACAGGACTCCCTCCACTTCCGCCTAGCTGCGGCGACAACACACAGAGCTCGTGGGAGACAGCAATCCCACGACAGCGGCGTTCACATAACAGACATTTCCAAATGAAGAGATGAGCCGGGTGAGGTCTGCGAGGGCTCACAACATGGAGGGTCCATGTCCCGAGGGGACGTGCTGTCCTCTCCCATGCGTTGTCGCCAACCAGGAAGCTCCAGGTGGACTCCAGGGTGCTAGGCTCTCACTGGTTTTACCATGTGATCGTGATCGATTATATTATGTCTCATGAGGCTTCATTAGCATGACACCCCCAGGGAGCCCTCTTAGCCCCAACTCATAAGCCTCAGTGGTTGGCCTGGCTTCCAGGAGCCGAGACCCAAGCCCAAATGTGATCGCACATCTTGGGAGGGTGAAAAACAAACTTTCTGAACTCCTGAATGCCGTAGGAAATGGTTTACAACAGTATTCCTATTGATTGAACCTGCTAACTCACTGAAATGTAAACATCCACGCTTTTCAAGGTAATGGTCGTGGCAAAGGAAACATCTTCAAGGTCAGGTGTGAGCAGTTGTTTTGGTTCCAACTCACGGGGACCCCGTACCCCCAGGGAGCCCTGCCTGGGCCAGGGCCAGCTGCAGTCATTGCCGCTCCAGCCCAGTGTTGCAGCCACCGGTCAGTCCATCTCCTGAAGGCGCTTCCTTCCTTTCACTGACCCTCTACTTTGCCGACCCAGTGTCCTCTCGGGACTGGGCTCTCCTCCCGGGTCCAAAGTACGAGAGATGCAGCCTTGTCATCCTTGCTGCTGAGGAGCTTTCTGACGGTACTTCTTCCAAGACAGAGCTTCTCATTCTGCTGGCAGACTCTTGGATAGTCCATGTCCGTGTTGTTGTCGGTGCATGGAGTGGGTCCTGACTCATGTGCAACAGGACGAAACAGCACCCGCTCCTCACAGCTCTTCTGAGCCCATGATTTTCAACCAAAATGTCAATCCATTCCGTCAAGAGCCTTCCTCTCGTTTGTTGCCTCTCCAATTTACCAATCGCGGTGTCCTACTCCGGGGACTGGTCTCTCCTGACAACACGCCCAAAATACAAGACCCCGTCTTGTCATCCTTACCTCGGAGGGGCATTCTGGCTGTACTTTCAAGACAAAACGCTTTGTTCTGTTGGCGATGCACGGTCCTTTCACTGTTCTTTGCCAACACCCTAGTTCCAATCCGTCTGTTTTTCTTCGGTCTTCCTGATGCAGTGTCCCACTTTCACCTGCGTATGGAGCAACGGACAAGATCGTTGTGTGGGTCCGGCAGACCCTTAGTCCTCCAAGGAGCACGCTCGCTTTCCAGCACGTCAAGAGGGCGTGTGCTGCAGTCACCTAATGCAAGGCGGCCTGTGCTCTCTGCACTGCTGCTTCCATGAGCATTGGTTATGGGCCCAAGCAACACATCCAAGCAAAGAAACCTTTGGCAGGTCAATCTCTTCTCCGTTTTGCATGATGTTCCCTAGTGGTCCGGTTGTGAGGATTTTTGTTTTCTTAGCATGGAGTTGTAATCCAAGGCCACAATCCTTGATCTTCATCAGCAAGCGCTTTAAGTCCGCCTCACCTTCAGCAAGCCAGGTTGCGCATTTCTATATGGAAGGTTGTTAATAAGCCTTCCTCCAGTCCGGGAACCATATTCTTCTTCATATATAATAATAAGTGGGAGAGTGGTCAAATAAATTCTGAAGTCAGCTCAATCAGATGTTGTAAAGCTATTAAAATGATAACCCTTAAGCCCTCATGAAGATGTGTACATGAAATGAGTGTTAGACAAAAACAAAGCAAAAAAAACTGAAGATGGAATTTTACATAGTCGAATATTTTAGCTTTCTATTATTTTAAAATATAGCTACAAATTGGAAATGGCCTTAGAGAAAAGTCAGGAATAGTAGATATGTGTAGCGGTTATGGATGTGATTCTTTGGTAGACATGCTAAATCACAAACAGCAAAGAACAAATAAAGGCAGATATTTCCCCCTTGGAAAATCTAAAGGGTCAGACTTCTAAATTCCTGGCGAGAAAGAGATAAAATGCTAACCACGTGAACAGTTGGAAATCGTCCGTCCTGGACTTGGGGTGAAAGGACTCTGTCGTGAGAACATAGCCCTTGTTCTTTGAAAACCGCTGTGGTTTTAAAAACCAGGAAGCGATCAGATGGTGCTTGGTGAGCGAGCATCTTGTTTAGAAGACATACGGGCCCTTGTGTTTAGAAGAGTCCTGATTCCTCTCGGAAAGGCTCTCAGGTTTTGTTAAGAGAAGACTACACACCTCTGTACCCGGTGGGCCTTCTTCCCAAACTCTTTCAGAGACACCTGCTAGGGAACGTTCTAGCTCGAATCTACGGGTCTCTCGACCCTCTCAGCATCCCTGCAGGCCGTTGTACCTACAGCTGGACATTCAGAGCGCTTTAAGAAAGCTGACCCTGGTGGGCGGGGCATTCCTGAAACCCAAAGGTAATTCTCCACTGCCCTACGCCACTGCAGGAGTCTGGGCTGGCACAAAGTCAGCAGACCTGGACCACTCCCGCGTCTCCTTCCCAAAGAGCCCTTTCGAGAGCAGCAGCGCCCCTTAGGAGAACTCACCAGCCAGGGGTGATGGGAGGGCTGAGTGAAGCAGGGAGCAAGGCTCTCCCCCCTGGGTGCATCTTGACACGGAACGTGGCCATGAAACAGTCTTTGAGTGAGCTCTCCAGGCCGCACATGGGCTGATTTCAGACAGTGGGCATGCCTGCCATCTTACTTGCCAAATTGCATCCTGCAAGGGTGGCAGCCAGTAGGGAATGCCAGCCCGGGTCAAAACTCACTCTACTCCGCCGTCTGTTACGTCTGACAGATCTCGTGCCGGATGGCAAAGGATGCTTTTCTCTGTGTGGCGTGTCTGAGCCCACTGCAGAAGTCCTGAGCTGCCCTACATCGACCCTGGCCATGGTGAGGTGGCGAAAAGGAGGCCGCTGCCCTAGACAGTCAGCGCTGGGGCTGGCTGGGCACTTCTCCCCATCAAGGGCAAGAAGGACAGATTTTAATGCAACGCTGTGTCTTCCAGGGTCATTCTCTGCTGTGCATGCCCAACGTACTCAAGCTGTACTTGGAGAATGGACAGACCAAAGCGTTCAAGTTTGAGGCAAACACAACTGTCAAGGTATGAAGCGCAAACTTCTCTTCTCTTTCCCAGTCTGAGTGTGCTGGCTCTCAGGACCAGCAGGCATCTGGCTCTGTGTCTGCTCTTCGGGTCTGCAGTCACCTGGATCTGAGCACCTGCAATTAGCCAAGCCCGGGGTTACCTTAGTTCTTTGCACCATATTTTTATCACCATCTTACCCGAGAGGAAATCGAGGCTCAGAGAGGTGAAGTGACTTGTCCAGCATCTTCTGATCATAACCTCGAGCTCCCTTGAACAGCTGGACTTCCTGCCTCTCTAGTGGGCGTTGGTCCCCCTGCTACTCAAAAGAGCAGAGCTACCCGCAAGCCAGGCAGAATGTCACAGGAGGCCCAGTTTCTGCGCTGCATGGAGGTCAGTCCAGCTGATGAGGTGCCCCTCTCCTGAGATACCCTGCGTGGGGAACAGAGCCAGCCAAGGGGAGCTCGCAGTCTTGTTAGGGGAGGGCGGACCTTCGGGTTGCTCCCAGCCATCCAGGGCTGGATGAAAGAAGAGCCATAAAAAGCAGGGGTGGAAAAAGGGCAAAAACAGTCTGTTCCATCCCATGGCGTCAGTCAAGGCTCTGGAAAGAAGTCAGCAGGAGTGGGGTCTTGAAGGACAATGGGGACAGAGCATCCGTCTGAGGGAGTCACAGGAAGTGATGCAGGGAGCCGGTCCAATGGAACATCCTTGAGAAACTGTGAACGGCCCCACGGGGCTGGTGCAGGTGGTGTTCCTGGGGGAGGAGTGGGACAAGCTGACTGTGGAACCTCAAATGCCAGCCTATAGATTTGGGAGGTTTGATCTGAAGACCGTAAGAGATGGCACTGTGTTAGTCTGGGTACTTTAGTGAAACAAATCCACAGAAACCCATAAGAATCAGAGGGAGTTTTATATAAAGGGTAGGTACACATCAAGAAAACATCCCAACCCAGTTCAGCCCAAGCCCACAAGTCCAACATTAACCCATTAACCCATATGTCTAACACCAATCCACAAAGTCCTCCTCCATCTCACAAAACACACCCAATGATGCCGACTGCCGGAGGAAAGCCGAGTCAGTGAACGTGTAAGCATCTCAGCACTGGCAGGGTTCTCCACACGGCTGCTCCAGCACCCAGGGCTGCATCAGGATAGGTCCATGTGGCTTCTCCTTGGGGATGTCTTGTAGGAAGTCAGCCTTGCCAGCTAAAGCAGGGAACTGGCTAAGGCAGCTGCACCCTGGTCCGACCGTCAGAAAGCAAAAACCTGAGAACTCAAAAGGCGAGGCTCACCGAGCCATTTATCTCTCCACCCTTCAATTAACCCCTCATGTGTTGATCAGCCAGGTTGGCACAGTAAACTAAATCAGGCATCAATTTTTTTTAACAAGGGAGTCAATGGTGTTCCATTGAGTCCCCAATAAGGGAAAACCAAGAAACCAAACTCACTGCCATTGAGTCTATGCCAACTCCCAGAGGCCTGTAAGAGGGTAGAATAGCCCCTGCGGGCTTCCGAGACTGTAACTCTTCACAAGAGAAGAAAGCCCAGTCTTTACCCCCCAGGAAAGGAAGCCAACAGCTGTCAAACAGTGGAACACTTAGCCAGCTCTCTTCCTCCAGCTGCTGGGGGAAGGTGGGCCAGTGAACGCCCAGTAACGGGCGGTAGCCAAGACGTAGGTGTGCACAGGCACACAGGAACACACACCGTGCACACACATGCGTACCTGCTGAGTTCTTCCTTTGGCACTTCTTAGACGGCTCCAAGAAACCTATCCTTTCCGACCTTCCTGGAAGTGTGACTTGGGAGGCTCTACCGAAAGCCTTTGTGAACCTGGGAAGGCCCAAGCCCAGGCAGAGGAGGGAGTGTGCCCCGAGGGAGGAGTGGTGTTGGTTGTGTTGATGCCGGGAGCCCTGGGGGCACAGGCAAGTGCTCAGCTGCTGACTGACAGGTCGGCAGTTTGAAACCCCCAGCTGCTCTTCAGGAGGAAGATGTGCCGTCTACTTCCCTAAGTATTTCAGCCTCAGAAGCCCCACAAGCCGCTCCACTCTTCCTATAGGATTGTTACAGGGGAAAGGCAATTGGACGGCAACAGGTTTAGGTTTTGGGGGGGGGGTTGTCCTATATGACAGACACTGTCCTGGCCCAACCTTGAATGTAATCTCACTGAATGCCCCAGGGTGTGACGTGACCACTGTGAGTAGCCCCCTCTTTGCGGTCAAGAGAACAGGCCCCAAGAGATCAAAAGCTTGCCGAGGTCCACTAGCTCCCACCTGCGTTCATATGTGGTCTGCATGGATCCTGCCCTGCTCAGCCCCCAGGCATACACAGGAAGTCTGTGTGGACGCGTTAGACAGGGCTCTGCCTCTGTCATCTCTGATCCAAGTGGATTGGAAGGGATGCTTCCTTTAAACTGTGTCCCCGTGTGGCATGGTGGCCAGAAAGACTGTGAGGCGATTCACAGTGAATACACCCATCATAGGGGCGTTAAGCCCAAGATGATAGGAGTCGGGAAAATGATCAAGGACTTAGCCAGTCTAATCCTGTAGGAACCAAGATTTTAATAAATCACGTCTCGGAGCTCTTCGTGATATAGAGACGGAAGGCTACAAGCAAATGCGGTGAGGAGGAGGGCGCCGTTCAAGTCAATTCAGGGACTTCTGTCCCCTCTCATACCAAGGAAAGCGAAGTCCTTGCATCGGAAAACCCCCTGTCCCCAAAACAAGGACATGTTGTCATTCAACCCAAGGAACAGCAAGGACCCTTTTTGAGTTCAGGCAGTGGACGGAGCTAGTGAGGTAGAAGTGAATTGCTCAGGGTCACGCCCTGCAGGAGCCTAGAATCTTGGGTTGGGGCTGGGAGAGAAGATGGGGCCTGAGGACAACTCACGGGGAGACAGAGTCCCGTGTTTTCGATCCTGCAGCTGTGTTGGGGCAGGTTCAGGAAACTGTCTCCCTGGCGTGGTGGGCTATGGGGCAGATTCCAAAAGGTAGATGGGAGTTTGACAGCATGGGCCACAAGTGGTGTGGGAAGCTGGCGTCCTAGATTCCTGGGTGATGGAATCTGTACCCACAAAGCCCGGGAATGCATAAATTTGGCAAGATTATGGGGCCTGTGAGGAGGGAGCATTGAAAGAAGCAACAGTGTAAGCTGGGTTGGGGGTCAGTGGGGGTGTTGATTAGGACATTGTAGCCACGAATCTTGAACCACTGGAAGACACTGAATGCTCTTGACCCAGGGCGAGCACAAGTGCCTGTGGGTGAGGGTTTGGTCAGCGTCTCTGTAAAGAGCAAGATCGTGCGCATTCCATGTTTTACAAGCTGCAGGCTCCGAGGCAGTTACTCCACTCTGCCACTGGGCTGGTTCCCGTAAGACCCCATTTACAAGCACAGGCAGTGGGTGGGCTGCGTTTAGACTGTCGACCATGTTTCCCACCCCCTGCTCCCATGCAAGGTGGAGGGCAGGACTCTACAAAGCCAGGAGCAGTGTGTGGCTCAAGTCCAAGGAGGCAGACGGGCGTGGAGCAGTAGAGAGGTTCCCCACCATCCCCAGCACAGTGCCAGGCAAACTGGCCCTGAATTAATGCTGACGTGCTGAAGCAGATTCCCTCTTCAGGGCCTGGTCACTTGCTACTTCTCAGGATGATGTCAGGAGAAGAGTCGCAGGCCTCAGAGAACTGAGACTCTCTCATGACTTCTCTGATGAATCTGTGTTGATTATTCACACGTTACGCGAACTCTCACTCAGTGGCTGCAAGTGCCCAAACATTAAGAACAGCAGCGGAACAGTGTCAGCGATGGTGCTGGAAAATGCACCTCTCGGATCGGAAGAGTTGCCTCCTCAAAGTAGAGTTGACCTTGAGATGTCGATGGAGTAGAGCTTCCAGGACTTTGCTGATGGGGCGGGACTCCGAATGAGAAGAAATAGCTACTCTGTGGGACACAGGGTTGATGAGCATCTAACAACAGTACAGATGCCAATGTAATAGAGTACACGGCAGACAAAATTCATGTTCTCAGGAAGTTTCCCATCTCCTGGGTGGAAGATCAGGAGCCTTGGTGGTGTAGTGGGTTTTGCCTTGGACTGCTAACCACCGGGTCAGTGGTTCAAACCCACCAGCTGCTCTGCGGGAGAAAGATGAGGCTGTCTGCTCCCATGAAGATGTAAAGTTTCGGAAACCCAAATGGGGCAGTTCTACTCTGTCCTCTAGCATTGCGATGAGTTGGAATTGACTCAATGGCAGTGAGCGAAAGGGGATGAAAACAATAAATTAGAAAACAATTCTTAGCATCCGGCCGTGGATTGTTTTTCGTGCCGTAGAAGAGGAAGTGAACGTACTGCAGACCACAGCCTGTGCGGTAGGTATTCAGGTTGCCCTGTGGGGATGGATGAGGAGCCTGTGGCGTAGACAAGAGTCCGCAGTTGACCCAGGCACCCAGCAGACACAGGTCGTTCGGATCTAGAAGTCGCCTCTTCTCTTTCCTACACGCGCTCACGGCAGAACACACGCGCAGCAGGGTCGGCGAAAACGACAGTGACTAATGGTGAAGGAGATATGAGGAGCCCTGGGCCAGAGGGCATCAGGGACAACCACGTGTAGATCAAGTGGCCAGAGAAAGCCTTTCTGAAGAAGCCTCATATTCTGAGATTTGAAGTGAGAAAGAAGGTGTCTGGTGAAGAGTAATGGACAGAGTTGGGCAGGGCAGGCAGGGGGGGGGACCTCAGGGGGAGCCTGTCTGGTTGCCCTGCAGCGGCAAACACACCCTGTGGGCTCAACTCTCGCTGCCACTGTCTCGACGCTCACTCACTGTGACCCTGCATGTGGGTTTCCAAGACCGTAACTCTTTTCTCCCAAGGAGCAGCTGGTGGGTTACAACTGCTGATCTTGCAGCTAGTAGCCCAACTCGGAACCTCTCCACCGCACCAGTGGAAAGACCACTGTGGTGAGCGGGGATCGGCACGGCCCACACATGACTGACCCTGGTTCGGCCTGCCAGCCGCTCTGCTGAGCCGGTGTTCCCTCCATCTCACGGAGGAAGGCTCTGAGATGGAGAAACGGCAGGTCGTTTTCCCAGTGACGTAGGTGGGAGATTCAGACCCGGAACCTCAGAGAAGAACTCCGAGACCTTGGGGAAGGTGCAGACACCCCCTAGCAGTCGCCCAGAGCCCTGAGGAGCGGGGACGGGGCAGAGACCGTAACGCGGCTGCTGAGTCCTGCAGGTGCCCTGACAAAGCTGGCGCCGGAGGCCCCCTGGAGACTCGGCTGCCTGGCTGAGCAGGGGCCTCAGCCAGCAGTGACGTCTCTCCCCAGATGCCCAGGGGGACAGGGCGAAGCCCCAGGAAATCCTGTGTGGCGCCTGAGCAGGAAAGCCGCCTGCTTCTCAGAGCAGGTGGGCTGACCCCGTGCCTCGCTGTCCCCGTAGGACATCATCCTCACGGTGAAGGAGAAGCTGTCCATCCGCAGCATCGATTACTTTGCTCTGGTGCTGGAGGAGCAGTACAGCATCTCCCGGCTGCACCTGCTGCATGAGGAGGAGCTAATCCAGCAGGTACGGGCGGCCCCTCCTCCCGGGGCAGGCTCTGCCTCTGCAGTAAGGGATGGGGCTTCCTTGTGCCGCAGAGGTACCATGCATCCTCAGCCCCGGACTGAGGGGGTGGCCATCGGGCCTGGGGTCCCTCTGATGCCATGAGGCAGACAGGACACGGGTGCAAGCTTACAGAGCTCTTACCTCCCCGTCCTTGGCTTTTGAGATGGTGGGGAAGCAATTGGTTCTGGGTCCAGGGGAGAGCAGACAGAACCTGCACAGTCTTTTCGAGCAGGGGTCATTTCTGGAACCAGCTTTTGAAAGCCCAGCACCGGTCAGTGCAGTCAAGCTTGGTGGGTGCCCACTCTTGCCAGGACAGGTAGGGTCTTGGAGGGCAGTCAGGGGCAGGGGCTGTGTACGCAGGGAGGGCATGAAAGGAGACACGACCTCCTGGCCACCATTCTGAGCCGCCCTCCTGAGAGAAGGCTTCTGAGTCCACTCGCCAATTTATAACACTGGGGCTAGCATTTTTGAAATGCAAACCATTTCGATTCCGCTTGAACTGGAAACGGGAGTTAAATCACGCTGTTGTCGTTGTCGCGAGGTGCCATCCAGTTATTGCTGACTGGTAGCGGACTTACGCGCCACACACCCCGAGACATTGCCCGGGCCTGTGCCGTCCTCACGACTGTTCTTCTGGTTGAGCCCGTCGACGCGGCCACGGCGTCCGTCCACCTCGTGGGGAGGGTCTTCCTCCTTGACGCTTCCGTGCTCCTTGACCAAGCTGGACATGGGTACCGGAGGCTGAAGCAGCAGCCATCCGTGTGCTTCAGTGAGGGTGGTGGGGAAGAATACGCACCCCCCCCCCCCCGTGGAAATCTAAAGAACGAGCGCATCGGGGTTGGAAGGAGGGCGGCCAGAAGGCGTCTTAGAGGCAGGGAGGTGGAGACTTTGTCTTCCACCCTTGGGACCCGGTGTCAGGCAAGAATGGTTCCTGACAAGGACTCCTTGTTTGGTAAAGTGTCGGGCCGTGAAGAAGAGGACACTGAAATAGCGTGGTAGTTATTAAGTGATCTAGAGACCGGGTGCAAATAGGATTGCTTGTGGTCAAGAAAAGGACACCCACCTCCAGACGCACGAGCATGCATAGACTGTCTTGGGAAGAACTCACCGGGGGCTGGAAATGGGTGTCCTCGAGAAGGGGGTGTGGGGGAGGCAGGGGTGCGGGGCTGTGCATGTGGCCTGGGAGCTGGGCTCTGAGGGACCTGTTCCCTTCTGGACTTTCACATCTCCTGCCCATGGAGGAGCGCATCAGACTTAAGAGCAAAGGTGGAAGGCTCTCGAAAGGCGCTCAGGTTGATGTCTGTAGGGCCTCGCTCTGTCTTTGATCTTTAACGCTGTATCCTGGAATAACTGCCAGGGACAGGGGCAGCTAGAACATTAATGGCCTCTCTCCCTTGCCCATCGCAGGTGGTGGAAAGGGAAGAGTCACATGACTGCCGCTGTCTCTTCAGGGTGTGTTTCGTTCCCAAGGACCCTCTGGACCTCCTGAAAGAAGACCCCGTGGCCTTTGAATACCTCTACCTGCAGGTGCGCGGGCTTACTCCAAATGAGAGCTCAAGCCAATTAAGCCATCCCTGGAATTAATTACCTTTCTCCCTTAGAATTCCCTTGTCCCTCCCTGAGTTGCTGTGTTGGAGATTTGCAAAATCATCATGAAATTTAGGTTTCGTGCTCAGTGTAGATGATACATTTTCTAATACCTTTTTAGGATTGTTAGAATGTTGGCTTTTACTACTAAAAGGGGCTTTTGAGCTGAAAAGCCTGATATTAGGGATGATAAATGGGGTCTTAGAAAGGTGCTATGATTTGCTTGTAACACCCCTTTAGCCAAAGAGCCAAATATCGGTTCTCTGATCTGTAACCATACTCTAAAGTGGGAAACAGCGTACGTCCACCCTAACCACACCCACTGCCACCAGGTCCGTCCTGACTTCCTGCAGCCTCTAGTCCAGATGGCGTCCACGGCACTCCACCTCCACAGAAAGGTAGCCTCATCTTTCCTCCGTGGAGCGGCTGGGGGTTCAAACCGCCAACCTTGCAGTTAGTAGTCCACTGCTTACCTGAGCTGCTTTCATCCTGATGGAAGCGGTTCGTCAGTCAGGCATTGTAAGGTCTCTCTCTCCTGGCTAAATTCCAACCTCAGTCCTTGGCTCCGCGTGAGAAAGATTTCACGCCGAAGCCGGGCTCGTGACCCAAGTGAATTTAATGAGAGTTAAAAGAAGCTTCAGGTTTTACGCGGCACCCATAGGATTCCTTTGACCATGCGGCCTGGCAGAGACTGCCCCAGGTCACGCAAAGAGCTCTCTCCTCCCACGAAGACGACCAGACAAGCCCCTCTCCCTTCTGGTCCCTACCTTTTCAAGGGCTCCCGGGGGAGGTGTGGTGAACGACCCCATTGGCTGAATTGCAATCACCTGGCCCAGGTGGGCTGCTCCAGGTATAACGCTCATCTGCGCCCACCAGCGGGAAAATCCAGCTTTCTTATGCTGGCTCTCCTGGGCATGCGTAAATGGACTTCCCAATTCCCTAGGCTAAGCTGCCTAACAGCATTACCATTTATTTCTGTTCAGTGACACGGAGTCAGATTCGACTCCTCATGACAGTGTCCACCAGAAGGAAACGCTGCCCGGTCCTCACCCCTCCTCATTTCCTGTCATCATTTCCTTGATGGGGGAAAAAACCAAAATCGAGCTCTATGAATCGATTTGTATAAAGTCTTTTTGAAATGGTGACAGTAAGTAACCGTCACGGCAGCATTTCAGGCCCGTGTGATTCTGCTCCTATGTTGCTCTCGTGATGGGCCAGGAAGTGGATCCCGAGTCACAGGGACCCGATGTGACACAGTCGAGGTGAGCGACAGGGTTTTCTAAGCTACACTCCTTACGAGAACTGACTGCCAGGTCTTCTCTCCTGTGAAACTGCTCTGTTGGTGGATTCAAACTACTGGCCTTTCAGTTAGCAGTCAAGGGGAACCCTGGTACCCCCTGCACACCACCACTTTCAAATGCACTCAAACCAAACTCACTCAAGTCGATTCCGACTCACAGTGACCTTACAGGACAGGGTAGAACTATACCTGGGGGGTTCTGAGACTGCTGTCGTAAGAAGGAAACCTGAGGAGCAGTTGGGGGCTTTTGAAGTGCTGACCTTGCAGTTAGCAGCCCAACATGTGTGTAAGCATGATTTCATACACACAGTTCAACTTTAAACTCGCAGCCGCTGTGTAAGGTAGGTTTTATATCCTGGGGAACTGCGCCAGGGTCACACAGGCACGGACACACTGAGCCGGGCCTCAAAGGGAGCACAGTGGGGCCCCACCTGCTTCCCAACGCGCCCTCTGGTCTCTCCTAGAGCTGCAGCGATGTGCTCCAGGAGCGCTTTGCCATGGAGATGAAATGCAGTTCCGCGCTCCGACTAGCGGCCCTGCACATCCAGGAACGGATCTACGCGTGTGCCCAACCCCAGAAGATCTCCTTGAAGTACATTGAGTGAGTGGCTGTGCCAGCATGTCCAGTGTTGCTGGCCCCTGGCCAGAAGGGCTAGATTCCACAGAAGCTGAGAGCTACCCACCTACCCACAGGCGCATCCCAGGGTGCTCACTCCTGCTGCCTCCAGCCCCTGGTGGCCCTCCTCCCATTCCAAGCCACATAGAATCCTTAGTAATGTGTATTATCAATCTGAGCCATAGAATCCAAACCCCAAACCAAACTCAACTTATAAACGACCCCATAGGACAGGGTAAACTGCCCCTGTGGGTTTCTGAGACTGTAATTCTTTACTGGAGCAAAGAGCCTCATCTTTCCCCCAAGGTGGTTTTGAACTACTGACCTTGTGGTTAGCAGCCCAATGCATAAGCACTATGCCACCAGGGCTCCTTAATCACAGACCAGTATGTGATCACTATCATTATAAATTGTTTAAGGTAATGTGTTTAGATTGTGTGAACACAAACTCTTTCTACCTTGAATGATAGCATTATTAGTTACAACATTCTTTATTAGTAACTCAGCAAAAGCCTTTTAAATTTTTCCTCTTCTTCCTTTCATTGTACTTGATTCCCAAAGATTCACTGACACAGGTTCCTAAGTACTCCTTATTACAATCTTGTCGGTCGGTGAATCTCCAGAAAGTCTGATGAAATCTCACTCGCTGCCATGTAGCTGATGCTGACTCACGGTGACCCTGAGCACAGGTGGAGCTGCCTGTGTGGGTTTCTAACACTGTACCTATGGACAGGAGCAGACAGCTTCGCCGTTCTCCCATGGAGTGGCTGGTGCGTTTGCACCACTGACTGTACAGAGTCAGGAGCCCAGTACGTACGCTACTACTCCACCAGGGCTCCTCCGACCCAATCTGTGAGCGCCAAAACACCAGCCAGGATGAAAACCACAGCACAGGCTTGGGGTGCAGGCAGACGAAACCACGTGATCCAAAGTGTCACTGCCAGTGGGCAGTAATGACGGCTCTGACCGGAGTGCATTCTCACTGCCATCCAGTCAATGATGGCTCATAGTGAGCCCCCCACCCCCCTTGGGGCCTTCTGAGACTGTAACAGCTCCCAAGGAGCTGGCGGTGGTTTCAAACTGCCGACCATGCAGATCACAGCCCAACACATAACCACTCCACCACCAGGGCTCCAGCGGGTTAGAAGATTAAAAGAGTAGATTAACAGAGAGGTTTACCCTTTTAGGTATGTATGTAAGTTTCAAAAAAATGTTTTTGATAACTAACTACAGGACAATTTTTGTTTTAAGATCCCCTGTCTCTGCTTAAACACTGGGTGCAAATCACCTTGACAATTGTTTTGGTATCACTGGGTGTCCCCCAGTGTGCTCTACACCCTCCTGATGATGCCACGGCCCACCCATCTGTCTGTTGCCTTTCTGTCCAGTCCTCTCTGTTTCCTTCCCTGCTGGGAATGACTCTCCCTGATGTTAGTACCTGGTGATCCCTTGTGAGACCACAGGACACCCCTGGTGAACCTCCAGTGCTCTGGTGCCTACCTTGGAAATTCAAAGTCAACTTGAATGTTAAGCTCTTCTAAGGGATTCACCTTTCCTGGTAGTGTGAGCTGATTCCTATGACAGTGCCTCACGGAGACCGTTTCCGGTCCTAGGATCCCAGCACCCCTTGATCCACAGCTTAGAGTTTCTCCTGGCTCTGGTCTGCAGCACCTGTGTCTGCTAACCTTCCCACCAAAGATTAGTTCTGCCCTCTGTGGACAGCAGAATCCTGCTTCACACGCAAAACAGACCCTTGGCTTGTCCCTGAAGTACCGAGTCAAGTCTGCAGGCAGCAGGACTAAGGAATTGGACTTTGTCGCAAGGTGACACCATTCGGAAGCCTGGCTTTAGGGACCCATTAGTCTGTTGTCTCTACAATCACTGTTAGGCATAAATCTGGTGACAAAAAATGACTCTGAGCTGCTCACACGGGACCGAGAGAAATGAGCTTTCAACTTGGGGAGTGCGGGGCTGAAGAGGGTTCTGTGGCACATGTGTACATATGTATGTGTGTATTATGCACACATACATACACAATACATATATGCACACACACATGGGTACGTTTTCTTTTCCTTCGCTGGAGGAAGAGGTTATAATTGCAGCCTCGTGGGAACACTAAGTACTGAATCAAGTGTAATTATGCTCTTTGAGAAAGCCAAGTACACTGTGAACACGGGCCTCATTGTCTTTCGCAGGAAAGACTGGGGCATAGAGAACTTCATATCGCCAACTTTACTCCGAAACATGAAAGGGAAAGACATCAAGAAAGCCATTAGCTTCCACATGAAGAGGAACCAGAATTTGCTGGAGCCCCGACAGAAGGTAACGCGGGCGGTCGATTGCAAAGCCCCGGGGAACATTTTCATCGTTGGCCGGGCCGAGAACAACTCTGGTTTCAACCATCTTTGTTGTTGTTGTTGTTTTCTATTTAAGCAACTTATTTCTGCTGCTCAGCTACGCTTAAATTACCTACAGATCCTTGGAGAACTCAAGACGTATGGTGGGAAGGTCTTCAATGCGACGCTAATGGTAGGTGTTGGAGAACTGTGAGGTCTTACAGTGTTTGGGACCCTAGAGATCCTCTGAAAATCAATTTACACTCTGAGCCTCACATCGCTGAGGGGGCTGGGGTTTATTTGAGAAACCAGCTAGTGAGACACGGAGGAGCGTTTCTCAGGCTCTCGCGTGGTGCCTGACCATGGTCGAGCGGCATCAGACGTGAGTCTCCCCTTCAGAGAAGCTGAGGATGAGGCCGGGTAGCTGACAACACAAAGCAGACCTACCCATCCTAGCATACGAATGGAAACTAACCCCCTTCCCATCCCTCCTTCTGAAGTTACAGGACAGAGAATCCTACATTGCCCTGCTAGTTGGAGCCAAGTATGGGATTAGCCAAATTATCAACAGCAAACTCAACATCATGTCCACGTTGGCCGAGTTTTCGAACATCAGCCGCGTAGAACTCACGGAGGAGTCTGAGAAAGTGAGCATGGTCAAGGTGTACCTTCAGGACATCAAGGTAACACAACGGGAGAGGCTCTGATCCAGCTTCAAGAATTGCGAGCTAAATCAGTGTGGGAACGTTGCTATGATGTGGTTGTTGTTTTTTTCCAGTAACCATGAAAGCTAATGCCCAGCATTTGCATAAAAAGACAGATGGTCCCTCCTGTCCCATAAGAATACAAACTTTCTCTGCAGGGGGCACGTTCATGGGCAAGCCCCGAAAGGGTTCCTTGTAGACACTGAACTGGCCCATGCGCTCTCCCATGGGGAAGGTCTGGTTGGGTTCAGAAACTGATGGGCGCACGAGAAGGTTCCATCACAGGTGTGGTCACAGGCTAGCTGAATGGGGCAGGGGCTCCTGCGCCCTTCTGAAAGGTCCTCCTTTCAATCAAGCTGCAATGCGCCCAGAAATGGTGTTTTATTCTTATCGCCACCCTGCCCCCCATCCTCCGCTTGCTGTTCTTCTTTCTTTTTGAGGTCCGATCTGCAAAGGGGGGTGGTCCCAATGTGCAAATGAATAGGGTTGGATTGGGTGGTGGGAATGGTGGCCTGGGAGTACAGGGCAGCAGAGAGGAAACTCGTGGGAAGTAGGTGGGAGGAAGTGTGTGTGCGCCTGAGAGAGACAGACAGACAGACATAGACCAGGCTGAGGTGTATTTGGAATCTGTCACTGACTCGACCTGACCTTGTTGTCGGTTTTCGGGTTGTCGCTCAACCTTTTATAGATACAAAATCTTGCTTTACCTTCGAAGGTTCTAACGTTGTTGCTGGAATCTAACAGCGCGAAAGACCTCGCCTGCCTGATAGCTGGGTACTGCAGGCTGTTTGTGGACTCGGGGACCTCCATTTTCCTGTGGCCTGGAACCAGGCAGCAAGGGCACCGCGTGTCTGCTGAAGAAGGTGAGGTGCCGAGTCTAGCCCCGCCAGGACGGGCCCATTTCACTGTCTTGGTAGGTAAGGGCAGCCTGAAGGAGGGTCCGAATGGAGCCGAGTTGAGACTTGGAAGACATTCGCCATAAGTGGCTACGGGCTAGTCATTTATTTTTCAGTAAACCGTTGATCATTCTTAAATGAGTGGGACTGAGGAAGCCTTCCTTATATCCCAGACAGAGTCTCTTCCAGCCAGGGGCTACAGCTGAAGGTCCCTGACTGCTTGTCACGTGTCCTAAGCCCATCTCTGAGAGCCCTTGTGTTTGTATCACGGTTTCCCAGCAAAAAGCAGCATCACGTGTTCAGAAAATACAAATGACCTTTCTGCGTCCCCTGTGCTAGATGCTCTTTGATGTTGTGTGTCAGCTTGAAGCAAGATGGAAATTCTCCATCTTAGCCTGTCTGGAGAATGCAGGTACCTGGGAGTAGAAGGTACCGGAAATCATATAAGGAATGAAGACATGGAGTGTACGCAGAGGGGCCAACTCCCGGGCAGTCATGTTGGCCGCAGGGCTATTTGTGCAGGCGATTTCCAGGGGTGTGCCCATCACTGTGTACAGCCAGCTCTGCCGGGAATGAAAAGTCCCCATTGGAAGCGATCAGCTCTTTCTGTGATCTAAACCCTCCCACCATGGCTAATGCCAAGCTACCAATGGGAGAACACGAAATCGAGAGGGGCCAATTGGCAGCCTGCTCTGTGCCCTTTCCTCCATGTTGGTCAAGCAGATCACCTCAAGAGCACAGGTAGAACAATCAGGGAGGCGTGGCCTTTGAGTTCTGTTACCTTTGTTTGTAACATGATTTAGTCACCTGCAAGTTTATAGGTTTTAAGCTTTTAAGTGGCCACATTTAATAATAAGCTAGGGAGATTCCTGGGATTTTAATACTTGGGTGAACTGAGAGGAGCCTGCTTTAGCGACACCCCCGAGTTCTGCCTTCATCCCAGGACCAGCTTCTCGGCATCACTGAACAGGTAGCTGGTAGTTGCCGAAAAGTGAGCATCCCTTCAGTTAGAGAGGGTTTTTTTTTTAGGGGGGGTGTATATGTTTTTTTTTAATAATTCACATTTTGTGAGATTGGGCAAAAGTGAACTCAGAGGAATATTTATTTCATTATTAAACAAGAAAATGAAAACAACATCAATCAAGCGTGTAAATTTAAAAAAATTTAAAGGTAATAAGGCAACCTAAGAAAAACCATTCAAAAGCCGAAAGCTGGACTGAGTTCATCATTACTGTTGCTGTAGGGGCCATCAGGTCCGCCCTGACTGACCGCAGCCTGTGCACAACAGAACCAAGTACTGCCCGGCCCTCTGCCCGCCTCACGTTGCTGCCCCGTGTGGCCACGGTGTCCGTCCACCTCACTGAGGGTCTCCCTCGTTTTCATTGACCCTCGACTTTACTAAGGTCTCCTTCAGGAAGGTGGTCCCTTCTAATAACATGTCCAACTACACGCGGCAAAGTCTTGCCATCCTGACTTCTAACGAGCAGTATTCTGGCTACACTTCCGCTCGTCCTGACACGTATGAAAGTCCGTTCTTCTGGTCTCCCACGGCAGAGCTGCGGAGTTGCAGTAAGCGTTTGAGAAGTCGAGTGACGGCAAGTAGTAGACCTAACAAACGCCGTGAGGGCATAAGATCTTCCTATACTGATGGACACTTAAGAGTTCTTCCCAGGGGCAGATCCGCGAGGCTGACGTGTCTGACTGGTCACCAGTGTTTTAAATAAATGGTACGTGGCCACTTAAAAGCTTAAATCCTATAAACTTGCAGGTGACCAAATCATGTGATGGGCTTGTTTGAATGTTTTAAATCGCTTTCTCATAAAATTTAAGAGAATATTGTACACAGTTTATAGTGAGGAAACTATCAAAGTAGATGCACGTCCAGTAAGCAAGCAAAACAAACCGACCAACCGCAGGGGAAAAATGAGAACTGACGCTCAGCTCTAGAAGGGACACCGGGGCCTGATGGCTTTACAGACGAGCCCTCGAAGGACCCGTGCTGCCGGGAGCAACCCTGAGCCCGGCAGGAAGTCCCAGCGCTCCAAATGCTTTCTGTGTAGACAATACGGCCCTGACAGCATAAGAAAGCATCGAAACATAATCTAATCTCACTTACAAAGACAAAGCATTAGTACTTTCAGACTGAATATAGGGGTACTGAAAAAATGAAATATGTAAAAGGAAGGTAAGTTTATATATCCGTTACGTTTTGTTTTATTACACTCTGAACTGAACTTCTGTTTCTGAATTTTGAAGTTTATCAAGACCATCGTGGCTTGAATGCATCCATTTTAATAGTCAAAATTGTAGTATCGTGTATAGGGTATACATTTCTCAATTCTGCTATAAAAGTCACCTTATTAGTCCAAATTTTTGGAGCCTCTAAATCTTTGCTGGTTGTTTTTTGTTTACTTTTTATTTTATTACTTACTTGATGCTAGGAATCTAAGAACATATTGGTATCAGCAAATCCATCCATTATATTAAGAGATCAACTAGAAAAAGAATGCTTATTATAGATAGATACCAAAGGATTGATAAAATTCAACACATATTTCCGATTTTAAAATCAGAAATAGAATAATCTTTCTTAAGATCAAACATGTATGTATGTGAAACAAGCAGCCAACATGACACTAATGGGATAATAGAGCTGTTCCCATTAAAATCAGAAATAAGATTTCCCACGTCAAATTAGTATAACATACAGTCCTAGCCTATATAATGCGACACGGCCAAGGAAGAAAAGTAATCGCTGATGTAGAACAGAGGGTACAACATTTTAGCTGCCCGTGTGACGGCCTTGTTTACCTAGAAAGCTCGAGATACTAACTGAAAACCTGTGAATCCTAAAAAGGTATCAGGAACACATGTGTGTAAAATAAGTGCTTCACAATCAACAGCTTCAATGTAGTTCATCCAGAATACATTAGGAGGAAAATGTTGGAAAACAGAATGGAGAAAATATTTTTTGACATTTCTATACAGGAACTATATCTGGAGTAGAGGAATGAACAGAGCTTATTTGAAGAAAAATCCGTTTTACTGAGACATATAAAAGATCTTAACAAATGGAAAAACAACGTGAATGAAGATATCTGCATATCTTTTGTAAAACTGCTAAAATATTGGACTTTTAATAACTTTAGGAACAATGTTTATGTTTCTGTTTTAAATAAATGGAATATGGTTTAAAATGGAAACTATTTTAAAATACAATGATATGGTCTGTGATGTTTAGAGTTGGGAGTGTTTAATATTGCATTATTACGCTCCCATATTAGTTTATAAACCGTTATGCTATGCTAATTAAAATCATAATGAGCGTTTATGGTTATTATTATTTTAATTTGACAACGTGATTTCTTTGGAATAAGGGTAGAAAATGAATTTTCTTAAAAGGAAAACAAAAGACAGGATTAACTTTCCAATAATTAAAGTGGAATTAAAAATAAACGGGAAAATAAAATAAATAACTAAGAAAAAATAAAATGGAATGAGACCATCAGAACTGGCATGGAAATAGATACGGAGTCAGAGAAGGCTCTCTAGAGCACACCGGGGTGACCAGCCCGGATGGGAGGAGACAGAGGAGGCAAGGTGAGGGGCATCCGAGAGGGGCTCGCTATGGCAGCTGGAGCCACACATAGGTGATGCTGCCCACAGCACAGTGAAATACAGCGAAGGTCCACTGTCTCCCTGAACAAAGGGGTCTCCCTGCAGGGAGGCACAGAGACAATTCTCTGTGGGCCACTCCGTGTACCGCTTCTCTTTAGTGCGGCAGGTGATCTTAGCACATTCTCCATGATCTCTTGGGCCTTGTATGGCCCGAGGGCCAGGTGTTCCCCACCCCCTGGCCGAGGCTGGAAAAGTGGCCTGGTGTGTGGAGGAGGAGGGCATGGGATTCTGAGTCCTGCAGGTCCTGCATCGGGCAGACCTGCAAGATCTCGAACCAGTAGCACTTACGGAGCTCAGTCATCTCATCTGGAAAACGGGTGTGCTATGCCCTCATCTGCTGTCCATGCCGAGCGGTGTGGCTATCCGATGAGCCTGTGTGGAGAGAGACCAGAGCTGTGGGAGAGATAACTGCCCTGTGCTGCCTGTTCGAATGTCTCCAAATAGGAATTTGAGGCCAGGCCTGTTTGGAGGGCCTGGGGCAGACAGGACGGAAGGCTTTGGCTGGAGTCTTCCCACAGACTGTGTGTGGGAACGGGTGTGACTGATGTGGGTGCCCCTGGCTGCTGGGCCTCTGGGGAGCAGGTGGGGGGGCTCGGGAGGACACACGGGGATCAGCCAGCCCCTCACGCGGTTCTGTGACGCTCCGTGTCCCCTGTGTTACAGGCTACGAGTCCAGGGCCTGCAGTGACTCAGAGGAGTCCTCTGAAATGGACTGTGTACTGGAGCCTCTGTCGGACAGGCGCCTGGGAAAGCCGGCCTCCTGCAGGTCTGTCGCGAACGAGGAGGAGCCCCTTGGGGACGGTGCCACACCTGAGGTGGCCAGGAGAGGCCCCAGCACGTGCGGGGCCAGCAGCGCGACGGACAGTGCGGAGTCGGAGGCATCCGACTCGGCCAACACCGAGAGCCGAGGCTGCCGGAGCTCGAGCGAGTCCATGGACGCGCTGGAAGAGGACGACCTGGACGCCTGCTCCTCTAGTCGGTCCGGCTTCTTCCACTTCAGCGCCTCCGACTTCCCAGAGAGGCTAGATCCTGACAGCCAAGAGGAAAGAAACAGGATCGAAACCAGCGGCTTCCTGTGTCTCCTGGACCTGGCCCAGACAGCCAGTCCTCAGGCCCACAAGGCCGACTTTGCCCGCAGCCCTGCACCCGAGCTCTTCTGCTGGGCCCCGGAGCTGGGTGCTGTCAGTGTCAGGCTGGACCCCCGGCTGTACGAGGGCAGCCGGACCGACTTCTACAGCCTCTGCTCCAGCGTCTCCCCGGCCAGCCTCCGGAGCGACAGCTCCGAGAGCTCCGCGTCCCGCCACGGGGCCCCCCCACCAGGCTGGGGACAGCCTAGCTCCACGCTGGACACCCTGGGCCCGCACCCGGCCCTGGCCTGTGCGGAATGCAGCTCCGATGAGGAATACTATGACGCAGCCGACAAGCTCACGCCCCCTGACATCCTCGCAGGTGAGTGCCCCCCACCCCCCCCACCCCCGCGGCGGATCTGCAGATTTGCCGGCAGCTTCTGAGCGCCCCTGAATGGTACACACAGAAATGGTGTATTTGGCTGCATCTGTTCCTAACATCAGCACCACAGAAATACAGAAGGGCGGGCGGAGGCGGAGAGACTCTTAAGAGCCCTCTTAGTGTCCAGTGTTAGGCTATGATTCTAATCCCTTCTCGCTAATTCCAAGGCCCGCCCTCTGAGGCACGAGCTCGACACTGGGCATTTTACATGCACTCATGTACTTGACAGAGGGGCCTGGGGGGCCCGGTGGTTACACTTTGGACTGCTAGCTGCAAGGTCAGCAGTTTGAAACCGCCACCATCCACAGGAGAAAGATGAGGTTTTCTATTCCCGCAAAGAGCGGCAGCCCACAGGGTCAATTCTGCCCTGTCCTGCAAGGTCACTCTGAGTCAGAAAGGACATCAGGGAGTAAGAATGTATTTGACATGCATGGCACACTTGGTCCTGGGGGACTTGGGTTAACTTAAGCACAAAGAAAATTCTTGAAAGAACGACTGAAGTTAGTGTGTAGAATGGCTTGCCGTGCTGAAGATCTGAGTTCAGACACGGACGGCACCCAGCCCAGGAGTCCGGGTCACAGGGCTCCTCATCCGTATTGCGAGGACAGTGTGGCTGGGCAGAATGGACGCTACCAGTCTCTTACTCCACGTGCTCAAGTTTGATACACTAAGGACCAGGTGGCCAGCTGGCATGGTCATAAGTCGGACCAGGTGGCGAGCGGTACTGAAACTTGGATCAGAGATCCTCTAGACTAGCTCCACGTTTAGTGTGACTTAACGTGTCCAACGCTGCACCGCCCACCTGACACGCCTGAGTCCTGAACCTCTCAACACTCTTTTTCTTACATCTCACGTTTGTGTTTGTTTTCCGGTCTCGATCCTCAGGGCCCAGAGCGATTTCTGCTGTGGAAACGAGCACTGGCCACCCTAAAGGCAGCCTGGACCTCAGGCCAGACGGCCAAGAGCAGAGCAGGAGGGGAGGGACGAAGAAGTATGCCAAGACGCTGCGGAAGAGAAGGTCGTTCCTGCAGACCGACTACACCTCCCAGGTCTCCTTCCCGATGATGCCTGCCATCTCCCTCGAGAGCGTGGGTGACGTCTGCTACTATGAGCGGGAGCCCTACCTGACTCTCAGTACCCCCTCCCCAACTGTGTCCTCCCTGCAGGACATGCAGGGCGAGCCGGGCCTCCTGGAGACCAAGGCCCTGGGGCTGCTGGCCCCGCTGAGGGAGGCCACGGGCAAGAGCCCTGCCTCCAGGGTCATGGAGATGGAGCCCGAGACCATGGAAACCAAGTCAGTCGTCGACTCTCGGGTGACCTCCATCTCTGCCATTCGCCTCCGGATCAACCCCACCCAGAGAGAAAACGCTGGGCTTGCCCCTCCCACTGTCCCTCCCAGTCCCAACCCAGGTTCACCTGACCCAGGTACTGCCCAGGTGGGGTCTTCTCAAGCCCTCTCTTCATCTCCAGGCTGGAACGACAGTCCCCCCAAAGATGTGCTCATGGAACTTGGGGACAGCACTGGCCCCTCCAGTGGGGATCCCCCCCCAGACAGGGATGCCCTGGTCCTCAGTTCAGGGCCACCTGCTGCTTCTCTGGGTAACACCCTGGAGCCGGGGATAGTCCAGACAGACACAGGGTTGGGATCTTTGTTTAGAAACCACATGGAGGAAGCCACCCCTGAATACCCAGAGCCTATGCTGTGCCCTGGCGACCAGCTGCAAAGTGGTGAGTGTGGTCTGGATTCGGAAGAGGGGGAGCAGCAGAGGGATCGAAAGGCTATTAACAACAGTGACACCCGTGTATGCCTGGAGGATTCTGAGAAGGAGTCCGGTGACCCCGTTGCATTCGATGCTGTCCTGCAGGTTCTCGGGGTTACAGCTACTGATGGCAACCCAGGAGTCTTCCTCTCCTTGGAGGCTCCGGTCACAGAGACTGAACAAAGCCCAGCACACCCGGCCAGAGAGCCTCCAGGACGAAGCAGAGAAATGTCGGGTCAAACCTGCCGGACCCAAGAACAACAATTACGGGCAGAGTTGGCTTTAGATGCTGAGCTCTTGGCTTTAGATGCTGATCTCTTGCTTGAAGACCAGGCTGTTCCATCAGCCTTCCTTCCAGAGGGGGTCAAGGCCAAGCTGCAGGATCAGGTGCTAGAGGAGGCCACCGCCCCTGCAGACATTCCTATGCCGCAGGGGGCTGTGAATTCTTTCCCAGGAGCTCCACTAGCAGGCCCCCCAGAGGAGCCCTGTGCAGGGGGCTCCCACCACCACTCACTGTTGGAGAGCAAAGGCCAAAGCCCGACCATCTGCCTTCCGGCTGAGAGGGCTTTCCTCTGCTTTGTGCCGGGAAGCCACCCCGAGGTCCCGGTCAGTCCCGGGGTGGCCATGTCTCTGGGCTTCGCAGGCATGGACGAGGCCGTGGTTCCCAGGATTGGGATGGAGCAGTGCAGCTGCCAGCTCTCCTATACCACGTGTTTCAGTGGCCTGCAGCCCGAGAGGGAAGACGAGGACAGGGACACGGAAGCTCGCCCCTCCTCGCCCCTCACCTCCCCGCCCTCTGCGGGAAGCCGGCTGACCCTACCCTGGAGGCCCACCCGGGCCCACAGCTGCAGCACCGAACCCCGGTGGAGGAAAAGCCACCTGTGGCCCGAGTACTGCTCCAGAGCTCTGAGGCAGCTGAGAGCTGTCCCCCGGAGTGCCCCAGAGGGCTTCCTCCAACTCACGGAGAGCCTGCTGGAGCTGCAGGACATTCTAGAAGCTTCCTGGGGGGATGGGAACAAGCACCCGCCAGAGAAGTGTACCTGGCACTTTTCTGAAAGCCGGAGCCGCCTCTGCATGGGCTCCCAGAAGCTGCTGTCCAGCTGCCAGAGCGTGATCAGACTGGACCAGTCCCCCGAGGAGATGCAGGGCGCGGTGCGCGCCACCTTCCAGCACCTGGTGCAGCTGGCCGGCCTGTGCTTCCAGCTCACGGACTGCAGCCGCTGCTCTGCGCGGCACAGGGAGGCGGCCGGCAACCTGAGGGACGTGGTTGACACCTACTGCCAGTTTGTGGAGGCCGCGAAGCTGACCTGTGAGAGGGGCTACCATGACCTGAGCGTGAAACTCTTGGCCCGTCAGTGCACGGCCCTAACGGCCTCCGTGTTCTGTTTAACCCACAAATTCCGAGCATCCACTGCCCTCTGAGCAGGCCAACTGCCCAGGGCCTCCCACCTCCGACCCTGGACGCTCCCCGAGAAGCCCCCTTCACCCCCTCCTCACCCCTTCAAGTGTTTACTATTTAGAGTATTCAATAAAGTGCGGCTTCATCTTGGTTTGAGTCTCACAGCCGGGGCTACATGAGCCTGGGATGGGCCATGCCTCTGCTTGGCACGCCTGCAGAGACTGCGGTCGGTGAGTGGGTGCTAACCCAGGAGCCCACACAGCCCCCACCCCTGCTCCCCGGGGCACAGACCGTGTCCCCGGAAGGCAGGGAGGCAGGAGCCACAGAGAGCCGTGTTGACTCCTCCTGTCCCAGCCTGTCAATAACTGGCACACCTGGGCATGAATGCATGCGATGACGGAGGGCCTGCCTCCACTGTTACAGAGCAAAGCCCTGCTCGGGCACCCATGCGCTGGAAGTGGCTTCACAGCCACTGGTGGACAGGCTTTTGGAGGCCCTGCGTGGTTATCCACAGGGCAGCTCTACCCTGCCCTGTATGGTGGCCACGTGAATGCCCTCAGAAGCCATCGATGGCAGTGAGTTTGGGTTTGGTATCTTGAAACCAAAAACGGGTTTGGTGGTACCAGCAAAAGAAGCACCTTGGTAGAAAGGCCTGGTAAACAGCCTTCAGACAAAACTGGGGGGGGGTGGGCACTGCTCAACCCTGATGACTCACATGGTGTCTCCCTGAATGGAAGTCCACTCCAGGGCCACTGGGAACTGGTTGTTCCCTGAGTTTGTAGCATCTGCACCTGGAGGCCTGATACCAGCTGCTTCCATGCCATATGCTGACAATTCCACTAGGTGGCAGTAAATCCCTTAGTTGCCTGGCTTCCTCCCTCTTTTATCTGAAGTTGACTGCACCTCTAATTTTGTGCCCTAATTCTGCTTTAAATGTATAAAGAGGCAAATATCAAAGCCCTCCTGCGGACTGATTTAAGAATTTTTCCTTTCAGAATACTATTAAAGCAAAAGATTCTCATTAACCCCCACTGAGCCACTCGCCTATCTTGGTGGGACCCTAGACATGACCCAACCTCTCAGTGCTTGGCTTTTCTCTCCTGTCACATGGGGCCACCTCAGGAGACATCAAGTAAATCCTTAATCCAATAAAAAATGCAAACACTGTAACGATCACCTCCCACTTTCACAGACGCCTCTCCCAGGATGCTCTACACTAAGACAAATGTTTGACTAATGTCCAAAGGAGCCGTACGTGATTATTCTAATGTAAGGACAAACTCAACTTCGAGACAGGCTTACAGGGGAAGTCCATCATAAAACAAGGGCTGTCCGTGTGTCATTGGATCCTCTGCTGTGGGTCATGCCCTGCATTGCAGGGAAAAGAAACGGATTTGATGTAGCAAGAAAGAAAACGTATCCACTTGTTCTTCCTGCCAACAGATATTGTACAGGGGGACTGGGACTACAACCAGGAACAGGGCAGATGTAGTTAATCTTATAGAAATGGTATTGGGGGGAGGGTTGTGGGAATTATGTTGTATGAAGAAAATAGAGGATGCCAAGAAGATGGGGTGGGGTGGCCCAATCTTACTAGGTGGTCAGAAAGGCCTCTTTAATGAGGGAGTGTGCAGAGGTTTTCAACCCGTGGGTTGCGACCCCTTTGGGGGTCGAACTACCCTTTCACAGGGGTCACCTAATTCATAACAGTAGCAAAATGACAGTGATGAAGTAGCAACGAAAATAATTTTATGGTTGGGGGTCACCACAACATGAGGAACTGTATGAAAGGGTGGCGGCATTAGAGAGGTGAAACCCACTGGTTTATGCTGAAGTCTAAAGATGAAGGTGCCAGGGGAAAGGCTGGAGGCAAGGCCCTTGGTGTGTCTGCCGAACAACCAGCAGGGGAGACCACGGCGAGATGAGACTGAAGGGTCAGGCAGACACTCAGGTGTGCAAGGTGGGAGTGGGGGGAGCCTGGGTTTTACTCCCAAGCACAATGAAGTTGCACCTGGTTTCCAAGTTCATCAGGGCCACACAGAGCTTCTAGAGTGAGAAGCTTTATTAAATATTTATTTATTTTTGAGACGCTTTATTGTAAGCTGGCGACTGGGAGTCAGCCATGGCTCAGTGTCTCACAGTCCTGAGCCTACTCAAACTTGGGTTTATAACTATAGCAACAAACCATGAGTGGGTGGGGTGGCGTTTCTAGTCCAATCACAGCTGCACACACTGACTAGTGGGGGTTAGGGGGGGATGAACATCTAGGGAACTGTATTGCTGGGTTAGGAACAGTCTGACCTGCTCTTATCAGACCAAGACAACCATGAGCCATCTCCTAGGGTATCAGGCCGAACAATCAAGGTACCACCCTAGCTAGAAATTTCATGAACAAAGGCTTAAGCACCTGCAGTTCCTGCCACTCCCCACTTCTTGTTTACCCTCCTGACCAGCTTAAAAACTTGTTCTTCACCACAGATAGACTTGGGGGGGTGCAGCTGGGGGCTCAGGGCTCACGTCTCTTTCTCTCTCCTCCCTCCCAGGCAACTTGACTTCACTGGCTCCTTGCTGGAGCCTGTGAATCTCGTCCGGGAGCACAGAATAAACTTCTCCTCTGTGTCCTGGCCTCAGTTTATCTTTGCAGCGAGTCTAATAGTTATTGTTATGGGTGTGGGCAGCAGAGTCCAGTGGCTCTGAGCCGGGAAAACGGACGCAGAAAGAGCAAGCTTCAGCCATGGGAAACTAGAGGAGGGTCAGCAAATGAGCCCTTCAGGGAGCAGGCATTGAGGGATTTGGAGTGAGGATAGAGGCATAATCATCTGACTCGTGTTGGGGTGGGAGCAGAGGGAGTGGTGAGCCCAGTGAGGTGGCCTTGCAAAGGGCAATGGCCACGAGCGCATTCAGAGGTGCAGGGACACGGAGTGATGGCAGGGAGAGGGGCAGAGAGGGAGCATGCAGACAGGGCAGTATGGCTCAATGTCAGGTGAAGGGCTGGTGGGAGGTAAAGCCTGGAAGGGCAACTGAAGACCACCTAGGGCCCTTTAGGTCTGCTGAGGAACTTCCGGCAGGAGTCCGGATGAAAAAACCTGTTGGGGTTGTGTTTCCTTTTAGCCTTTAATAAACGTGGCCCTGAAATCAGATCAATCAACAATGGGCTGACACATAGTGTGGGGGAAGGTATGGGAGGTGGAGAAGCTGCGTAAAATAGAGCCAGATAAGGGAAATGGGGGGGGGGGGCAAGAAGGAATTTAATTGAATTGGAAGTTCCTGAGCAGGAGATATAAGCTCTCTCTGGGGATAGAGTTACACCTCTGTCCTTGGCTCGTGATCCAAGTGAGTTTAATGAGAGAAGTTCCAAGTTTTACGCGGCACCCATAGGATTCCTCCGGACCATGCAGCCTGGCAGAGACTGCTCGGTGTCAAGCAAAGATCTCTTTCCAAAGTTCTCTCCCCAGTTCCTCCTCTCTCACCCTGGCTCCTGCCTTTTCAAGGATTCCTGGGGGAGGCGTGGTGGACGACCCCAGCTCGACCCCATTGGCTGGATTGAATTCACCTGGCCCAGGTGGGCCCATCCAGGTTAACGCCCACCCATGCCCACCGAGGGACAACCTAGGCCTTTGAGCATGTGCAGTGCGCCGCCCTTTGTTCTCGTGCTTGGCTCTCTTGGCGTGCGTTGGCTCCCATGACTGCTCCATTGATAGCATATTATCTCAGCAAGGGTGAGCCCCCAAGGAGCAGCGGAGTAAAGGGAAGAGTAGTTGAGAGGCTGGATCAGGCCAAAGCCTGGACGGGTAACTTCAATTCCCCCCGCCTCCGCATGGGGAGATACAGAGGGGAAGCATGGCCAGGCCAGACTGCCTGCTCACGTCACGATCTCTCTGTGTTGTGGGGCTGCACAGCCAGGAAAGGGCAGCATCAGCTTAAAGGCCCTGCTGGTCGTGGGGAAAGGAGGATGGGGCGGCAACGTGTCTGCAGCATTAAGGGTCATTCGTGGCTTGGTTTCAGTCCCGTTTTCAATGCTCAGTTCCTGAGAGCGCTTGATCCTCTGCAGCAGCAGGCCGGCAGGAGGGTGGGATGGTAAACGCTTATCTAACAGAATGCTAGAGAAGCGGAAGAAGCTAGGGTTCAGAGACACGTGCACACGCCCATCCCACAGGAACTGCTGCCCCTGCCATCTTAAAAACTACAATTCCCAGAATGCCATTCGGAGAGGGACCCGGACCCGGAAGTGATCCTGGAGGCGGGCCAAGCACGCCCTGCGGCCGTCGGCGGAGGAGGTGACGGGCGAGGTACGGCGGGACCGCGTGGAGGGGCTGCGCTAGGGGCTGGGGGCTGGGGGTCAGGCCGGAAACACCACTTTGCTTGCAGGTGGGGCGGGGACTGGAAATCAGCATTTACCAGTTACTCAGGACAGTGTACCCCCCTTCCTGGTTCTCTTTCTGCCGCTCCTCGCACATGCTCCCAGTGTACCAAGACTTTTTTCCAAGTTGGGACTACTATAGTGGAAATAATAATAACCCCCACCAAACTCACTGCCTTCACAGTCACTTCTGACTCCTAGCGTTGCGATAGTGAACAAAGCGGACAACACCCCTTTGCTTACATTCCAGGGATGGGGCCATTCAGACAGAAATCCAGATAAATTCTATGCCACATTCCATGCAAGTAAATGGGGAATGAGCCTTGCAGTTAGCAGAAGCCGCGAGGCGGGACTATTCCTTGAAATGTTAAGAGAGCAAGACGACCAGAATTTCTGCAAAGGAAAATCGCAGGGAGTGGTAGAGGAATGACATGATTATGAGGTATTTAGGGATGATGTTGTTTTGTGAGATTCAGATCCTGAGGACTGGGGACTTGCAAGTGCACTCTTCAACCCTCGCATCTCCAGGGAAACTGCCAGAGCACTTCTTAGCAAGCCAGGCTCAGTCAGATCATTCAAGCCCCATGAAGGCAGGATAAATGTCCCCCAATCTTAAGTATGAACAGCCATGGCCCTGCTTGTACTTAGTGATTAGCCTTTGTTGAGCCAGTGGATAGGACAGGACGGGACAGGACCTGGAGCGTCAGAGAGGATTTTTAAATGAAGGAATAAAGGTATTAAATTTAGGCACAGATAATAAATGTATTAAAGTTGTTGCGTATGGATTGAGTAGATCTGTGTTTCTGTGATTCTGAGCGTCACTGTTGCTTTTTGAGACTCCATCTGTTGGGCATTTACTGAGCTTCCATTCTGTGCCAGGCCTTGGGTTGGTCACTGAGGGTACAAAGATATAAAAAAAGTAAAGGCTAAAATCAATGATCTTCACTTCTACTTTAAGAGCTAGAAGAAGAAATTAAACTCAGAAAGTAGGAGGCAGGAAATATGTAATAAAAGAGTAGAAATCAATGAAATAAAAAATAGATAGACAATAGAGCAGATTAAGTAAAACCGAAAGTACATTCTCTGAAAAGAATAACAAAATTGATAAGCCCAAGTGTAAATAGATCAAGGGGGGAAAAAGAGGAAGATCACAGAGGGAGATACACACATAGAACAACAAATGTCAGAAACAAAATTGAGAACATTACTATAAGTCCTCTCAAAAAACCAAACTCGCTGCCATCTGGTCGATTTTGACTCACAGTAACTGGGTAGGGCCTGTGGTGAGTTCCGGAGATTCATCCTACAAAGCTCTTTTTCTCTCAGAGCAGCTAATGGTTCCAAACAGCTGACTTTGATTCCCAGCTCAACGCATCTATGCCACAAGAGCCCCTTACTCTAGGTTCTGCAGGTGTTTAAAAAATTACGCTTGTGAATAGCTTTATGTCTAATTTGACAACTTAGGCAAATTCAATGAAGGCTATAGATGCGTGAGTAATGTAGTTTGGAAAGAAAAAAATTCATGTTGAGCCAGCTATATATAGAAAAAAATAGACCTTTCACCCTTCTTCAGACCATATATGAGAATAAACTTGAGCTCAATTATAGACCTAAATGTACAAACAAAGACTATAAATCTCCCAGAAGAGTTTAAAGGAGAATATCTCTGTGACTTTGGGGTAAGCAACTCTTTAAAAGAACATTACAAAATGGATAAACTAGCCATCAGAATTTACAGTCCCTGCTCATCAGTAGACAGTGTTAAGAACAGCAAGAGAGTCCACAGTCACCAGAGAAAAAAAGAAAATCATAAATATCAGAGGAAGGATAAAGAAGTAGGAAACAGAAAGCCAAAAGCAACAACAATGCTAGACATTGGTTATTTAAGAGGATCAATTAAGTTACAAACTATTGACCAAATAGAGAAATGGGACAATGTAAATAACCCAAATAAGATATGAGATGGGTGTCATAATAGAACCAACTGAGATCCAAAAGATTATAATGGACTACTGGGAAAAAATTGTACTGCCAGCAATGTGAACGCCTAGAAGAAATGGACGACCTACCTAGTGAAGACAAGCAGGTGGGCAATTTGAAGGAAGCAATGGTGTAGCTGTAAGATTTCAGGTCAGCTTCCCACTCGCGTTGGAAAGGGTAAGAATGGGGACCATTACTTTTCATTTTGATAGCTCTTTTACCATATGCATAGATCTTAATTATACTGACTTGTATTTTTAAAGATGGACTGTTTTCTAAATTAATGACAAGACTAAACTGAGAGGAGCAGGCACAGGTGGGTTGTTGTGCCAGGATGAGCTCAATTACCCGACAGGTAACTTTCACCAAAGGTAGTAAGCCTTCATGAGCCAGCTGCCATGGGGCGGCTAGAGCCCAATTCTCCCAAGACCCTGCGTGCTCTAAGTGGGAGCTTTTTAGACTATGGAATAAGGAAGGCACAGGAGGCAGGTGGCGTCACACTGTTTGGAAAAAAAGGGGAACTAGTATACAAAGGCAGGTGGTGATATGGTATTGAGAGATAGGAGATCTTACAGAACTAGAGCAGTGGGGTTAGACACATCGTCAGCAAATTCAAGAATAAATGGCAGCGGCTCAGCAGTTACAGAAAACAGCAGTTACAAAAGGGATTACAGTAGTTGCAAAACTGAAACAGGATGGCTACATTGTTAAAATGCCTTCCTCTCAATTGACTTCTCTATCACCATTACAGTGGGCTTAACTGGTAGGTTACATCCGTCCCACCACTCTCTCAGACCCGTGGCCATGGATCAGAGCATTTCTGACCCCACAGTCTTTCTTTCTCAGAGCTTTTTGGCTACAACTTTGAAGTTAGTGTCGTTTGCTAAATGTGCGGTAGCATAGATGCCCGTGTTTTTTCTGCTTTATTACTTTTGAGGCATAGTAAATTTTTCAGAGTGCTGGGGCCTCTTGTTGCACTGCCATTCAAAGAACTGGCTCGGATGCAGCCCCAGCACCCGGGAAGAATTTTCTTACCATGGTTTTGCTTAGCACTTCCTTCTCCCCACGGGCTTCTGGTACCCAAACGTGCACGTAATAGGTGCTCCGTAAACATCTGTTTAAAACTAACATTCAGAAGGTGACCTTTGCTCTCCTCTCAGGTGATGCTGTGCATGTCAGAGAACACAATCAATGACGTGGCTCATTTCTCTAGGTGCACATGCTGTCCTCAGTTCAGTAAACGTGGGTCAGTGGTTTACATCCGGTACCAGTATCTGTCCTTGGGACATCGAGAGATACTGAAGTCTTTGAAGTAGCATCACATCTCACGTCAGCGTTCCTGAGGACGAAGCCCATGAAGTGAAAACCGGACGGGAGAAGAACGTAGAAAACAGAATCGCACATGCTGCTGGGCCAGGACGGCCTCGTGGAAGGTGCTGGGGAAGATGGCATCTCTGAGAGCTTTGCGCTCCTGCAGATTGAAGTGGACCGTGAGAGCCCAGAGAGGGAGAGCCTGCCCACAGGCGGGGCCGCCTGCTGCTCGGTGAGTAAGAGGATCCGGAGGCTGGGACTCTGAGAAGGCACCTCCCTGTTCGAGGAGTAGATATCCCCTGGCAACTGGAGAAACTGGTGTCAGTCAACTGGCTTAGAGTTGTAGTTCCAGTCAGTCATACCTTTTTTTCAAAAAGGACCAAAAGAAATCAGTCCACTGATAACCAGTCAGTTCTGATTCACACTGGTCCTGTGGGACAGAGTACAACTACCTTAGAGGGCTTTCAAGGGCGCGCATCTTGATGGAAGCTGACTGCCACAGCTTCCTGCCTCAGAGCAGCTGTGTATTTGAACAACCAGCCTCCTGGTGAGCAGCCAAATACTTGCCCAATGTGTCACCAAGGCGCCCAACAACAGAGTTGAGGTTAATGCAGGACACATTGCATTCCTTGACCCTTGTGATGTGAACACACAATCTTTCTGGAGCATTGAAAGGGCCAGGAAATGCAATGTACGTCCTGCATTAACCTTGATTTTGGAAAGGCCATGTCTCTCTTTCCGAGCTTGATTTTTCTGTTAACACCATTCACTTAGGTTTGTTTCTTAAGACTAATGTTCTTTTTCTCTCTTAACTTTTAAGTTAAAAAAATAAATAAAGAAGTATTGTATATACTCGAGTATAAGCTGACCCGAATATCAGCCGAGGCACCTAATTTTACCACAAAAACTGCATTTAAAATGTGCTGGAAAACTCGGCTTATACACGAGTATATACAGTAACTGTTTCTAATATTCACTTTCCTTCTCTGGTGCTTACGAAGTTTTCAAACCATTTTGTTTTCCGGGTAATGTAAGAAAAATGTGCAAAGAAAACAGAAACACTGGGAAAAGATAGTTGCGGCAAAGCAGAGCAAAAGGAAGCAAGAAAGAGAGAGACGGAAAGCCAGCCGTGCTGGACACACAGGTGAGGGCAGCCCGGTCGCTGGTGGAGGCATGGGGAGCCAGCCGTGCTGGACACACAGGTGAGGGCAGCCCGGTCGCTGGTGGAGGGATGGGGAGCCAGCCGTGCTGGACACACAGGTGAGGGCAGCCCGGTCGCTGGTGGAGGGATGGGGAGCCAGCCATGCTGGACACACAGGTGAGGGCAGCCCGGTCGCTGGTGGAGGGATGGGGAGCCAGCCGTGCTGGACACACAGGTGAGGGCAGCCCGGTCGCTGGTGGAGGCATGGGGAGCCAGCCGTGCTGGACACACAGGTGAGGGCAGCCCGGTCGCTGGTGGAGGGATGGGGAGCCAGCCGTGCTGGACACACAGGTGAGGGCAGCCCGGTCGCTGGTGGAGGGATGGGGAGCCAGCCGTGCTGGACACACAGGTGAGGGCAGCCCGGTCGCTGGTGGAGGGATGGGGAGCCAGCCATGCTGGACACACAGGTGAGGGCAGCCCGGTCGCTGGTGGAGGCATGGGGAGCCAGCCGTGCTGGACACACAGGTGAGGGCAGCCCGGTCGCTGGTGGAGGCATGGGGAGCCAGCCGTGCTGGACACACAGGTGAGGGCAGCCCAGTCGCTGGTGGAGGGATGGGGAGCCAGCCGTGCTGGACACACAGGTGAGGGCAGCCCGGTCGCTGGTGGAGGGATGGGGAGCCAGCCGTGCTGGACACACAGGTGAGGGCAGCCCGGTTGCTGGTCCTGGTAGTCGTGTGTGTCCTCAGCCAGCCGGTGTCTGTGTGCCCAGGAGAGCACACGCTGTTGAAGGGGAAAGAATCATCCAGAAGGTGGTCGTTCTGAGGTTCCCTCTACAGTGGGTTCTGCCTCACAGAGGTCCTGTAACAGAATGCTGTCCTCACAGCCGCTCCTACGTTGGAGCCCATGGTTCCAGTCACAAGCTGTGTCAGTCAGTCTTGCTGCGAGTCTTGTTTTCAATGACCCTTTACCAAGCATGTCCTTCAGAGAATGAGCCCTCCGATTGTGCAAGTCTCATTCCTAAGGAATGTTCCAATTGTCCTTCCTCTGGGACAGATCTGATTGTTTTGCTGGAAGTCCTCATCATAATTCCCATGCACCAATTCTTCTCCCGCCGGCCGAATCCAGCCTCCAGCTCTTGCGTGATTGTGAAGATACCCTAGCTCGGACCAGGCACACCTTAGTCCTCAAAGTGACATCTTTGCTCTCTGACACTTGAAAGAGGTCTTTTGGCAGCAGGTTTGTCCAAGGCAGTACCTCATTTGACCTCCTGACTGCAGCTTCTGTGGCTATTGATGTGGATCCAAGTCAGCATTCTTGACAACTTGTATCTTTTCCCATTTATCATGATGAAGTTTACTGGTCCAATTGTAAGGATTTTTGTTTTCTCGAAGGTAGGAGTGTAATATCATAGAAAGCAAAAAAAAAATTTTTACATTTTATTAGGGGCTCATACAACTCTTATCTCAATTCATACATCAATTGTGTAAAGCACATTTGTACATTCATTGCCCTCATCATTCGCAAAACATTTGCTCTTCACTTAAGCCCCTGGCATCAGGTCCTTATTTTTCCCCTCCCTTCCTGCTCGCCCCTACTTCATGAACCCTTGATAATTTATAAATTATTATTTTGTCATATCTTGCCATTCACCCACTTTTCTGTTGTCCGTCCCCCAGGGAGGAGGTCACATGTAGGTCCTTTTAATTGGTTTCCCCTTGCCAACTCACCCTCCCTCCACCCTCCCAGTATCGCCACTCACACCACTGGTCCTGAAGGGATCATCTGTCCTGGATTCCCTGTATTTCCAGTTCCTATCTGTTCCAGTGTACATCCTCTGGTCTAGCCAGACGTGCAAGGTAAAATTGGGATCACGATAGTTGGGGGAGAGGAAGCATTTAGGAACTAGAGGAAAGTTGTATTTTTCATTGTTGCTACATCGTACCCTGACTGGCTGGTCTCCTCCCCTAAACCCTCCTGTAAGGAGATGTCTAGTGGCCTGCAAATGGGATTTGTGTCTCTTCTCTGCACTCCCCACCTCATTCACTATGGTAAAATTTTTCGTTCTGATGATGCCTGATGCCTGATCCCTTCTACACCTCATGATCACACAGGCTGGTGTGCTTCTTCCATGTGGACTTTGTTGCTTCTGAGCTACTTGTTTACCTTCAAGCCTTTAAGACCCCACATGCTATCTCTCTTGATAGCCGGGCACCATCAGCTAAGAAAGCAAAATTTAAGGCTGCTTTTCAAATCTCGACTGTCTATTGAACGTAAGTGCTTGTATGCTCAGGAGTGGAAAGAATAGTATTGACAAGAGCTAGCTTTATTCCATGCTATGTGTCAGGGCCAGTGCTATGATGACTAGGATTATCTTTAGTCCTATTATCAAATCGATTGTATCAAGTACACTTGAATATATGTTGCTGTCATCATATTCCGTACATTTTCTTTCTACTTGAGCCCTTGGCATCAGTTCTCCCCCGGCCCCCACCCTCATGAATCCTTGATCAACTTTATATTGTTATTGTTATTTTCGTTTCCTACACCGGTCCACTCTCTCCCTGCACCCGCATTACTGTCCCTCGACCCCCTTGGGTGTGGGGAGGTGTGTATATCCCCTCAGTCCCTCTCCGTGAGGGCCGTCCTCTTTCTCACGGCCCCTCTACTTTTCCCAGACCTGATGGCCTTCTCCAGGGACTGGTCTCCCAACAGCATGTCCAAAGTGTGTCAGACGAAGTCCCGCCCTCCTTGCCCCTAAGGAGCTCTCTGCCTGTGTGCAACGAGAGAACTCAGACTTCCCCTGCCCCCCGCTCGAGTCCACCCTGGGGTACCCAAATCTAGTGCAAGTGTGCCATGCACAAGTCCTGCACCTTGTTGGAGAGAGAGTTGTTCACTCAGTAGGATTTATGTTTCTCCACTCTCCATCTTTTCTGATCTTGCTGTTCTAGTCAACTGCCCCCAGCACAGCAAACGTTTTCTGAGAGCCTTAACCAAAGAGAGACTCTTGAAAGCCAAAGACTCTGGACCAAGACTCTGCATCGACTTGAGTATGACGGACCACATGTCGAAGAAGGTAGGACACATTCCTACTTTCAGGGGGAGGCCCAGATAGGAGCAGCTGTCCCGCCCAGTGTGACCAGCCCATTCTCCTGAGATTCTTTAGTAAACCAGCAAGGGTTGGGTTTTCTGCAGTGGTGTGCTGAGGGCTGTGAGGAATCTGAAAGAGAATAGACACCCTCCAGTCTCGTCAGCACATCTTTACCTCATTCTCCACCTTTGTGCCTAACAGGAGCCCCGGTGGCTTAGTGGGTCCGAGTTGGGCTGTGATCTGCTAGGTCAGCGGTTCAAAACCACCAGTCGTTTCTCAGGAGAATGACAGGGCTTTCTACTCCCATGAACAGTTACAGTCCTGGAAACTCACCGGGACAGTTGCCCTGTCTTATAGGGTCACTGTGCGTCAGTCCTGACTTGATGGCAGCGGGTTGTTGTTTTTTAAGCCTAGTACCATTCCCCTTCTCTGTGGTGTCCCCAGTCTGGAGGGACCATTTCAGGCTCAGTCCTTCAGAAGTGACACCTTGGGTGTTCTTCTGGAGGGGGCCGTTTGCCAGGTTTCTTGCTGTGGAAAGGCTCGCTGGGGGTGACATTCCTTCCCTGCGATGTAGGTCAACTTTTATCACATCTTTCCCATTCCCCCTGTTGGGTGTGCTAGTGTTTGTCTGTTTTTCAGAGGAACTAGGGAAACTTGAGCTCTGAATTTATGACCTGGAACTTGATGGATAGCCCACCCCAAAGGCCAACCTGGAGCTTCCTCGTGTGCGTAGTCATTGAAATCTCAGATTCAGGCAAGCCTACAGCCTTCCTTGCCCTCTGCTGAAGCAAATCAGGAGAGACGGAAGCCACCTTCTCTGCGGGAGGTCTCTGAGGTCAGGGGACGCAGGGAGAAGGTGCCACTGTGACTGAATGGGGCCATCTCTGCCGAGTGACCCTAACCTCTTTATAATCATTTCAGTATTAAGCCTCACTCCATAGACTTTCAGACAAATGCTACCAACCACAGATTCCAAAACCGCACTAGCAGTTGTGGGCCGCGGCATGGCCTTAGGTCCAGAACTTGGCTGTTCTCTGTCAGTTCACCTGCTGTATTTCTGGGCTGCGGGCAGTGCCTGCCTTCTTTTTCAGCTGCCCGGGTGATGTCATTGGACATCCCAGAGTGGCCACATCCACGCTCCCACTCAGGTGTCACAGGAGCTCGGGAGTCGCCTTCTGTGGACTCACCGGGCAGGCGTCTATGGATGCTGAGTTTCGAGTGAGTTGGTGCCTGTTCACCATGCCGTGCCCTTGGTCTTTCCAGGAGCTGAGCAGACTGGCAGGACAGATCCGCAGGCTGTACGGCTCGAATAAAAAAGCCGACAGGCCCTTTTGGATCTGCCTCGCAGGATTCACGGCTGAGAGTCCGCTGTACACAGAGTGTGTGAGGATGAATGATGGATTTTCTAGTTATGTGGTAAGTCTCTCTTGGAGTACTATGTGATTGCTCATCGGGAAAGGGGTTGTGGGCTAAACTCCCTTCTTCACGGTTTTCCTCCCCGATATGAAACCTCATCAGTGATCTGCTCTCCCCATTGCAACCCAGAAGGAGCTCGGAACCTCCCTTTGGTGTTCACACGTAGAGTGCTCTCATCCACCCTCGGCCAGGCAGACCCCAGTTACCAGTAGCCAGGAGGGCAGTGTGTTTGTACATGGGTGCAGCAGGAGCCTGGGGGCACGGTAGTTAAGCACTCAGCTGCTAACCGAAAAGGTTGGCAGTTCAAACCCACTCAGGAGCTCTGGAGGAGAAAGGCCAAGTGATCTGCTGCCAGTTTTTCACTCACTCATTCATTCACCCTCTCACTCACTCTCTGTCACTCACTCTCTGTCACTTACACTCACTCCCTCCCTCCCCCACCCTCTCACTCACTCACCCTCTCACTCACTCTGTCACTCACTCTCTCACTTATACTCACTCACTCACTCCCCCACCCTCTCACTCACTCACTCACTCATCCACCTACTCACTCACTCCATCATCTATCACCTCATTTACTCACTTATCCACCCACCCACTCATTCACTCACCCACCTACTCATTCACTCACTCACTCCCTCACTCACTCACTCACTCCCCCACCCTCTCACTCACTCACTCGCTCGCTCACTCACTCACTCACTCATCCACCTACTCACTCACTCCATCATCTATCCACTCATTCACTCACCCACCCACTCATTCATTCACTTACCCTCCCACCTACTCACTCACTCACTCACTGCCATCAAGTCAATTCAGACTGCTAGTGACCCTACAGGACAGGGTAGAAGTGCCCTGTGGGTTTCCAGGATTGTAACTCTGTGAGAGTAGAAAGCCCCCTCTTTTGCCACAGAGAGACTGGTGGTTTCAAGCTGCTGACTTGTCGTCACCTCTGCCACCAGGGCTCCCTCCCAGGGAGCCGGAAGGATGACAGCCTAGAAAACCCCAGGAGGCAGCTCTGCTCCAGCACATGCACGACTGGACAGTGTCCACCAGGAACAAACTCTGTGCTAGACTCTCCTCGAGGAGCGAACTTTCTAGAACAATCCTGGCTCCTTTCCAGAGATCTTGACTTTTCAGAAAGAGAAAGAACCATCTTGGAATGATGTGGACCAAAGAAGGTGGCACCGAGGCTTAAGCATTCGGCTGATAACCACAAGGTGGTGTTTGAAACCCACCATCACTCTGCTCCCAGTAGCAGTTCTCCCCCGTCCTGTAGAGCCACCATGAGTCAGAATCTGTACAGAGCCTGCTCCACCATTCCTTTCGCCACAAGGTCCCCTTCAGTGGTCCTCCTTCCCTACAGTCCTGGGGCGGGGCCTGCGCCTCTGTTAGGGGCCATTCCCCTTCCGTTCCCTCTACTGTCCGCTTTCTGAGCAGTGCCGTCAGAGCTGTGGCCTTCGGCTTCCCTGGAGCTGTGGCAGACACTGACGTCCAGTGACGCGGTGTTGCATTTTGTAGGCTTAGTCTGAACCGTTTCCCACCACATTGGATGGCGTGTGTTTTTCAGCTAGACCTAACAGAAGAAGACTGCTTTAGTTTATTTCCTCTGAGCACCCTGGTGTACCTGACGCCCGACTCTGAGCACGGTATGTACTCTACGCATGGACTCTGCGTCACGTCTGGCTCTCGGCTCTTTGTTTGATTGTCTCCTGTGACCACACTTGCTAGAGCTCCCCACGGAGGAGTCCAGAGAGGAGGAAAGAATTCACATTAAGTGCACATCTCTTGTTACGGGCAGATCCTCCCTGGGTGTTCTGCATGCCCCTACTCCGTTCTCAGCGCTGTGCAGAGTTTAGGGGGTCCCTCCGCAAGGCGACCCTCGGTTTCCTTTGGCAGCTCCTGCGCCAACTCTTCCTGGGCCAGTGGCTTGGTGTGCACTACGTTGGTCACATGATTCTCTTCCATGTTTCTGCGTAGTTTTCATTTTTAACTCTTTGATTTGGATCTGATACTGATTTTCTATTAATTAGGTATCAGAAAGAATTGTCTTATGCTATTTGTTCATTTAGAAATTCAGCTTCGGGTTTTATTGAGGCAGTTTACGCTCGTTTTTATTTCACGACACTTCTACTGTCAAAGTAATGCCTTCTTTCCTTCTTCCTTTGGCGTTAGCGATTCTAAGACTGGATGTGGTCCACATGACCTGCCTTTCCCCCCCCCCCTCGTAGCTCTTGAAGATGTTGATCCAAATAAAGTCTACGTCCTCGGTGGGCTTGTGGATGAAAGCGTTCAGAAGGTGAGTGTGCCATCCAGGCCAGCACCCACACTCTCAGGGGCACCTGGGACAAGGAGGGGAGGAGGAGCCTGTTCTCCTCAGAGAGCCACTCCCCCTGTGAAGTGTTCCCTGCCCCCATCAGCAACAGCTGCAGTCCTGGCCAGGCCATGCAGACCCAGAGCCAGGGATTGGAAGGGGAGTGTTTGCTACCAACAGGGCTCACCTTGGAGCTGCTGCTCCTTGACCCAGGAAGCAGTGGCTCAGCCTTCTTATCAGCTGTTTGTGCTTCCTGACAGCAAGCTTGCTTTTCTGGGGCCAATTACTGTGCAGGCATGAGTCTCTGCATTTAACCACCAGTGGCGATGTGAGCTAGGCTCCCCTTATACAAACAGATGTTAAGCTTTCATTGGCTAATGAACCTGCTTTGCCTGCGCATGATATAGTAGTTACAATCTATACAAGTGAGAAGCAAATCTCCCTCCGCAGAGGCAAGTTTCCTCTCTGTAGCCTGCACTAGGGTTGACTAGAGAAACAAGCTTGTAGACACTAATGTGGTTAAGAAAGAGCTTTGTATAAAAGAGCAATTCTTATTGAGAAAACATACCAGCCCAGTCCAGATCCAGTCCCTAAGTCTGATATGAGCCTGTATGTCTGATACCAATCTATAAATTCCTCTTCAGACTCACGCAACACATGCAATGACACCAAATGCAGGAAGATCACAGGCAAATAGGTGGAAAGTTTTGTGGATCCAGTGGCAGTGGAAGCAACTCAATGCTGGCAGGAGTTTCCACATGGCTCTTCCAGCTCCAGGACTCTAGAGTAGCTCCATGTGTCTTGTCAGCAGGAATGTCTCGCAGGGAGTGAGCATCTATCTGGCCTTATGGGAGCTATTTCTGTCCAGAGCACCTCCAACTGAGGTCATCAAGCTGTGACCTGATTGACAGGCAGACGCCACCCCTCCGCAAGTTGACAGATTATGTAACTGCTACACAGCCCGTCCTTTGAATTAAGGAGTTGCGGTGGCTCCCTGGGCTAAGCAATAGGCTGTTCACCATGAAGTCAGTGGTTCAAGCTCATTGATTTCTCTGTGGGATGAAGCAATCTGCTCCCGTAAAGATCTGCAGTCAGAGAAACCCTACGGTGCAATTCTTTGTCCCCTAGGCTCACGATGAATCATAACCCACTCGAGGGGGGTTCCTTGTACTCTGACTGCTCGCTGTCACATCCTACTGCTTGGAACCTGTCTCCTCTTTAATTGGCTGCTACCAGTTGACTGACAAAACCATCCATCCAGAACTGGGTCTTAGGGGTCTGCGTTAGGGCTGAGGTGCTTTCCCCTGATGGACTGGACCCTTGGACTTCAGGAGACAGCTTATGTCTACTGTGGTGCCTCGTTTTGCTGCTTTCCTGCTTGGCTGTCACATTGGGAGGGGAGAGGAGGGGAGGGGAGAATGACCCCCAAATAAGCAAGGGGTTGCCATACCAGCCACTTTCACCCGGGACCTGGCCGTGGGCTTCCTTAGTTGCAGATGCTGCCATATCCCACCCACCCACCCATCCATCCCCTCCCCACCAAACAGGCTGCTTGTTTTCAGCGCACGAGTCTTCCCATTACAATGAACAGGTGGGAATGGAGTGCTGGTGAATGGGGACCCGCGGCTGTGCATATTACAGTGAGAATGTGATTCTGTATTCCTTTTATAATAAGGGAAATGTTTGACTGTGCCTGACAGAGGGTGACATTCCAAAAGGCCCGGGAACACTCTGTGCAGACGGCCCGCCTGCCCATCCAGGAGTACATGGTCCGACACCAGAACAAGAAGAACTATCATTCCGAGATACTGGCCATCAATCAAGGTAGTGCACGCGGCATGCCCTGCTTGGTCTGTGTGGGACTATAAAGGGGCCCGACTCCATCTCCTCTGGGACTCTTTATTGCATGCACCTTGTCACAAGTATGCTGGCTACTCAGAGGCAGTCTTCATTTCTTCCCTGGTTCCTAACTACGTTCAAGAGAGTTGAAAGGGCCGGATCCCCTCTCCCTCTCAGGCCAGGCAGAAGCCCTCCTTGCTGTTCAGTTGGAGTGTGGGCGCCCTTCTGTGGCAGCAACATCCATCTGGTGGCCTGTTCTCCCAGTGCAGCCGGTGGTCCCTGCAGGCAGGCAGAGCTGGGGTCTTTGTTGGCCTCTGGCTTCCCAGCACCTAGTGCCCCGTGTGGTGCAGACAATCCAGAACCCCCTCCTCTTTGTCAATCATTGACCAGTTCTCTCTCTCTCCTCTCTCTGCTCACTGCCAAGTGTTTGATATCCTGTCCACTTACTTGGAGACTCGCAGCTGGCCAGAAGCACTGAAGAAAGGTGTTTCTCCTGGAAAGGGTTACGTTCTTCAGAATTCAGTGGGATGATGGACAGCCTGTACTGCAGTTGTCAGAGGCAGAGAGCTGCTGGTGAGAAGGGGTGCTCTCATGGTGAGGGGAGCCTCGGGAAACACCCCAGCCCGGAGACCAGCCAGCACACTTTCTCCCTCTTGGGGTGCTGCTGTGGAGGCCCGTGTCCAGGAGAGCAGCGTCGTGTGGTGGCATTTGCTTGGCCTCGCCAGCACCTAAGGAGCTGGGGGACACTCTACCCTGCATTGTTTTCTCTCCTGCCTCGGCTCTCTTCTGTGAGCAATGGGCCTCCCATTACCTGACCCCAGAGTCTTGAGATCTAGAGGCAGTGTGGGGTGTCCGCAGCACATGGACATCGTCACATAATACCCAAATGCGAGGAAGGTGAACATGCGGTCTACATACTACACATTAGTATTAGGTTGACCTTACTCTCTGTTCCAGCCTTTCCCAGCTTGTCTAATAAAGCCGCGGAGGTGAATGGGGTCTGTGGTGCAGCTGCCTTTTGCTGTTTCTGCCGAAGCGAGCCAGGAGCACCAGGGCTTGGGTTTCTCCAGTGCCCGCCTTGTTGAACATTTGTCAACAGCCGTTGGCACTTACTGTGTCCCAGAGACTATGCCAAGGGCTTTGGGTCCTGGTGTTTTATTATCCCAGCAACCGCTGCAGGTCTTCCTGTGCTTCCTGGCAGCTGACAGGTAAGAGACTTCACTAGAAAGAGGTGGCACATGGTGTCTGACCTTTGGTTCCTGAGTCCCTGGGGCAGGGCAAGGTACTCTGCCACTGGGACCAGCTCCTCCATGGTGAGGCTGGCTGGAAGTGGCAGCTCCTGCCTTCCCTGCCTGCCATCAGGCGTCTGCAGTGGAGGCCAGGCTCCCTGGTCGCACAGAATACAGGCTTGGCTGCTAAGCAAAAAGTCAGTGTTTCGACCCCACCAGATGCTGTCTGGGAGAAGTGAAAGTTGAGAACAGCCTTGGAAGCCCCCCAGGGATGTTCTACTCAATGCCCTTGCCCGCACAGAAGTGAGTTTGGGTTTGTTTTTGCCGGGGACAGCTTTATTTCGGACTCGGCCATGAACTCATAGGGGAGGGGCTCCAGCAGCTCGGGCTCCTTCCCATTGGTCCACACAAAGTGGGCCTCTCGTGGAGGGGCAGGCTGGCACTTCAGCTGCACCCAGGTGCCCTCCCTGGCCTCCTTTTCCTTCTGGTTATTCTTCACGCACTTCAGGAAGCTGTCCCAGCTCTTCGAGTGCTTAAAGTACCCAGTGCGCACATCAATTCTCCTGGCGAGGATCTTGCCCTTGCTTGTTCACAATGCCCATGGCGTGCCGGGTCACTTTGTAGATGCGTCCGGTTTTGCCATGGTAGCATTTGTACAGCATCCCCTTCTGAACAGTGGCCATGCCCTTGATGTCCACAACGTCACCTTTCTTGTAGATTCGCATGTACGTGGCCAGGGGAACAACGCCGTGCTTCCTGAAGGGCCTGGAGAACATGTAGCGGGTGCCTCTCTTTCCCTGGGTGTTCCTCATTCTGGCAGGTCACTGCAAGATGGCAGTTCCGACCGAAAAGAAGCGAGTTTGAGTTTTTCGAAGTAGAATCCAGAACTTGGGGTCTGGCATTTGCCCCACTGCTTTGATGCAAGCGGTGGTCTGAAGACCACGTCTGGACAAGCCCACTTTGGGCACGAGCTGCTTGTCCCTCGGCCTGCTTCCCTCCCCTCCCGTCCAAGGCTGCAGGAAGCACAGCTTGCCTGTAGGTCCTGGTGAGCTTTAACGGACAGGAGACTGGCTAGATGAGTGGCCAGCATGAGGAGGAGCTGGTGACCTCAGGGCTGAGTTGGCCTCCTGATTAGACATCAATACCGCCATGGGCCATCAGGTACATTCTGTCATGGTATTCTCCACACTTGGGAGTTAAGAGAAGCTGCTTTGCCCTCTAACTGGAGTAGAGTAGCCACAGCCTGGCCCCTACTACTTATTCCCAAACCCTGAGGGCAAGTGCCCAAGAGTGAAGGTTGCACTACGGCAGGGTCATCAGTAGGTTGTTGGTGGCCGAGTAGGTAACTGTCAGAAGAGCTGCTGGCAAATCCTGCTAGCAGTTTCCAGCCGCCCACTCCCAGGCTGCAGTGTGACAAGGACTTGCACCGGAAAGGCCTGGCTTCAGCGGGGGCAGAGCGTGCTTCCTCTCCACTCTTCCTGGCTCCAACTCTCAGATTCCTCTGTGGCTGGAGCCTCAGCCCCCAGAGGGCCCCTCAGTTTGCCCTTCTCTCACTCGGCCTGGGTTCACTTCCTGATAACCAGATCAGAGGTTAGGGCTTCCGGACCAGCTGTCCTCCTGAGGAGGCTGGGGCGGCCTCGCACAGCACACAGAGGTAGGTGGGGGTATCCAGCCTCTTCCCGAGACAGTTTTCCTTACAACAAAACAGAACTGCCACGTAGCCGGTTCTGGCACACCGATCCTTAGAGGACTTCTAAGACTGTCAGTCTGTAGCTAAGTAGCCAGCCTCATCCTTCTCCTGTGGTGTAGCTAATGGGTTTGAACCACTGACTTTTTGATTAGTAGTCCAAAGCTTTCCACAGCGCCACATAAGTTTGGTTTATTCATAATCCCAAACCCACCTTATCAACATTGTGTACATAAATCTATGTGCACACTGTACCTACACCCACTGAAAAGACCAGAAGCAAAAGCACCACAGATTTCAAGTGCCACCTGATTTACAGTGGATGACCAGAGCAGTCTTGGGCATCAATGCCAGGATTAGTGGGAAAGGTGCCGTGACTAAAGAGCAGGGCAGGTGGCATTTACAGTTAGTTGACACCTTGGGTAGTCACTCTGATGGTAAGCTATTTTCAGGGACCATGTTTTAGGCTTTGGTGGCACGACCTACAGAAGCACCCAGATAGATCGACTCGAGGTTTACTTAATACATCCTAAGGCTCCCTCAGCTTCAGGTGTGTTCCTCTGTCCACGTACCTATTTGTGGAAGACCTATTCTTTAGAGAAAAATGTTACAAGTTTAATTTCACTAAACTGGCATAAACCTACATATAACTTTCCCCCACCCCATCTGACCATCTCGATTCCCTGGTCCTCCCTCCGTCTGTATACTCTGCAGTCAGCCTGCCCTGTTCCATCCCTACCTGGAATGCCCAAAGCACTTATGTTCCTACCTGCGGATACCCCCCTTCTCCCCCCATCCACTCATGGGGGTTTCTCTCCCTTCCCATTGGTAGAATCCTAATAGGACAATTCACGGGTGGGGGGAACTTCATAGCTTTCTAAGCCTCATAGATTCCAAATATCCATTGAATGACTCGGGTCAAATTGAAAAGGGAAAACGCAGTCCCGATAAAACCCGAACTAGAAAGTAACAGTGCATTCATGTTCGGTAGCCTATCACATCAATCTGATCCCCTTTCTGGTGTCCTAGTGTTGTGTGGCTCTTGCCAGTTCACAGGAGTAAATTCAGTTCATTTCCTCTCGCATAAAAGAATCAACGGGCAACTTCAGTTCCCTCCTTCACAATTCAGGAGCTTGGATCAACGAGTCAATGCTCTTACAAAGGACATTTTTAGGAATACATAAAGCCGCCGGCCTTGACCAACATTGAATTTTATCATCTCTGCTATCCCACAGGGACTTCTTATCGACGGGCTTTAAGGAGGGTCTGATGCTCAAGCTATCATAGCAACCAACGAACCCAGAACCAGTGACCTGGGCTATCTGCCAGTTTCCATCTTCGTCCTCAAGGGCCTGGCATAAAATACCAAATAGTATGAAAGAATTTCCTCTCCTTCTCTTATCATTACCTTTTCCCCTTGGGCTCAAAATCTAAGCAGTTAGGTAGTTTGGTTTCTAGAAAAAGGGTTTTAACAAAATAAAATCTGGCCCAAGCTGTCCTTTACCATGAGAATAAAATCCCATGTGCCTCCTGAGTTTGTGTTAGCAAGCACTTTGAATGTGTGCACTGTCACTTTCAGAACAGTGGCTTTAATGTGGACTTCCAGATTCTGATCAAGGCTGCACTCTAGCAAGACCTAGGGAGTTAACAAACAGACCAGGAGATGACATTTTAATATTAAATTTACTGGAAAGAACAACAAAAAAAATACAGCATCATTATATAATTTAAGACTTTCTCACTGGCAATTGTGCATATGAAAACCAGTGAGTCTTATACAAAAATACTTTATTATACAAGATAGACCGCCTTCAAGTTGCCATCTGAAGAGTTGGTGGGGAGAGGTTCACCTGAAAAGTTTTCTCATGGAAATCCAGTCCCTTGGCTCCACTGACACACGGACAAGTCTCCATCCATCAGCTTTCCGCCAGCCTCGAGAAGATCTGTCTTCTCTGTTCTGGGGTCATGTGTTCACAAGCTTCAAAAATGTTTGCCAAAATTAAAGTCTGCTGAATTGTTCTTGCCTTCACCCATATCCTTCCATTCATTCCAAACACTATCTCTAGAGGATAGAGTTTTCCCACTTCCTGTATGATCTCACAGTCTGGAGCCAGGAGCCTGGTGAGGAAGAGGAAGAAAATGAAATTGTCATTAAGGGTAGGGTAAGTTCCTACTCTTTCGTAGAAGGGACGCCTTATCTGGGCAGCTTTATAGTTACTCAAAGCCCCGTGACAATGGTCCAAGAACAAAAGCGTGCAACTAGACTTGCTGCCTCCTTCAAGAAGTTTCCTGTTTGCCAATGCACCAGAGGTCACAATGGAGGCCCGTCCCAAGAGAAACCAGAGCTAAGTCATTCACCTCCATCAGCGCTGCAAAAGAGAGAAGAGCCCTTTCCATAAATGGCAGAACACTAACTCTAAGCTTTAGAACCTTAATTTGAGACTGCTGAGATGCCTGGGAATACCTGGGGTAAGTGCTTTGCAAGCACAAGGATGCTGCTTAGCTAACACGCTCTTCTAATTCTGTCCCTCACATCTGCAAATCTGTAGTCAGAAGAGATGTACAACAGGGGGTCTGAACTTCCAGTGGCTCTGGGAGTAAAGCTTTTTAATATGGCCCAGCTTTAGGTATGTAGAGGAGTGCGGTGGCATAGTGGTTTCTATGTTGGATTGCTAACCTCAAGGTCGACAGTTCGAAAACACCAAACAATGCACAAGGCCTCTTCTCTCATAGTTACTTAGTCTCGAAACCCACAGGGACATTTCTACCCTGACCTGTAGGGTTGCTGAGTCAGAACTGACTCATGACAGTGAGTTTGCTTTGGTTCTGTTGGGCAGGTAAAGAGAACCTGACTAGGGGAAACACTGACATTGAGGCTGCACCTGAGCCTAGTATCAGAGAAATTTGGTCATTCTATTCATTTCTAAACTGCGTCTTCACGCCAATTATTTCAAAGTTCGGGGAAGGTCAACTTTTCACTTTGAGGCTGAGAAAGTCAGCCCTTGCTAAGAAACCCCACAGCCTAGCCAGGTGTCCAAGACATTATCATTGTAAAAGGAGCTAAGCACGTCAGCAGGCATCAGGACTTACTTTCTAATTAAGCCCAAAGTCACTTTAAAAAGCAGGCCGTCCTGTCCAATCACACCCATTCCGTTGGCTCGTCCACAGCTGTCAATACAGACCATCTCTGGTTCCATATCTTTGTTAGCAACCACAAACTGGCCATAGATGAGATCTCCAACCTGCAACGATCATTTAAAAACTGTTTATTTCACCTTGGGCAGCCATTCTACGGTCAGGTTATCCAGTGTTTCCCCACTGGGAGCAAGATTGCCCACCGGCAGTTCTGTGGCTGAGGGTGTTAACTATACTTCGGAATCCAGCCCCTTTGGAGTTGATTCTTCAAAAGAGGATAAAGTAACACATGTACCCCTACCCTTTCCCCACTAGAAAATCCTCAGAGTGGAGGCATCTCATGGCCAGAGAATGGTACCGTTCGTTATGGTAACTGCTAGCTACCTGCGGGCACTGAGACAAGTTTAAATAAAAATCAAACCTAATTAAAATGTAATTCAGTTCCTCCATTCAATCAGCAGCTACATTTAAGACCTCCACAACCACATGCGAGTACTATACTGGTCAATGCAAACATAGAGAATTAGCAGAGTGACGGGGTTCTATCAGATCCCGCTGCCCTAGAGGGTGCAGGAGACATGGCTAGAGGAAGGAACTCCTGGTATGCAAGTTAACCTAGCAAAATAGCTAGGGTCAGGGTAAGCCCTTGATTATTTCTCCATGCAAAGTTTACTTTAAAAACTCCACACAGCTGAACTTCAAAATGATGGAACCGAGGAAACCAAGTGAACGTGGTCACTTTACTCAAGGAAGCACCAACAAGGAGAACTCCAGATAAACAGTACACTCACTGCCCTTCAGGCGCTTCGCTCTTGGTGGCAGCATGGATGTACATTTGTACAAAAACACTTGATTCAAGGCTGAATCGATGACGTGCTATTAAAGAGTTCAAATAAAGTGATTCATGACGGGGTGTGTGTGTGTGTGTGTGTGGCGCTTTACTGGGTGGAAGTACCCACCGTGGTTTCGAAGAATGAGTATATGGTCCACAAGAGAGAAGAGGCTACAGAGTGAGCAAAGGCACAGGGCTGCAGGGATTACGTATGTGCGAGGGGCTGTTAAGAGTTTGATGTGATTCAAGCATGGTCGTAAGGAGGAGATGATTATGCATGAGGCAAGACCCCTGAGTGTTATGCTAAGGACTCCTGAGGCTCTGAAGAACCACTTTGTTTTGAGAAAGGAAGTAGGTGAGGATATCAGCTCTGAAAAGTCTGGATGGAGAGACCAGAGGGTGAGACAGGATGCCAATGAAGTCATGATCAAGTCTAGTCAAGGGTAGCCAAGCCTGAATTTGCACAGTGGAGATACAGGAACGGGCATGAAGAAAAATGGTTAACATACCAGTTAAGTTAGAAGGTTCAAAGAAACCACTCAACTTCTGGGTTGTATAGGCAAGAAGACTCGGCCTGCACTGTGGGATGTCAGTCCCAGGGCCAACCACCAGGATGGATGAAGGGATAAGGCAATGTGCCACTTTTCCATCCTTTGTCGTTCAACTGACTTCCTTGGCCAGTGCCCATGATAGTGAAGAAAACAGATAGAACCTTTCAACTCAGTCATGCAGTAGCCCCGAAGAACTAATGGTACAAACAAAGAACGCACCCATGGTCTGTCTACCCCAGGAGCTGAAGCTCCCGAAGGACCTCTTGGGGCCTGAGTGATCAAGGACATGCTCTTTGGACACAATTCAGCCACTTTCCAGATATTTTCACATTCTAAGTAATGAATTTTTCTCCCCTCACCCCAGACTTTTGAAACCAAAGGTCCCCCTCATTACCTGCACATTTGGTCTGTTTCTTTTAGTAGCACCTTCAAAGGCCAAGTAAGACAAAGAAGCTGGCTCACTCCCTCCAACATCAACTTTGAATGTATCACCAGATTTGGCGGTCACTATGCCGATGACGTGGTCTCCTTTCACTGGGACATACTAAAAAAGCAAACAATGAGAGCAGTACAGATTACAATGAATTCCAGCAATTTTTAAAACTAATCCACTGCCATCTAGTAGATGTCAAGTGACAGTAACACTGCAAGGGAAGGTTAAGACTCCTTAAATATTTATGGGTGTGGAGAGCCTCATCTTTCTCCCGAAGAACAGCTTGTAGGTTTGAACCGCAGGCTTTGAGGTCCAACACCAAGCCTACTGCATCACCAGGGCTCCTTAGTAGTGAATTTATTATGGTCATCATTAGAGGTGTTTAGAAAGTGCTTTAATTCCCGTTATCCACCCTTCCTGAATACCCTCTTCAGCTTCCTCCCCAGAAAGTCTCTGGCTTGTGTTTGCCCAGCTGCCCAGCGCCGCACGGTTCCCTACAACCAAGGACGCCCATCTCATTCACTGCTTGACAAGTCTGCTCATAAGAAACTTCTTGTTGCAGGGAAAGTGTTAAACTCCTTGTGACACGGACTGAGTCGAGTTCTTCCTCTAGGGCCTCAAAGAAAAAGTTTGTCAGCCCCTGACTTTGGGGACAATGCCCAAGTGTCACCATCCTCATCTCCCTTGGCATATCCTAAGGTTCCCCCCCCCCCACCCCCGCCTTTCTCCCCTGGTCGCCCTGCTCAAGCCGCGTTCCCGGTCAGGATTGCTAAAGACAAAGGTGGGAGACGGAGATGAGGCGGGCAATATTCGCAGAACAGATGATGCTCCCGGAAGTCTCCCAGAACAGATGTACCACTCTGGTTGCCGCCCCTCCAGCTCACCCGCTTCTGCTGCGAGTCCACCCAGTAAACGCCGCCGCCGCCGCCGCCGGGCTCCTTGTGGCGAAGGCGGCCGCACTTGGTGACCAGGAGACGCTCCCCGCAGCGCCGCAAGCCCGGGCCGCACACGACGCGCACGCGCGAGCGCGGCGCGGGGCTCAGGCGCAGCGGGCGTTCCCCGGCGCCGCCGGGGCCTTCGGCGTCCTCGTGCTCCGGCAGCAGCAGCTCCTCTCCCGGGAGCACCAGCTGACCCAGCACGGCGCGCGCCGCCCGGGCCTGGCCGCTTGCGAGCGATTCTGCCCCGACAGCCGCCGCTTCCGCCATCGCGGGCGCCACCGGACACCGATTCCGGCCCGGGCTCCCATTTCCGGCCTCGTGTCCAATCGCCAGCGGGCACAGCGCTTTCCGTTTCCGGCACTGCCGTCGCGGAGACGTCACTTCTGCGGAGCCCAATTGCTGCGAGCGCGCGGACCCCCCGCGGCGCCTGCGGTGGCGTTTCGGGTTGGTCGCCGGTGTGGCGGGCGGGTACGTGACACGCTTAGCCTGATTGGACCGCGGTGCGTTCGCTTCCGGGTCACTGGGCCGCGAGCCTCGTGGCGGGTCGCACCGTGGGAAGCCAGATGTACGCTAGTGTGGACTCGTGGGAAGTGAGCGGGCTTGGTCGTTGGGTAGGCCCACCTTTCCTTCTCTAGGACGGCGGCATTCTCTTTAAACGAAAACCTTTTTGGGTGTGGCCGGGAAGGGGCTTATTCACACTCTGGATACCACCTAGAATAAAAAGTCAATAATTAAAAACGATAAACCCTCCTGGGCTTTACCCATTTGTCTCAAGCGAGGCAGTCAACCCTTGCTGTGATTTTTTGTAGCCAAGGGTCCGACATGAAATAGGTGCAGGTGAATGAATGTATTCTTCGACTTCCACTTAAGCTCAAAAGGACAATGTTCAGAAGGGTTAGGAAATAAGAATGGAAACCAGAAACCCAGGGATGGATAAGTGATGGTTGAAGGAGGAAACGCCAGAGATGCATGTGCCTGAATTGCTAGATAGAAAACTGTGCTCGGTCATGTTAAAGCCTACACTAAATTGCCAGTTAACTTTTTTTAATTAAACGAAAGTGAAATTACTAGTCAGACCACACCACACACCGATGCACATTTTCATTAATTGTGAACTACCCTGATAGGGAGTGGGGAAATCAATGACCACTGTGAAGTCATCTTGGCGATTTGGGTTGTGCAGGTGTGTAGCAGCTGGTTACAGTCCATATTGCTTCTGGGTCTCCGCTCTCGGAATCACTGGTTTTCCCCATCACTTGGCACCTCCAATGACTACTTGGTCAGACTTCCCAGCAGTGGTGAGAGGACCTGGGGATTCCATGGGCATGGCTGAGGGGTGGGTTTTTTTAAATCATTCTGTTGGGGCTAGTACAACACTTAGCATAATTCATACATACATCAATTGTGTCAAGCACATTTGTACATTTGTTGCCATCATCATTCTCAAAACATTTGCTTTCTACTTGAGCCCTTTGTATCAGCTCATTTCCCCCACCCTCCCTCGTGAACCCTTGAACATTTATAAACTAGTTATTTTGTCATGTCTTACACTGTCTGACATCTCCCCTCGCCCACTTTTCTGTCTGTCCCCAGGGAGGGGGTTATATGTAGATCCTTGTGATTGCTTCCTCCCCCTTTACCCCACCTTCTCCTTCCCCTCCTGGTATCCCTACTCTCACTATTGGTCCCGAGGGATTTATCTGTCCTGGATTCCCTGTGTTTCTGGTTCTTATCTGTACCAGTGTACATCCTCTGGTCAAGGTGGAATTGTAAGGTGGAATTGGAATCATGATAGTTGGGGGGGAGGAAGCATTTAAGAACTAGAGGAAAGATGTATGTTTCATCATGTATGTTTCATCCTGACTGGCTCGTCTCCTCCCCACGACGCTTCTGGGATGGCATGTCCAATTGCCTACAGATGGGCTTTAGGTCCCAACTCCACACTCCCCATCATTCACAATTATAGGATTTTTTGTTCTTTGATGCCTAATACCTGATCCATCAACACCTTGTGATCACACAGGCTAGTGTGCTTCTTCCATGTGGGCTTTGTTGCTTCTCAGTGAGATTGCCTCTTGTTTATATTCAAGCCTTTTAAGACCCCAGATGCTGTATCTTTTGGTAGCCTGGCAACCATTAGCTTTCTTCACATTTGCTTATGTACCTGCTTTGTCTTCAACAATCATGTCGGGAAGGTAAGGATCATGGAATGCCTGTTTAATAGAACAAAGTATTCTTGCATTGAGAGAGTACTTGAGTAGAGGCCCAATGTCCATCTGCTACCTTAACACTAAACCTATAAATATATGCACATAGATCTATTTCCCCATCATCATATATATGTAAATTTACATATGTACATGCCTGAATTCTTTTGTTGCTTTGTTTTGCTCTGTCTTGTTTTTTGTGCATATTATTATCTGCAGGTTTATCTAGATAAGGTAGACTGGATAAACAATCTGGAGGAGAAAACAACAGGATTGACAGTTCCAGGGGCACATGGGAGAGGGGGAGGTGGGGGAAAGGAAGTGGGTGTTAACAAGCCCAGGGACAAGGAAGCAACAAGTGATCCAAAATCAATGACGAGGGTGTAGGAGGCCTGGTAGGGCTTGATCAAGGGCAATGTAACCCAGAGGAATTACAAAATCCAAATGAAAGCTGAGCATGATGGTAGGACAAGAGGAAAGTAAAAGTAAATAAGAGGAAATAACTAGGAGGCAGAGGGCATTTATAGAGGTCTAAATACAGGCGTGAGGGGGTAGATTTTACTTGGCCCTATTTCTTCTGCGCATCTTTCCGAGGCACCTACTTCAAAGTGAACTTTAAAAAGTCTAAGCACTGTTTCTTTAACTTGCCACCTAACATTTGGTGAGATGCTGGTGAGCTTTCTTCCCTGCCTTCGAGTTGATTCCACCACACGGTGACCCTTTGGAGCAGGGTGGAACTGCCCCTGTAGGTTTCAGAGACGTAATTCTTTAAGAGAGTAGAAAACCTCATCTTTCTCCCACAGGGTGGTTGGTAGTTTTGAACCGCTGACCTTGTGGTTAGCAGCCGATTGCATTAACAATAGGCCACCCGATGTCATGGAAGGGCGACAGAAAATCAACTTTTGTGTAGCAGTCTGATTGTGGTAATAAATGTTCTTGATTCGTTTTCCTGGCAGGATTAGGCCACGCTCCTGGGAGAAAAATGGTGCCTATACGGGTTTTCTCCTCCTGCCTCACGAAGGGCTAGAACCAGCAGATACATAGTGATCAAGCCAAGCTCAATCCTGGCTGGCCCAAAACCATTTCCGGAGGATGCACAAATGACCCCAGGAAGGCCTGGGAGACAAGAGCCCGTCCAAGTCCCTTCTGCACCCTACGCAGGTAGTGGGCGTCTGGAGGGAAATCGGCCTAAGCCTTCCCGAGGCACTCCTTCCAGGTCCACTTTCCCGTGAGACCACCCTTGGGCAGTCTGGCTCCTTCCCAAGCACGGAGAAGCAGCTGCTGAGGTCCTGCAGAGGCTGGAAGCGAGGGCCGAGGGGGCGGGCCATCATCGCCTCCTGGCGACGCCCACCCAGCGCACCCCGAGGGGCGGCCCCGGAGGGGGCGTGGCGCCCGGAGGACGGCGCCGGCCACTCCACCGAGAACCGCCACGTAGAAGTCCACTGCCACGTCGGTCCGCGCTTCGCTGCCTCGCGGCCTCTGGCTCCGGTGAGTGGGCGCGCGGGCCGCACCCCCAAGATTCTGGAATCCGTGAGACCCCGTGGACACAGGTCCCCAGGATTCGGCTATCCGCTCCGTGGAGGTGGGAATTTGAGGCCACGAAGGCGCGTGTGGAACTCAGTTCACACTCCGCCCGCAACTCCGGGGACGGAGCCTGGTGGGAGCCGTGGCGTCGCGGTTACAAAGTTTTCGCGGGCCTCGGCGCGCCCTGCCAGTTTCGTGGTAAAGTGGCCGCGTGGTGGGAAGAATGCGGGAAGCCCGCGCGGCCGGTGGCCCTTCCGGTGGCGAAGCCACGCTGCCCACGGCGCGTGCGAGTGTCGGCCATGGGCCCTCGCCCGGGCGGGCGCTGCAGCAGCGGAGCCCGCGTGCGTGCGTGCGTGCGTGCGGCCGTGAACTCCGGGGTGCCGCTCCTCACTCTCCCAGTGCTGGGGGCGAGCGGGCAGAGGGACCGCCGACTGTCATGGCGGAAGGCCATGGCGGCCTTCCGGTCCCTTCCCGGGCGGGCGGCCTCGCGGAGGACGCTGTGCCGCTCTGGAAGTGGGAATCGTGGCCTCTGGGCTGCTTTCCTTTGTTGACCGGCGAGGCGGGCGTTTCGCTTTTGTGCTTCCAGTCAGTGAGCGGCACTGGTTGGCCATCTGCTCTGGGCCTCGGCGAGTTCGAGTTCAAGGGCTGCTGCAGACAAAGCCAGCCAGTTTGCCCAGAGCCTCCTGCAAGTCCAGCCCGAGGGCGCTGCAGGGGGAGCGCTTATCTTCAGATCTCCTGGCATTGTGGCTGCGTTATCTGCCTCACCACACCAGGCGGTTGATAAGATAAAAATGAATAATTGTACATAGTTGGGACTTGGTGTACTCAGAGAATTTATGGAATTTTTGCAAAACATTTTTGCCCTTATTATAAAAGTGATACAAGTTCATTATAGAAAATATGGGAGAAAATTAAACTATTGATCCATCAATATTCAGAAAATGACCACCATAAAAACATAAAATAAAACAGGCCGTTGAAACCCGCCAACTACTTATGGTAAAAAGATGAGGCTTTCTGTTCTATTCATGATTTCATGATTTCCATCCTCAGAAACCCACAGAGGCAGTTCCACTGTTTGTACAGGGTCGCTGGCTGTGACTCCGAATCCACTGGATAGCTTTGAGCTTGACTTTCTCGGGGTGGGGTTGTTGGCCCAGCAGAGGTTATTTTTGAGTGAAATTTAAAAGTTTGTTTAATTTTTGGTTTCTAAAAATTACAAATGAAATATGTAGTGAGAGATTTAGATACAAAAACATACCGTAAAAGAATCCATGCTTAATATTGTTATTCAAATATAGAATTTAATCCCAAAACATAGATGCTTACTGTTACTCCTCTACAAATGTACAGATTTTTAAATAATTTTTCATGAAAAGTTTTATTGGCGTATAATTCATATCATACAATTGAATAGTTCAGTCACATCAAGAAAAGTTACACAATCATCACTACAAACAGTTTTAGAACTCTTTCTTTCTTGTGAAAAGCATAACTTCTTAAACAGGATTTATGGGAGAAAATAACACATTTTTCTTCATACCAAATATTAGTACCAAATACTACTATTCTGTGTTAGGAATTCCATAAAATATCGTTTGGTTCCCAAACTCCCAGGTGAACTACATTCCTTTATAAGCTAAGAATTTTTTTTCTTATTTGAAATGACATTAAGTTTGGGCCTGGTGTATGTCACAATATAAAACCAATTGGAGTTACTTAAAACTACATAGAACAACTTTCTAGTTCATATTGACTCTAATTTCTTATTGGGGTATCATGTTACTTTGGTAGTCACTTTATACCATACATGACCAATTAAAATAATTAAAAACCTTGAAAAATAAAACAGTAGGGAAGCAGATAGAATTTAAAATTCCACCAAATTGTACATTCTTTACTTGCCTAGGAATAACATGGAATAGATTCTGTATCCATTGAACTTATTTGTGCCTTAATTTGCTCATGGATAAAATGATAACAGTACCTACCTGTAAGGGGAGGGAGAAAGGGTAGAGATGGAGGACAGAACAGCATGAGCTCTTGTGTATGACCCAGTCAGACATTTCTTCTTTGACTCCTAACAATAGCAGAAGCGGATTTGTTTTGTTAGCCAAACTCAATTCCCAAGCTACATCAGGGAATGCTCTGTTAAATTCCCAAGAAACGGGTCTCTCTTTTCCAGTGCCTTAGCCACAGGTCAGACCTTGTCACAGCTTCTGAATGACCACCCTTATTCATGCTTCCACTGTCATCCTTCCTCCCAAAGCCTACTACCTATCTTAATAACCCCGCCCACGGTCTTTGCTCCCAAATGCTCCTAGTTTTCCCCTATCGCCTGCAGAGGAAAGTAAGTTCTGCCCGGAAATTGTCTGAGAAAAACCTCAACTTCCTCCAAAAGCCAAACTCAGTGTGATCGAGTCGATGTCGACTCCTAGTGCCTCTGTAGGACAGAGTAGAACTGCTTCTGTGAGTTTCCGAGACGGTAACTTTATGGACATAGAAGCATGGTCTTTTCTCCAGCGGAGCTGCTGGTGTTTTCAAACTTCAGACCTTGTGGTTAGCAGCCCAATGCGAAATCACTACACCACCAGGACGCCTCCAACTTCCTGGAGGATAACAAAATGTTTCGGAGCTCTAACAGAGATGACTAAGCATACAAGAATATTCGCCTACTGTAATTCCAGAGATACCAAAGTAGACGAAAAATTCCCTGGGCCAGATCAACAACTTTATGAATCTGTACAACAAGCTGCAGGATCATCAGTGCAACAGCACAGATTCACCCACCCCCAAATCCAGACTGAATGCATTGGGCTCCGATGGGGGGCTGTGCATATGCTCAGAGTAACTTGAACAGGACTAGTTCAATATAAAGAATGAACTATAAGAGGGTATTGGAATAATAAGTGATTGGCTAGTGAGAAGTAAAAAGAGACTAAAAAAAAGACAGATGATGCAACTGTAATGAATAGCCCTATCCTTAGTGTGGGATGCAGTCCCCTAAGAGTCTGTCCCCTCAGCAGCTCAGGCAGATTGGGAAATTGATGGAGTGAGCGTGGCCATGGCTTACTAGATGGCAGAAATGTAGTGGAAAGTGGTGCCAGTTGAAATTGCTGTAAATCTGCTCTCTAGAACTTGCTGCCTTTTGTAGGGTGCTATTCCTGGAGCAGTACCTTCTGGAAGACTCTTAAAAAACTGCCCAATGGGGTGCTAAAGAAAACTGCTGGCCCCTTGTTACTACTTCTGGGCACCAAGCAAAGCAAGAGCCACATAATGCAGAGTCCACTGCATTGCAGGAATGTGGCAGTGGCCATATTTGGACCTGGAAGTAAAGCCCATTCCTCCTGCAGTGTTTCTTCATTTTGCAGGCCTCCTCCCAACAGAACTTGGCATTATGACAGCTGGCAGAGGAAAAATACTTAAAAGGCTCAGATCTTATTTTCTCAGACCAAGTGGTGAACGATCAGTTTAGAGCCTCTAAACTCAAACTCACTGCCATCGCATCAGTTCTGACTCAGAGTCACCCTAGGGGCACACTCAACCTGTCTCTCTGGATCTCCGAAGCTGTAAATATTTTTGAGCAGCAGAAAGCCTTGACTTTGCCCTACAGAGCTGCTGGTGGATTCAGACTGCAGACCTTGTGGTTAGCAGCCCAATGCATAATCCACTATGCCACCAAGGCTCCTTAATTTGGAGCCCAGAGGCAATAAATTGATAGCTGGCACACGGTTTCATGAAGCATGTAAGGGACAGTAATTAAGTTGAGTCAGTAATTACCAGGGACAGTAATTAAGTCCAGTCTTTCAACCTTCCACCATTAAGTATAACTTAGCTGTGGGTTTTTCAAGATTACCCTCTAAGCCTCAGGAAGTTTATTTTATTCCTAGTTTTTTCAGTGGTTTTATCATGAAAGGGTGTTACATTTTCTTTTATTTTTTATACCTACTGCGATCAGGATTTTCTTTTCAGATGATGAACCAAACCTACATGCCTGGGATAAATGCCACTTGGTTGTGGTATAAAACCAAACTCACTGCTGTGGAGTCACTGCTCAGTCCTAGTGGTCTCTGTGGGTGTGGGAGACCGGAGCTGTTTGCAGGCGGAGAAAGCCCAGTCTCTCGTGCAGAGCTGCTGGTGGTTTCAAATGCCGACCCCGCAGGTCGGAGTCTAATTTGTTGCTGGATTGCTTGGCTAGTCCTCTGTGGAGGACTTTCAAGTCGGTGTTCATCAGAATACTTTTCTTGTGATGCCTTTTGTTTTTGGTATCAGGATAATACTGGCTTCAGAGAATTAGTTGGGTGTACTGTATTCGCTTTGTTAGTTTGGGGAAGAATTCTTTTTTCTTTTTAAGAATTCTTAAAGAATGAGTATTCATTCTTCTGGTTTACTACACATTCCCAGTGAAGCCACTTGGACTTAAGTAAAAAAAAACAAAACAAGTCTCTTTCTGACTCCACCCTTTCTGACTTCACTGTCACTTTCTACAACTCCAGCAAGTCCCAGGAGTTGAGTTGTCCCTTTTTATATCTGCTTCTCCGTATACCTCAGGCTTCCCGTTATCCAGGACTCAGCTTCCTTGAGTCAAGAAACCCTGCCGCTCCTGTTAACCATCTCTGCAAGCGAGTGCTAGGCATTTCCCCGCGCGGCAGTGGAGCAAGCCTCATCTAAAGTTAGAAGCCAGAGCGCCTCTGGCCTGAGTCACAGCTCCAGCTTGCTTCCATGCTTCCTGCATGGATATGCGCCCCTCCTTCGAGAGAGGAAAGAAGACTTGGGCCTTGATACAGTCTTGGGGTAGTAGGGCAGTAGCTAGGAGTTAAAAGAGTTACGTAGGAGCCCTAAAAGGCCCCCCAAGTCCAGACACTGAACAGGTCAGGGCGTTTTAGTGCAACGGTTCTGAGCCTGTGCAACTCCCAGGTTCAGTCGGCCTTGCCACTTGCTGTGTGTGACCTGCACATATGCTCGCATCTTTAGTGTAAAGTGGGGGCCACGGATCGTCCTCGAACACAGCCTCCTACAGCACAGGCCCTCGCTGCCACTGCAACTGCCCGATTCGCCCAGAGGCTAACACTGCTGTAATTGTAACCGAGCATCCGGAGCCCACCGAGGCACGCGTTTCCCTCACGGCCCCGCCGGCCGGGCGGTGTCCCCGCAATCCTGGTCCCCCGCGGGCGGTGGCCGAGGTGTGGCGCGAGTTTCCCAGCCGGCAGGATTAGGTCTCCGCACGCCGGAAGTGGCCGCTGGAGCGGGCGCGCTGAGGTGTCTGCTGGCGGGCAGCGGCCCGGAGCAGGGGGCGGGGGCGCTGGTCATGTTTCCCTTTGGGCCCTGCAGCCCCGTTGGGGACGAGGCGGCCGGAGCCGGGGCTGAGGAGCCGGCGGCCACCGCCGACCTGCCCCCGTCCCCGCCCGCGGCTGGCGCGGCCCTTCCCCCGCCGCCGGCCCGCAGCCCCGGCCGCCCCGGCGCCCCCTCACCGCCCCCGGCCCTGCGAGCCGGCGAGACCGCCGCCGAGCCTCCGGCAGCCCGGGGCCCGGGAGAGCCGTCGCCGTCCTCCCCGCCGCGCCAGCAGCCGGGGCCGGACGGCAGGGCCGGGGGCCGAGGCGGGCCGGGCTTCAGCGGGGCCCCCGGTGCCCGGCTGTTCGGGTGGCTGCGAGAGCGCAGCCTGGGCCGCGGGCTTTTCGTGGACCCGGCGCGGGACAATTTCCGAACCATGACGAACCTCTACGGCTCCATTCACCCCGCCGACTCCGTGTACCTCAGCACCCGGACCCACGGCGCGGTCTTCAACCTCGAGTATTCCCCTGACGGGTGAGTGGGCCCTGGACGAGGCCTAGGGTGGGGGCGGGGGCACCGCCATCCCTAGGCCCGCGCGCGCGCCCGCGAGCCTCGCGCCAGGCCTCACGCGCTTTACTCCATTAGCCTGCTGACGGGCCCCAAGGAGGCCCAAAGCCACAAGCAGGTTGTCCGAGCCAGCACGCATTCAGCTTGCCTGGCACCCAGCAGGTGCTCTATAAATGCCTTTGGAATCGATTCCAATTCGTGCCTCCATCCTCTTACCTGCTGCCAGCCAGTCAGTCCATCCTGGCCCGCAAAGTCCCGGTGCGGTGCCACGTGCTTGGCGTGCTCCGAAGGAAGGGTGAAGTGGGCCCAAAGCAGACTGGTATCTCAGGATTTTGGCGGGGAGAGGGGTTGTGCAGTTCCCAAGGAAGCTCGATGGGGGCTGTAGGATAAGCAAGACTATCTGCTCCCATAAAGATGTGCAACCCTATCCAGGATCGTGGAGCCCTGAGTCCGAATGGAAACGATGGCACTGGTTTGGTTTTGAGTTTTGTGAGGTTCCCAAGCTGTTGGATGGCCATTGTTAAGTGACTGCGCAGACTCACATCTGTGTACGACACACCACCACCCAGCCCTGCGCCATCCTTACACTTGTCATGTTTGAGTTCATGGTTGCAGCCACTGTCGTTCCATCTTGTCCCTCTGTTACCAAGCCTAATGTCCTTCTCCAGGGACTGGTCTCTCCTGATACGTCCAAAGTACGTCTTGAGACCGTCTCATCAAATTTGCCTCTAAGGAGCATTTTGGTTGTATTTCCTCCAAGACAGAGCTGTTTGTTTGGCATCTTTGGTACTTTCTCCTTTTGGGTACTTTCAATATTCTTTGCCAACATGTCAATCAAACGAATCAATTCTTCGCAATCTTCCTTACTCAGTGTCCAACTTCCACATGCATATGAGGCAATTGAAAATACCATGGCTTGAATCCGGTGAACCTTAGTCGTCAAATTAAAGTCCTTGTTTTTCAACACTCGTGCAGCAGATTTTGCTCAATGCAATGTGTTTTTTGACTGCAGATGCAGATAGGCTTCTATAATGGGTAACCAGCATTTTTTTCTCTCTGATGATTAAACAGTTTTTTTCATGTTTGGCCTAGATTTACTGTGAACAGTGGACAATTTTTGTAGTATATATTTGAAAATATGTCTTTAGTACATGGGCAAGTTTAACAACTTTCTCTCACTGTCATTGAGTCATAGTCATGCCAACTCGTAGTGACCCTTTGGGACAGGGTAGGATTGTCCCTGTGAGTTTCTGACCGAGCTGGCTTCACAGTAGTTTAACAGCAGTCAAAAGGGGAAAAGTATATACAATATTTGTCCCACTGTGAGACAAAAGTGGTGTTGTGGTTAGGTGCCATCAGTCAATTCCAACTCACAGCAACAAAACGAAACACTGCCCAGTCCTGAGCCATCCCCACAATGATTGCTCTGTTTGAGTCCATTGTAGCCACGGTGCCAATCCATCATGTTGTTGACCTTCTACTTTACCAAGCATGAGGTCCACTTCTCCAGGTCACATTCTTTTTTTTAAAATCATTTTATTGGGGGATCTTACAGCTATTATCACAATCCATACATCCATCCATTTTGTCAAGCACATTTGTATATATATTGCCATTATTTTCAAAACATTTCCTTTTTACTTGAGCCCTTGTTATCAGCTCATTTCTACTCCTCCCTCATGAACTCTTGATAATTTGAAAATTATTATTTTGTCATGTCATACACCAACTGCTGTCTCTTTTCATCCACATTTCTGTTGTTCATCCTCCTGGGATGGGGTTATATGTCAATCATTATGATCCTTTCTCCCCCCGACCTTTCCTTTACCCTCCTGGTGTTGCTGCTCTCATTATTGGTCCTGAGGGGTTTATCTGTCCTGAATTCCCCGTGTTTCCAGCTCTTAGCTGTACCTGTATACAGGCTCTGATCTAGCCAGATTTGTAAGGTAGAATTGGGGTCATGATAGTGGGGAGAAGGAAGCATTAAGGAACTAGAGGAAAGTTGCATGTTTTATCGTTGCTATACTGCACCCTGACTGGCTCATCTCTTCCGTGTGACCCTTCTGTGAGGGGATGTCCAATTGTCTACAGATGGGCTTTGGGTCTCCACCCACCCTCCCCCTTGTTCACATTGATATTCTTTGTTCTGGGTCTTTGATGCCTGATACCTGATCCCATCAACACCTCATGATCACAGAGGCTGATGTGTTTCTTCTATGTGGGCTTTGTGGCTTCTCAGCTAGATGGCCGTTTGTTTACCTTCAAGCCTTTTACCAAGACCCCAGGTGCTAATATCTTTTGATAGCCAGGCACTATCACTCTCTTCACCACTTTTGCTTATGCACCCATTTTGTCTTCAGCAGTCTTGTTGGGAAGGTGAGGGTCATGGAATGTACAGGGCACATTCTTACTGTAGTTCCAAGTCGGAGTTTTTCCTTCTGGCAGTTCATGTTGTAGTCACTGTTCTTCATCAACACCATAATTCAAAGGCATCAATTCTTTGGGCTTCCTTATCCATTGTCAAGCTTTGGCATATCTAGGAGTTCATTGAGGATACCATGCCTTCCGTTAGGCGCTCTGTAGTCCTCAGTGTTGGCTTTGCTCTCTAACACTTTAAAGAGGTCTTTGGCAGAAGATCACAGTGACCTGATAGGACAGAGAGTAGAACTGTGGGTTTGGGAGAGTGTAACTCTTTTTTTTTTTTCGTTCGCACTTTATTTTATTTATTTATTTTTAAAAAGATTTTATTTATTTATAAGTGTTTTATTGGGGGCTCATACAACTCTTATCACAATCCATACATACACCAATTGTATAAAGCACATCTGTACATTCATTGCCCTCATTTTCAAAGCATTTGCTCGCCACTTAAGCCCTTTGCATCAGGTCCTCTTTTTTTTCCCCTCCCTCCCCCCTCCCCCCTCCCTCATGAGCCCTTGATAATTTATCAATTATTATTTTGTCATATCTTGCCCTGTCTCACGTCTCCCTTCACCCCCTTTTCTGTTGTCCATCCCCCAAGGAGGAGGTCACATATAGATCCTTGTAATCGGTTCCCTCTTTGCAACCCACTCTCCCTTTACCCTCCCAGCATCGCCACTCACACTCCTGGTCCTGAAGGTATCATCCACTCTGAATTCCCTGTGCCTCCAGCTCCCATATGCACCAATGTACATCCTATGCTCTATCCAGACTTGCAAGGTAAAATTCGGATCATGATAGTGGGGGGTGGGGGATGGAGGAAGCATTTAGGAACTAGAGGAAATCTTCATTGGTGCTACATCGCACCCTGACTGACTCATCTCCTCCCCGAGACCCCTCTGCAAGGGGATCTCCAGTGGCCAACAAATGGGCTTTGGGTCTCCACTCTGCACTTTCCCCCTTCATTCACTATGGTAAGATTTTTTTGTTCTGATGATGCCTTATACCTGATCCCTTCAACACCTCATGATCGCACAGGCTGGTGTGCTTCTTCCATGTGGGCTTTGCTGCTCCTGAGCTAGTTTACCTTCAAGCCTTTAAGAACCCAGATGCTATCTCTTGATAACCGGGCACCATCAGCTTTCTTCGCCACATTTGTTTATGCTGCACCCCTTTGTCCTCAGCGATCGTCTCCTGGAGGTGTGCACCCAATGATATGATTTTTTGTTCTTTGATGCCTGATAACTGATCCCTTTAGAACCACGTGATCACACAGGCTGGTATGTTCTTCCATGTGGGCTTTGTTGTTTCTGAGCTAGATGGCTGCTTCTATATCTTCAAGCCTTTAAGACCCCAGACACTGTATCTTTTGAAAGCCAGGTACCATCAGCTTTCTTCACCACATTTGCTTATTTACCCACTTTGTCTTCAGTGGTTGTGTTGAGAGGGTGAAGATCATAGAATGTCAATTTAATAGAAGAAAGTATTCATGCATTGAGGGAGTACTTGAGTAGAGGCCCAATGTCCTTCCACCACCTTGATACTAAACCTATAAATATAGGCACATAGATCTATTTCCCCATCCTCATATATTTTTGCATATGTACATGTCTTTGTCTAGACCTCTATAAATGCCCTTTCCTCCCAGCTCTTTTTTCTATTTCCCTTGACTTTCCTCCTGTCCTGCTATGATGCTCTGTCCCCACCTGGGTTTCAGCAATACCACTTTGTTACATTACCCTTGATCATTCCCTACCAGGCCTGCCACACCCACCTCACCACCAATTTGGATCACTTGTTCTCTTGTCCCTGGGTTTGTTAACACCACTTCCTTACCCCCCATCTCCCCCTCTCCCATTTCCCCCGGAACTGTCTGTCCTGTTGTTTTTCCTCCAGCTTGTTCATCCAGCCTATCTTATTTAGACAGACCTGCGGAGATAATAACATGCACAAAAACAAGACAGAGCAAAATCAAGCAACAATGTGCAACAGAACAACAACAAATCACTGACAAAGAACAAAACAAAATACAACAAGAAAGAAAAGCTTGTAGATAGTTCAAGAATTGTTTGTTGGCCTTTAGGATGTTTTCCAGTCCAATCTGTTGGGGCACCACACCCTGGCCCCTAAATCTACCTTCAGCATTCCATGGGGACCTTGCCGCTCCATTCCCTTGCTGTTCCGCTGCACTCCCCCAGTGCTTTGCCTCGGTGTGGTGGGATCAGGTCAGGTGCAATTCCCACACTGTATCTCCGGTGCTGTCCCCCGCAGGGCCATGGGTCAGTGAGGGACATCATGTCTCATAGTGGGACTGGCCATGTTCTCTCTCTGGACTGGCTGTTCTAATTGGAGTCATCGTCCTCAGGGCCTGGTGGGCCAGGATGTGCTCCACTCTCTCCTCCTCCCCCTTCATCTGCTCCCATGTGCTCCGATCAGATATGTCCCTCTCCTGGAGCTGCAGATTCAATGCCGTCATTTTAAATAAATTCTTCTGGGGGGAGGGGCAGGCATCCACTTAGTATTTGGTACTGGGGCCAGCCTGCCAGACCTCTCCACTGGTTCCCATGCCAGAATGTTGCATTCACACCTTGAGGCTCTGGGTTGAAGTCTGGTCCCTCTTTCCCTGTGGAGATATAAACAGTACCCTCCCCTTGGTGGGTTAGCGCCCCGTGCCCCCGCTACCCACTTCTTCCTTATTTTCATTCTTTTTCCCCCCCTTTCGCCACTTCCTCCCCAGTTGTCTACCGTGTGCATCCCTGGATTTGATCTTGTTCCTGCCGAGTAGAAAGTCTCGTCTTTCTCCTGAGAAGCAGTTTGTGCTTTTAACCTACTTGTGGTTAGCAGCCCTCCCCTGCTATTGGGTCGCGATGAGTCAGAATTGGCACCCTGGCAGTGAGTTTGAGAGTTTTTTAGGGGGTGGGGTGGGAGTGGGGAGATGCAGGGCAGACAGCAGATATGACCACTGCAATATGTTACTTGATTTCTTGACTGCTTTTACCATAGGTGTTGATTGTAGATTCAAGTAAAATAACACTCCTGACAGCTCCAGTGTTTTCTTCATTTATCATGATGTTGTTTATTGGTCCATTTGTAAAGATTTTTGTTTTCTCTGTTGAGGTATAAACCATACTGAAGCCTGTAGTCTTTGATCTTCATAAGTGCTTCTAGTACTCTTCAATTTCACCAGGCATGCTTGTATCAGCTACATGACACAGATTGTTAATGAGCTTCCCTCCAATTCCTGATGCTGCATTCTGATTCTAGAAGTCGGACAGAATGAAGAAAAATGCAGCGAGACAATATAGTTAATACAAGATCAAGGGTAAAATCTACATTGCTTAGTTCAGTCATTCATTCATTTGTTCATTCTCTCATTTAGGAAGCAATTGTTTAGCATTTGATATGTTTCAAATTGAAGGGTAACAGTAGTGAGCAAAATCATGTAATAATACTGGCATGCGTTCATGGAGCTCGAATGCATGCCCTGGTGGTGTAGTGGGTTATCTATTGAGCTGCTAACTGCAAAGTCAGTAGTTCAAAACCACCAGCCGCTCTGCAGTAGAAAGATGAGGCTTTCTGAAACTCCCATAAAAAGTTACTGTTTCAGAAACCCACAGGAGGCAGTTCTACTTTGCCCTTTTTAGGCCATCCATTAGCGCCCTGTGAGTCAATCAACTCAGTGGCGGGGGCTTTATGGAGCTTTGGTAGGACCTCTGGGTTCAATTAGATATTTGTTAGATAATCATACATAATAAGATGTAATACATATTTACTGGTTGGAATAGATGGTTTGAAGGAATTGGTGGACTTGGCTGTTCCAGGATGTACTCTAGAATGAGTCAAACTTTTTGAAAGCTATTTACTTCTTTTTTTAAGTTTTATTGGCATATAATTTTCAATGATCATAATTCAAAAATAATTGAACAATCGACGTTACATTTTCTTCTTTCTTGTATTCATTATTAGGAGCTGTCCATTTTCCCCCAAGAAACCAATAATCCAATTACTATCTATATCAGCGGTTCTCAACCTGTGGGTCGTGGCCCCTTTGGGGGTTGAGCAACCCTTTCACAGGGGTTGACCGATTCATAACAGTAGCAAAATTACAGTGATGAAGTGGCAATGAAAATAATTTTATGGTTGGGGGGTTTACCACAACATGAGGAACTGTATGAAAGGGTTGCAGCTTTAGGAAGTTTGAGAACAACTGATCTCTATATTTACCTATCATAGATTTCATGTACAGGAAAACATTAAAAAATAACCAAGTAAAACAAAAACACAATAAAAAAGAAAACAAAATAATAGAAACTAGAACAAATTTAAAATAGGTCAAACGGAAGATCAAATGATAAGCTGTGAAGTTTTCACCTAATTAGTCTGCATTGATCCGTTTATCAATGCACTCTATGAAAGCAAGACTGTTCACATTCCTCTTCTCTGGGCAGAAGGAATTCACTGGAGGCTTAATCCATGTGTATTTCTTCACTATTTTTTTTAACTGAAACAACTTTAAAATGGGTCAAAAGGGAGATTTAATGATAAGACATTACATTTTAACCTAACTACTCCTGCCATAATCGCCTTTACAATGCTCCGTCTGATAACAAGACGATTCACAGCCCTTGACTAGGGTCCAGGTTCAGGGGGATTCACCAGAGTCCTAATTTATACGTAGACCCTGCAAATGGATTTTGCGCTTAGGCTAGTGCCCTTCTGCAAATTGGTTACTCCACAATTTAAGCTCTGAGACCATTCCCTCCTTTGTATTTGGATTTTATTATTTACAATCCATGATCACAGACTAGTGTGCAAGAACTCCTCCATGTGGACTTGGTGATGTATTACTTAGATGCTGCTTCTTTGAAGACAAGCCCTTAAGTCCCCAGACGCTGTGTTTTTGTTTGGTTGTTTAATCTCTTTTGTTCAGACGCTGTTCTTGCTGACTCATGGGCACAGTGTAGTTTCTTTGCCACACTTTTCTATAATACGTACATCTTCAGTGGTTTTTTCATGAGGGCTAGCTAGTGTCAAGCAGGGCCATGTCATAAGTACTAATTGTTTTTAGATTGGGGCTAAAATTAAGCCCCCAAATCATTCATATAGTGTGTGTGTGTCTGTGTGTGTGTGTGTGTGTGCGCGCGCGCGCGCGCGTGTATTACTCTGATTCACTTTAGAGACATTATCATTTTGTTAGAGAACATTGTCCCCATGGGGCATAAGGTAATTCTTGTGATGGTGTCATTAATTTAGCCAGTGGTATAGATATTAAGAGACAAGGAAATTATATAAGTATAGGCTGACTACATTCTTGGTGAACATTTTTTTAACTCTTGTTAGATTGAAAGACGGTTGATGGCTCATTGGTTAAGCACTCAGCTGCTAACTTGGGGTGGCAGTTCAAACCCACCAGTTCTGGGGGAGAAAAGTGTCAGTTTATTTCCATAAGCACTTGCCATCTTAGAAATCATATGAGGCAGCTCACCTCTGCTCCTAGCGTTAGAATCAACGGGAAGTCAGTATTATTAAATTGCTCTCGATGAGATTGTGTAAATTCTTTTTATCATCCATATATGAAAGTGCCTTTCTCCTCATAACTTTGCCATCAACTGTATATTGTTATTCTTTTTCACCTGTGTCTGGGTAAGGGGTGAACATAGCTGAGTGGGGGGGCTTTTTTGTTTGTTTTTACTCAAAAAAACATTTTATTGAAGGCTCTTACAGACAGCTTGTAACAATCCATATATTAGTTGTATCAAGCATATTTGTACATATCTTGCCATCATTGTTTCATAGCTCAGTGTTTTAATTTTTAACTATTCTTATTATATCTAATTAAATGCCTAAAAGTTATATAGGAATTTTTTACTTTAGCAAGTGATATGTCAAGTGTTAAATGAGGTAATCTCTATGTCTTCCAGTTATATATGGGTTAAATAAACTTAAAAGGAATTCTTATTTCAAACACGGTAAGAATTAACATTATGAATTTCATCGAATCAGAACCATAAGAATTTGGCACTAAAAAATAATGAAAGATTCGAAGGTAATTTCTAAAGAAGCCCCAAAATGGTATCAGCAGTAGCAACCATGGACAAAATAAATATATCACCTCCTAAAATAATTTTGAAAAAGGAAAATTATTAATATTTATTCACTAAATAGTAGTATGTGGTACCTTTTCATGCTACCCTCTATGATAACATTTTCAACACAGTTAACCACCACTTTTATACATAGAGTTATGGCTGGGTCCATATAGCCTGTCTTCCAGTTAGTAGCCAAGGGTTTAGCCGTCCATAATAGGCATGTATCTTCCAGACACCTAAACTTAATGATGGTAGTTGATGAAATGCTGAAAATTCTTTGAAGACTGAGGATAGGGCAAGAGTGCCTGCTATCAAAGTTTTTCTTCAGCATTATACTGAAAGTCCTAGCCAGTACAGCCAGAAAAGAAAGGGAAGAGCTGCTATAAAGAAGAACACAGCAATTGTCTGCAGATAGGATTACAAATAAAGAAGACCTAAATAATCTATAAAGTATTAAACAGCAAGATGATCATGTTTTTAAAAATCAATTACATTTCTTTTTTACATATAATCATTTTATTGGGGCTGTACAACTCTTATCACAATCCATACATATTTCCATGTGTGTCCAGCACATTTGTACATCTGTTGTCCGCATCATCAAAACATTTGCTTTCTTGCATTTCTTTATACCAGCAACAAAGCAAAAAGTTTCAAAGAACATTTATAATATCAAAAAAGGCAATTACCCAAGAATAAATCTAATAAAAGGTAGGTGTGAGTCATATGGAGAAAATGAGAAAACTCGATTGAAAGAGCTCAGAATATTTAAGTAAAATAGCATATTTTTAGACAGAAAAATTCCATATTGTACAGCTGTCTATATTGTAGTAGGATTTCAGATACAGTGCAATCACAAGCCGGAGTTCTGCATGTGTTTACATTGACATGGTGATTCTGAATGTGTGAAGATTTTTAAAATCAGCTCTGCACTAGAGAAGACATGAACCGAGAGAAAACCAAAGAGCCATCAAGGCAAAGGACAGCTTGTATGTGTCCAACTATGTGATGGTAGGGCATGTGCAGACTTTCAGTCATTTGTTTTCTTTTGTTGTTGTTTTTTCCCCAGCGACCAAAAGCGAGCCATGAATTTTCTATTCCAGACAGACTCACATCTGCATTGGCTTCATTTCACCAGAAACTTCAAGGGAGGGGGGAAAAATAAATTTACACAACCATATGAACCATTTGATCTTTTGGGCAAAAGTAGAGCCATGTCACTGGCCAGATGGTTCTGGGCCCCGGCAACACTGTCTGTTTTACAGCGATTGCTTCTGATGAGACTTGCAAACACTGTGACCACGGGCCCTGATGGAGGCCGCTGATGTCCTGGTATTAAATTGCTGGGGTTGTGGATGCTGGCTTCCTCCGCCTGGCTGAGGTCTCTGCGGGGCAGAGGCAGGGGAAGACCGCTCCCCTGATGCTCGAGGACTGCCATCGGTCCTGCGCACTCCGATTTGGGATCTGCACCATTCTTGTGTGGCCATCATTCTGACCTTGGTGTCCAGGGTCCAGCACTTTAAACAGCTTTGGGATCAATCCTTCCCTGCATAGCCTCTCACTTCGTCCACGCGCGCCCATGGTGCCTGGTTGTGTTCCTATCGCACCAGTCCTGTAAGCAAGTTCCGCAGGTGAATGCGGGACTCGTGACCAAGGAACAGGCGGTGGAACACGCGGCCCTGCGAGATGGCGGCAGTGACAGTCAACCGCATTTTAGGAGCTTCTTCCCCCCAGTTGTTTGCTTTTGTTTAATTTTATTGTAAATTGGGTGAAGGTTTTCAGAGCAAATACGTTTGCCACTCAACAGTTTATATACAATTTGTTTCACTGTATCAGTTGCACCCCTCACAATAGCGTTATATATCCTGCTTTATCATTTCTGTTTTCCATTTCTATTGATTTTTACAAGAAATCATTTTATTGGGGGTTTGTGGAGGTAACCAGCCCCTCATACTATCACAGATCCAGTAAGCGCAATTGTAGGGCCAATGAACCCTTAATAATTTATAAATTATTATTTTTTCATGTCCTATACTGACTGATGCCTCCCTGTTATCCACCCTCCTGGGAGGGGGTTATTTGTAGATCATTGGGATCGGTTCCCCTTTCTCCCCTAACCTTCCCCTTACCCTCTGGTATCACTACTCTCATTTTTGGTCCTGGGGGTTTATCTGTCTTGGATTCCCTGTGTTTCCAGCTCTTATCTGTACCAGTGTATGTTCTCTGGTCCAGCCGGATTTGTAAGGTAGAATTGGGGTCCTGATAGTGGAGTGGGGGTTTGGGGTGGGGAGATTAAAGAACTAGAGGAAAGTTGTTTCATCAGTGCTATACTGCATCCTGACTGAATTGTCTCTTCCTTGTGACCCTTCTGTAAGGGGATGTCCAATTGTCTTCAGATGAGCTTTGGTTCTCCACTCCGCACTTCCCCCATTCACATTGATATGGTATTTTGGTCTGGGTCTTTGATGCCTGATACCTGGTCCTATCAACACCTCATGATCATGGCTGGTGTGCTTCTTCCATGTGGACTTTGTTGCTTCTCAGCTAGATGGCCGCTTGTTTATCCTCAAGTCTTTAAGACCCCAGATGCTATGTCTTTTTTTTAAAATCGTTTTATTAGGGGCTCATACAACTCATCACAATTCATACATACATCAATTGTGTAAAGCACATTTGTACATTCTTGTGTTTTTTTTGTCATTGGTTTGTTGTTGTTTTGTTGTATATTGTTGCTTGATTTTGCTCTGTCTTGTTTTTATGCATGTTATTATTTCACAGGTCTGTGTAAATAAGATAGGTTCAATGAACAATCTAGAGGAGAAAACAGCGGGACCCACAGTTCCGGGGGGGACATGGGAGAGGGGGAGGTGGGGGAAAGGTAGTGGTATTAACAAACCCAGGGACAAGAGAACAACTAGTGATCCAAATTGGTGGTGAGGAGGGCGTGGGAGGCCTGGTAGGGCATGATCAAGGGAAATGTAACCAAGAGGAATTACTGAAACCCAAATAAAGACTGAGCATGATAGTGGGACAAGAGGAAAGTAAAAGGAAACAGAGGAAAGAGCTAGGAGGCAAAGGGCATTTATAGAGATCTGAATAAAGGCATGAACATATGTAAATATATATATATTAGGATGAGGAAATAGATCTATGTGCATGTATTTATAGGTTTAGTATTAAGGTAGCAGATGGACATTGGGCCTCCGCTCAAGTACTGCCTCATTGCAAGAATACTTTGTTCTATTAAATTGGCATTCTATGATGCTCACCTTCCTGATATGATCGCTGAAGACAAAGCGGGTGAATAAGCAAATGTGAAGAAAGCTGGTGGTGCCCGGCTATCAAAAGATACAGCATCTGGGGTCTTAAAGGCTTGAAGGCAAACAAGCGGCCATCTAGCTGAGAAGCAACAAAGCCCACATGGAAGAAGCAAACCAGCCTGTGTGGTCACGAGGTATTGAGTATCATCAGAACAAGAAAATCATTGTGAATGAGGGGGGCAGTGGGGAGTGATGACCCAAAGCCTATTTATAGGTCACTGGACATCCCCTTACAGAAGGGTCTCAGGGAGGAGACGAGCCAGTCAGGGTGCGATGTAGCAATGATGAAACATACAACTTTCCTCTAGTTCCTAAATGCTTCTACCCCTCCCCCCCAACTATAATGATCCCAATTCTACCTTACAAATCTGGCTAGACCAGAGGATATACCCTGGTATTGATAGGAACCGGAAACACTGGGAATCCAGGGTGGATGATCCCTTCAGGACCAGTGGTGTGAGTGGTGATACTGGGAGGGTGGAGTGAGGGTGGGTTGGAAAGGGGGAAGCCAGTTTCAAGGATCTATATATAACTTCCTCCCTGGGAGACGAGCAACAGAAAAGTGGGTGAAGGGCGTCGTCGGACAGTGCAAGATAAGACAAAATAATAATTTATAAATTATCAAGGGTTCATGAGGGAGGGGGCACGGAGGGGAAAAAATGAGAACCTGATGCCAGGGACTTGGGTGGAGAGCAAACATTTTGAGAATGATGAGGGCAATGAATGTACAAACGTGCTTTACACAATTGATGTTTGTTGGCCTTTAGGAATGTTTTCGAGTCCAGTCTGTTGGGGCACCAAGCCCTGGCCCTAAAGTCCTCCTTCGGCATTCCCTGGGGACCTCACCGCTCTGTTCCCTTGCTGTTCTATTGCACCCCCTTAGTGTTTTGCTTCGGTGTGGCGAGATCAGATCGGGCGCAATTCCCCACAGTGTCTCCGGTGTTGTCCCCTGTAGGGCTATGGGTCTGTGAGGGATGTCATGTCTCATATTGGGGTTGGCCATGTGGTCCTCTCTGGGGACTGGCTGCTCTGAGTGGGAACATCGTCCTCAAGGCCTTGTGGGCCAGAATGTGCCCCGCTCCTCCTCTCCCTTCATCTGCTCCCGTGTGCTGCAGATTCAGTGCCGTCCTCTGAAATAAATTCTTCTGGGGGAAGGGGCTGGTGTCCATGTAGTTTGGATTGGGGCCGGCCCCTCAGATCTGTCCACTGGTTCCATGCTCCATGCTATATCTTTTGATAGCTATATCTTTTGCTATTTATATATCAGATCTATCCGATAACATATCTTTTGATAAGCACCATTAGCTTTCTTCACCACGTTTGCTTATGCACCCATTTTGTCTTCAGCGATCAACTGCAGCTCTTTGCAGTACAAAACCCTGTCTTTGTCCCAAGGAGTGCCTCATGGTTTTGAGCTGCTGAACTTACAGTTCACAACCCAAAATGTAACCACTAGGCCTTCAGGGCTCCTTCTTACCATACTAGTAGAAAGGAAGTCAGACCAGAAATACGAGGTTCCACTGGAAGGAGTGTTTATTTAAGGGTCACATCTAGCACAGCTTAGTGTGAGAGCATGCCATTGGATAGAAAGATACGTTTTGCTATACTGATGGTAGGCCTTTTGCTACTGGCTGGCTCCTTCTAGTACTTCTGCTTTACAAATGTGCGCCCCTAAGTTCATGTTGTGTCTTGTCACCTAGCCAGGACATTGGCTGGATTCTTCCTTTCACTCCCAAGCGTTGGTTCAGTCATTTATGGCATTGGAGGCATGTCCTGCCTATCCCAGCCCACACCCTTTTACCCTCTCTTTCTTGTTTTGGGAATTTCTTATCCTTTGAAAATTATAGGTAAAGGAAATGGGACTTTTCTGCCCTTCCTGTCTCTTTGTGCTGGAATTCCTCTGATTGTTCCCCATTCCCTCCTTGTCCTGTCTACCAAGTAAGTTTATTCAAAATAAGATGTTTGACCATGTCTCTGCAGTCACTGGGTGGCTGTAGGGAAACTCAGTGATATACTTACTTAATCTTGTTACGGATGATGCCTTTAAAAAAAGGGATACTAAAAATTGGTGGAGGTTGTAAAGGGATTATATGAAGATCAGTCCCTTAAAGAAACTGCTGATCTTTCCATCAGTCCTTTCAGCAAGAGCAAAGCTAATAAAGACAATTTTATGAAACAAGTTGTAAACAGGATGAGTCTTGGGCTTATCAGTATGATCCAGAGCCACTTAAATTCAAGGCAGAGAGGTAAACTCAGAGAGTTATGGGAACTTTGTGTGTGGGGTGTGGGTGGATGGGATGGGGATCCCAAGGGAGTCGTTTTGGTGGAGTTTATTGACAGATACAGGATGATCGCACTGACTTGTAACTGAGATATTTTAAGGAAACTAAGTACTACTGCATTGGTGAGGAAAAAGCCAGGAAAGTTACACTGAGGAATTCCCCCAACATGACAATGTGTCCTCATTCTTCATTGGTAGCAAGAACTGCCTTACAAGAATTTGTAGGAATACAGACAAGAACATTTAAAAGTACAATTTGAGTTGCCAAAGGATGCCCAAACTGCCATTTTTTTATGTGGTGGACATGGAAGAAAGAGTACAGGGGAAGGGAAAGAGAGATGGAAAAACTGCCTTAAGAAATGTGCAGATCTTGAGAGTGACGAGTGCCACGAATGTATGAGGGTGCTTTGCTCATTTGATGTGTGCACAGATTGTGATAAGAGCCTTATGAGCCCCAATAAAAAGATTTAAAAAAAAAGAAAGAAAATGATTAGGGCAAAGAATGTACGGATGTGCTTTATACAATTGATGTATGTATATGTATATGTATGGATTGTGATAAGAGTTGTATGAGCCCCTAATAAAATGTAAACAAACAAATAAATAAATGTGTAGATCTAGATGGAGGATATGTCAAGAATTAATGACTTCACATTTTGAAATGTTTTATAAGGGTTTCTTTGATTTTGTAGCAGTATTTTGACCTCCTAGAGGTTTTGTATTTTTTTCATTGTGTGTAAAGCTAAAGCTACCTCTTATAGTTAAATTTCTGTGTATTAGAAAGTATGAGTATGCTGTGACCTGGATAATCAATTTTTTTTTTTTTTTGAAAACCATTTAGGTTACTTTCAGTTTTTTTTTCTTTCCAGTGAAGCGTATGCTTATTCGTACTTCCAAGTGGTTGTTTTTATAGGTTAAATTCTCAGGGGGAAAAAAACATTTTACTAAAAGGTTCATTTGCAATTTAAAACTTTCACAGATATTTCAAAGATCTCCTCCAGAGATAATTAGTGCCAATTTGCAGGAGAAAGATGTCGGCAGGCTGCTTCTGTAGAGATCGCCATCTTGGAAACCCTAAGGGGCAGTTCTACTCGGTCCTATAGGATCATTATGAGGTGTAATCATTTCCATGGCACACAATATAATGTATGAACATACTGTTTTCTATGACTCTTGCATATGGTGGACAGTATCAATCTTTCATTATTTGCTGCTAACAAAAAAATTATTCATTTGTTAATATGTAATCATAAATAAATGAATATTGATAACCAGAGAAATCAATAAAATAAAGAGAAATTTTCTATTTTCAGGTCAGTGCTGACAGTTGCTTGTGAACAAACTGAAGTTCTGCTTTTTGACCCTATATCTTCAAAGCACATAAAAACACTTACTGAAGCTCACGAAGACTGTGTAAATAATATCAGGTTAGTGTTACCACTGGAGCCCAAGAGACTCTACTTTAGGGGTTAATGAGAATTTGTAATGCCTGATCTACAGTGGTAGATCATCTACAACTTCTTCTCTTACTTCTCATATTCACTTGTCCCTGGGTTGGTTGCCGGCTCCTACCCCCTCCCTTTCTCCCACCTCCCCCTCTCCCGTATCCCCTGGGACCGTGGGGGCCATTCTTTTCATCTCTGAATGGTTTATCCCAAGCAGCAATTTTTCTACTGAAGTTATGATGGCAGAAATGACATTCTTAACATTTGTCTTTTGTACTACAATAACAAATGAGGTTATTGCTGTATAAATATTCAAATGTTTTATCAGTTTTCCCAAGGATGTTCTGTAATTCTATGAAACTTCAAATATTTTCATATAGCTTTACTACCTCTCCTTTATTTCATATACGTAAATTCACACAAAAATCAAAACCAAAAGAACAAGACAGTAAAAAAAAAACTCAGTTGAAAAGAAAGCAGAAAACATTAAAAACTGGAACTAATGTCCATTGAGCCCAAAGGGAAATGAAATGACAAGGTGTCGCGTTTTAATGTAACTACACCTGCAGTGATCCACCTTCAGTGCGCTGTCATCACAAGGCCACTCCGCAGTCAGAAATACTGAGTGAAACCATGATCTTAAGTGTGGCCATCCTCAAATCTTGATGCCATTCTTCTTCACAGGGTTTCCTTCATTTATTTGATCAGCATACAGTTTTTCTAGCTCTGTCAGATTCTAATTCTCTATTTTATATATATTTGACAAGTTCTCTACTATCACACTGAGAGATTTTGTGGAAATTAATATCCTTTAAAAAATGAACTTTCCTATTTCCACTGAAAAGTACTTCATTTGCATATGTTGTTTCAGATCTAATCAGCAGTGTGAGACCAATACAAGTATCAGACATCAAAGACCCAGAACAAAAAATCATATCATTGTGAATGAGGGGAGTACGGAGTGAGACCCATAGTCCATCTGTAGACAGTTGTATATCCCCTTACTAAAGGGTCACAAGGAAGAATGAGTCAGTCAGGGTGCAGTATAGCACCAATGAAACGTACAACTTTCCTCTAGTTCTTTAATGCTTTCCCCCTCCTATCATGACCCTAATTCTACCTTACAAATCCGGCTAGACCAGAGCATGTACACTGGTACAGATAAGAGATCAAAACACAGAGAATCCAGGACAGATAAACCCTTCAGGACCTATAATGAGAGTAACAATATCAGGAGGGGAAGAGGAAGGTCAGGGAGGAAGGGGGAACGGATTACAATGATCTACTTATATATACGGTAACTCCTTCCCAGGGGGACGGACAACAGAAAAGTGGGTGAAGGGAGACAGGATGATATAATATATGAAAATAATAATCTATAAATTATCTAGGGTTCATGAGGGAGGGAGGGAGGGGAAAAATGAGCTGATACCAAGGGCTCAAGCAGAAAGAAAATGTTTTGAGAATGATGATGGCTACAAATGTGCTTGACACATTCTGCAAAGGGATGTCTAGTTGCCTACAGATGGGCTTAGGGTTCCCAATCTTCACTCCACCTCATTTACAATGTCTTCACTGCCCCCCCCCCCCAAATTTATAATGATATGATTATTTTTGTTCTTGATGCCTGATACCTGATCCCTTCAACACCTCGTGGTCATGCAGGCTAGTATGTTTCTTCCATGTGGGCTTTGTTGCTTCTGAGCTAGATGGTCACTTGTTTACCTTCAAGCTTTTAAGATGCTATGTCTTTTGATAGCCGGGCACCATCAGCTCTCTTCACCACATTTGCTTATACACACATTTGTCTTCAGGGATCTTAATTGGAAGGTGGGCACACAATGATATATTTTGTTCTTCAATGCCTGATACCTGATCCCTGCTTTGTCTTCAGTGATTGTGTTGGGAGGGTGTGCATCATGGAAGGCCACTTTAATGTTCTTATATTGAGGAAGTACTTCAGTGGAGACCCAGTGTCCATCTGTTGCCTTAATACTAAACCTATAAATAATGAATGTAGAGCTATTTCCCCATCATCTAATATAAATACATTTATATATGTACATTCCTGTATTTAGTCCTTTATAAATGTCCATTGCCTCATATTTCTTTCCTCTATTTCCTTATACTTTCCTCTTGTCCCACTATCAGCCTTCATTTGGGTTTCAGTAATTTCTCTCAGTTACATTGCCCTTGATCAAACCCTACACACCCTCCTTGCCACTGATTTTGGATCACTTGTTCCCTTGTCTCTGAGTTGGTCAACACCACCTTCTTTCCTCCACCTCTCCCTCACTCATGTCCCCCTGGTCCCATTGGCCCCATTGTTTACTCCTCCAGACTGTTTATCCAGACTATCTTATGTAGATAGACCTGCAGAGGTAATAACATGCACAAAAAAACAAGACAGCAAAACAAAGCAACAGAAGAAAACAAAATGATGACAACAACCAAAAAAATTTAAAAATACATTAAAAAAGAAAGAAAGACCTGGTCTGTTTTTTGACCTCCAGGAGTGTCCTCCAGTCGAGTTCGGTGGGGTGCCACGGCCTGGCCTCAAAGACTATCCTTGGCACTCCCTCGGGATCTCTTTACTCTGCTTCCCCCACCTCTCTGCCACACGCCCTTAGTGTTTTACCTCAGTGTGGTCGGGTCAGACCAGGCCAATCCAGACACTGTATCTCCAGTGTTGTCCCCATGTGGCCATGGGTCAGCGAGGACATCGTGTCTCATAGTGGGGCCAGTCATAAGGTCCAATCTGAATTGGCTGTTCAGTACAGGGATATCGTCCTCCAGGCTTGGTGGGCCAGGATGTGCTCTCTTGTCCTCCCCTTTCATTTGCTCTCTGTGCTCTGGTCAGACATATCCCTCTCCCCAAGCTGCAGCTTCGTACTGTCCTCTGAAGTGAATTCTTCTCTGGGAAGGACGGATGTCCATGTAGTTGGGATTGGGGCTGGGCCCTCAGACCCCTCCACTGACTCCCAATGTTTATTTTCAGTGGTTAATTTTTTAAATTTAAAAGTCTATGCAGTGAAATGTAGTACATAATTCTAAGTTATTGGGAATCACTAGATTAAATCTCAATCTCTATTTTTCCATACATACAGAGCATTGCAAACTTGTTCCTGATCTTAGAATACAATATGTCCCTAAATGCCTCCAAGTCTATGCTTATCCCCTGGCCACTTCAGGAGTTCCTGATCATCTTTGAAAGTCAGTTCAAATGATACTACCGTAGAGATTTCCCTATACATGTTCTTATCTCTGCTTATTCCCATGCAGCTATATTTCTAATGCCTTCTCCAGTAGTCAGTAAGCTCTCTCATTCGTGGCATACAATTTTAAGTATATATTATGTGTCAAGCACTATTTGGGATGCTGTAGATCCAGTCTCATACTCAGCAGTTTTTTCTTTTAAAAATTTATAGCTTTGTGAAGTCATTCCTTATATAGTAATGTCAGGTGTCATGACAAAAATAGAGACAGCTTTGGGAGCGTAGAGGGTTGGTAAACCTGCTCCAGTCTAGACAGAGAAGGTGAATATTAAAAGAAATCAAGGACTCAGCAGGTTACAGGTCAGGTGAAGAGGGCTTCAGGGAGAAGCTTCAGCCAATAGAGAGGCCTAGAAAGTTAAAACCATCAGTTTTGGGAAGGTTATCCTAATGCTGTGGCTACTGGATTAATTTGAATTTTTTAGTCACTAAAGACTCCCAAGTCTATTCAGTTTTACTTATCTTCCCATTTTTTAGCCACTCAAACCACTATATATGTTTGAGGGATAAGAAATCTAGAGGGTGTGTGTGTGTGTGTTTTTAAAAAAACACTATATATCTGTAGAGTCCATCTCAAGAAATGAAGTCAATGACAGTATCCTGCCCTCCATATGTATGGTTCTCCTTTCTCTCTTCCCACTCTTCCTCCTTCAATAGCCTACCCCTTCTTTTGCCCTGTTCCTGCCAGTCTTGGGGTGTATAAACCACATTTCTGTTAATCCATTTTGGGTTATTTCTGATGAAAAAGAACTTATACTTGATTTTGTTATAGAAGTGGCTCCAGAATGTATTGTTGTTTTATATTTTAAGTATGTATAAGTATGAGGGTATTTCCTAAAGTTCATGGAGAAATTCCATTATTTTGTAACTTCACTTTGCCATGAACTTTTTGACCCCTCATATTACCTAGAATTGAAATATCAATACAAAATAGTGAAACATCTGAATTGTAGAGTTTTTAATTAGGTTTTACATTAAGCTCATCACATAATCTTGAGTGGTCTTAAAATGGCAGCAGTTTGAACATCAGTCTTTATATATAAACATGTTGTAAATACAAAAGGATAGTTTTGCATTTATCCTAATTTTGAACCCTGTAAAGTAGTGAAACTAAAATGTCTTCCTCAATAAGTACCCGATGATCCTGTGAACTATACCAACTCTATTGTACATCAGAATCAACGCGTTTTATCCAGTGACTGTGCAGTTGCTTTGTTTGGGACTGTTTCTCAAGTCACGTTTTTGGTAATAACAGATTAAGTGGGCCCACTTTCTATTCTCCTTTTGCAGATTTCTTGATAACCGCCTGTTTGCTACTTGCTCTGATGACACTACCATAGCGCTGTGGGATCTGAGAAAACTAAACTCCAAAGTATGCACTTTACATGGCCACACCAGCTGGGTGAAGAACATTGAATATGATACTAATACAAGACTCTTAGTGACATCGGGATTTGATGGAAATGTCATTATTTGGGACACTAACAGGTCTGTAAATAGGAGACCAGGTTAGAGTTGTGAGCAATTGATTGGATGTGGTGGACAGACTGCATGCTCTCTCCTTTCGTGTCTTTTGTGTGACTGATTCCTTCCTTTGTTACTGCGCTTTGTCGTGTTTCACTGATAAAGTTTTTGGAGGCCATGATGTGGATGGAAAGGAGATGTCTACTTAATGAAGAAAGCTGGCTTATAAAATGAATGTAGAGGATTTAATGAGAAATATTTTTGTTTTCTGTGTGGGATGTTTTTCATTTTTTATCCTTCTAGCTATTTCTTTTTTAAGTTTAGCACTTTGTTTTGAAGTGCATTAAGTGCTCATTTCCATTGAGTGGCTCTCCACTGGGATTGTTTGGATTTCTGAGGGAAGTTGGGAATTAATCAAAAGACAAAAAGTATTGAGTAGTATTCCATGTTTAGTTATAATTTAAAATAAATAAAAGGGGAGATTTTGTTACTGCTCTTATAGAAATTAAAGAATTATAGGGGATATTATGAATAACTATGCTGGTAAATTATAGAAAAGTTAGTTAAAATATAGATACCTAAATAAATACCTAGAGAGACACAGATTAAGGAAAATAAAAAATCCATAGAGCTATAGACACACAGCAAGCAAATAAATTAGTTACTTAAAAATCTTTCCACGGTGTAAATCTCAGGCTCAGATGGCTTCGCTGGTGAATACCAAGTCTTAACAAATTCAGAAAATAAATGATAAGAGAATACTTCCAGATCATTCTGTATTACTGTGATCCCAAAGCCAAAAACATAAGAAAAATACAGACTCCTGAATACAGATGCAAAAGATCTCAAAATATTTTTTGTTTTTGTGTGCCATCAAATTGATTCCAACTCACAGCAACCTTACAGGACAGAGTAGAACTACCCCATTGGGTTTCTGAGACTATAATCTTGATGGAAGCCAATCACCAGGTTGTTTTCCCAGAACTTGGCTAGTGGTTTCAGACTGCAGACCTTTCTGTTAGCCACAAATGCTTAGCCATTGAAGCACCTGAGCACTCCCAACAAAACTTTAGTAAGCCAATTATTGCAATACATGTAAAGAATTATAGGCCACCACCAAGTTTGGTTTAATATCCCCAAATAAATTAATACATCATACTAAGAGGAGAAACTCCCTCATGATCATCTCAATATATTCAGGAAAGCACTTGCCAAAGTCCAACACTTTCATGATAAAACTAGGAATAGAATAATTTCCGCAGTCTGATCAAAGGCATCTCTGAGAAACCTCCAGATAGGAACATGCTACCTGTTGAAGGAACCAGTCCAGGAGGTCAGTTCTGAGTACTTCTCCTCCACAGGACCTTGGAAGGGGCCCTGTCGTAGAGGACCTGGCGATAGAAAGCGTCCAGAATGAAAGTAAACTCGTCTTTATGCAGATGACGTGGCTGTATGTAGGAAATCCTAAGGAATTTAGATGTGTGCACACACACAAATCCTATTACAACAAATAAATCAAGAAAGTTCATACAGTGTACGATTAATACAAGTTGGGAATATATCCATTTCTTAACGATAAACAACTTAAAAGTGAATTAAGAAAATGATGGCAACATATGTACAGATGTGCTTGACACATGAATGAATGTATGGATTGTGATAGGAGATGTAAGAGCCCCCAATAAAATGTTTAAGTGAATTAAGACAGTTGTTCCATTACCAGTAGCATCAAAAAGAACAAAGCCCTTATGAATATATTTAACATCAGAAATACAAAATTTGTACACTCAAACTATGCAATACTGCTGAAAGAAGTTTAGGTTTGGGCAGCACTCAAAGATGTTGCCAGATCTCTTGTAGACCACTACGATAAAACACACACTGCCACACAAATGTTTTGGTTTCTCAGTGCATGTACACATTCTGTTTAAGTGATTCTGTAGTACATTAAGTATGCAATAGCAGTTTGAAAAAGTTTTGGATGCCATGCCAATTACCACAGTGTGATATGGAAACATGAATTGAGCACATACTGGAAAGTGGTGCCAGTAGGCTTGTTCAGTCGAGGTTTACCACAGCCTTCCATTTGTTTTAAAAGGGGAAAAGTGAGGTTTGCAAAGCCCAATAAAGTGAAGTGTCAGTACTATTCTGTGCCTTGATGGAGAATGAGGTAGGGTTGGAGTTAGTACAATTAAAGGAAGAAGAAATAAAATAAATAAGGATTAGAAAGGGGGGGATGATTATCCATAGATGATTTGAAAACAACCAGTTTAATATGTTAAACATAGTTACCATATAGTCATGCCATTAATTTTATTCCAAATTATGAGGGAGCTTCAGAAGTTTTTTAAAAACTGAAATTAAAAGGTAATGAAAATGTCTCCATGAGCTTTTGGAAGCCCCCTTGTATGTATATACCCAAGAGAAGCGAACATGTCCACATAAAGACTTGATGCACATATTTCTATGCTGAGTCAGAAAACATTTTCTTTAGAGTACCAGGGAGTAAGTGTGTGGTCTCACAGCAGCCATAAATAATACATAAGTGCATGGTTGTGGTTTTGTTTCAATAAAACTTTCTATAAAAATAATTACTGGACCAGATCTGGCCTACTCTTGGTCTATATAAAAAGATTTCAGACAGATTATCAGACTTAATAATTAACCAAGTAGATAAAAATAGGAGTCTTGTATATCACAGCCAACAATTTTGAAACGTAATTTTTTTGTTTTGTTTTTAAACATTGTATTAGGGGCTCATACAACTCTTATCACAATCCATACCTATACATACATCAATTGTATAAAGCACATCCGCACATTCCCTGCTCCAATCATTCTCAAGGCATTTGCTCTCCACTTAAGCCCTTTGTATCAGGTCCTCTTTTTTCCCCCTCCTTCCCCGCTCCCCCCCCCCCCTCATGTGCCCTTGGTAATTTATAGATTGTTATTTTGTCATATCTTGCCCTATCCGGAGTCTCCCCTCCCCCCCTTCTCTGCCGTCCCTCTCCCAGGGAGGAGGTCACATGTGGATCCTTGTAATCAGCTCCCCCTTTCCAACCCGCTCACCCTCCACTCTGCCAGCATCGCCCCTCACACCCCTGGTCCTGAAGGTATCATCCACCCTGGATTCCCTGTGCCTCCAGTCCCCATGTGTACCACCTCTGCCCTATCCAGGAAACGTAATTTTTTGAAGTCTATATAGTTTTTAATGGCCAAAAAAATTATCTGGAGCATAGACATGAGCTACAACAAGATTGTTGTATATATGCATACATATACATGTATAAAATGTTCATAGATAGACAGTATGTGTAATGTAGGGAATTTAATTTTAGAAGAACGTTCTAGTTTACGGACGTGGACTCCTCTAAAAGTACAATAAAGTAAAGAGTGTAAGTCCACAAGCGGGAATAGGAAGGGAAGCGAAACAATTTTAGAAGCTGAAAACCAGATGAGTGGTGACTGACTGAGATGACGTAGGCAGCCCAGGAAAGAATGCTAGGCTGGCAGTGGGGAGACCGTAAGTCAGTGTACAACTCATCGCAACCCTGCAGGTTCTTCACAGCCAGAAGAGCTGAGAGCTCTGGGGGCTACAGGGAAGCTCGAGGGAAAGGCACTACAGAGACAGGCCCTTCGTATCTGGAGAGGCTCTGCGTCAAAGAAGATGGGATGCAACAGATAAGACAAATAGAAGGAACTTCTAAAATATTTTCAACTTTTTAGTATGCAATGTTTATTTCCCTGTAAATTCATGTTTTGTGTATGCTGTAGGTATGCTACTCAGGTGTTTTTATTTTAGTCCCAAGTTTTATTAAACGGCTCATACAAAATAATCCCGAGAAGACTTACTGCTCAGTGTTTTAGATCATTAGCAAGGACATAAAAGAATAAGAAACACAGGCAAATAAACTAATTACAGCTTTTTAAAAGAACCACATGGAACTTAAATGATTAAAATACACACACATACACACAACCATAGAAAACTTGGAAATATGAGACAAGTCAAACAGCGGGTTAGACACAACCCAGAATGGAGGGTGGGAGTGGGGACTGGAAGATAGTGAAAAAGTTATCCAGCATATAGCATAGAGAGAGGAAGGTGGAAAACATGAGAGAGCAGTTAGTTATAAGACAAGGAGAATCAAAGAGGAATGGCTCCAACTTCTATTTGGGTCTTCAAAGGGAGGCTAGAGAAAATGGCTAAGAGACAGTATTGGGATAACAGCTGAGAAATTTTCAGAATATATGAATAATATGAATTTTAAAATCTAGAAGTTGAATGAATCCCAATCAAGAGAAATCGAAACTTCACTTAGCAAAATACAGAAAATTAAACCAGCCCGAGCACTGATAAAAGATGTGACAAATAGCAACAATGGGTCCCAGAACTCAAAGAAATACTATCAAAAATATGCTGAAAGAATCACTCAACCTCAAGTTAAATACTTAGCTAAACCACGATTTTTAAAGGAGAGGAAACTGAAGGCAATTTCAAAATAAAAGTTTTCTTCTCAATAGAGTCTTAAAGCTTGAGGGCTACAAAAGGTAGTTTGGAATTGATGGAATAGCGAGAAAATAGTATTGCTACACAGTTCTAGTTCATACATGCCAAACTCAAAAACCAAACTCCCTGTCAGCAAGTCAATTCTATTCCTAGTGAACTTGTGGGATGCAGTAGAACTGCCCCCATGGGATTCCAAGACTGGAACTTTGTGTGGGAATCAAGAGCCTCATCTTTTGCCCTCAGAAGAGCCGGTCGTTTCTCACTCCTGACCTGGCACTTAGCGGCCTGAATCACTGGGCCTCCAGGACTCCTTTGTTCGTAAATAACGGATGGGCTTACTGCAAAAAAATATGTATGTTTAAATATATCTGCTATCAGTGGATGGCTGCAGACAAGTTCTCACAGTAGCAAACTTAATCTTAGTTCTGTTAGGGTATCTTCAGAAAAAGAATACTTTTAAAAAAAATCTTGTATAAAAAAAATCTAGTAAGATACAGCAAAATAACAACATAATGATAAGGGTTTATGGAGGTTAGGGTGGGGGGGAGTAAGGGGAACTAATATCAAAGAGTTCAAGAAAACAAATGTTTTTAAACTGATGGTGGTAGCAATTGTAAAATTATACTTGATCTAACTGAATTATGGATTGTTATACTATCTGTAAGAGCTCCCAGTAAAAATACAAAACAAAAAAATAAAGTGTTTCAGGAAGATCAGCTAGCTTAAAGAGCTGACCTTCCGTCAGTTTTTAAAGCAAGATAGGAATAATAGGGGACAGCAGCCGGGGTGCGTCTTGGCTTTATCAATACCATCCACAGAGGAAAGTCTCATCAGCACAGTGACTGCAAGGGTCTCTATTAAGCTGGTTAGATTCAAGGCAGAGATGTCATCTCAGAGGGTTACAGAGACTGTGTTTGGGGATTCCAAAATGGTCATTTTAAACTTTTACCAGTTTTACATGCAGCGATTTATATACACTTTGTTACAATTCATCCATTTCTAATCCCTCAATGGACCATTTTTTATCCCAAGTGGTCATTTTGATAGGTTTTCTCAAGGGACACGGGACGATTCTTGAGAACTGGATTGGTGAGGGAAAAGCCAGGAAAGTGGCGCTGAGCCATTTTGGCCATTATGACAGTGCATCTTATTCTCCCGCGGCAGCAGGACTATCCTATGAGAACTCCATTGGGAAACCATACCTCATCCACCCTACAGCCCTGCTACTGCCTCTTCAGACTCCTTGTTCCCAAAACTTCAAGACCATTTCAAAGGAACATGATTTGAGTCCCTTAAGGAAGCCAAAACTGCTGTTTTGATGTGGCGTAAACCAAAGCACAAAGAATTCTTTAGAGGAGGGTTAGAAAGAAGGGTGTTGACCTAGGTGGAGAAGAAATTGAGAAACAATAGCTTCACATTTTCATAATTTTGTTACGGGGTCTATAATTTTTATAGCAATGTTTTTGACTCACTCATTCGTATATACATTGTCCATTCTAGTTTAAGGAGTAAATAAAATATCATTAAGCCATTATATTTATGATTATTCTAACCCTAGTTTGTATTGGTTTGACTTCTATAGGTGTACAGAAGATGGATGTCCACATAAGAAATTCTTTCATACACGTTTTCTCATGCGAATGAGATTAACACCAGATTGTTCCAAAATGTTGATCTCAACTTCCTCTGGCTATCTCTTGATTTTACATGATCTTGACTTAACCAAGTCTTTAGAAGTAGGCAGCTATCCTATTTTGAGAGCAAGAAGAACGACATCCAGTTCAGGTAAGTTCACCTCTTTATATTAGGACAGTTTTCTATAGAATCTCAAGACGTAAGGATGGTATGTATTTCCGTTCCATGAGTCACAGAAACAAGGAGGAAAGAAACTGAAATGACATTCTTTGGAAAATTCAGGGATAGCTCTCTTTAAAAAGCACAGTAATCTGTATGTATTTCAGACATTCGTTTGGGGCTCTAACATCAAAAATGGTCTGTGAAGAACTGCTAATTCTGAAAGTATTTTAGCTCTCTGCTAAACAGAATCTTCATCAGTACCCCCGAAAGCATCACTTCCCAATAGTAGTGAGGGCCCAGTGCAGGATCAGTCTTCTTCAGCCCATCGGGAAGCCAGCAGAGCTTCTGAGGTTTCATTTTTAAGTCTCTATTGTATCCTAGACTTCAACATTCCAGACACGTTTTCTCTCATGACCCCCTGTTTCTCTTGCTAAAGCCCTCTCTTTCTCTTATTGCTGATTCTATTAGACTAAGTTCTCCTGAGCGCAGAAGAACTTAGTACTGTATTTGATCTATATTATGTGACAAAGATGATAATGCTATTTCATCCACCTTTGGGTAAAGAGGTCTAGTCTGGGGACATTTCATATTGTATAATGTTGCCATGATGAACAAAACCCAGGAGAGAAGATTGAAACATCTAGAACACAGACTGTTCATAAAGTGATATTAAAAGCAGCTTCAAACCGTCAGACTGTAATCTGTGGCCTATGTGCAGAAGGTCACTCTGGAAGATTCTTTGGAGAATAAGTGCACTGCAGTTGCCCAATTTTGCTGCTGAAAGAAACTTATGTTTTATTATATGCAAGCAAATGATTTCAAACTTTACAAGTATAGTTTTCCAGATTCGTAATTACTTTTTTTAACATTGCTCATCAACTTTAGCTTAGTGAGAAATAGAAAAGTATGATAAAATGGAGATTGTAACTTGGAGTTTTTAAATCAAACTCAAGAACTTCCTACATAACAGTTACATAATTTTAAAAATGGTAATACAAGTTTTACAGGGTCCTTTCAAAGGACCGTGTTCCACATTCCCCTTAATGGGCCTGTTGGTTGAACCTTCAAAAAGAAACCAAACAAACTCAGACTGCCATCAGTTCAGTTCTGACTCTTGACCCTCTTGTGCAGCGTAGAGCTGCTCCTGTGGCTTTCTGAGACGATCTCTGGACTGCAGTAGAAAGACTCGTCTTTCTCCGGGGAAGTGGTGGGAGGATTTTAACTGCTTACTGTGTGCTTAGCAACCCAACTTGTAACCACTACCCACCAGGGCTTTACCATTAAAACTGCAGGCAAAGCAGCTCCGTTTTCGTTTTCCTCGAATTCCCCTGGCTCTGCCTCACTGCAGAGATGGTGGGGAAGCAGGCATGCTCCTATATTTTTCTTTTTCATTTTTCTTGCACACAAGTCAGTTTCAGTAGAAAAATTTTTGTTTTTTTAAGAGCTGTCTTGCCTGCCTTGTTAGTGATAGGCCAATTTTATAAGGGCATGCACTTTATCATGATGTAGGTGGATTTCTAAAGTATGATTCAAGTAGATAATTTATACATAAGAGACACTACCCGAGTTATGCTAGGTTTATCTCAGAACTTTTTGTATTTTCAAGATTTGACCACTTCGTCAAGTTCATCTGGTCCTAGAGTTTCTGTATCACCTTGTCATCATAGTGACTCTAATTCACCTTCTGAGAAACACATGTCACGAGCCTCTCAAAGAGAAGGTAGGTTAAAAGTCGGATTTTATAACCTTATAACAACAGATTCTACCAGCTAGCATTCAAGAAGGAAGTCAGAGGGCGGAAGGAGGAAGAAGCCTAGGTAGTGGGGTTATAGGCGAGCTTACTCTGAATGTGGAAGAGCTGGGTATCAGAATATGCCAGCACTGCCCTTGAGCAAGTATAATAACTCAGGTCAGAGTTAGACGTCTACTTTTGAGGTGGAGTCAGTCTGTGGACCCCTGGGGGCTTGGCACAAGTAAGAGTGGAGCTGCGCTTTGATCCAAGTGAAATTAGGGAGGCCTTTGACCCTCTGCTCTTCCCGAACCCATCTCCCTGCTTCCCTCCTCTGCTTTTGTTAGGTTTCAAACTAATTCTTGAAATGGGGATTTGTTTTTCTCTAAAATTGTTAGTTAAATTGCATGTGAAATTGTTATGTAGGTGCAGATTGAGTTACAGGAATGCAATGTAGAACTTCACCGGTTGTCAGTGGTCAACAATCTAAAGGGAATCTTAAGGAAAAGGAAGAAATCTGTCTGAGAAACAATTCGCAAAGGTTCATGACTTTCCATTAGCAGAGAAACATTGGAATAGTTCTCTCAATACTGTATATGAAACTGGTTCTCCACACCTGAGCCATTCTTTTCCTTGGGAGCTACGCAGTAGGAAATTGGGGGAATAGCAGTGTCTCCCAGAACAAATAGGGTTCTCGTAGAGGGTTGTCTCCCAGCCCTTGTTTTGACATGCCTCTGTGTGAGGTGAGGTGCCCCTCTCCCTCCACCTCCAGGGTTACCGGCCCCTTCTTATTGATAGCCTGGTTCTGAGGGGCAGAAGAAACCACTCTGCTTGCATACATAATAGCCCTTTATTTTTTTAAAGGTCCTTCTCATGGTTTTCAAGTGTTCTGTAAACTAGAGTGCTAGGTCAGTTGGGATGAGAATTGTGTCTTTACTTTCCCTAAATTCCCTTTATGCCATGTAACTGTGTTTCTCACTTGCAAAAGAGCTGAGATACAGGCGAAATCCAGAAGACCCCCTAAGTCACTGTCATGCTTAAGTCATGGTGATTTCTACATGGGGAACTTGAACTCTTTGGTTGTAGTCATACACTCTGCCCTCCTGAGCCCAGCAACACTCACGTCTGATACATTGAGCGTGCCATCATATTTGACATGTGTGTAGGAGGTGACTGTCCAAAGCCAAAGCATTGCTGAACGGCCGGAGTCCTTTGATGGTGTGCATCTCATCCTCGGTGTCTTTCCTCTCAGGAGTTTCACCCAGGAATAGTCTTGAAGTCTTAACCCCGGAAGTCCCTGGTGAGCGAGACCGTGGAAATTGTATCACGTCCCTACAGCTGCACCCCAAGGGCTGGGCCACTCTTCTCCGGTGCTCCAGTAACACTGATGATCAGGAGGTAGGGCGCCATGCGGGGCGGACTAAGTCCGCTGCCATGTGGGCAGACCTCTGGTGGCCACTCGACAGGCTCTGCCCTCCTGCTTCTTGACCTGCCTGTCCCCTTTCTCTGTTCGTCCATCGTGCCATTATTCCTTGTGAACTCCTGCCCTGTTGCTGCCTGGGCAGGATCACCAGCTCTGACTGCAACCAGCTGCATTCTTGCCTCCTTTATCGCACCCAGAAAAACCCTTACACAGTAAACATGGGTCTGAGACGCTTCCAATCAGTTGACTAAAATATGAGAGTTTCCAAAGCAAATAGAATATTATAATTTATTTTCTTTTAAAATCTAAGGAATGAGTGCTGTGGGGGAGGATGGGACTAAACTGATGATGAGGGTGAAAATGCTTAAATAACCATATCGTCTTTATCTCTGGAAAGTGGGTCTTCCGAAGGTGGCATTGACTAAAGGCTACAAGTCAAAGGGGAGAAGAGCCTTTGAACTTGGTGGAGGGAGAGGCGCTCTAGGCCTCAGAAAAGGTATGAGGAGTTTTTGAAAATCTCAAGATTGCTGATGCCCTCCTAAAAGTGCACCTGCTACATGATCACAGAAACCACAGACAGCTCAGGGAAGAGATTTGAAAGAATCTTAGCCTGGAAGACCCTCTGTTGGTGCTCTGGGTCAAGACAAGAAGGCATAAGTCCTCTGGGATAGCTGGTTCACTGGGATGACTTCTTGCAACAACGTTGTAACTTTGGCATTCTGGCAAGTCTTGTAAAAAGAAGGATCGCAGTGAAGTACACTGACTAAGATTGTGACAATTGTTAGGACTGCCCAAGGCAGTCTGATTTGCAGTGCAATCCCAATCCAGATCGCAACTTGTTCAGTGCCGCAAAAGAATTAACGAGAACCCAGATAAGGAGCTAAGCAAGACTGTAGAACACTGCTGTGCCTCAGTAAGAAACAACTCCAATAACTCAATCAAACAGTGGGCGAAGGACATGAACGAACAGTTCACCAATGACAACATCCATTGGCAGCAAACATGAAGAAATGCGTATGATCACCGACCCTGCGGGAGATGCAAGTCAAAACAATGACAAGGGCAGCCACATTCAAACAAAAACAGCATGCTGAAGAAGCCGAGGAGAAGCAGGGCCCCTCCTACACTGCTGGTAGCGCTGTAATACGTGTAGCACTGCCTCAACCAACTGGGAATAGAAGAGCTGTGCAACCCAGCGGTACTTCTGCTGGGGGTGTGTCCCAGAGAAGAAAGACTCATGACAGAAACAGACATGTACTCCCTTGGTCGCCTCCCGTCCGATAGCAAGAGGTTGGAAACAGCCCACGTTTACCCATCGGTTGAAGAATGGATAAAGAAGCTTTGGGGCACACATACAATGGGGTACTATGTATCCCTAAAAACAATGACAGGACCACAAAGCACCTTGGGTCCTGCCCAGATCTGGAGAACATTATACTGATGATCACAACAGGGCCAACATCAAAAAGACCAAGACAGAGACTTGACATTCCAAAGAGCACAGACTTTAAAGGTTGCCAAGCTGGGGAAGGAAAGAGAAGCAGCAGATTAGAAGGTCGACAGGTGTTAACTCGTTGAAAAGGAGAATGGAGGGTCTGCCAGAGGAACAGGAGAAGTTAGGGGTGGAGTAGAATGATGGGTAGACCTGGGGGGAGGGGGTATAGCCTTTGAATGCAGAGGTGTTGATAGGAAGTTAAACCCCACCCATCCACTCAATTCACAATTAAAAAAAAGCAAAAATTAGGAATGCCCAAAGCACTCATTAAGGCACTCTTTAAGGAGCCTTGACAGGGCTGTGGGCTACTAGCCACAAGGCCAGCAATTCCAACCCCCCAGCTGCTCAGGGAGAACCATGAGGCTGCCTGGTTTTCTAGAGACTTGCAGTCTTGCAAACCCTGTAAACTAGGGGGACTGCATCGGAGCTGGCTAGCTCACTGCCCTGGGTTTGCTGTGGGGGTCGCACTACTGGGGCCCTAACCTTTGTCTCTCACTTCTCTTCCCTAGTGGACTTGTGTCTACGAATTCCAAGAAGGTGCTCCCGTGCGACCTGTGTCACCTCGCTGCTCACTCCGACTAACGCATTACATTGAAGAAGCCAATGTAGGCAGGGGGTACATCAAAGAACTGTGCTTCAGCCCCGATGGGCGAATGATTTCTTCCCCTCACGGCTACGGAATCCGCCTCCTGGGATTTGACAAACACTGCAATGAACTTGTTGACTGTTTGCCCAAAGAAGCCAGTCCCCTTCGAGTGATTCGTTCCTTGTACTCTCACAACGATGTGGTCCTGACCACAAAGTTCTCTCCCACACACTGTCAGATTGCCTCTGGGTGCCTTAGCGGGCGGGTTTCCCTCTATCAGCCAAAGTTTTAGGCACAACTGACATCAAATAAGGAACTCCTCTGGTGTTTGACTTATAAATTACTTCAATTTAGGTGAAGTATTATCTTCTTAGAAGATCTTCTAAGTTTGGGTCACAATTCTGGTTCTTGTGGGTCCATTTTATACACCTGTGACCCGAGGCCGGGGGTGTCCAGCCTCCTACAGGCCTCTCCCATTGGAGGCTGGTGGCCGCAGCCTCTCGGCACCCCTGGGCCCGCCGGCCCTGTGCCTGGCCCGCCGGCCCTCGGGGTCCTTTGCATGGTAACTCCTTGTCACTTCTTTTGTTTCTCTCTTAGTATTTTTCTTTTTGATAATGTTTTTAGTGGTTTTGTTTTAATGTGAGTTTTGTGGGCATTTGGCAGGAGTTTGGATTGGGATAGGAGAAACTTGTGGCCACAGGAGCGAATGAAACCCTGAAGTTCGATGTTGGCATATTGGTTGTAGAACCAGATTTCATTTTCAGTTAATACTTGAATATACTTGACTTTTTAAAGTTGCTTTTATAGTTCTCATAAAGAGCACAGATACTGGTTATATTCTTCTCCTGGCCGTTTATTGGTTTTGCAACAAAGTGATTTTTTAGTTTGCCTGTTAGAAGTGATACAAAGTTTTTCGCCTTGAGAAGGATATTGCTCGCTGTGAAAGTCTAGAAAGAAGATTGCCATTTCTTTCTGTAATTTGCTCTGCTTCTGTCTGCCAGCCTCTGGCATTTTACTCCTGTCAGCAGCAGTAGAAAGGTGGGGAAGGGATGGACATGGCTCATTTCTTATGTACAGAAGAGGCTTATGGATCGGATAGCACAGTATCTGGCTGCAATAGCAATGTGACAAGTGTTCTGTATTTTCTATGCCGGGTTATTTCAGTCCCACAGGATGACATGGGACACGAGGGGCTATAGAAAAGTGCGTGGGAAAATTCCAGTTTTTTCCCATTCCATTTCCCACAAACTTTTGAAGTCCTCTCGCACTGTTGGTTTGAGGTCAAGGCAGAGTCAAGTGTGAAGGGGTAATATTTTACTTGACGCTCCTCCTTGAGCCAGCCTGCGCGTGGGCAGTAAAGGGAGAGTCGCAGTCTCCTTTCAGCTGACGTCAGAACAACAGTGAACAGTAACCAGGGTCAGGACGAGGTGCTGACAGACTAGGCTGACTGCTCTGTGAGGTCAGCCTTTCTCAGTCCCCGCCACAGTGAAGGTGGGCAGCTGCAGTCATTTAAATCATGTTCTCTTAGGCTGATTCTCAACTCACTGAGGAACTTGTGAAAAATGCAGAGACCTGAGCACTACGTTGGAGCTGCTAAACCAGGGCGGTGACCAGAATCATCTTTCTTTGGGCAGTTCCTTAACTGCCCTTGACAAACACTACCTTAAGGCAGTAAATACTTCTGTCCCAGCTGGTGCTTAACACAACTCCCAGAAAGATGTTTTGATTTTTCTATGTTTATGTTTTGTTTTGTTTTGTTTTCTTAAGTAAATGAAAATTAGTTTAGAGGTAGAAATAAACTTAAAATAGAATCAATCCCAGTTTGACGCATGAGAGAAGTTCAATGTCTTGCCCAGGGTTCACCCTGCCAAGTTGGCAGAGCCAGGACTTCATTTCAAGTCTCCTAATACCTTGCTCAGGGCAATTTCTACTGTATTATGCTGGCTGTTAATGACTTGTGAACACTTGATTCTGTCTGTAAGTTGTATTAGTGTGATCACTCTTAAACCGGCCAGTAGATTGCAAAAAGAAGTAAATGCTGAGTTATTCAGCCAGAAGGTGCAAAGTATTATAAATACTTTAGAAAATTTTAAGCAATTCAACTCCATTAATAAAAATGGTATTTCTTTGTAGGCCCTTCCGAACAGCCTTCTGTACAAGTGTGTATGCAAGTTAGGAACACTGCTGGCTGCAGAACAGGATTTTTTAATTACATCAGTTTGCCACTAATGTTTAAAAAAAATTGTAGATTTATTGTGGCCATTAAAAAAATGCCACAAAAGCACAGTGAAAACATAGGCATGTCGTAAACTTAGGGGGGAAAGTATTTAAAATAAAATTTTGGAGGAAAAAGCACTCAAGTGGTTATCATGAAAAATAAGCTACTATGTACAGTGACTGCTGAGGTTCAAAACAAGCCTGTAAATTGCGAGCCCTTTAGAACGAGCCCGTGTCAGAGGCCAGCCCCGCAGGCTGACCACCTCACTCATCCAAGCCTGTTACCGACCAGAAAGTAACCTGTTATGGCTCCCCCATGTCCACACCTTACCACCAGCCCTCACAATACTCTAGAAGGTAGACGGGAGGAAGCCGAGGGCTCGAGAAGCCCAGTGACTTGTCCTGGTCACAGAGGTGCCGCCCCGGGGCTCACCCCACCTCTGTGAGGCTCATCTGCGCTTCCTCCTCCACCACTTTGGCCTTTTGTTTGAAAAGAACATTAAATCAGCCTTCTGTTTGCTTAGCATCCACTGGAAGTGCTTTATTACAAAGCTGGCTTAGCTCTGTACCGTGTAACAGAACATCTGCAAGATTAAGAGTTTCCATGGAACCAGTATCAATACATGGCAAAACATATAGTTCACTCACTTAAAATTTTTTTTAATTACCTAAGAAGTACCTGCAAGGCACAGAAGGAAAAAGCAAAAAATTGATTTGAGAATTTTATATATATTTTATATATATTTTTCTTTTTTAATGTTCTTCATGGACCAATGGAGGTCAAGAATAGGTACAAAAAGTTTGGTTGCATCAAATAGCGGTGCATGGGAGCGAGTATCCGGGGGTACGCCCCATGATGGAGGTACTACAATAGGGATACCACTGCTGGTGTCCTACCCGGGGCATCACCAGCGCACGACGACCAGGCCTGTCGAGGCTTAGTCATTGGCTAGCAGTCTGCAAAGATCATGAGCCGGACTATGAGGCAAAGAATTTCTTCCTCACACTAAGGGATATAGAATCGACTTCCTGTTTCCCACACCTGAGGTCTAGGAAACTAGTTGGTGCGGATATGGCTTGTCCTTTGTTGTTCCCTACCCCAACTGGGTTCTCTGAATCCAGAAGAATGGAGGCCAGGCCTGCATCGCCCCCTCCAGGAGACGCGCTGCTGGGAGTGAAGCCTCCCTGATGGACCCATACCTGAGACTGGAGCTTTCTTGAGGAGGGTGCTGGTTTCCTTCTGGAAAAGATCCGGGGATGGACTCCTGGTCCTCTTCTACGGTACTCTGAGTGTCCCTTGAGTTCTCTGGCTTCAACTCCGCCGTGTTCGCTCTGCTTACTGTCACAAGTTGACAAGGGGTGGTGGAGGTGGGGTCTGCCCACCTGGGTCCTGAGTTTGCTGGCTTCCAGGCCGGGAGGTGGGGCTGATTTATCCCAGGTGATGTACTGCCACAACTGTCCATCTTCATTTAGAGCGGTGGGCCCTGATCTGTTGATCTTGCCTCATTCAGCTAGTTGAGAAGCTTCAGCTGGCCATGGTCTTGTTCCCACTGGGCTTGGTTGATCTCACTCTGATCAACACATTCCCTCCAAATGGCCTCCTCTCCCTCAGACGAGTTGTTCGGCCTGATTTCCCAGTCATCGCTACGTTTCCGAGGCTCCGTTTCTGCCTGGTGGGTGATCGACAGAAGAGACCCCCTAGAGCAATCCCTGATCGCCGCAGGAATCACCCGTGTTTAGGGCAACCTGAGCAGGCGAGCATGGAGGCCGTGGCTGACGCTGCAGGTCATGGATGCATTACTCAGAGGCTGTTCTCCCTCCCTCTCACCCTCCCTTGTCCTGGGCTAAAGGGTGAATTTTAATACTTCCATTTTTTGTGAGCGATAATATAAATGAGAACATTCTGCACCATGAGCCCAGAAAAGCCAAGATTGCTCCACAGCACTAGCAATGATGGTATCACCCACAACGGTTCCAGCCTGCTGGCAGAGGGCATGGTGTACTAGACAGAATCTCATAAGGACATTGGCAAAGGGGTCTGTAAGCAACTCTCAAAGTGGCCGGAATCCAAATCCTCCAGCCTCTGGATTAGTGATATCACCTGGTTCTCTAATGGTTGAAAGGAGTTTTCGACTTGGCTGCAGGGCACGGCGCCAGTTCCAAGCTTGGGTAGAATCAGGGTCAGGTACGGAATGAATGTGACCAAGTAGGCCTGGGTTGGGAGGTCCTTGACGACCTGAACAAGCCTGTCTGGGAATTCTAGCCCCTGGGGAGCTGATGGAGGGGCTGCTCCAGAGAATCATGGGCATGCTTTGGAATTCATAACGACAAGGTGTTGCCCGAATGCACTTCCCGCCATCAGGGTCACATCACCCTGATGCGGGAAAAGCAGATTAACATGACCTACAGGGGATCACAGATGTCATCCACAGCAGTCCCATCCCAGCTTCTAGACATGCAATGATTTGGTTAATCCACCCGTTAGTTCCCTCTCTGTGGAGAACTTTATTCTTTATCCTAGGGGGAATTCCGCATTCCCAGACATCTGAGCCCAGTGTGTCATTCAGGATGGAATGCATGTTGCAAATCATACTCTCTAACCTTAACACTCCTCAGAATTCAGAACTAACAGCCAGAAAACTCGGCAAAACGGTCAGCTTTCTCCACGAGGTGTCATGCTCAAAAAGTGGTCAGAGAATCTGAACCCAGAAATAGGGCTTCGTGAGTACTACAGGACTCAGCCGACCATTTCAAGGTCCTCTCAGTGTGCAACGTCTAACCTGGTGTGATTTACTCTCGGTGTGATCCAGTCATTCAGGATGACTGGTAAATACAAACGGCCTTCTTTTTAAAGCATATGAATTGTTCTGTTTTTAAAGGCTTTTTTGCAGAACAATATTTATGGCAATGTTATGGTGTTAAGATCAAATATATTGGTGTTCCTTAAGTTCAATTGAGAAAATGAAGTGGCTGGCTTCTGTTCAAGTTCTTTAAGTATGGGTGATCTGTCATTTCTCCTTGTTGCACCCCTGACTAAAGGGTCTCCCCAAATTCTTGGAAAACAAACAAAGGTAAAGTCCATCGTCTGCTATGCTGCTTTGTGGAGCTGAGATTGCTGTCATGGTTCGAGGTGCCCTAGAAAGTACAATGGGGGAAATGTTCTGCTTGCCCCGGAGAACCTTGGTTCTGCGTTAGCCTTCAGACAGTATTGGCATCTGTATGGATCTGCTAAGCTGGTGTTCTACGGGAATCCAAATCTGATCATTTACTGCTGACAATCGTCCCGTTTGTTGACCAGCAGTCACTGAGTGAGTGCTGTGACAGGTCATCCAATAGCACCCTGTCTCAAAAAATACCAGATATATGCATTTTTTTTATAATTGCTCCATATCTAAGTGCCAAAATTTTAAACTTGTAGTTTTGATGAAAGTCTTTCAGATATGTTAGTATATTTCCCTGCCTTCTTAAAGAGCATGCTCAGTTGCAATTCCCATTTTCCCGATAAGAGGTAAAGCTATATTCATAATACGCTGTTACAAATACCCAATGAGCTCTAATATATGTCAAACACTTCGTAAGATGTAAAGGGCTATAACAAATGTATGCCGCTAGTAATCGTATCAATTACTATTAAATGATTCAGCCCTGAAGTATGTACATCCATTTGCCCCAGATTGCTGTTTTTTTGTGTTTTTAAAAACTTTTTTTTGTACTTATTCGTAGTCTGTGCTGTCTCTTGCCCCAACACCTGCATGCCTGCTTGTGGCAGGCACCTCCTCCCCCACCCCCAGAATGAGCCATGTTCACCTGTGTGATGTGCAGCATGAGATGACACGCCGCCCAGGAGGCCGGGTGCTCATTCCTGACTGCTCTCCCACGGTCACTGTGAGCTACTGCGTTGGAGAAGCTCCCATGCGGGCTCTGGCTGGTGGTTCTATCCAGCTGCCGCTAAGGGAAGTGCTCCAGCCGAAGGTGCTGCCGGAGTGGGGAACAGCGCAGTGTGCCAGGGTACAGCCCAACCCACTCCGAGGCTCTGCCTCCTGTGAGGGAGGAAGGCATCAACATAGCCAGAGAGACTTGAGAACTTAAGATGCCATAAATTTAGTCAGGAATTAACTGCTCATGGCACCACACGGTGTTAAGCAGAAATGGTTTCGTCTTGTTGCAAGCTAAAGCTGTGCCAAGTTGTATATTCTCAAGATGATGCTAAATGATGTCCATTGCACCCATTCGAATGATACTGGCAGTTTCAAAAGGAAATCTGAAATGTTTATGCTGTTTTTAGTTGTGAAGTCATTAGTTGTAGAAATGAGAGTTGTATCAAAAGCCCGAGTGAACACATCTAATATACACAACCTTTTATGTATGTGTATATAAGTGTCACCATAACATAAATTGTTATCCAAAGAGAAGAAAATCATTAAACTTTTTTTTTTAATTCAAATCTGGTCTAAGGTCTTTAAAATATTTTAAGCTTTCCTAAGGTTTGTCCTCATCCAGATTCCATGGTTTGTAATGCAAAAGGTCAGCATTTTAATCTTTGAGAAGTTACTGTGTCTTCCATTTCTAAACCGCTTCCTGGCAAATTTTAGATTCATTTTTGGGAAATTGGGAAGGTTGCAGACAATGTACCAACACGCTAAAAGTTTTCACCCTAGGCTCTGAGGTGCTGTCTGTTCTGAGGTTAGACTGTCAGCTCCTGGTGGGCAGGCCTGCTCTCCGTTATTCTTGTCCCCATGGCCAGGTGCACGGCCCAACACGGAGTGGTGGCTCTGTAACTACCTGCTGAGTGCTTCAACGAGGCCTTCATTGCATGGGGCCTTAGGTTCCTATGAATCCTGAGCGTGTCTACAGGAGTCAGCCACGGACTCAGTTTAATCAACTGATGCTGGTCAGGTAAGGTTTTTTTTACCTGATCATAGGTGGCCGAGTCTTCCTAACTGAGCTGCGAAGAAGAAACAACACAGTTTTCATTCAACATTCATTTGAATGACCACTACACACCCTTGTCGAGTACGAGGGTCGAGGTCCGCGGCCGCTTCAGCCTCCTGTAGACTGCAGCTAGCGACCCCTTGCTTTGCCAGGTTTTAACCTTCTGTGGTTACTGGCTTTTCAATTTGTTCTGGGCTCACCGATTACATAGCTAGTCAGCATAGGTGTTGGTACCTTGATAAGATAGAAAACAAAATAATGAGGGTTATGTCTTCCCTACTACAGGAAGTCACATCCATTGAAAACTAGTCACCAACTGAGTGACTTAAGCCAAGAGACCTAAAACCTAAAATTAACCATAATACACTCCCCCCACCCCCGAACTTGGTAACAGTTCAGAAGTCAAGAAGCTTCCTAAAATTATGGTCGGCTTTGCCTTTTCAGTTGATTCTTAGAGGTTTAATAAGCTTTTATATTAATATGTACATTGAATATTTTGGTATGAGTGTACCTCATAATGTGCTTTTAAGAAGTAAATACTCCCCCAGAGGACAGCACTGAAGCTGCAGCTCGGGGAGAGGGACATGTCTGATCGGAGCACACGGGAGCAAATGAAAGGGGAGGAAGAGAGAGTGGAGCACATCCTGGCCCACCAAGCTTTGAGGGCGATAGCCCTGCTCCGAACAGCCAATGCACAGAGAGGACCGTGTGGCCAGCCCCACTATGAGACATGACATCCCCCCCTGACCCATGGACCTACAGGGGACAACACTGGAGCCACAGTGTGGGAATCACGCCCATCTGACCGCACCACACGGAGGCACCACACGGAGGCATGCAGCAGAACAGCAAGGGGAGCAGAGCAAGGAAGCCCCTAGGGAATACCCAGAACACGGGCAGGGCGTGGCACCCCACCAGACTTGACTGGAAAACACTCTTAAAAGTCAACAAACAGACCTTGAACTATTTATGAGCTTTTCTTTTTGACCCTTTTTGTTTTGCTTTCTTTTGCTCTGCATTCTTTTGTGCATATTATTATCTCTGCAGGTCTATCTATAGAAGATAGGTGGGATCAACAATCTGGAAGAGAAAACAACTGGACAGTTGGGGTAGATATGGGAGAGGGGGAGGGGGGAAAGGAAGTGGGTTAAACCCAGGGACAAGGGAACAAGTGATCCAACATCCATGGTTAGGAGGGTATAGGAGGGCCTGGTAGGGCTAGGTCAAGGGCAATGTAACAGGAATTACTGAAACCGAAATGAAGGCTGAGCATGATAGTGGGACATGAGGAAAGTCAAAAGAAATAGGAAAGAACTAGGAGGCAAAGGGCATTTATAGAGGTCTAAATACAGGCAGTACATATGTAAATATATTTTTATATGATGGGGAAGTGGATCTATGTGCATATATTTATAGGTTTAGTATGAAGGTAGCAGATGGATATTGGGCCGCCACTCAAGTACTCCCTCAATGCAAAACACTTTGTCCTATTAACCTGTCATTCCATGATGCTCACCTTCCCGACAGGATTTCTGAAGACAAAGCGGGTCCATAAGCAAATGTGGTGAAGAAAGCTGATGGTGTCCAACTACCAAAAGATAAAGCTTCTGGGGTCTTAAAGGCTTGAAGACAAACAAGCAGCCATCTAGCTCAGAAGCAGCAAAGCCCACATGGAAGAAACACCAGCCTGTGTGATCACAAGATGTCAAAGGGATCAGGCATCAAATAACAAAAAATCCTATCATTGTGAATGAGGGGGAGTGCGGAGTGGAGATCCAAAGCCCAACTGTAGGCAACTGGACATCCTTACAGAAGAGTCTTGGGAAGGAGAGGAGCCAGTCAGGGTGCAGTGTAGCAACAATGCAACATACAACTTTCCTCCAGTTCTTTAATACTTCCGGCCCCCACTATCATTCCCAATTCTACATTACAAATCAAGCTGAACCGGAAGATGTGCACTGGTACAGATGGGAACTGGAAACACGGAATCCAGGACATATGGACCCCTCAGGACCAGTGGTCAGAGTGGCGATACTGCGAGGGTTGAGGGAAGGTAGGGTAGAAAGGGGGAACCAATTACAAGGATCTACATATAACCTCCTCCCTAGGGGCCGGACAACAAAAAATGTGGGTGAATGGAGACATTGGAAGTATAGGACATGACAAAATAATTTATAAATTATCAAGGGTTCATGAGGGAGGGAGGTGGGAAAAAATGAGCTGATACCAAGTGCTCAAGTAGAATGAAAATGTTTTGAGACTGATGGTGGCAACAAATGTACAAATTTGTGCTCGACACAATGGATGAGTGAATATGTGGGTTTCCTTAAGAGTTGTATGAGCTCCCAATAAAATGATTTTTTTAAAGTAAGTACTATGAAACATTTGACACACTTTCTGTGTGTGGTTAACCTACTTAAAAAGTTGATTTAGGCAAATTTGCCTTAAGTCATAGTTTAAATCTTTTGTTTAAACTTCCTGGGTGTGCAGTTTCAGACCAGAATGGACTTTGGTCATCATAAAGCTGCCCGAGGCAGGGACTGGGAGGGTGGCTCCAACCATGATCCTCTTGTCAACTCTGAAGACGACGCAGCCACCACCAGCACTAAGTGGGGGCACGTGCCAGATTCCGATGAGTGAGGGACTTCCAAAGGTGTGTGTGAATGTTGGGGACAAAAGGTAGTGGGATCTGCCCACACACTTTTCAAAGCTTTGTGTGTGTGCCCTTGTGCTGACCTCTTCGTGCACATCACAAAACAGCCACAGATGAAAAAGGAAATATTAAAAAATAGGAAGAATGTCCCCTGCCTCTCCAAGGTCCATCTTGGGAAGGCCACTGCCCTGTCTGCAACTGAGACTGGGCCCTTTCCACGAACATCCTGTATGGCTACGTCTGATTCTGGCTCATGTTCCAACCACTGATGGGTCCATTCCCTATGGAGGATCTTGTTTGTTGAACCTTATAAATGATTGATTCCCTGGCAGTTGTATTCATATCAACAGGAGGCCAGGTTGATGGTTTGACTTCTCTTTGTTGAGCTGTGTGCAGTGATGGTTGCCAGGCAGATGACCTTGGAATATGCTGTTTTTATCATTGTTTCCCAGAGTGACGTTTGCTCATTTTATGTCACTGTAGGATGGCTGGCTAAGAGACTGTACTATTTTCATTTACCAGAAAAGTAAGTCATATTTGGAATACTAATTTTTTTATTATTATTGAATACTTTTATTTGGGGCTCTTACATCTCGTATCACAATCCATACATTCCTCCATTGTGTCAAGCACATTTGTACATATGCTGCCATCCTCATTTTCAAAGCATTTTCTTTCTGTTTGAGCCCTTGATATCAGCATGCTCCCTCCCCCGCCCACCTGCCCTCACGAACCCTTGATAAGTTATAGATTATTATTTTCATATCTTAATCGTCCTGTCGCCCTTCACCCACTTTCCTGTTGTCTGTCCACCTGGGAGGGGGTTATATATGTTGATCCTTGTGATCAATTCCCCCTTTCTCTCCCCACCTCCCCCTTATCCTCCTGGTATCTCTGCTCATTTTGGGCCCTGAGGGGTTTATCTATCCTGGATTTCCTGTGTTTCGGGCTCTTATCTGTAGCAGTGTGCATGTTCTGATCTAATCTAATTTGCAATGTAGAACTGAGTAGGGGAGGAAGCATTAAAGAAGTAGAGGAAAGTTGTGTGTTTCATCAGGGCTACACTGCACCCTGACTGGCTCGTCTCCTCCCCGTGACCTTTCTGTGAGGGGCTGTCCAATTGTCTACAGAAGGGCTTGGGTCTGCACTCCATGCCCCCCTCTCCCCATTCACATTGGGTATGATTTTGTTCTGGGTCTTAGATGCCTGATAGCTGAGCCCATTGACACCTCATGATCACACAGGCTGGTGTGTTCCATGTGGGCTTTGTTGCTTCTCAGCTAGATGGTCGCTTGTTTTCCTTCACGTCTTTAAGACCCCAGATGCTATATCTTTTGATAGCTGGACACCATCAGCTTTCTTCACCGCATTTGCTTATGCACCCATTTGTCTTCAGCGATCCTGTCAGGAAGGAGAGCATCACAGAATACAGGATTATTAGAACAAAGTGTTCTTGTGTTGAAGTAGTACTTGAGTCGAGGCCCAATGTCCATCTGCAACCTTAATTCTTAACATACAGATATGAGTACATAGTTTTAATCCCCTCTCATTATATATACATATATATATTTACATATGTACATGTCTGTATTTAGACTTCTATAAATGTCCTTTGCCTCCTGGCTCTTTCCTCTATTTCCTTTTACTTTCTTCTTGTTCCCACCGTCATGTTCGGCCTTCGTTTGAGTTTACTAATTCCTTGCTGCTATATTGCCCTTGATTAAACCCCAGTAGGCATCTCCATTGATTTGTTTACTTGTTCCCTTGTCCCTAGGTTAGTTTCCTCCCCCCCCCCTTTCTCCCACTACCCCTTCTCCTTTATCTCCCTGGGACCATCCCATTCTTTTAGTCTGAATCGTTTATCCTGCCTGTCTTACCTAGATAGACGTGCAGAGACATTACTGTTTGGGCCAGGTCTGGTCAGTGTGGCCCTTTCCCCAGGTCTCCAGGAAGATGGCCTGCTGGACTGTACAGCTCCTTCCCCCAGCATCCCCAGGCCAGTGAAGCTTTTTTCTGCTTTTGTTTTCTTTTTGGGGGAGCCCCCCTCGGCATATATTCCTGTCATGGTCAATGTGTAACGGGATGAGCCATTGTAAGCGGGTTTCTACGTGTACAGGTCATTGGCATCAACTACATTCACAATGTTGTGTAGCCATTGCTACCATCTAGTCTCAGAATGTTTTCTTCACCCACACAGAAAGTCCACCAAGTGAGCAGTAGCTTCTTGTCCCCCACCTTCACCCCAGCTCCTGCTAGGCCGAAAATCTACTTTCTTATCTCTCTGTATTCGCATATTTTAGATACTTTCTATTAGTGGAATCAGACAATATTTGTCCTTCTGTGTCTGGCTTATTTTAAAAACCTGTGTGAGTTAGGTGATGGTTACAGAGCAGATCACTAGTCGTACCTTCAACAACTCACACCTGTTCCCGTTGCTCTTCTTCCTTTCATACTGACCCTGTGAAGTGCGTTGTTGGCTAGATTCTGTCCTGATCTGCTCTCCCACAGGGTGGATTTGTTCCTGACTTGGAGGGTGATTAAGGGCCATAGTCTCAGGGTCCCACCTGTCTGTCCAACCAATAAGCCTTGGCTCTTAAGATTCTGAGTTTGAGTCCCCATTTTCTCTCATTGTACCCAGGACCTAATGTGATCCTTTTCACAGTAGTTTGACAAAATATTTTCAAGGAGCATCCCTGGGTTAGAACTGCATTCCCTTTTATGCCAGACATATCCCATTATGAAGATCACTCTGTTGTTTGTTCTTTCTGAGATCGTATGTTGCTGGCTCCGTCAGCTGTCGAGAAGCACTGCGTTGCGTCCAGGGCACTCCTGTGTCTGTGTGTCACTAGCCCCTTGGACCGTGGCCCTCGTTAGCACTCTTTGAGGTCTCTCTGTAGCTAATCTCCTTGTGCTGTTTAGAAAGTTGGATTTGGGGGTTTGGTTTGGTTTGACATCAAAGAACCCTAGGGGTGCTGTCAAAGCAGCATGAGACTGCTGACGACAAAGAGGGGGTTCACACCCATCAGGTAGCCCGAGGGAGAAAGCAGCAGCTCCTGTGAAGATGGGCAGCCTCGGAAACTGCACTGGGTCACTGTAGATCAGAATCCATCCGATTGCTGTGGGGTTTTATTTCTAGTTTAAAAAATGATTTCTTCTGCCATAATACTCATGAAAATCCTTTTCTAGCTCCTACTGCTGCTGTTGCTTTTTGCTACCAATTTAGAGGCTGGCTGCACAGGACACACCTGTAGCTCATGGTGCTGGAGGTCAGAGTTCAAATCAGTCGGCCTCACTGAGCTCGAGCCTGGTGTCAGCAGGGCTGGGCTCCTTTGAGGGCTCACCGGGAGAACCCTTTTCCTGCTTTCCAGCGTCAGGGGCTGTCTGCGCCCCCTCCCCTGGCTCGTGGCCTTGGCTTCCATCGTCAGAGCCAGCTGCAGAGCATCTCCGGTTGCCAGCTGTTGGCTGTTAGGGCTTTTGTGATTGCACTGACCTAACCCAGGCACAGCTTCCCACTGTAGAGTCAACAATTTAGCGACCCGGCTCACTGCAGCCCTGGCCATACTGCACCACAGCCTCAGATTCTGGCTGTGCTGGGTAATACAGGTCTGGCGTCATCCTCCACAGCCTCCTCGCAGATGAGTACTGCTACTTCCCCACCGACAGATGAGGAGCTAAGGAAGGCTTAGGTTAACTTACTGAAAGTCATAAAACTACTGTCTGCTAGACTCCTACCCAGCTCTGTCTGACTTCGAATCTTAGCCTAATCTCTGTGCTTTTGTGATTGTGTCCGTAAACGTTCACTGCAGGTAAAATTTAGAGAGGGGTGAGTGCCGCTGGTTACACACCATTTACACCTGAGGGGAGTTGTCGTTCAACTTCATGATTATGTGAAATTCTACTTGTGAAAAAGCTGAAATGCTGCTTCTGTGTTTAAGGGTTTCTCCCCCCCAGACTTCTCTCCTAGGGCCAAGCTATTTTTCGTTTACAGCTTTTAAAACCAGTAACAGCTTAAAATACCAATGGGACACCACTATGCAAATTGACATCAGAATAGACATTTTTGGAACATTACGCAGTTAGTTGTTGCAGCTCAAAAAAATGACACATTGAGACAAAAGAAATCCAGAATCTTATGAAAGTTCAAAAACCATAGCTTAAAACTGGCTGCATGGCTTAGACTCCCTTACTCCGGAGTCACACATCCTTTCTACAACACTGGGTGAGTGGTGGGCATTGTGTAGGCCATCAGTGGCCAGTGGGCATCTAATACGAAGGACCAAGGACATGATGGGTAAACTGGCAGTCTTCCCCACTGGGCATGGGGGCAGAGACAAACCACTTGCCTATACAATTACCTAGGGGGCTTCAGCATCCCCCCTGCTCCTCTGGAAGCAATCCACACTGTCCCAGCCCTCTAGGAAGAGTCAGCCTTTGCCCGCTTCTCTTGGTCACCGCTGTGGCACATTACTCAGTCTGACTGCGTTCATGGTGGGACCTCATTCTGGGAGAGGCTTCAGGCAACCCCTCACTCCCGACACCGCACCCCTCATGGGGTTCTTAATCTTCAGTCCACACTGGGCCTGTCCCTGACTTGTTCTCTAGGCCACTCATCACCCTGCGGAAGCCCCCCCCCAAAAAAGGTGCTGCACTATAGCAGGCCTCAGAAGCAATCCCCCAGCGAGCTGGTAAAAATCTGATGCCTGGTGGGCCTTTATTAGGTTATCTGGGCTAAGGGTCTCAAATGTATATTTCTCCCCCCCCCCCTTTTTTCAAATGTATATTTCTAACCAATTCTTGCCCAGTTGAGAACCACAGACAAAGCAAACACAGTGTAGATTTCAGTGTGTGATAGCGCAGAGCTGGGTCTCTGGGCAGATGCAGAGGATCTGGGTTTGGGATTATGGGTGGATGGCAGCTAAGAGCCCTCTTGGAATGGTGGGCTACATGCACTGGGCTGCTCCAAGGTTAGAAGTTCAAACCCACCAGCTGTTAGGAGAGAGATGAGGCTTTCTGCTCGGTCCAGTAAAGATTTACAGCCTCAGAAATCCACAGAGACAGTTCTCCCCTGTCCATAGAAGATGCTCAATGACTGAGTTTGTTTTGTGTTTGGGGCTAAAGTGGTGTTCAAATGACTAAGCAGTTTAAGCAGGAACAGACCTGGTGCCTCTTGGCCTAGTTCCCTGGGGAAGCCCTCCCAGTGCTGGGTCAGGCCATGGATCGGCAACTGTTGTTAACAATGATGGCCCACCCCAAACCTTACCTTTTGTGCAGATTTTACTGTGAAACAAAGAATCAAACTGTCATCCAGTCTATTCAGACTCATAGCTCCCCTACAGGCTTCGAGCTGTCGATTGTTGTGGGACGGATTGGCCTTGGGGTTAGTAGGCTAGCCCCTCATCTGCTATGCTGCCAGGGTCGGTTCTTTTTGTCTGTGGAATACATGAAATACAAGTGTCGGTTCTCAAGCAGCTATCACCCAAGCAGGCTCTTCTTGCATACTCAAGTAAGGAAGAGCTGGCTTTCCTGACATTCCATGGTACTGGCCGGAAACCCTGATGCCCGCCCTGGCCCCCGTGGGGCAGGAGGGGCCTCCTCCCATGGGGGAGTCTAGCAAACAATCACGTTGGGAGGCCAGCCCTGTCACAATCTAGGGACATGCGACAACAGAGGCGAGGGAGGGAGGTAGGGAGGAGCGGGGGCCAGGATCATTATTAGTGGGAGGCCATGGCTTTTGCCGTCAGCAGGTCAGGTTGTCCTGGCAGTTGGACATTGACCTAGCAGACAGAATGAGCTACAGGGGACTTCTTGATGCACTGCTGACAGGAAGCGCTCTGTACCCATTGGCTTATGAAAATGCTCAAACAGACCAGCAAGGCTGGAAGACGTGTGTAGTGGCCCCCCCACTGACCCGAGATCCTGCCATTAACATCTGACTCGGCTTCTCTGCCACTCCTTACAGCTGGCTGTGATGCAGTTTGCATACCGTAAACGGAAGACTACTCCCGCCTCCAAAAATTCCTTGGCATACATATTGCTTACTGGAGTACACGTCACATTTCTGTTGGACATGAAATTTGCACAAATATTGAGTACCTTTGTTGAGGTTAGACAAATGTATACGCATAGCCTAGGCCCCTGTGCAGATGCAGGCTGGTACCATCAGGCCGGAGCATTCCCCCATCATTCCTTCCCAGACACTCGCCACCCGCGCCAAGTCTGTCTCCATCTCTTCCCCATCACCTGCAGATTGGCCTCTTCTAGAAACTGGTGGGAAATGCCTCCCTGTATTTCCCCAGGGCTAGAACCATGGACCTCAAAACTGCCTGTCTCAAAGGAGATTTTACAGTACAGAGAAGACCTAAGGCTACCTTTCTAAACAAAGTGGGGGGCTGGGGAGGGGAAACGGATGAAAATCGCCATAAAAATCATTGAAGCCTTTGTTGAAAATAAAAGAATGCAGGGGTCCCATTGCTCCCCCTATCTGCCACCGGCTCTCCTCCATCCTGGAGGCGGCACCTCCTCCTCTCTAAGTGCCCCAGAGAAATCTGCCCTCGGCTTACGCCCAGTCCACCGCAGTCCGGTATCCTCAAGGGACTCGCATCGTGTCCCTTTGAAGTGTTCTTTGAATTGGAGGTACCACAAGTCCAAAGGGGGGAGGGCAGGTGGAATTCCCCTAGGGCAGAGCTCTTCCTGCCCATGAACAAGGAGCGGGTGCCCGCCTCGATGGACGGAAAATCCTCACCACTTGGTGGGTCTCTAACTCACCAGTGGAGTCTCCAGTAGTCTTCAGTCCTCTTCCCAGTGAGCCCCTGGATCCTGTGTCCTTTGAGAAAAAATGTGTCAAGGCCCCTTTTCAATCCCAGACAATAGCTGCCGTCACCTGAGGTGACTTCTCTGCCTTGAAGTCGCCAGTGTTTCCATAAACCTCTTCTTGGAAGGTACTAATGGCAGAGACATGTCTAAGCTCTGTTCACAATCTACCCGTGTCTCAACTGCAACCCTGGTGGCAATGCGTGTGGACTTACCCTCTCAAGTCCCTTGATTTGATAGACTGACCTCTGTATCTTTGGGGCCCTGCTCCTAACACAGGGGACATGCCCCAATAATCTGAACCCAGGGTGGCCAAAGCCCTCAGGAGCTGCCAACATCAGTAGACCTGACCTTCGACTGCCTGGCATTGCTCCAGGGAGGAAACGGATCTGAGCACCTCATTTTATCCACAAGTCACCAGCGAAAGGGACTGTGTTCCCAGTGTCCCTGATGCTCCGGTTCCAAAGTGTGAGCTCTTACTTAGTGGTGATGAAGATGGGGTGCCTGAGAACCCCACCGACCTGCCAGTTCTCCATGTCATTTCCTCAGGAAATTGGTGAGAGGGATAAGGAGAAGTCTGCAACTTCTTTTGGCCCGGGGCCACAAACTGCCTGTTCTTACAGGTAGAGGGAACCTGGGAGAGAAGTCTCTTTTCTTGTGTCATTTTACCTTCCGTGTCTACTCAAAAGCAGGCATGTTCCTCGAGGAAAGAAGTGCTCGAGTTGAACCTTTGGTGATAAATGGGCTGAACTGGGCACAAGCCCAAGGAGGCCTGGGGGGCCCAGCACCTCTCCAGCCAGGTCACACCTTGTGAAATGCTCTCTACCTACAGATACCAGCAAAGACAGGTTAAAACAACACTTCACCCATTTAAAAGACTGAACACCTCTTTCATCAATTCTAAATGAAAAGCTCAGGATGTTGTTTTCTCACCATGTGGGATTACTAGTCTAAGCTTTTAGAAAGCATCGAATTGCAACTGCTCAGTCACCTAGGGCCCTTCAGGCAACCCCAGCCATCCCAACACAAGTGAGCACCTTCAGCTGTTGCCAGGCAAGCCCCACGCAGCTAACAGGCTTCCCCGACACCCACAGCACCACCCGACCTGGCGGCTGCACTGGATCAGAACACTTAAAGTAGCCCAGAAAAAGCAAACATGTAAACCATTTAGTTTGGGGCCAAGTATGACTTTACCCAACAGAAGTGACTGATTTCCCAGTTTATACTCAGTGGGGAAACGCTTATTGCGCTCCAAAAAAACATTTTAAAAGACAAGACAAATTATAGTTAAGCTATCTGGAAACTTTTTTTAATGTCATAGACACTTGTAATACTTGATAGAAAATGAAGTTTGACATAATTTACAATAATATCAACATTCCTGAACTGAGTATCAGAAGCATGAAGCTGCAATATTTGGTCTTGAGTGAATCACCTGCCCTGGATTCTCTGTTTCCAGTTCCTATCTGTACCAGTGTACATGCTCTGGTTTAGCCGGATTTGTAAGGTAGAATTGGGATCGCGATAATGGGGGAGAGGAAGCATTTAAGAACTAGAGGAAAGTTGTGTTTCATGAGTGCTACACTGCATGCTGATTGGCTCATCTCCTCCCCACGACCTTTCTTTAAGGGATGTCCAGTTGCCTACAGATGGGCTTTGGGTCCCCACTCTGCACTCCCTCTCATTCATTGTTATTTTTTGTTCTTTGATGCCTGCTCCCTGAGACCTCATGAACACACAGGCTGGTGTGCTTCCTCTGTGTGGCTGCTTGCTTATCTTCAAGTCTTTAAGACCCTGGACACTATCTTTTGGTAGCTGAGCACCATCAGCTTTCTTCACATTTACCTATGTACCCGCTTTGTCTTCAGAGATCATGTCGGGAAGGTGAGCATCATGGAATGCCAGCTTAATAGAATTGAGGGAGTACTTGAGTGGAGGCCCAATGTCCATCTGCTACCTTAATACTAAACCTATAAATATATGCACATAGATCTATTCCCCCATCCTCATATATATTTATATATGTACATGCCTGTATTTAGATCTCTATAAATGCCCTTTGCCTCCTAGCTCTTTCCTCTATTTCCTTTAACTTTCCTCATGTCCTACTAACATGCTCAGCCTTCATTTGGGTTTCAGTAATTCCTGAGTTACACTGCCCTTGATCAAGCTCTACCAGGCCTCCTACACCCTCCTCGCCACTGATTTTGGATCACTTGTTATTCCCTTGTCCCTGGGTTTGTTAACCCCACTTCCTTGGAAAGGTACCGCGTGTAGAACTGCTATGGACTAGGACACGCTGGGCAAGGGAGCGATTCTTCTACTTTTTGTCACAAGGGCTTCATGTGACGCCACTGAGTTAAGGTAGTGTGGGAAGTATCTGCCATTGAAGAGACTACTTGACTTCTCCACCCACAAAAGGAAAAGAGTGCTAGGGAACTTCCCCAACCCACAAGTGAAGGCCAAAGAGGATAGTTTCATTTTTTTAAAAAATAAAACAAACCAAAACAACTTTATTCCAGACAGAATAACCAAAAAAGCATATTAACTCTGAAACATTAACAGATTCCATTTAAACTCACATAAGTCACAAAATTCAAAGTAGAAAACAAAAATAGCTTTGGGTGCGGAACCACTTTTAATGATGCCAACAGGTGGAGGCCCTCGCACACCCAGAAAGCCACTTTGGCAAGCACGTGTCTGTGATGCCCCAGGACAGACGCAAGTCCCAAACTCGTCCACGTGGGAGGATGTCTGGTCAAGTCTCTGCAATACATTGGTTTGCACCCGAGACCAATGTTTCACTAAGGAACAAACCAAGCCTGGCTGTTTACCCCCTCCCCCACTCAAGTGTAACCCCCTCCAGCCTTCATTACTTGCCCACGCAGGACCTCATCGACAGGAAGGCAGTGCCAGCTCACCACGACTGACGCATGTCAATGAGCCTTCTGGTTCGTTTCATACTTCTGCCCACACACCCAACCCCGCTGCTACTGCCCTGGCGTGTTCGCATAGCGAGATACCTGAGATTGGACATTGCTCAGGTTTCCAGAGGGCAAGATACAGACTGTTCATTTTATTGCACGGTCCGCAATATAGAGCATGGGATTATCTAACTAACCATAGACTACACAGGATTACTGCGGCCCAAATATCACCCCCCCGTGCCCACTCGCATGTGCCACCATGGAAAGGTCGTTTACTCTGGGGCAGTCCGGGGGCTGCATAGCCCCTCTCTGGTGTGGTAAATACAGGCTCTAAACATGGTTCTAGTAGCATCTCGAGACTGATGGGCAGGAGGCAACACCCAGAGTGTCCCCAGAGTGCGAGCCAGCGGTGCTTATCAGGTAAAGTTAGTCAATCATTATTTGTCTTCTCAACAATTCATCCTGAAGGTAACAATGGTGGTTAGAGTCAGTTCCTCATTAATAACACATTATAACTTACTTCAAAATTCAGAAAATACAGTCACCACAAATTCTGTTCAAGCATTTGTCAAATTTAAGTCGACAGGACAACACACATCATCATTGGCAATGTATTTGCAGTTTGGTCTTCAAAAGCTATAAAAAGAGACGAAATCAAAAAATATCTTAAGTTAAAACCAGTAGAAATATTTATTAGTAATTGTGTCCAATGCCACATTTGACACCGGAAGACTAAAGCACTCCTCGATGTCTCACTTCACTTGTATTTCACGGAAGTGCTTTAGAACGTAGATCTTGTCACCTGCATGGAGTGTAGGAGGAAAGGCAAGGCTGAGGGCATCCGTCCCAGGCCCGCTAGCTTGCTCGCCCAGGCTAGACCACCCGGCGCCCTAGGAGGACACACACTGCTACTCAGTGTGAACATCTCAGAAACTATGCCAAAGGATGCTATTAGCGTTTATTTGGTGTCAAACACATTTGCAGAAATCCTTAAGTTTGCACCTGGGTTTCTAAGTAATCAGCCAAGGCTGCGGTAAAAGCCATTTAGCTTGTTGACTGACAGGCCAATGCTTGGTTCTGTGAAGGATTTCACTTTATTCAGCCATACTGCGTTTCGAGGTAAATCACTGTTTTGGACCATCTGCCCAGAAACTTACACGCAAACTACCGGTTGAGGCCCTGATTTTATTTTGTTGGAGGTGTGCATATTAACATGCAGTTACCCAGAAAGATGAAAACTCTGAAATCAGAAATCCGTCTACTCTATATACCATGTCAAGATACCAGAGAACAGTCTTTATATATTTAACAGAGATGGGTTGGTTTAAAAAAAAAAAAAGATGAGCCTTTTCTGTAGGCTGCTCATGTGTTTGCTAGTCAGTCAGTCCATGAGTCACTGTGCTGTATTATTTTACCTGAAAAAAAAAAAAAAAAACCAAAACCCTAAAAAAAATATGAAAAAACCTGAATCTGATTCCTTTGACAAACAGGTTTGTGTTGCATCAGGTAAAGAACCACTGAACTACCTGGTTATTATAAATCCTCAAAGTTTAAAATAACTCTTCATGTGGCTGGTTATCAATTTTAGGATCCCAAACATTTTAATAACACAAGTGTAGAACTGAGTTTGCAAATTATCAAAATCCTAATAGCAATTTCTACTTCTAAGTGGAAGCAAACACTGGTGGGTGCCACTCTGAGTGGTTTGGGGGTCCTTCTTGTAACCTGTGGAGACCAGGACACCAAATCCGGCTGACTTCTGGGGGAAATTGCTACAGGAGTGAGTTTCTGCTCTTTAAAGGAAAATTGAGAGAATAGAAAACTTGAAGAACAAATTAATTACAAAATGTAAAGCCTAAATTGTCAATGAAAACAAAACCCCCAAAACAAACCCATAGGCGGCAGGTCAGTAGTCTGATCTGCATGCAGTTAATATGGAACAGGATGAAACCACCAGACCCCAAGGTCTCCCCCACAGCTTGGCAATGAAATCCGTGAAATCAGCCTAAGGGTATTTGGAAAGGTTTAAGGTCACACCAGAATTGTAAAAGACCTCCAGACCTAGAAAGCAAACCGGGGAACGAAAATCCGGCCTGACCAGGGCCTCGATACAAAGTTTCCATAATGACAATCTCAAGGGGTGCTTAGCTCCAGAGCCAATACAAGCAATCCGCCACCAAACGCCTAAGCGTTTTCTCCTTCCTCCTGCCCCAGTCGGACCACAGCCGGCTCAACCTCCTGGGACTGCTCTTTGTCCTTCCTGGGGAGGGAAGGGGCAGCAACAAGATAAGCCAGCAGGCTCCAAAGCCATCTCTGGCTGTCACAGGCGCTGACACTGTCATACAGAGGCTGTCTGTCTTGGAAAAGAAAAAACAAACAAACCAATTTGGCTATTACATTCCCTGTCAAAGGTTATCAGACAGACAGCCATTAATTGGGCCATTGTCTAAAGCTCTCAGGTAAAATGACAGGGAATAAAGAACCTTTGAATTTCCCACCGAAACCTTTTATTCTGCCATTATTGGTGCTTAAGGAAAACCACTTTTCCCACAATTCATGGGTCCTGAACTTCTGACAAGTTATTTGGCCAATCGGGAACCAGGCCCCACTGTATTCTCCTTGGCGCTCGTCAGCTGACAAACGCCACTGTACTCCGCTTTCTTTCATATGACCTTTAACAAGAACTCGTAAGTCGCGTTGATTATGCCCCAGGAGATGAGGGACCGATGGTAATTCAGGTGGGCACCCCGGAAAAGGTTGGTCAATTTCCTGTCCCGTTCTAGCCAGATTGTTTTGAAAACCCTGGGAAAAGACTGGAATTCCCCACCAATCTGGGACTGCATGCGGGTTTTTACGACATTAATTGGGAAAAACAAGAACCCCAGCATGGCGCCCAGCAGGCCTCCGCAGATGAAGTCGTTGACCAGATGAGCGCTGTGCGAAGTGGCCGTAGGCAGGTGCTCCTTAACGGGGCCCCGGAGGCCAAAAAACAGGGCGTTGCTGGATCCATTCCGGAGGAGAATGGGCGCCAGGCCGCGGTAGTACTCTCTGATGCCATGGCACTTCAGGGCCCTGAGAGCCTGGTAAGTGTTTGTGAATTTGTCATGATGCTTGTGGTCTTGCAGCAGTGTCTGAACTCTTTCCAACGGAGTGAAAATCGCTTCTGTTGTCCCTGCCAGGACGGCGGCCAGGCTGCGGGTGGCAAACTCGGGGGCGCTGACGTGCTTCCGGAGAAGGCAGGACAGATCCTCATACAGACCGAACATAAGGGCCAGGGTGGTCGTCTTCTGCAGCAGCGGCGGGAGGATGCCACGGTACAAGTTTCGGAATCCATCCCTCCTCAGCTGAAGAATCGCATCCCGGGTTTTGATTCCGTACAGCTGCTGCCGGAAAAGGACCTTCTGGAGGGGAAACGTGACGACGATGTTGTTGAAGGCTGCACAGCAGCCACACAGGTAGTGCTTCGCCTGGCCCACGTTGGCGATGTGAGGCGCCAGGTCTTGTTTCGAAGATGTTAGGATCGGGGGCCTCTTTTCATGAGCTTCTGAATCCATCATATTGCTTAAGGTCGTTCTTCATGAAGGATTTTCCTAACCTGCAAGGAGCAACATGGAGGGCACCTTTAGACAGAGCTGCGTGCGTGCCTCTCCTTTATTCGACGTCCCAAACACCCACACGTCTGTGTTCTTACAAGCACGGTCCAAGGGACCCCGGGCATGCCTGGTGCCCGTGTGAGGGGCTGGGAAGCCCTCTCTTCCCTGGTGCCCGTGTGAGGGGCCGGGAAGACCTCTCTTCCCAACTCCCTAGGGCGTGAGGCTGGCTTATCTGCATGCCGAGCGCAGATGCCAGTGGCATGCCAGCTAGGGGCACAGCCAGATCCTGAAGAGATTTATGAAACGCTAGGACACACTCTCCTTGCTTTTTAAAGTTATTTTTCATTAAAGAGTGTTCAGGGAACTCTCAGGTAAGTGCTAGGATTCTGACACTGACATGGAATACTTTTTTTTTCTGGGGCAAAACAAGCAGAATCAGCTCTAAAAAGTATGTTCCACGAAGATGTGTGTGTCCTTTGTCCAGCAGACAGCACACGAAGACACACAGAGACACTGCCCCCTCGAGAGTTGGCTGCCCGCCTCCTGGTCCTCCACAGGGAAGCCAGATCTTGTGGTTAGGAGCTAGCTCCAAGTCTGGCCTACAAGAGGTGTCAAAGGGTCAGAGAGGCCTTCTCCTCACAGGGCTGCAGCCTCGTCTAACCAAAGCACGTGCCCTGCTCTCCACTCCCGGCCCTGTTCTTGTCTTTACTTCTGCAGTGAGCACAATCGGCGCGCACCTGTGTGTCGGGCAAGTTTCTGGAGTGGGACGGCTTCTGTATTCAGTGAGCGCATGTGACTACCTCTTCCTCCACCACTGTGGGCTCTAGGCACACACAAAGGGGACATCTTGTTTTAACCATTTGAAAAATTTGAATAAAATGCAGCCTGTTTCATTTTTTGGCCACTGACATTAGATGGCATTCACAGACTGCTGCTCCCTTTGCTGTGGGCCCTTTTGTCCTTAAGGCCCTCTAAGCGTGTTTGTAAAGGTAGAAGTCGATCCTGGTCACATGACAAAGATTTTCCCCATTTGATCTGTATGATTTTGAGGCTCTTTAAGTTCTTAATATTGTATCTGAATCATTTTTAGGCTTCTAGTTATGCCTTTATAAATAACTAATCTACACTTTAATAGTTCTTTATGGTTTATCTATCATCTGTACTTCGAGCTCTGAAATTTCAACATAGAGTGGCAGAGATAAGATTGCCAACATCGTTGGCAACACCTCTGAAATTGGTGTGCACCCTAGCTTTACCATGATCCAACGCCCACAGGCCTTTCTGCTCCTGCTCCTGCTCTGTTGTGCCCGATTGCCTAGCATGTGTTCTCTTGTAGCGCCTGTTCAAGGAGCCTTCCTGGTGCAGGGTGAGCTGGGCTTCTAGCCAGAAAGTCAGCAGTCTGAAACTCCCAGCCACTCCATGGGGAGAAACAAAAGGCTCTAAGTTCCCATAAAGATTTACAGCCTCCCCCACCCTCATGGCAATTCTACTCAGTGGACTTGGTGGTCATGACTGGTCTGCCTGGACCTCCTGTACTCAATCCACTGCCACAGGGCATCTACTCGCACTCGGCGGGCCTGGAGGGCGGAGCAGAACTGCCCTGCGGGTTTCTGAGACTCTGAGTCTTTATGAGAATAGAAAACTACATCTTTCTCCCACAGAAGAGCTGGTGGTTTCGAACTGCTGACCTTGTTGTGGTTAGCAGCCCAGTTCATAGCCCCTACACCTTTACCAGGTATATTTCATGATTTGCCCAGACTTCTCTATCTGAACTCTCAGTACCCTGGTTCTTATACCTGTTCTGAGGATTTTTATCCTATTTCTCACAAAAATTCTACTGGGATTTTAGAGCAGAAGTGAGTAACACATTTTAAAAGAACTTCCATCTTCTCAAATGGGACTTGACTCACTCACTTCACCAGGCTCCTGCTTAGGTTTCCCCACCCCCACCCCAGCTGTTCCTACGTGCTGCTACCTGTTTATAAACCTTAGTACACTTCGGTTTTCCTTCTTATTTTAAAGCACCAGGTATTTTACCTTTCCAGATGCCAAACCCGGCATCATCTTGTCCCTACTTTTTTATCTGCGTAAAAAAGTGTATCAATTCTTAGATATTAAGATTTTCAGCAGCCAACTCATTCACTCCTCTGGCTACAGACACCTCAGTTTGGCAGGCCTGCTTCATTTTACACAACAAACACCACTACGTGCACACACATTTCCTTCCCCATGAGAGCAAGGACTCTTCTTTCTCCCTCAGGGGGCTGGTAGACAGTTTCTGGACAAAATTCCAGGATGGTGAGAGTGAACACCCTGTTTACTTTTCCAGAAATTTCTGGGAACTCTCACAGAAATACCTTTAGGGATAACATTGGATTTTGGTGTGAAGAGCAAGAAGTTCTCGTCATCTGAGCGCGTATCCCTCATGTCCCGGCAGTTACAGAGGGACACAAAGCCAGGTTGAAACAAGAACTGAAACACGGACCCAGGACAGATGGGTCCCCACTCAAAAACGCCCCACAAAGGTGGCGTCGAGAATGTCTTCACAGTGCTCCAAGCCCACTGCCAAGACCGGCATACTTTCTGTGAATCTGTACAGCTGCAATGTGATGGAAGCCTCCCCCTTCACTGTTCGCTACAGAGAACTCCCTCTGGGAGTGCTCAAGAACAACCTGTCACAAATCCTCTTCACAAAAGGCTCAGACGGGGAGGGGCTGCACCCAGGCATGTTTTACTAATCTTCAACTGTCTTCACCCCCAAACGAGGAACAGAGTTTGAACTCTGGTCAAGAATGTTTAAGAAGATACATAAAATGACCACATGGACCTTGCAAACAGAACAAGGGTGATGTGTAAGGGCACAGGCACTGGAACCTATGTATTCCCCGGGGCCCCACCCCCATCCTGGCTCGACCACCTCATCGACCTCACCATTCTCAGCACACCACTCAAAGTCGCTATGCCCTAGTTCCCTAGTCTATAAAACCAGGACGCCATCTACCTTGAAGGTGGGCTCCACTCATTAGCATAGGAGAGGGACCCAGGTGAGGGTCTGAAGCACAGGCCGAAGGGGCTTCAAGCAGTCTGTGGGAAAATTCCATTATCAATTCCATTTTCCACGAGTTCTCTGAAGCTCTCTAGTGGGTCCTCAAAAAAGGTAAGCAAGTCTTATTGTTCATTCTTGGTGTTTGTTTGACGTATTACGTTAGGGCATTTCTGGATCACAATCTAGCCTTGGAACGCGGGGATAAATCTTACCCGCTATAAGCTTTCAATGCAAGGTTACGTTCCCCTCGCTAAGGTTTTATTCTGAAGAGTCCCATTGCCGTTTGTAACCAATCTGTCTGGAGTTTTCGTATTACGGCTGTACAGGCCCCGTGTAGACATTCTGCAGGCTTGATGAAAAGAATCTTTGGGATGTTTGGCCCCCTCCCCTATCTTCTTTAAGCTAAAACAACTGAAATGGCATCAAAACGATCTTTTCAAGGTACAAGAATTCACCTGTAACATCATCTGGAGCTGGTGTTTGGGGGAGTGGTAGCTTTTTGGTAACTTTCCCAGTTTCTTCCATTGTTACTGATCTCTTAGGTTCTCTCTCCTGGAGTCAGTTTTGGTAACTGGGTGGCCTTAAAGAAATAAAATAAAAACTCGGTCATTTTATGTAGTCACATAAAACCAAACCCAAGAAATCAATTTAGACTCAGCAACCTTCTACCGTTTCTGAGACTGTACATCTCCATCGGAGCAGGCAGCTTCCTTTCTCCCATGAAGCACCTAGTGGGATTGAACCACTGACCTTGCCATTAGCCGTCCAACACTTAACCCGCAGTGCAAAAGCACTTACAAAATTATGTATTTGTGTTTCCTTTTTCTTCTTGAGCAGGCTAGCCTACTTACCTATCAGACAAAACTCCTTCCACACAAAAGACCAGCTCTTGAATTTACCAATTTTACCTCCCCTGCCCCAAGTTTAAATAAATTAAAGATATTCCATCACCTCCTTCCTTCTGCTTCACCTTTCTAGCTAATTCTTGAGTTGGCAGCTTGTTTACGTGGTTTCATAGCTGGGTGTTTAAGGTTATGCATTTTTTTTCTTTTCAGCAAAGCTTCTGACAATACATTTGAAGTATTCTGCCACTTCAGTTATTGTTGGTTGCAAGAAAAATTACAAAGAAATTACCTGAAAAATAGAATGAATGGTCCCGGACTTCTGTTCCCTCTCCTTCCATTTATGAATGAACTGAGGCTTCGTGGCTTAGTATCATCTACTTAAAAAATGTATTGAGTAGATGCTTAAAAAGAACTTTACCAGGGTATATAAGAAAAACAGAAAATTCATTTCTGCCACTCATTTATGGTCAATTCTGACCCAGAGCAGCCTGGGCAAGCTTCCTGGCACCTTTGTGGGAGCACCAGCATCTCTCTCCCTCTGAAAAACTGGATTGGAACCTCTCACCTTGAGATTTACAGCCTAACCTCCAGCCCACAGCACCAGAGGGCTCCTGAAGGTGCACAACAGCATATGGCAGCTTTAACTACATGGTCTGCCACACCCTTATTTTGGTCTCTGACTTTCAGACATAGCTTGGGGGCGGGGGGACAATAGCTAAGCGTCCAGTGGTTAAGGCCGCCGGTCTGTACCACCAGCAGCTCTGCAGATGACAGGCCAGGCCACTCTCGGCCAGTCCTCGGGGTCCTAGAGGGTCTCCATGGATCCACAGCACCTAACAACTTCCCCAGCTATTAGGCATGAATTTTGGAACATTTTTATTAGAATTATGCTTGCTCATCTATGATAAACCAATATGGAAAGGGAAAAAAATCCCAGTATAAACATTTAATACCCAGGTAATACTTTGCTCTGTAGTTACAAAACTAAGCAACATCGACTTTAGCAAAAACACCCATCCTGCCTCACAGGGCGTCCAGGACTGATCATCTTTCCCGGAACAGACTGCCTGCCACACTTTTCTCCTGCAGAAGGTGCTGCTGAGTTTGAACCGCTGACCTCTGGTGGGCGTTCTGACCACGATGCCACCAAGCTCCTTATTCCATATCTAAAGACACATGCATAGGCTTACATCATAAAGCAACCTCACAGCTCAGCAATGTTAAGAACATCCCATCTCTTTAGGACTGAAATGCACTATGTCGTTAAATGACTTACTAGTGATCTCGCTTAGCAGCTACATTTTGATTATGCACACCAAATGAGCTGGGCACCTGAACAGTGCCCAAAAGTTTCTGTCGTGTTTATTTTTTAGTAGAATGGCCCTTGTGTGACTTTCAAAACATTTAAGAAAAGTTACTAGACATTGATTCTCAAGTCTGAAGAAGGGCTGGGGGGCGGGGGTGCTTCCAGCATCTGCCAACAGCCCCCATCCAGCCCGCCTTCAGTTACAGCTCCTTGTCATTTCTGCCTACACATGGGACCAGAGTCCAGAGTTAGGGAGGTGTCCACAACATTCTTCTGTGGCAATGGAGCCGAGCCTTTGGCACACTGGATTGTGAATGTGGCTGCATTTCTTTGTGAAACTGATTTCTGCATTTAAGATCTCTGACAGCGATAATAATGCTCTGGTTTTATTGTAAAATTTATTTAAGTTTACCCTTGTTGGCTACCTAAACCTGGGATCGATCTCAACATTAGGAAGCTAGGTCAATCAAGGTGACTTTCACAGGCAATTGCAGTCTCAAAACTTTTGTGGCACCAACATTTTCCATCTTGCACGGCCTACAAGAGTGCCCGAGGTCGAGATGTACCCAAGGACAAAGGTCCTTCTGCAAAAACTGGGGAGAAGGTGCCTGCAGTTCTCCAAGGATGTCCACTCCCACAAGGCAGTGGGGCTGAGTCAGCTGTAATGCGACCCTGAGCAGCCTGGGTCCCGGGCCTGGTCCCAGGGATGTCACTCTCTTGCTACTAGAAAGAAACGTGAAGCAATTTCTCATGGTAAAGCCACTCTGGGCTTTCTGTTTACCAAAACGGGAGACCTGCCGAGACAATGTGGGTTTCGAGAGCTCGAACAGCTTGTTGCACTAAGCGTGACTGCCGTTTTGAACCGCGACAAGGTCCGCGCGGCACCTTTGGGTTTTTGTGAAAAAACGTGAGCAGACCAAATGGGCAATCCTCTAAAGGGCAAAAATCGGTTAGGCCGAAAGGCTAGGAAGCCGTTGAGTCATTTACACGTTCAATGCCAGAGGTCACAACACACCGAGTTTTACAACCTGCATCCCTCCTCCCCCAGTCGGGGCAATCGCGTCCAACAAGGCGATGCACCCGGGGGGGTCGCTGCGATGGCAGGCAGCGCCTGGCGGGGGCTGAACTTACCGTGCCGCCGGCGTCCATTTCCCCGTCTGTGAAAAGGGATGGCCATGACCGCAAAAGTCCCTTCGTCACAGAGCGGGGTCCCCCGAGGTAGAGGAGCAACCCCAGCTGCCACCCACTTCCCCATGGCGGCCCCTCCCCGCCCTGCGGGCTTGGCACGCTGGGTGTCTCCCCGCCCCGCCCAAGGGCCCAGCCCCGCACGCCGGAGCCGGGGGTCGGGACGGAGGGTCGCCGGACGGCGCCCCAGGCCCGGGTAGCCCGGGAGCCGAGCAAGGGACGCCAAGGCCCCCCACACGCGCCGCCAGGAGGGTATGCGGGCGCGGGGCGCGCTGGGGCGGCAGTGCGCGCGCGCAGGGAAGCGGGGCGGGCCGCCCGAGCGGCTGCGCCCGAGGCCCGACGGCCTCCTTCCAGCGTCCACTCTCCAGCCCGCGGCCGTCCGCCTCAGCCCCTCTGCCACACTCACCCATGGCCACGGGCGTCCCGGCCCCACGCCCGGTTGCCGCCCGCCCGCAGGTCGGCCGGCGAGCGAGCGAGTCAGCGAGCCAGCGCCCGCGCAGGCGCAGACCCGATCGACCCCGGCGGCGGCGGCGCAGCGCGACGCGCTCAGTGCCGTTCGGGAGGCGGCCGGGTCACGTGGCCGAGGCCCCGCCCACCCGCCTCTCGCTGAACCGGCGGAGTCAGGTGACGCGGCCGGCCCCTCCCTCCAGCCCGGCCCCTCCCTCCAGCCCGGCCCCTCCCTCCAGCCCGGCCCCTCCCTCCAGCCCGCTGCCGCCCTGTCCGGGCCGCTCTCGCCCGCGCCCTTGGCTTTCCCTCGGGGCTCCGCCAGCCGCGGTCCCGCAGCCTTGGTGCCTGACGGCGGCCTCGAGGTGCAAGGCGCCGCCGGTAAGTTCTCAGCGTTTCTGCCAGAGGAGATGCGGAAATGTTCACGCGGCAGGTGGAACTGAAGAGCGCCTAGTGTCCCCGCGCTGTTACTGAAGAAAGAGACCCTAAATCCAAAGGTCATTTGTAAAAGCACGTTTACTAAGAAACAGGACCGAGGCAGATCACCCAGATGAGAGAGGCCACCCTCTTTAAGAGGCCATAAGGAGTCCTCATTATGCAGCCGCTTAAATAGGACCTAGGTCGCAAAGGAAGCGTGCACGAAAGCACGACGGGCGGGAGTGAAACAGAAGTGGAGAGGGACCAGGATGGGAACATTATTCTGTTGCCGATAAATAAGTTCCCACGATTAGTAGCCCCCCCGCCCCCCACACACACACTCAGGCCTATTTGCCCCAAAGGGTAAACCGGGCTGGCCTGGGGATGGTAGCAATCCCCTTCAAACACACTGGCCTTGAGGACCAATTTTGTCACAACCGAAGCCCTCCGCAAACATCATTGTGCTTGCAGCTTACACTCACACACACAGCCAACCAGCTGACATGGCTACCTCATGTGAGTCGGGGTGAGACTGCCCTTTGACTTTGTTGTCGAGTGTCGTGGAGTCTGCTCTGACTCAGAGCCACTAGACGACTTCCCACAGAGGAAAACAGCCCGGAAAGGAGCCGTCCTCACAGTCGTTGTTTGGACCCCTGGTTATGGCCACCATGTCAGACCACCTTCTTGGGGTCTGTGCTTCCTCGATGATTTCACGAAGCATCACGTCCTGCAGGACTGGGCCCTGCTGATTACACTGAGACCGTCCCTTACAAGAGCATTCTGCCGTCTTTCTAACAAGGCACATTTCAACCATTTGTCCCACCTCACTCCCTTGGGTTGCTTCAACAGTGTTCAACCAGCTGCCCGGCAGCCCCACATGTCAGAGTGAAATTATGCTCCAGAAAGTGTGCGAGTGACTTTTCAGGTGTAGAGCACCAACCCTTCCTGCAGGCGCTGCCTCTTGGTGGACTTTAACCTCCAACCTTTCCGTTAGAAGCCAAGGCGTGTTAACTTTCCGTTTGGTTTCCTCCAGCCTCCTGTTTGTGTGAGACCCTGTGTCCACAGCTCACAGAAGACTCCCGGCGCAGTGCTCTGGGACTGACAGAGCCCCACGAAACCTTCTTCCTTGGAACCTCAGGCAACCTGAGGAGGCTTGGAAGAAGCCCAGGCCTGGGAGTGAGAAGTCCCGGGTGAAAGTCAGAACTCTGACACTTCCTGGCAGTGATGTTGGACTAGTCGCTGTTTTCAGGCCCCCACCCCTGTCTGAAAAACAACTCCTGCCTGGTTACAGCCTTAGGCAGTTCGAGCACCACTGGAGGTGGTTTGGAAACACACTCTATAGACGAGGGGGTGGAGGGAGAGGGAGGGTGGACCTGGCCAGGGGGGCTCTTCAGGAGGCCTGGACTTTGGTCACTGCTGTGGGTGCGATGTCAGTTTGGGAGGCCTGCCTCTCTGCATGCTTCAGACATGTGCTCTCCTGTCAAACTCTGTCCTAGCCAGCGTGCTGATGTGCTGCTTGGGATGTTGGGGACCACCCTCATTTCACCAACATTGTACCGAGGGCTGGGCCGTTTGCCGTGTCCGGGCATACAAAGAAGGATGTGAAATCAGAGGACTCGACATAGGGAAGAGCAAGGGGTGTTCCCCATGAGGGACCCTGAGAAGGCTCCCTAGTGCCAGAGGTGTTGGCCGAGGGCGCAGATGAAGAGACCTGGTGCATGGCAGAGCAGCAGAGATAAGACTGGAAAGGTCAGGTGGCAGGGCTGATTGGGCGCAACATGACTGTCAGAAGCAAGCCCCTGCCATCTAATGAGTGCACAAGGGGTAGACCAGACGGGCTCCTAGGACAAAGACAAGGCCAGGCTGGTTTGGCAAGACTAATTGGGCGGCAGTCCGGAGAAAGTGTTTACCTGAAAACCATGTTTGCCCTGTCCTGTGTGTATTCCCCTTCGGATATATCCTGTGGAAAGGAAATCTCACAGCGAGTTGGAAAGCAGGGGTAATTAATGTGGGGGAGCTCTTGTTGGAAGCGGGGGGAGGTTGGTGGAGCCTGGAAAGGAGGGTGAGTTTAACTTCAGCCCTCATTTGGGGCCAAACAGACACAAAGTGGGAGAGACCCCAGGATGGCAGGACACTTGTTTCTGGGACTGGGTCAGTCAGGCCCTTTGGTGCAGTGGGTCACAGGCAGAGGTCTGGACCCCTCAGGCTCTGGGCTCTGGTCAGAGACGTGCACTCCCCTCCAAGCCCTTCATTTGCCTCTTCAGACCCTCTGTGGCTTGTTTCAGACTCATCCCTGAGTCCACCTGTCTGTCTGTCACTCCTGTGCAACCTCCCAGTGACCCTCCTGAGCCAGCCCCTCAAGTGACTTTTCCTGCGGCGGCAGTTGTCAGATGAACATGTTCTAACCCACCTCATCACCCTCCACACCCCCACCCCACAGTCTCTCAATGTTCAGCAAATCCCTGTTTTCCTCACACCTTCCCTGACAACCCTGGCAAAGTTGATGGCTGTGCCTCTGCTCTTTCCAGGGACCTTCTGCCCTGGTGACCGAGTCTCTTAGTCACAGCCCGCCACCTCCACTGCACCCATCAGACAGCAAGTGAGGAGCTGATGGAGGCATTTTCCAAAGGGAGGGGCTGGGTTCTTGGGGGAAGGACAGCGCTGCTCATGGATCTCTGCTAATGTGCCCCCACCTCCCCCAAATGCTTTCTAGAAAGTTGACCCGAGCCCTTCTGCCTACCACCTTATTATCAATGACTGTAGGGTCTCAGCCTCACCCTACCCAGCGCCCAGATGAGGTCACCTGTGGTTAGCCCTCCTCCAGAGGTCAGCGGCCTTCCCCTGGCTCCAGCTCACATTGCCCAGGCGTGCCCAGCCACTCCCCTTCACACCCCCAGGCCCTGGCTGGCAGCTCCCAGGGCTCTGCCCTGAACTGGCCCTGCACTCACTTCCAATCTGCGTAAGTTTTGTCCTCTGTGTCCAGGAGGACTTGCCGAGGTCATGACAAAGTTCTACTTTTCCTTCTCTGCTCAGCACATATAGAGGTGTCTCCTCACATGCTCATCATCTTTTTAAATCATTTTATTGGGGGCTCATACAACTCATCACAATCCATACATCCATCCATTGTGTCAAGCACATTTGTCCATTTCATTCTCAAAACATTTGCTTTCTATTTGAGCCCTTGGTATCAGCTCCTCTTTTTCCCCCTCCTCCCCCTCCCTCATGAACCCTTCATAATTTATAAATTATTATTATTTTGTTGTATTTTACACTGTCCAATGTCTCCCTTCACCCACTTTTCTGTTGTCTATCCCCCTGGGAGGGTGTTATATGTAGATCCTTGTGATTGGTTCCCCCTTTCTCCCTTCTCCTTCCCCTCCTGGTATCCCTACTCTCATTATTGGGTCTGAGGTGTTTATCTGTCCTGGATTCCGTGTGTTTCCATCTCTGATCTGTACCAGTGTACATCTTCTGGTCTAGCCGGATTTGTAAGATAGAATTGGGATCATGATAGTGGAGGGGGGAGGTGGGGGAAGCATTAAAGAACTAGAGGAAAGTCGTATGTTACATCAGTGCTATACTGCACCCTGACTGGCTGTCTCTTCCCCGCAACCTTTATGTAAGGGGGTGTCCAGTTGCCTACAGATGGGCTTTGGGTCTCCACTCTTCATTCCCCCTCATTCACAATATGATTTTTTTGTTCTTTGATGCCCAATACCTGATCCTATCAACACCTCATGATCACACAGGCTGGTACACTTCTTCCATGTGGGCTTTGTTGCTTCTCATCATCTGAAGGAGAGCCTATCACCAGCCTTTTCTTCTGTAGTGTCACTGGGGGGAATTGAACCTAGGGCCCCTAGCTGGGTACTTTTCAGTTTGAACCCCTGCAGAGAATTTGCATCTCCACCCCAGACAAAGGGAATTCCACTCTTCAAGATTCCCCCTGAAACAGGAATTCTCACACGGGGTTTGAGCAGCAATGAATCTGTTTGAACTCCGTTGGCAACCTTTAGGCTAACAAGCAAGCAAAATCTGTTTGCACCACCTAGGGGCAGTTCCCTTCCATTTCTGGAGCCTTGTCCCCTCCCAGGCCGACCCTCAGCCCCACAGGAAAGCATCTAGTACAGCTGGGTCTTTTCCCTTCAGGTCTTGATCCGGTGTGTGTGAGGCTGAGTTTTCTAGAGAAATAAAACCAGTGTCATTCATAAATATCTAAGAAATATCTTTATATCATGAAAGTGGCCAAACCCAGTCCAACTCTAGTCTATGGATCTGATATTAGCTGGAGGCTTCCCAGATTCCCATAGCTGCTGGTGGACCAGCCAAGGGGGAAGCTGGGAGATCACAGGCCAGTGCATGCAGAATCCCATGGACTCAAGGTCTATGGGAACATGGCAGGGCGTGGGCATCTCCCAAGAAAGGCAGGATACAAAGGCATCAGCGCTGGCCCCATGTGGGAAATGGAGGAATGGGAAGAGAGTGTATGTGGACGAATTCTTTATTTTCATATTTTAAGAAGTCCGCAGGCCAGGATTCTGGGATGGAGGGAGGCCTTCAGACTTGTGAGCTAGAGATGAGTCCTAATCACATTATCATAATTAATATTGTTCCCCACTGTATCCTCCCATAATACTGCTGCCTTTACCTTTCCAAGCGCCTGGCTGGTTGCTCTCTGCCCAGCAGCTTTATCTACAGGAGCTCTCCCTGCTCAGGGGACAGGCCCTCCCTTCCTGCCCCAGCACTGCTGTCCGTGACTCTTCCAGTGAACTCAGGGACCTTTAGGGTGAGGGTACAGTCCACTTAGCGATGCGTTTGGTTACCTGTCATTAGGGGGGCTTGTATGCCCTGAGAGTATATAAGATGATAATAATACAATCTCTCTGCTCAGACCAGTGAGCACCCCCAAAATTAATTTCTTCCTTTCATTTACACAGTCGTTCAGATGTGAGGCTGGATCTCGCAGCCCTGGAGGCAGCTGCAGAATCCAAGCAAGCAGGATGGTGACGAGGGACAGAGAAATTTTTCACAGCATCTCATAAAGGCCACTTCCCCAAGGGGGCGTCCTTAGGCTGTGTCCACTCAGACCTTCACACAGGTACACCAAGTTGACATAAAACCAAACTCTCCCAATATGCTACCTCCTGAAGTGGAGGAACATCAACTACTATTTTTTTTGGGGGGGGGGCGGGGGCTGTTGGTGTGTAGTCCTTCCATCTTCTTTTTGACATTTCTTGTGTAGTTCAATATTTGGCGATTCTTCAATACTGCAACTCCAGGCCTGAATTTTTTCCCAGTTCCTTCAGTGTGCAACAAGCCAGGCATGGGTGTCCCTTTCGGTTTTCCAACTCCAGGTCTGTCTGTGCATACTGTATTATCACACTTGGCTTTGTCATCTCGAGCTGCCCTTGGAAATTTCCTGTCTATGGGCCTCTCAACTGGGGCCATAGACAACATCAGGGTACGTGAAGAAAACACCCATGTTATCAAAGACCCCATTTAGTCATTTAAATCAATCCCCATGGAAGCAGCCCTCAAGAAAATGCAAACATGGATTATAGAGGGCAGACCTGCTGCAAAAGACCCCTTGCCAGCGCTGAAGAGCTGAGAGGTCACTTTAAGGTCCAGAGTGCCCCTGATGGAAGGCACCGCTTCTCCTCACTGGAAGCTGGACAGTGACTAGGGAAGAGTGGTCACACTGGCACGGTGGTACCGGCGAAGTTCGTTATAGTGCGGGGGGGCTGGCAGGCAGACAAACAAATGTGCTGCTTGGAGGAGGGGAGTCTGAGGACGGTGGGCGTGTGGCCAGGAGGGACCAGTCCCTGGAAAAGGACATCTTGCTTGGCATGGGGAGGATGCTCCGTGAGATGGACAGGCCCAGTGAGAAGTTCCGGTCTTGGACGCGTATAGGGGCAGTTCGGCTGGATGCAGTGAGTTTGGTGTTCTGTGCCGTGTGTCAGATCTACAGCGACCTCAGACTGTCCAGGGGAACTTGGGGGTGTGTATGTGTAATGCATGTACATATGTATGTATATGCAAAGCTTAGGTGGTTCTTTCTAAGCAGCTTGGTGAAACAGCAACTGTAAATGATAACCTGACCTGTAATAGCAGGGCTTCAAACGGGTTCGTTCCCCTCAAGAATTCTGAAGACTCTTCCTGGGGTCATGGTGAAATGCACATTCTCAGCTGGGGCTGAACTGGAGCCCAGTGCTTCCAGGCCCTGCATCTCAGGGGCCCAAAGGTGGAAACCCCTGGGCCCTGCAGGGCTGGGATGGAGCTGGAGGGAGCTTGCTGCCCAGGTCCCCAAGAGCCCTCAGCACAGAGACAGGCATGGAGCAAGAGGTGTGAGGGTCTCAGAGCTGGGACGTGTGCCAGCCACAGTCAAAGAAAGCTTCATGGGGAAGGTAACCCTGCAAGAGGACTGGCATTTAAACCCATTGGGTCCAGAACGTGCCTGCCCCACCCGGTAGGTGAGGAAGGAGTCCCCTTTGCCCTTCTCTGCCTCTGGCAGCTGTCTGGACTCAGGTGACAGGGATCCTGGGACGCCTCGCTGGGTACCTGAGTGAGATGACTTGTGAAAGACAAACATTCCTGTCCTGCCAGGGCCTCGTCAACAAAGGAACAACAAATATTTGCACAACATCCTGGGGCTTCTGCAAGCAGTTCTCTGGTACATAGTCCCGACGGTTCTCACCTCGCCCAGGTGGTTAGTTTGCAAGAGGTGAGGCTGGGACTCTGCCAGCCCCCAAGGTCTCTGGAAACACAGACGCAGGGGCTTGGCTCTGCCTGGTGCCCATGAGCAGGACAGGGTGCCCCCCAATGGCTCCTAGCACAAGTGCTGTGGGTGAACTTGGGGTCTGGCAAGCTGGAAGCACTGAGCTGGAGATAGCACACTGCAGCCAGGAGGGCGGTGGGTGGGGGATCCCAGGTCCCCACTGCCTTGTCACCGCCCCCTCCATTCTCGGACCTCAGCTTCCCATCTAGCAACGGACGGCCTTCCTGGTGTTGAAGCAGCCGGGATGGCAGGCAGCCACGTGGAGCTCAGTCACCTTAGCTTTGGAGGTAAGGCACGCGGTCACCTCAGGCTCTACAAGTCACTCCTCTCTCTTGCTCCTGGGGATGAACTTGAGGTCCCCTCCATGTCCTGCTGTCCTGTGAGCTGTGGCTAGGCCTCACTGTGAGGCCCTGCACTGACCAGAGTCCGACAGGGGATTCTTGGCCATCATCTCCCTGGAAGCGTGTCCCGGGCTCTGTCCTGCAGAGCTGCTGAGGGGCTGAGCTGCCAAGCTTTCCGTCCGCACCATGGTGCCACCAGGACTGTGCTCCACTCTTCCTAGCTGTCACTAAACCTCTTAGCTTCCCATCGGCCCGAGGGCCTCTTGTTGCGAGAGGCTAATGCGCTGACAAAGTCCAGCATCCACAGGGTTAACGCGTCATAAATGACTTTTTAATAATTGCCACTTCAGTTATAGATTTAAACAGTGTTCCCCCTTCACCTCCCCTCCCGCCCCGAGTCTGCATCGAGTTTGGCTGGGCCTCAATCTTGGTGACCCTCCAGATTCCCATATTGCCATCCGAGGTCATCGTCCTATGGGTTGTGGTTTCCAATCTCTAGGACATAACGGCAGGAGAAAGAGGCGGCTGTCTGCTCCCATAAAGTTATAGCCTTGGCAACCTGAAGGGGCCGCCCTGCTCTGTCCAATAGCGCTGCGCAGCCTCTGCTGGGGCGGGGGCGGGGGGCTGCCCTGGGGAGGTGTGAACGGGGGAGGATGGGAGGGAGCTGGTGCCCCAGAGGACAGTCTGGCCCAGCAGGTGGTGTCTTCAGTCAATGTCCTGTGAGCTGTAGAAGTGGCGAAACCAGCCTGCAGGCCTGGAGCACAGCACATCCCTTGGTCCTGGGTCCCTGCACTGCGAACCTCCTGGACCTAGGAGAGGATCTGGGGGCCAAGATGAAGGGAGATCTCCGGGGGATGCTGGCTCCCCAGACACTGACAGGAGATAAGGGCCTTCCCGTAAGGCCAGAGCAAGAGAGCCTGAGGCGGACCTCTAACCACCTACACGTGAGAGAATAAAGCTGTTTGTGAAAGCCATCTGTTGGCGGCATCTCTGCGGTGGCTGCACCAGGCTACTGAGGTGCCTCCTGGAACAAACAGGGATTGAGCATGTAGGTCTCTGCTCCTGGGGAGTCGACATTCTAGCTATGCCGCAGTGTTGTTATGCACACAATCAATAGTAAACATGATACACATTTAATATTTAAACAGCTTGAGACATGCTTAATATGTAGATGGTCAGAAGGCACTGCTTAGATTTAATATGCAAACAATAAAGACAATAAATAGGTTACTACTGAAATAAATCATTGAAGGGATGAACACAACAAACGTGTCTTGTTCTGCTAATAACCATAGGATGCTTGGATCAATTTACACAGGCTGGGGTGTAAGGCACAGCTGGCGGAGGCAGGGGTGAGGGAAACACTTACCGTATATACTCGAATATAAGCCAACCCGAGTATAAGCCGAAGTACCTAATTATTACCTGGGAAATCAGAAAAACTGATTGACTTGAGTATAAGCCTAGGGTGGGAAATGCAGGATGTGAATTCACACAGAGACCAGAGGGGAGAGATGGAGCGCAGCCACAGACACATCCTTACCAGTTCAGCTGCCAGCATTTAAGTGAATCACTACGGGTGCTTCTGTGAATTGGAGCCGCCCACGTCATAGGACAGCTCTGATTGGTTAGATGTGAGTAAACAAACATTCAAAGCCCTGCAGTGTCAGCAGGGCTTTGAATGAACAATGGAGAAACGGCAATCACCCGTGACATGTTACATGTCGCCAGGGTACCACTGACCCGTGTATAAGCCGAACCCGTTTTTCGGCACATTTTTTGTGCTGAAAAATTCGGCTTATACACGAGTATATACAGCAATTAAAGCAAGCGGGGCTCTGGAGGTTCATCTGTGCACAGGCTTAGACCCTCTGAGCCTCTTTGACATGCTGTGACCGCGGTGGCCTCCCAGGGCTGACATCTGGAAGTCGACCTGCAGAGTGTCCGGCACACACTGTGTAGTCTTTGCCAGACCCCTGTGAGGACAGTTCTCCCTGCGGGGCCATTTCAAGTGGAGGACAGGGAAGCTTGGAGAGTTTGCAGCTTGCCCGGGTGGCCCAGCTGGAACGAGAAGCAGCAGGATGGGAGCAGGGCTTGCTCTGGACTCCCTGGAAGGACGACTGTTTCTATAGCCATCTGTCACACTGCAGGAGGGCAGGAGTCCCTGGTCCCCAGCCCCCAGCCCTCAGCCTCCCACCACCAGAGGAAGCCTCTGCTGATTGGAAGGCGTGGGGCTTGTCCCCAAGGGCACGCAGCCGGCCCGGGACGATCCCTGTTGAAGTATGGCCAGAATGCTAGAAGCAAGGGGTGTGAGCCTTCGTCTCACGTACTTTGCACATGGTGTCAGGAGAGACCCGTCCCCGGAGAAGGACAACATGCTTGGTAAAGTGGAGGGGCAGCGAAGGCGAGGAAAGCCCTTCACAAAATGGATTCGCACCGCACTGCAACAGCGGCTCACACGTGGGAGCGACTGTGCGCACGGCCCAGCACCTTGTGCAGGAGCTAGGTGGTGCCGTGGTGAAGCTCCTGCAGGGCTCCCGTTTGAGCTCACTGGCCACTCCACGGGAGAGAGAGCTGGCTGTCTGCTTCCAGACAGATGCAGACGCAGAAACCCCAGGGGACAGTTCTACCGTGTCCTGTGGGGTCACTGACTCAGTGTCAGTGGGTTTGGTTTGGGGTCCTGGTTTGAGCGCTGGGTGCCTGGGTCTTGGGAAGTCCCTCCAGTCTTGTAAACGAGCAAGTGGACACTCGCCAGGCAGAGTGGAGGTGGCCCAGGATCCTGCCCTGCAGGCTTCCCGTGGCTGAGCTCACGCTGTTCCTCCAGTGTTAGAGTTCCTCTCCGGTGACCCTTCTCTGGGGCGTCACCGCAGGCAGCAGAAGAGAAATCAGCATCTCTTTGGGGTACAAGAGACCTTGAAGATGTCCCCAGCCTTTGACCTCCCTCAGCCGTGTGGGTGAAGATTTCTGCAAAAAGGCATGCCCTGGCGCGCTCGTGGACGGTCCCACCAGAACCAAGACCATCATTGCGGGGCTTTAGTGAGATGAAGAAGAACACAAGATCGCCCGCTAAGGGAGAAAGGGCGGTGATGGCAACAGAGGCACAAATGTGCTGGAATCGTTCCATGGAGGGATTGTTATCAGAGCTGTTAGAGCCCCCAATAAAATGATTTTTAAAAATAGTCCCTCCAAAAAGACAACATGTACCCAATTTGTTGAAAATAATAGTGAATATGCATAGAAAAAAAAACACGGAGGGGATGCTAACCGCTTTTCTTTGGGCATAAAGTAATTTTGTTTTCATTTCCACATTTCCCTGTCATCCTCAGATTGAGTGCTATAATCAGAAGGTCAGTGACGTGGAAAACAATAAGCCAAAAGGGGTCTGCAGAGGGTGCTGGAATTTTCTGCGGTGGCTCGGTCGCCTTGGAGAAGGCCATGGGACCGCTCGCTCGGACCAGGTACAGGGGGTGGGGGCACCTGCTTTCAGCTCCTGCCCAGGACGCTCCTCTGCTGGACGCCTGACCTCCGGCCCGGGCCCTCCTCTGTCACTTCCGGTCTCTCCTCTGCCGCGTGCACCTGTCCACCTCTCCACGCTGCCTGCCGGTGATCTCTTCCAGGCCTGCTGGGGCCTCAGCTTCTTCTCTGTACCGCACTTGGACGGCGGAAACGCTTTGTGCGCTCTCCCGGGTCTGCATGCAATACCAAAGTGTGCCACACGAGGTCCACAGAGCCACGCTGGTGACTTCCAGCCCCGGCTAAACCCAAACCCAAACACTTATAAAAAACAGCCCATCAAAACCAAGCACTACCATCCAGTCGATGCCAGCTCATAGCGACCCTGGTGGGCGGAGTAGAGCTGCCCCTGGGGTTTCTGAGACGAACTCTTCACAGGAGTAGAAAGCCCCATCTTTCGAACTGCCCAGGGCTCCAAGGTGGGTAGGTCTTGCTGTTCCAGAATCCAGAGATGATAGGGGCCGGCCCCTGCTCTGCCACGCAAGTGGCATGGCATCTGGCCGTCCACCATTTCCTGCAGACTCTGGTTGAGGACGATGTCCATCATGCTGTTTTCAGCGGATGGTGTAAGTTCTGAAAATAATAATAATTTATCAGGGGCCCACGAGGGTGGGAGGGGACAGAAAGAAAATATTTTGAAAATGATGGCAAGAGAAGTACAAATGTATTTGATACAATTGATGTATGCATTGTTATAAGAGCTGTAAGAGCCCCCAATACAATGATTTATTAGTTAACATGTTGTTTCCCCCTCCTGGTCACCACTGCATCTCCGTTTGATGCTGTTTTTCAAATGGAACTTAAAAAGGGAGCTTAAAAACTCCCTCGGGTAGAAATCAGAAATTTAGAGGTGACCCCCAGAAACCTTTCCCCCTTTCCCTTTCAGGAAGTCCCTGCCACAAAGCCCTGGCCCTGCTCTCAGCCCAGAGGTCTGGTTGGGTCCAGGGACATTTCCAGACACCAGGGCCAAGTGTGAGCTTGGTCCTTCTTGGGACACCTGCCTTCCACAGAGCCACTGCTGCTTGGGCATGGGGAGCCCCCGGAGTTGCAAGGGTGTGGGGGTGCATGCTGGAGGTTGGGTGCTGCAGCCAAGAGCTGAATGCAGAGGTGGTTGGAGGGGAAGGGGCCAGAGCAGAGGCAGCGCTCCTCCAGGCCTGGATCCCTATCCATTGCCTGGAGTTTGCATCCTGGGGAGGTGTCGCCATGGCAGGGCCTGAGGCTGGAGGCAGGGTTCCAAGCCCCCCTCCAGAGCAGGCTCCCTGACATGCTGTGGGGAGCCTCTGCTTCCTCAGGTGTGTGTGTCTCCCCTGGTCTGCACTCAGTGCTCATGATGATGGCCTCAGGTCAAACAAACGAGATTGTGGGTCCAAGTTCTGTGTCTCTGTGGGTTCCAATGAGGAAGCAGGACAACTCTCCTTTTCCTGTAAGAACCCACCATGGGGGATGGCATCAGAACCTTGGCCTTGACAGGTTGTGGTGTAAAGAAACGCAGCATGCTCACTCAATGAGGGAACGTGTACACTAAATGCCTCCCGTCAACGCATTCCCGCAGTGTTTACCACACGAGATTAAAAGGAAACACAAATGTGTGGGACTGATACCAGGGCCCTGGGTGAGGCGTGGGGGTGGCACAGAGGGCTGGTGCCTGTGTCTCTGTGGGTTATGGAAGGCGTGGACTGTGCTGGCCCCTCTGCTCTTCAATGGCAATTGCTCCCGTTCTGTGAAAAGACAGAAGTGGCTGTGAGCTGGCTGGTGCCCAGTCTAGCCAGGACCCCATGTGGACAGCCTGGGCCAACTCCAGGTACCAATGCGAACTCTGCGGGACTTTTGCAAGTACTGCCCCCATGGTCTGGGAGGCTGGCTGCTCGGGCTATTTTCCTGACAAATGTGACATGAGTCACTTTTCAAACATGGGCAGACCATGTGGTCAAAGCTGGGTCCACCTGCTGTCCAGGGCTACCCTCCTGCTCACAGGTTGGCCCCCAAGGGCAAACCAGCCCAGAGCGGCCCTGGGTTTGAACACACAACTCGGCTTCCAGGAGCTGTCTGCTGAAGGCCGGAGCCTTTCCCACAACCTCCCTCTGCTGCAAAGGCTGCTTGCTCAGAGAGCCTCTCTCTCTAGGAGAGGCTGTTACATTGGCCAGATTCTTCTATGACATCATAGGCCCCACACAAGCCCAGGTCAAGAGGCAGGTGAGCCCTCCTTGTCCCCACAAAGCCTTTATTTCTTCGGACGCCATCTTGTCTGGGAACTGCCCACAGGGCCTGACTCCTCGGCGCTCAAGGACAGAGGCGCTGAAGTGCCCTGGACGTCTGACCAATGACGAGCCGGGGGGACAGCGGCCGTGGCTCGGCAGTGAGGCCTTCGAGTGGCTGCAGGTTGTGTTCCAAGACAGAAGGCGGAGGGCGAGATATTGTGTGGCCGTGAGCCTTTCTTTGCCTCAGAGAAACCCAGCTCCTCTTCCCCGCCCCCCCTCATTAATTGGCAGCAGATGAGAAAAAGAAAGCAGGCCAAAACAAAACCCCCAACCGAAGGCGGTCAGCTGGACTGAGTGTTTCTGAAAGGGAGAAGCAGCTTCAATTGTTCGCTGTCCAAGAAAGCACGAATGCCCACGGGCAGAGGAAATCACCACAATGGGCGGAAGGGGAGGGCGAGGTCCATAAATCCAGAGGAAAATCCTCCCGCAGCTCCCATCCTGTGAGCGGCTCCTCCGCTGGCAGCCAGGCCCAGGCCGGGCCTCTCCTGGAAACGTCCGGGAGATAAAGGACAGGGAAGGAGGGCGGCCCATGCCAGAGGGCAGGGGGGGCGGGGGTGTGTGCACAGGTCTGCAGGGAGCTTTGCCTCCAGAGAAGGGGCATGTGTTGCTGCTCCCAGCCTCGCCCCCATGACTTGTGTGCGCGTGCGCGCGCGCAGGTTCGGTCAGCCTGCTTGTGGGCGGGGACAGACGTGTGACATCGCCCTTCCTGCAGACACCCCCTGTCCCTGCCCTGGCACCTCTGTTCGGACCAAGTGCCAACTCCTCACTCATTTTCACGCTCACAAAAGGAAGGCATGGATCACTCCAAGTATTCTTGCCACGGAGGATGTCTTGGGAAATGCGATCCAGGCCAGAGGTCAGGATGGGCTTCTCCAGAGACTAGAGGCCGGCCAGGGCCAGGTGGACAGAGCACAAGCCCCTTTGCCCCACAGGCCTGCTAGGCTCACACTCTAGGGCCATGGACCCAGCCCGAGCTACAGCTGAGGGGACACTGCTGATCAGAAACCACTTCAAGAGGAACAGCGTCTGGTCCTGTCCTGCCCCGACTTGACAGGTGACCTGGCGACTCCCCTCCCTCTCGGGACCTGCATCTCCACATCCTAACAGTGACACTCGCTGCTCTCAGGTCAGGCCCAAGCCTGTGGGAGCTCTGACCCAATTCCCACTTGTGCAGGACTCGTCCCTTAACTTCTGGGCTGCTCAGACCAGCCGGGTGGGCGGGCACGCAGGACGCTGTGTGAGGATCGGCTCCCGGTCCCTCCGAGCCTGCAGAGATGAGAGCTGCACCCTCCTGCTGCTGCGGTTGATGTTCTGTTCTTCCATCCACACTGGATGGGGTAAGGACGGGGAACAGAGGGATTGGACTTCACCACCCTGTTAGATTTAGCTGGCTTCGAGGGAAGACTGCTGGCCCTTGGAGGGCAGGGGCAGACGGAGGTGCATGCACTTGCGTGCAGCTGGTTTCTGTGTGGCAGCCATGGGCATGACCTATGGGGCTCCAGGGGTCACAGAGCAGCGGGCAGCCAGCACAAGGCCTGTTTCATCCACTGATCTCAGCATGGCACCTCTTCTCTGGTTTCCTTCCCCACAGCCTCCCGGCATGGGGTGGGGCCAGGGAGGAAAACCCTGGTTATACACCAGAGGGCTGGTTACATGACTAAGAAGCCTGGCTGCACCTTCCTGCAGGTGGACACCCCCCTGGTGCTGTGGCCCCCCTGCTCAGCTCCTCCCAGGGCTGACACACACTGGTGCTCGAGCCTCAGAGGCCCAGTTGGGGACTGTCACATCCTGCCCTTGTCGCCATCCTATACCAGTCAGAAGACAATCTGGCCCGGGCCTGAGACCAGCGAGTCAGCAGCTGCCCCTCAGGGACCCTCTGCTGAGTGTGTATACGTAAAGAAAGGATAAGAATCTATATTAAATGACTATTTTATTTACACACCCTATTCATAAATAATCGAATCCTCTTTTGACTGCACAATGATTCCTGGAAGCTCTCCTACCGATTACATTGAGGGACTACAAGAAGACTGAGGGTTTATTCACACCTGCCTGTGCCCAGGTCCTTGCATGTGCTCAGACTCCCATGGGTGGACACAATCGCGCACATGCACATGCACACGGGGAGGGGCCCAGGCTCCCTCAGCACCAGCAGCTGACTCTGGGGGGCCTGCGGGCGCTGGTGGGAAGCTCTGCCCACACACAGGTGTCCCGCGGTGACAGCCGGAGAACAAAGTGACACAACCAGGCACTCCTGCCCCCGGAGCTGCTCTGCCTCTGGGCACCCGGGAAGGCCTCTCTTTGGATTTGCAAATGTTTTAATTCACAGAAAACTCAAGGAGGGGTGGGTGGGGCTGGGTGGCGCGTTCACCATCATTTCTGTCTTGGTCCGGGCCTTTGCCAGCCCCAGGCGTGGCAATAGCATTCGAGAGACATGCAGTGGTGGGCTAGTACCGTACACAGGACAGACTGGACACGCTGGCCGGGGTTGGGGAGCGCCCTTCCCCAAGTCTCGAGCTCTGTCCAAGCAGGCGGGGCTGGTCTGCTCACAGGGTCCGCACGGCCACAGGGTAGAGCAGGGACAGGTGCTCGGCCCCTTTGATGGGCAGCTTCCGGGTGGTGTAGTAATGGATGACTTCTGGGACACTGTCGAACGGGGGGCTGTTCTGACCCAGAACATATTTCTCTTTGGTTTGGGCCAGTTTCATGTGCATAAAACCCTGGTTGCTCCTGTGAACAGAACACAAAGATCCACTGAGATGTGTGGGATAACAGAGACCCAGGCGCCACAGTGATGTGAGGTCAGCTGACGGGCAGGGGACATGCCTCAGAGAGCTGCCCGATGTGGCTTTGACCAAGGCTGTACTGTGTGTTCACTCCCAGCCCCACTCCACTGGCACTGGCGGAGCTTGGGGCAGGTGGAGCGGCACTTCCACACCAGGACCAAGACCTGGGTCAGCTGAGCAGCTGCGCCCAGGGCCCTGCAGTTTCCAGGGTTCTGGCAGGGAGGAGCCTCCCGGGCTTCCTGAGGGAAGAACCACCCACCTGCTCCAGTGCTGCTCCTGATGCTGGAGCTGTCCCCAGGTGTGGAGCACCCACAACACTGTGACAAACGGGCAGAGCAAGGCCATTGCCGCTGCTCTCCCAAACCAGAAGCACCTGCTTCCACAGTATGGAGGGGCCACAGGAACTACAAGCCAGCCACTCAGGGACTACACTTCCCAGCCTCCCTTGCAGCCATGCAGTCACGTGACTAGTTTTGACCAATGGGACGTGGACAGGATGTGTACACTTTACCAGCTCTGCTCCACCACAGGCTCTCTTGCCCCTGCATGCTTCCCCTCTGGCTCAAGGAACCAGCCTTTGTGTTTCCTCTGCAGGAAGTGTCCCAGGGCTCCCATGGCAGTACCCCTTCCTGCCTGACTGCACAGAAGGTGCCCCCATCAGCACTAGCCTTCGGAATTGTAATAACTTGTCCATCTTCCCAGTTCTGACAGCTCCCCAGGCTGGCACTGGGCCCGGCTGGGAGGAGATCGCTGGATACATGCACAGGAGGCAGCGCTGGCCCTGCCTCAGCGTTGGGAACTGCCTTCCCTCCTGCCAGACCCAGAGGACCCCTCACCAACACCCACCTCCGCCTAGGCTCCTCTGTGCCTGTTCACTCAGCCCTACCCTAGTCTCACTCACTGACACTGGGTGTTGTGTGTAAACGGAGGATGATCACAGCAGGTCACCCCTGAAAGATGACTACACCATGCCATCCTATCAGTGTACCACTGCCAGAGCACCAAAAAATCCTGGCCTGGCAGGTGATGCGCAACCTTGGCCACCACCAGTCACCTCGTCTCAGACACATGCTGAGAACACACATGTGGCAGATGGTTATCGCTGTCGAAAATCTGGAACGTCAAATAACAGGAAAGTTGGTGTGTGAGGCAGGATGGGGTGTCCTGCTTGAGCTGGGATTTTGCTTCAATGCCTCAAATGTCAAGCTTGGTCCAGTCCGTTAATGCTGGTCACTGAGGGGCCCCTGCCCCCACCCCAGCGTCTGTCCCTGGGCTTTTGGGAGGCCCAGAGCACCCAGTGAATGGCCTGCAGTCTGAGCCTGAGCCCCCATCCCGCCGCTGCTGCTCCGGTAAGGGCTGTGGCCGCTTGGACACACTGCTCCCATCAGGCGGCTCCCTGAGCTCCACCCCCATCGCCCTGCACTGGCTCTATTGATGCGTTAATTTGGACTCTAGGACCATTTCCAAATGGACAGAACAAACACTTAATAAAGTGCAGGCAGAGAGCAATACATCTGCTCATAATAATGTATTTAGAGATGTCACCCTTGGCTTAAAGGAAATCATTTGGAGACCAATTATGTTTCAAGAGAGAATAATTCCTGTAAAGTATTGAAATTTAAATCAAGATTTTTTAAGGCTGGCCATGTTCTAATTACAGAGCCCGTGGCAGGTTCTGTGCCTCAGCAAAGGGTCATTTCATGGGAAGATTACTTCGCCGCCGCATCCTTGCTCAGGGAAAACTGACACCCACTGAGTGGAGGCCCATTGACCCACGCTGGGGAGCGCACAGGCTGCATTGACTTGGGAGGGGCTCTGACGGAGGCACCCCTGGAGACCCCTGGACTGTCAAGAGCAGAGCTCTGCTTCACATGGCTTCCGGGAAGGAGGTCACCAGGCCTTTCTTCTGAGGCACCCCCGGGTGAACCAGAACCCCTGACCTTTCTGTTAGCACCGAGCTCGCAGGCCAATGGCAGGAGCCGTGAAGGCTGTTCTTGGATGCTCCGGGACTTGGTGTGCCCGGGAGTGAGAACTCACTAGAATGGATCCCGAGTGTGACTCACAGCTCAGGCAGCCAGGCCAGTGTGACCAGCATGTCACTCCCCTGTGAGCGTCCTGCCCTGCGTCGTGGTTTTCACGGTTCTGTGACTGGGTGGGCATTGTGACAGGAGGTTCCTGCCAGCACCGCAGGCTGGAGGCTGGGGAGGGAGGATTTCATGTGTAGGGGGGGGTCAGAGAAAACAACTCACACAGGTTAATGAAGGCAAGCTTTCCACGTGATTTAGTTCTTTTAAAACATTCAGCAAGGAGAGCGGGCAGTGGTGGGCAGGGCCCGGGCTGTGGCTACACTCGACCTCCGTCTTGGCAGCACGGGTCTGGTGGGGTTGCTCAGCCGGTACTGTTCTTCCCTGACCCCCATGCTCACCTCTCCCAGCTGCACCCAGGGACCAGGCCTGTGGGGAAGGCTGGAGACCAAGGCAGAGTTGGGACCAGAACCAGGGTCCTGGAAGCCCCTTCCTCTTGGGTTCAAGCATTGTTCTGTGGGCTTCTGTGTCCCTACACTGCGGACCAGCAACTGGACGGCTTCTGAGGTCCAGGACCCAAGTTCTGGTCCCAGCTCTGGGGCCCATGCTCAAGGGCCCAGGCCTCCTGTCTCCGAGGCTGCCACCCCCCATAGCACCCACCTGGCAGACCCACCAGAAGACGACCCCAGGAATCAGTGGTCCTGGTGGCAAGTGTGGAAACCCTGTCACACAGGCCATGGTTTCCAAGTCTCTGCCAACCCTCAGTCAGTGTGATGGCCAGTAAGTAGAGCTCTGTTAGCAGACCCAGTCCCACCCCCCACTGGCTACAAGGCCCTGTGAGTAGGAATGGCTGTGGTGACTCTCCCCCCACTCAGAAAGTACCCTGCAGCGGGAAGGTGAGGGGTGCTGGAGCTGCCCTGCTGGGGTATGCTTGGAGCGACAAGATGGGGACCACCCTGGTGGTCCAGCCACCAGTGCAGCCACCTGGTGTCCTGGGAGGGAACTAAGGCTGGAGGAGGGACCACCCTGGCCCAGGGCACACAGTAGCAGCCAACCTAGGGTCCATGTGTCTGGGGCTGGGTGGGCCTCAGATGCCCCCGCCCAGGCAGCCTGTGCAGCACCGGCGACATCATCACTTCTGGGAGGGAAGGCCTCAGTCCCCAGGGAGCTCCGACAGGTGTGTCAGCCCATCACTGGATAGGACATCTCGTGAGGTCACAGTCACAATCAGGGGTGCCTCTGGCAGTGTCCTGAGGGCTCTTGTTTGGGGGAAGAGGTCGGGGTGCTGGGGCTGTCCCAGGCTTGGGACAGCTCACTGTCATCTCAGAAGGTCCTCCAGATCCCTGGGATTATGAAACATGCTGGGGGCGTGGGGCCCAGAAACAGCCCCGCCTCAAGACCTCGGCTTTAATCAAATGACACTCAGCCTGCAGCTGCGGCCGACTGGGCTGCGTGCAGGGGTGGGGGTGCCTCACCTCTCCCTTTTAGACCTAATTGCTTGATGCATATTTCATGAAGGATCCAGGGTAATAGTTATGTTAAATCGCTCCTTTTCATGATGAAATGACTTAAAAAATACTTGCATACAATATTTATGGGAGAAGGCGAGGAACAGGCCCAGAGGGAGCTGTGGGTAGGACCCCATAGAAGAGTCAGTGGGAGGAGGAGGTTTCTGGGACATGTTGGCTAACAGGTGCGGGGTGAGGGGGGGCTGTTCACCACAGACATCGTTGACCTGAAACCTGCCGGGGTGGCAGGCAGCTACCTCATCCAAGTTGCAAAGCAGCACTGCCAATGAAGGACAGCCACTGCTGCTTGCAGATAGGGAAACTGAGGCTCGGAGAGTGAGGTGTCTGTCCCATGGGATGAGGGTCAGTCAGGATTTGAACCTATGTCTACTTAAGTCCTGGGAGTTCCCACCAGCCTGCCTCTGGGTGATCCTGGCCTGAGGGGCAGCCTCCCCAAGGCTCTGGGGGCTCTGGAGCTGTTCCCAGATGGCCCGGCCAGTTCCCGTAGGGTCTTCGCACATCCCTGCTGCATGGCAGGCTCTGTCTCTGAGGGGACTTGATAAGGCCCCAACCCTCAGCCACAACTGCCTCCGGGTGCTGACCCTTCTTCTCTGCATTTGCTGTAATCACACAGCCAGCAGTGACCCAGGGAGGGCCTGTCCCGCCCCGCCAGCGAAGCGAGGCCCAGTGTGCAGGGTCGTGAGCTCTGTGGTGGGCAGAGGCCACTGGGTGCTCAGTCTGAGGAGCTGCTTGGTCCAGGCAGTACTGGTCGTGGGGAGAGCCAGTGAGGATGGGCCGAGGGGCCCCATGAGGGCAGAGCCCTGAGAGCTTCCATGGGGTCACTGTGGCAAGGAGGGGGACCACAGGGACACCAGTGCTTTCCGAGCCGCTGCCTGTGGAGATGGTTACACTGCAATGCCCTCTCCCACCTGGCCTCCTGAAATGGACGGCCTCCAGGACTGTGGTGCAGACTAACACCCATGTGCAAATGCTGTTAACTCCTGGCGCAGACTACTTGACACAGGCCCCAGGCACTTCTCAAGCTCTAAGTAGGGCGGGGGGGGGGGGGGGGTGTAAATCTCGACAAAAAGTCACCTGCAGGCACAAGAAGAGATGCCAGACGCTTGCCCGTGAACACTGCACCGCAGGTAGGTCAAATCAAACCTATTTTGGTCAATTTTCTCAGGAGAGAGCAAAGCATTGCTAACATGAGGTTTCTTATAATCAAGCCTGAGAGTATAGGGAGTGAGTCTCCCATCACTGGGGGAATGTAAACAAGAGGCACTGGTGCTCTGGTCTGCTCCTCAGGCTCAGCTAACTAGACATGTAAACAGCAAGCAGCGGTGGAATCTGAGATGGGTGAGGTTTGAAATGCTGACAGAGCCACTGGGTGATGGGCAGAGGGTCTAGTACATGGGTCCTCAAACTTTTTAAACGGGGGGCCAGTTCATTGTCCCCCAGACCATTGAAGGGCCAGACTACAGTTTTTAAAAAAATTATGAACAAATTCCTATGCAGCAGGACAGGCAGCGGAGGCAAAAACACCCAGTGGGCCGGATAAATGTCCTCGGCAGGTTACGTGTGGCCTGCAGGTCGTAGTTTGAGGACCCCTGAATAGTGCTTTTATCTCTGAGAACCTTTCTAGAAACACAAAGTCCTATGCGTGTCCTAGATGTGCCGCCAGCTCGATGCGACTATACCCTGGAAAAAGATGCCACTGGATTTGAACTCTGACCCCACTGATGTCATTTGCTGCACAAGCCCCCTCCCTCACTGGGGCTGTGTCTCCAACTGAAAAAAGATGAAGGGTCTTATGCTGAAGTTCTCAACTCAGTGAGGGGCACCTCAGAGAGGTGTGGGTCACCCAGCTCCAGCCCGGGGGTGAGGCAGAGCAAGTGTGATGTGATAGGTCGCTCGGACACGGCCTTTCACCGTCCACAAAGATCGGGTGGGGTTATGGAAACAAGGTGCTTGTGGCCCAGAGTTGGACCAACACAGCAAGAAGCAGTACAGACACAGAACCTGGGAACCAGTGTGAGGTGTATGGTGGGCTCCTGGCTCAGAGGGGGAGAAAGCCGGGTGCCTCTGGCTATGAAGTTTGCTGACAGAGTGAGGTGCCTCTGGCCACTTATTGGTAATGCTTGCTTGGGCAGGGCAGAAGCCAGGCTGGCCCAAGAGGCCTGAGGGTCCAAGGGCCAGAGAGAGATCTGCCTGCAGGCACAACTGCATGACTAAAGAACTGTATCCTGACTCATTCCTGATCCTGAATGGTAACTAGTTATCTCCCTAATAAATCCCACTTGCAGTTAAGTTGTGTGGAACTGTTGCAACAGTGTGCGACAAACCGTACAAGCCAGCAGGGAGTGTAGGAGGGGGGGCTGGCTGGTGCAGGAAGTGGTAAACAGGTTGGCAGGAGTCATTGTTGGACCTGTGCTTCTGCTGAAGGAGCTCCTTTACCCCCCTCACACCAAGGGAAGGAGGGCTTAGCACTGACCACAGTGTGTCCCTGGGCTGAGCATGGCACAACAGAGCAGGCTTTCTAGTGATGGCCACTGGGGCTGGGCAGAAACTATTCTGGCCAAGGTGTCCTCTTCTGTGGAGGGCCTGCCCCCACTGACCCACCTTCTTCTTAGCACAGTGATTCTCCACTGGGGCGATTTTGCCACCCAGCCATCACCAGGCAGCATCTGGATTCCAGGGTGCCCCTGGCATCTACTGGGTGGAGGCAGCCCTACCACAAAGAAGACCCCTGGGCTTCTGTGGAGCCAGAAGCGGCTTCTAATAGGTCCTCTGTAAGATGCTGACACATCCAAGCCTGAGGACCACCAACCTACTTCCAGCAGATGATGGAAACTGCTCCATTACTGACAATATTTAGTGTCCAGCCTTTGTTTGTTACCTTCCGTGTTGGGGAGCTCACTACCCACCAAGGCAACCCTTTTCAATCTTAGACAGCTCTGTCTGTGGGCAAGTTCCTTCACATCTGGGTTACCCATGTCGGCCCAGGCCGCCCCCCACCGCCAGGGCCCCTGAGACATGGCAGCAGCCGGGAGGGGAGGCTGATCCTCCCCAGATGAGCTCACGGGGCAGTCTCTCTCCTGTCCTGCCCCCTCCTGGTTGTCAGTGTCTTCTGATGAGCCTCTGTCCAGCTCTGTCTACCAAGACCATCAGTCTTGTGTTCTGGACACAATGCCTGTCAGTGTGTGCACACCAAACTCTCTGCTGACCTGTCCTCAGAGGCTTGTTACCCCCCCCCCCCCAAAGCTCACCGCCAAAGACCCTATTGTCATTCACGTGTGACTGGGCGCATACAGCACTCACCCCATGACCCAAACTGAAGGGACACTGGTATGGCGACATCCAGAAATATAGCCCCGCGGGCTCTGTCCCCACTTGGGAGGTTTGGGGATGCAGTGTTGAAAGGTCACAGCCAGCCCGTGGTCATTGGGCTCTGGGGGACATCCCTAGGGCAGGGCATGTAGCCCAACAGCCTCCTGACAAGCTCTTTCCACAGGGCAGTTTTGTCAGAATGAAAGCTCAGGATGAAATTGATTTCTGCCCTGATACACAACAAAGCTTCCGTTCTAGTCTCTGGCTCGGGTTTGACCACATTAATTATTGGTTTGTTCAGCATGGCTGCAAGTAATTGGGTTCCAAAAAAAGTTACTCACTCTCAGAGCGCATTGCTTCTTAAGGACACAACCCCCGCCAAGAGCGAGATGGCCCAGTTTCTTTGTAGAGGAGGTTGGGGGAGGTTCACCGTGGAACTCTTCAGGGCCGGGAAAGGCATTTTATTCTCTTAAAGCCTTGAACTCCCGCAGAACCGCGAGGCTCTTGGGGGTTCCAGCGTCTGCTGTCCTGCCCACAGTGTGGTCTGCACAATTCTTCCTGCCTCTGTAGCCCCTTCAAATTAGTGTCAAACCCCAGTGTTGGGGACTGCAGAGCTCACCAGCTCAGGGACTAGCGCATCTCTTACTGGGCAGCTGTGCTGGGAGCAGTGGGCTCAGGCCAATTCTTCGAGCACACTATTCACTATTTGCAAGTTGGGAGAAGGGGACGCATGTGGGATGGGGTGGGAGGGGCAGCATAAAACTGGGAAGTTGGGATGCTGGCATAGCCCTGGGCCAGGCCCCCCACTCTGTACTCCTCTCCTGGGGTGATGTGGGGTTTGCAGAGAGGGAGATAGCTGACTTACAAAGCACAGCCCACCCTCCTCACTCTCCCAGCGCCCCTTGGGCAGAGGGGTACAAGAGGGCCTGAAACGGGTCAGCCACGACCTTGCCCAGTCTCTCTGCTGGCCCTCGCACCGGAAAATGTCAAGGAGAGCCAAGACCAGAACCGGGTCTCGGACACCACAGCCAACAAACGCCCTACTCTGCCACGTTTAAAAAAAAAAAAATCCTATTGTGAAGAGAAGACTGAGGAAAACTTAGCAACACAAATAAGCAAAATGAAGACAAAAATCTCCAAATCTCCCGTCATTTCACCCCCTACCCCCACCCCGGGAAAGCTGTGAATCACAAGCTGGCCTGGTGCCTTCTGGTAATTTCCAGCCACACGCACACAGGTGGCACACAGAACTGGACGGGATGTGGTGACAGGATTTTATGACAACCCTGTCTCATTCTGAGGTTCTATGGGATTATTTTTCTCCTGAATGTAATCCCCAGATGCTTCATGATACCCCCTACGTGCCAGGCCTTCTGATGATCAGAAAGACACCCCCAAGGAAGCCCCTAGCCAAAGGTACGTGGTAGGTACCAAATCATTTCAGACCACAGCTCTGAAGGCCAAGGTCAGCAGTCTCAGGCTATGCGAGGGCTCATTTAGAAAGCAGGGTGCTGTAGTTTATGCTGGATGTGAAAACTGGATGACATTTTACAAACAGAGGGGACAATGGGAACTACAGGTTGGAACCAGGATGGAGAGGGGACATGGCAGAGCCCCTTCCCATCTTAAACCTAACCATTGCGTATTTGCTGCAGATCAGTCTCCGATTATGTCCCAGGTTTCTCTTCTCAAAATCTTACCCTTCAAGCCTCTGTATAAATGCCACCTCCTCCAGGAAGCCTTCTAAGACGCCACAGCCCAATTCCCTCCTTCCCTCTCAAGTCCCAGCTACCTCCTTGCCCAAAGTTCGGGCTCCTTAATGGTCGCCATCCCCCCACCAGCTGGAGGTTGGGCCACAGTACAAGCATGACAGCTGTGCCGCCCAACAAGTCTGTGCTGAGAATGTGGCAGGCTGGTCCCCAAGGCACCAGGGGCTAAGAGCAGGGGGTAGATTTTCAAAGGGAATACAGGGGAGGGTAAAAATGGTTCTAATTAAAGCAATTCTAATAAGTCGACTTTGCCAAGCCCAATTGTTTCTGATGTGTCTCTTGGGTGAAGTACTCTTAAACAAACAGCACAAACAGGAAAAGTGGCAGCCCCCCACTCCCATCTGGAAGTGTGGTGGAGGCTGCTCTCGGGGGGGGGGTCTGGGGTCCAGCCCAGGGGCACTGGCAAGGGGCACGGTGCCTGCGTGTGTGCACCAAGCTCACCACCCAGAAAAGTACCATGCCTATGGCATTGGTACTTGAACTGTTGGAACAAGGACAAAGGCTACGAAATCTGACATCTGACTTTCTAAATCTGCCTCCAATACTCGACAGATGGGCGGGAAGTCGGGGAAGGAATGAAAGTGCCTGTGGAGCTCTGAAGCCCCGGTGGGAGCTGGGGCGCTTGGACACCACCGCCAAACTCACGACAGCTGACTGGCTAAGCCATGCCCCCTCCCAGCTCTTCTGTGCCCGCAGGTCCAGGGATAGTCCAGCCCTGCATCTTGGGCCTTTCCCTTTGTGGGGTGGACCCTTCCACGGGTCTATGGTGGGTGCCAGTCAGAGTTTCTCTGAGACCTTTGAGGTGGTCACCCAGCTGTCAGCAATAGTGGACCAGACCTCGCCAACACCTTGGGAGGGTGACCCGAGGCCTTCACATTGACAGAGTGTCCCTGAGCATCAGGGCTGAGCGGCAGTCAAGGCTCACTGTCCAGTGCCTCACTGAGCGACCCCTAGCCCCAAGGGAACAGTGGGTTGAGAGGCCTGCCTGGCCCTGGGCCCCGGCAGCAACCTGCACACCCTTCCCTCAAGTCTGGAGGGCAAAAGCGGGGTGGTGGTGGTGCGGGAAGTGTGCTCAAGAGTGAGCAAACAAATCAAAGCCTGGCCCGGACGTCCTAGCTAATTAGTTAGAGGTAAAGCCAGGATTTGAACCAGGGTCTCTGGGCCCAAGGGCTCTTTCTCCACTCATACCGCCAGGTCCCAGATCAGCAGGGGCAGTGGTGGAGCCTAGCAGTGGTCCCATGTGAACAGGGAGGGCAGGTGCTTGGGGAGGCCTTACCAGCGGTGGGAACAGGAGGGCGTGGTTGGTTTGGTAACAGGGAGCCAGGGCCCAGTAATTTGGAATAAAAGGAAATGCCTTGAATATTCCTGTGTCCTCTTGAGGGCCCACACTTCCTTCCTGTGAGGCATCTGTGCATCTTCAAGTTCACGGTACCCCTGTCCCCTGTGAAGCGTGAGCAGGGCCTCCGTTTGGCCTGCAGCGTTCACTCCCACCTGCGGCAGTTCCTCATGCCTTTGTAGACGGAGAGATGCTGCACGTCAATTGGACAGCAAGTCCACTTCCCTCAGCTCAAATGCAGCCAGATGATAGGGTCTGGCCTGGAATCGGGAGGCAGCTGAGCCCGGCACCTTTCTGGGCCTCAATTTCCCCACTTGTATAGGCTATTAACAGGTGATGGGACAAGGTGTGTTTCTGTCCTCTAAATCACAGGCTCTCTACCGAGCGCTATTCCCAGAGCAGCTTGCTGCACCCATGTTGCAGTGCGAGATGACGAGGGACCCAGAACAAACTCGGGGTGGGGAGGGGGTGGGTGGCATGCTTGACTTATGGTGGCTGGAGATGCAGAAGGGGACAAAAAGAATGCCTGCTGAGGTCAACATCATCTCCAGCTACTGGGAGATCAGAGCCGGTGAACGACTTACCAAGGTCCCACTCACTGCCAAAAAGGGACCCTGTGGCTCTACATTTGGGTCCTGGGGACTCTTAGAGCAGTAACCCACCGCTGTGAAGGATGTGGGTGTGGGACTGAGGTCTCCAAGTCAGACCCAGGGCGGCCCAGAGCAAGCCCCCAGCAACCTGCGGCTCTGGAAGTTCAAGAGGAAGACAGCAGGCCCCAGGAATGCACTTTCACTGGGGTGGGGGGAGGAGGCAGGAAGGGGGCCCACAAGCTAAGGCAGTTCACGTGCATTCTCTCAACATGAAGCCACCAGCCCATTTTGCAGGCAGGAAATCCAAGGCCCAGAAGTTCATTTGCTTTTTCCAAGTCTACTCTGCTAGTAAGTGGTGAAGCTGGGGCTCAAGAGCTCAAGCCAGCCTGACCTGGCAGCTGGGTCTCCATTGCGGCCTCTATCCGGGGTGGTGGGGTATTGGTGAGGGGGTATTTTGGAAATTGTGGATGAGAAAGCTATTTCCTCGTGTGTGTGCGTGTCCAAGAACAGCATGGCTGTGCCATTACATCACTGGCCAGCCTTCTTGGAGGCTCCACTGCCACGCAGGGGCAGGGCTGGGAAAGAGGCTGGCACTGCAGTGCAGGCGCCCGGCCGGAGGGTGTGCTGGGCAAGGAGGGAGTGCAGCCATTCATTCAGCAGCCCTGCTGAGGGCTGAGGCTGCTCGGCTCACTTATGGCCCTGGGGCATCAGGGAAGCTATCAGGGGCTCAGGGCCTCAGATGTACCCCCATCAGGGGATGAGAAGGCTGCTCCCTGATAGCACCGCCTGATAGACGGTGGTGAACAGCCAGTCCCACCCCCTTCCCATCCTGTGAACCTTTATTATTTCTTGCTCCTGGCTGTCAGCAGCAACAAACTAAGATTAATCACTTGCCTGGCCTGCCTGGACCCAGACATGCCCACTGTTTGAAAACTCTCTCTCACTCTATAAATCACTGGCGGGGGGGGGGGGGAAGAGGAAAGAAAAACAACCTCAGCTCCTATGCCCCCTCACCTTGCCTGGCCCAGTGCCTCCTGGAATGCAGCCCATCAGCCCCCTTCTTCCCCTACCTCCACTGGGGCCCCAAGCAGCATCGGCTGGGTAAAACTGGGTGCCCACCAGTCAATACTCCCCCTGCCGGTTCTAAGCAGACACACATGGGCACTATGGGGCAACTTGACAGAAACCCTGAAACAGGTAGCCAGCACCCCAAACCCTCATCATACAGGTAGAAGATCCAGCAGACACTGCTCAGATGCACTCCAAGGTGCCTGCTAGAGGTCCAGGGAGCTGGGAGGGGCAGGACCAGCACCTGCCCGGCACCTGATGTGTGCAGGGCTCACTTAGCAAGCTGCGTTACTTGTCACAACAGCCCAGAAAAAGGATTCTGCCGGTCCCGCAGGGTGAAGCCAAGTCCCCTGGCCTGGTCACTCCCAGGCCCAGGAGAGGGCTTTCTTACTGCTCTTGTCCAAGCTCGGCTCTGGGCCCTCCTCTGGGCCATTCGAGCCCCGCTGCCCTCTCCGCCCTCACCCTCCACGCCCTGCAACACCCCTTTGCAGGGCCCTTTCCTGGCTTGGGGCCTTGGTGCTGCTGAGTGCTGGTTCCGAGAGAGGCTGGGGAGCTGAGCAGAACTCCCTGGGGAGCCCAGTCACAGTCTCCTGGGCTGCACACTGTAAAGAGCAGCCCTAACCCACTTTCCATTAGCACGAGAGTCCCAGTGTGCCGGTACTGAAGGCCAGAGTCACCACCCCATGGGAACAGACCAAGGCTCCCAAGTCAGTGAAGCCAGTTTGCCTGCAGGGGCCTCTGGGGATTTCAAAAGAGGTGGACAGGGCCATGCCCTACAATAGCTCGCCCTCCCTGGCTGTGGTTTCTGCCAAGGCCGAGTACCACTCGCCTCAGCCCCTCTGGGCGCCTGTCTGAGCACTCTCCCTCTCCTGGTGCAGACCCCTCTGTAAAAAGTCATGAGGCTAGACCTCGTGCAGAGCCCTCCACGGCCCACAGGCCCGAAGAGTCCTTTTATGAGACTTCTCAAGGATCTCGCTTCTTTCTCCCATGGCCCGCCTCTCCAAAGACAGGAAACCGTCTCAGGAGTTTGACATGTTTTGCCAACTTCTTTCTAAAGGCTGAGGTCAGAATTATGGCACCCAGGGGCCAGTGCTGGGTGCCTTTAGTGACAGCCCCCACAGTGGGAAGCAGCCACTAGCGCTAATGCCAGCTGGACAACCTTAGGCCAGTCATAAGTCCCCTCTGGGTCTTGTCTCCATCTGTGCAGTTCAGGGACAGAGCACAGGTGACATCTGTGATCTTCTAACTGGATGTCAGGAAGCCTTGAAGGGTGGGGGCAGGTTTTGGGCAGGGACTCAGCTCCCACACCTGAGGGGAAAGAGGGGGGCTCCTCCTGCCCTCATCATGTGCTCCAGGTCACATGTGCAAACTGAAGTGCAGTGGACAGATGTAAAGGGGGTTCAAATGTGGGCTGGGTCCCTGTGCTCAAACTGTGTCTCCCTGCCCCCCCCCCCCATGTGGGTCACTCAAGACTTGCTAAGCCTCTCCCACATCTTGTCATTGTTGCAAGCCCCCCTCCCGAGATGTACCCCCTTAGCCATCTCTGCCTGGAGACCCTGTCCCCTCTGTAAGGCCCATGAACACCTCCTTCTGGCAGCTTCACCACCCACCCACACACTCACCCCCGGCACTCCCCCTCTGAAACCCAGTGCACAGGCTGGTACAGGGGGCTGAGAAAAACGCTGAAGGAAGCGTGGCCAAGCCCAAGCTGCTTCTCACACACCAGGGGCCAGAGGCGGCATGGCAGCATAGCTGGAATTCCCGCATCTGTCTGCGCCAGGCAGTGCCACCCAGCCCCATGGATGGTGGCGGCCGGCAAAGGCGGGGCCAGCCTCAGTAAAGGGACAGTCAGGGTGGTCATGGGACTGGTCAATGGGAACAGGACTGTGAGGAGGCAAGCCCACTTCTCCTTCTTCAGTCTGATGCCCCAGTCCCAGTCCCAGTTCAGCCCAATCCAGTGGCCCCTGCCCGGCTTGGCCTCTCTAAGGGCAAGAAGGTCAGGTGAGGTTCCTGGGGGTAGGGGTTGGGGTGAGTATGCAGAACGCTGAGTGTCCGGATCCTACAAGTGAGACTAATACCCAAGTCACACCACTGGTTTGCAGACTTGGCAGGACCCTGCACCAGACAGCTGGGTTTTCCCCCTGGGTCCTGGCAGACTCCAGGGTGGTGTTCCTTAGTCCCCCTCCCCTGGCTGGGAGCACTGGAAGGCAGAGGGCGGCTTAGCTCACAGAAGGGGCAAAATGGGACATCAGGGGCAATGGCAGCCTTCAAATCCATCAATTACCACCCCCTAGGGAGGCACGGACGATGTGTCCACCGTGAGCAGTAAGAGAGACTCCAGCCCATAGCTCTGAGATTGAGCTTCAATCAGACTGCAAGGCCGGCTGGCCATGGGGTGAGAGGCAGGCCACCATTACTGAGGGCCCTGCTGCCTGCAGCCAGAACGTCTGTCAGCCGCCCCTCCAAGGTGGTCCTACTGACCAAGGAATGGCACAAAGCAGGGGTGGACAGGGAGCTGGCCTCTGGGGCTGTGACAGGAGCCTGCAGAGCACCCTGGGCGCGGCCCCTCTGCAACTGCCCCTTGGTGAAGCCTGTGCCTGGCTCACTCCAGCACTCAGCAAACTGTCTGCAGCAGGCCAGGCTGCCGGAGCCACTGCAGGGCCTCACAGCACTTCCTCAGGGACAGGGGCCTGGTCCTCAATGCTCTGAGTGGACTATGCTGACCAAGGGCCTGTGTTTACCCCCTACCCTGGCACCAATTGTCCTTGGGAGATCCTGCCTTCTCTGGCCTCGTCTTCCTAGCCATAAGATGAGTTTTACACACTCTCTCTGGTCCCATTTGCTAAGCCTAGGCCCGTCCATCCTATGGGTCAGGAAGGCCAAAGGCTAAGAAAGCGGCCACAAGCACATATACCAGCAGAGACCTTCCCACACCAGTGCCACCTGCAAGGCTGGGCCAGCTGGCCTCCAGTGTTGCCTGGACCCCCCCTTGAGCCTCAGTTTCCTCGTCTGGACAGTGGAGAGAATCCAGTCCTCACCAGGGGAGTGGGGAGGGGCAAGGTCTACCACACCATCTTAAACACACAGCCAATACAGAAGCCATTCTTGGTCACTTAAATGGGAATCCTCGCTGAAAACAACCCCCCCCTCTAAAACCTCCTGGATCCCAGGGGAGGCAGGGGCGGCAGCAGTGGCGGTGGGAGGCACACTCACCTCAGGGAGAGGGAGTAGTCGTGCTTGCTCGTCTGGCTGTCCCGCACCAGGTAGCTGCACTCCTTGCAGAGGCGCAGCAGGTTCTCGGCATCACTCCTGCTGATGGCTCCATGATACCATCTGGGGGAAAGCGGGAGAGGGGTCAGCACCAGCAGGGCGGCTGGCCCATAGCCCAGACACCCTAGGCCTGCCCCTCCCAGACTGGCTGAGCAGCTGCCCCTGAGCAGGAAGAGGCTGAAGCTGCACACAACCATGCAGTCCCTGCTGTGTAGGCAGCCCCCCAAGGACCCCCTTCGATTCCCTGGCTGAAGGCCCACAGGATACGGGAGCGAGCCTCTGTTGTGGCTGTGTGCAGCTAGCCCCTGGTATGACAAGAGGTGGCTGCTGCCCCGACTGGGTGACCCTCGAGGGCAGGGACTTCCACGCTGTGACCTCCACGGAGGCAGGTGCCACATCTCTCTCCCACAGAGCAGCCGGGGAGCTCAGAGTGCTGAGCCACCATGCCACCAGGGCCCCCATCTAATTGTAACCTGAAAACCAACAAACCCCAGCTTTGCTGTCACTGAGAGAGCAGCACGATCTGCTGCCCAACGGGAATGTGACCAAGCCACTCACTGTAGAGCTGGACACCCGCAGGGAGTGATTGCGGGGCACGGGGTCACCTTCCTCTGGAAACTGCTGTAGACACAGAGAGACAGTGACATGGGGGGTGTGTACTGAAACTGCTTCAGGGACACTAAAGCCTGGGCATGTGCTAGAAAGGACAGGCCACTGCAATCCAAGGCGGAGGGGAGAGAGACCAGAACTTGGGGAAAACTGCTTTCCAGTACTCGTAACGACTCTCCAGGACAGGGTAGAACTGCCCTTGTAGGTTTCTGAGACTGTCAATCTTTACTGCAGTAGAAAGCTTCATCTTTCTCCCTAGGAGTGGCTGATGGATTTGAACTGCTGACTTTGTGGTTAACAGCCCACACGTAGGAATGGACTCGTTGGCAGGGAGTTTGGTTTTTGAGTTTCTGACTCTCCAAGAAATTTCACCTTTCAATGGGCTGGCAAAAATGTCGTTTCATACAGAAAATAAGTTGGGGCACTGAAGCTGAGCGGTCCTCAGAGAACAGCCCAGAAGGGCTCTCGAGGGAAGTGCCCTGGAGTGCGGCAGTAAATCCAGGGGAGGTGGTAGAGGTGGGCTCCTTGGGGCCTGTTATGAATAATCCCTGGTGGGGAAGCAGAATCTGGTTTCTGGTTCCTTCCTCGGCTGCCTGGCTACCACACACAGAGAAGGGCCAGGATGTGGGGTCAAAGGAGAGCTAAGCAGAGGGGTTACTGGTAGTTCTGTGGGGCTAGCCATCAGCCACTGGGCCTGAGCAGAATGTATCTGTTGGAAGAAGCCAGGCAGGAGGTTCCCAAAAGAAAATGCTGGGCTGGACCACAAGCAGCTGGCCAGAGCAGTGGCTCAGTGACTGTTCACCAAGTATGATGTCCTTGTTCCCACAGGATGAAGAGCTGGAAGCACCAAGGCAGTGACACGTGGCATGCAGCAGAGCTGCTAAGTGACTAAGGTGGAAGGCAGGAGTGATGTCACAGTGGTTAAGTGCTTGGCTGCTCACAGTGGTTCGAACCTGCAGCCACTCTGCGAGAGAAAGTGGTGGCAGTCTGCTCTGTCAGGATGACAGTCTTGGAAACACTATGGGGCAGTTCTACTATAGGATTGCTGGGAACTGGGCCATCTTGATGAGAAGGGGTCTAGGGTGGGAGGAGGTGACTACATTAGAAGAAATTGGGGGAGGGGGGTTCTCTAAAGAGATGACAGTATGTGACCCGAGACCTGTAATGGTGTGGAGCCAGTCACCAGTTAAAGTTTTTCTGCAGATCAAACATAATGTGCCAAGGTCCAGGGGTAGGCACGAACTTGGGTTGTATACAGAGCAGAAGGTTTGCAAGAACGGCCTGAGTGTGGGCTGCAGAGCCTGGTGAAGGCACAGCAAGAGGCAGAGTCCGGGGCCCAGGGGCGCTGTGGGATCTTATTCTAAGCATAGCGGGGGTCCATGAGGAGTTCTGAATAAGGATGCGACTCATTCTTCATGACCTTATTAAAGACCAACCAGGGGCTAGAGGGACAATGAGGACACCAGGTAGGAGGCTGCTGCATGGTCCACATGGAGGGGGATTCTGGCTGTATCTGGAGAAGCGCTGGCAGGGCATGTTGACAGTTGTGGGTGTGAGGTGAAAAGATGGAAGGAGCCCCCAGGCAGATGCGATGCTGTCCTGAGCTGTGGGCATAGGGGGAGCAGTGGGTTTAGAGGAAAGGGCCGGGAACCCACGAGGACAGACAGGCCCCACCTTCAGCCAGGTGGACATGCCAAGCAGCAGCTGGATGTAGAGGTGGGGTCCCTGGGAGCAGTGTGGGCCTGTAGTTGGACACGCGGCCCTGGAAGTTCCACCTCAGGTCTAGCAGAGGAGGAGGAGCCAGCACAGTATCGGCCAGGGGAGCAGAGCAGGAAACAGGTGTGGTGGGAGAGGAACGAGTGGAGGAGAGGGCAGGCAGAGAACAAAGCTGAAGCTCAAGAATGTGCTCATTCACCCCATAGTTACTTACTGAGCACCTCTTAGGGGCTGTCAGAGCCCTGGAAGAGTTGGGCTGCTAAGTGCAAGGTTGGTGGTTCAAACTCAGCAGCTAGCTGCTCCAAGGGAGAATGATGAGGCTTATGTATGGGTTTCCAGTCTCAGAAACCCTAAGGAGCATTTCTGTTTCACAGGGTCACTAGAGTGGAATCGACTAGATGGCAGTGGATTTGTCCGTTGTCTGGTGCATTAGGTGTCAGGCCCTGTTCTAGGCACTAGGAGCGTAGTGAGAACCCAGACACGTTCCTGTCCGCAGAGGGGCAGTAGCTAGAGCCTAGGGATACTGGGCCAACACCATCTCCGTTCACTCCCTTTAAACACCATGAGGGTCAAGAGCATTGCTGGTCATGTGGAGGCAGGAAGGTGGGGCTGTCACCAGCCCATATGGGAAGGCAGGTGTTCTGGGCACCCAGCCAAGCCTGTGGCTTCCACCCAATAACCCAGTGAAAGTGGGGCATGTGGCACTGTTCTGGAGCCCTGCCTTTCCTGAACCAAGCAGGGCAGCACAGACTAGGAGGGATCCCCCAGAGGTGAACTTGACCTTATCTCGCCTCTTAGTGAAGAGGCCAGCATGATCTCTAGAGAAGAGAAGATAGGGAGAAAATGTTGGGGCTGCTCTGGGCATGGCCGAGGGTCCTGTCAGAGGCCCTTCAAGGGCCTAGCTTCTCAGAGGCCTGTCCGGCCAGGGGAGAGGAGGAACCGGCTGAGTCAAAGTCCTGGCTGTGCTTGGTCAGGATGCCTGGGAACAGCCCTAGGCAGCTGGCCTCATATTTTGTTTGTTGATGAGAAAGCGCACCCTTTGATCAGAAATACGCAAAACCTGCCAGCCAATCTGCGTGGCTGTGGGAAGTGATTAAGAGGCCACCTGCTGGGAGGGTCCCGGCATGCTGGGTCCCAAGCAGGCCAGCCTCCACAGATCTCAGCATATGCTTGCAGAGGGGGCGTTGCATCCTTCGGAAAGCTCTGCATCCTACTAACGGGCGGGGGGGGCGGGGGTGAGGGGACATACTGCCTGGCCAGGACCAGAGTCCCCAACTGGGGCCATTATAGGCCACATGGAGTGGGCACAACCCACAAGGAGCCAGTTCCACAGAGGCCTGTGCTGTGCCAGGTGTGCACAGGGTGGGCAGAGAGTGAGGGTGAGGGAAGAACGGGAGTGTGTGGAGTGTGTACTGAGCCTGCCCTCTGAGCCAAAGTCTGCTTCTGAACAGTGAGGAGATGGTGTGCTTTCTTACACATATGTTTGCTAAGAGGATGAGCTACACCTCAAAGCACAGCACACCACCGAGTACCACCAGGTGCCTGGGCATCAAGAGCAGCCTCTCACTGTAGTCCAGACAGCCAGGGCAAGTGAGAAACTGGCCACCTTAGTTGGTCAAACTTAGAGCGAAGAGCAGCTTAAGAGACTGTACCTGGCTCTGGAGGTGATTCAGCTAGGTGAGTGTGGAGGCGAGGGCTTTTCAGGAGGTGAAGCCCATGAGGGAGTGGGGGTGGGTGGGTGGGGGTGGGGGTGATGGGCCAGCGAAGCAGGAGAGGAACTGAGAAACCTCACCCCACAGGTGTACAGGCTTTTGCCCAACTAAACTCCAGCTGTGGAGCAAACCAATCAGGATGAGATGGGGTTTAGGCCACATTTGGCTTCATAAGAACTCGTTGGCTTTGAGACAAGGGTGTAAGAGGGAGGGGTGAATGGAGTGGCATGCTGTTGGCATCCAAGGGCAGGGAGGAAACGGGTGCAGAGCTCAGGGCCAGGGCTCGGCAGTGTGGGTTCCAATGTGGGTTCTATCTCCTACCACCTTGCTGGAGGCACTGACCCCGGACTAAACCCCCAACAAAACACCCAGCACCTTTGAGTCCAGTGCATAGCGAACCAGACAGGGCTCTTGAAGTTACCTCTTTTCTGAGGCTACTAGCCCCATCTTTCTGGCTGGTGGGTTTGGTTAGCAGCTGGAAGTGTTACCAGGACAAAAGGCCCTTTCACTGCCATTCTTTGGGCCTGAGTTCTCAAAGTGAGGAAAAGAGCAGAGTGGAAGCAGAATGCTTGGGGGTGGGGTGTTGATGGCTGAGCACTGCTGTCGGTTGAACTTACATCTGCTTCTCCAGGGGCACAGTTGGGTCCACTCTTTCTCCCAGGATCCCACAGAACTCGGGGCTCCCATGTTTGATGGGCTTGAAGCCCCCTCCAGGAGCTCGAAGCTGGAGCCGTCGGTCCCGGGAAGGCGAGGGGGATGCTTGCCGCTTGTCAGTGCCGTTGAACTGGGCTGTGGGGAGAGAGCAAAGACAGCACGGTTACCCTGAGGGATCTCAGCCCAGAGGTCAGTGCTCGTGTGGGATGGGTTTGGTTGTCCTAGTTGGAACTTCACAACTTGCCAGAGGCTGCTCCAGGCAACGGGAAGACCATCAATCAAAAGCTCCAGGCTTCTTTCTCTGGGGCAAGGGAGGAACGAGGTGCACTATAAGCTGAGCGTCTAGGGCTCCCCTGGTTAAAAATCCGAAAGCGGACAGTTCTGCTCTTGCCTGCAACAAACCTCCTCCTGCGTACAGCGAGCCCAGGGTGTGGAGCAAAGAATGCTCACTTGCGGGGAGGAGGAGACCCATGTGCTTCAGCACAACCTATAGGATGACCCCCGGCTTCCAGCCAGCCCACTTTATGCCTCCCTGGGGGCACCTGCCTCTGAACAAGCCTTCCCTTCACACAAATAGCCACGGCACCCCTCTTATGTTTAACCTATGTAAGTCTCCATTGGAACAACTCCATTTGCTCTTCAGGGGTCACCTGCTTCAAGAAGCCTTACCCGACTGCAATTTCTCCTGACTCACCTTGCTCTCAGACTCTGGGCCCCACGGCACCCTTGTCTGTGCCTGTGACTGGCCTCAGTGTCTAGTATTGAGCCTGTGACAGAATGAGTGCTCAGGATCAGGACACTTAATGAGCTACTATTTTACTTTTTTTTTTTGGGAGGGGGAGATCAGTTTTCATAGCAGATAAACTGGATAAAACCTAATAACATCCTAGTCAACACTGTAATTCCCTACTGAATTAATTTATACATTTACTTGCAAGCTTCTGCTGCAAGCTTAATAATATAGCTATGTATTTAAGAGAGAACAGGTGGTGATGAGTGACAGGCTTAATTAGGCAAATCATTTCGCCTAAAATGAAAATATATAAACTCTAAGTGCCATGATTCAGCAGCAAAAAAAAAAAAGGAACAAAAGCTCCAAATACAACTGCTTTCATTCCTTCTAATTAAGTTTTTCCTTAATCTGCAATTTAAAATGGCAATACTTCTAATTTAGTGATTTTTCTGTAAAAGATAAAGATACAATCCCTCACAAGACTACCTGCATTTAGAGAGAAGAAAAAAAGACACACACACACCACCACCACCAAGCCACCCGCATGCATCGTTAAGAGTGACAGAACCTAATTAATTTACCTATAAAACTCACTGCCATCGAGTTGACTCTGACGCATAGTGACCCTCCAGCACTTCAGTGACTGAACGTTCATGGGTGTACACAGACCCATCTCCCTCCCAGGAATTCCACTTACAGGTATCAAATCAGAACTCGGGTCTTGGAGGAGGGCAGTGAGCCTCAGAGCCAGACGCGTGAGGCCTGAGCTCTTTTAACTGTGGCTCTGATGGGGGGGTGGGACCCTGGGCAGGGGGGACCCCAGTCAGAAGCAGGAGCCGAGGCCTGGAGGCTGATGTCCCCTCGCTGCAGTCAGAGCCGGCCTCATTTTCCCTTTCTGCTCTGCCTGCCCACTCGCTCGCCCTCCAGTCGGCCTGTAAAACAGCCGCTCAGCAAATGTTTGCTTTGCATTCCCAGGACGCCAACAAGAGGCCTCTGTGTTCACCTCACTGGCACACGCAGGCCCTGGGGCACTGTACTGCCACTCGGGGTGGGGTGCCCAGGAACAGAAGTCCCCATTGTGTGGGGAAGCGAGGGGTAGGTCACTGGGAAGGCTGTCAGGCAGGCTCTGAGCCACAGCCAGGTTCTGGGAACGCTGTCCACACGTGCCTACAGGCCTGGACTGGGGTGAGCCTGGGGGAAGGAGGCGTGTCTCTGTGCTCTATCTGTGCATGCCCAGGGTGCTGAGACCCCACCCCAGGGGCTGTTGCTGGCTACAGGAAACCTGATGATAACCCTGATGGAAATGACTCAATATCCTAAGTGCAGGCACCTTCACAGCTGCCACATCAAGCCACAGAACAATCACCCACTTCTGGAAAAAGCACAGACTTGGATAAAGTCACCTTGGACTTGAACCCAGGATTCCTGGGTCCCGGGAGTCAAGTTCAGCATCATCCAACCCACTGCACAAGCTGCTCTCAGAAACAACAGTGACAGGAACGGTGACGCCAAAATTGACGGCCCAGCTCTGCATGTAGGCGGTCTCTGGGGCGGGCCACACGACTATCCAGCAACTTGCTCTGGTCACCCTGCCAGCATCACAGACACAGGGGTGTCATGCCAGACCTCATGTCTCCAGCACCCGGGACCTTGGACAAAACAAGTGGCCACGCAGACAGATGGAGGAGGTCTGCTCCTAGGATGCAGTGTGTCTCCTGACAGCTTCCCCGTAAACAGCTGGGCCTAATGCCTGGGAAGTGACTCTTATGACATCACCCCCAAGCCTGTGGGGACCTGCACAGAGCAGGCTGGGCATTTGTCTCCATCAAGGCTCTGGCTCAGAGCAGGTGGCAGACAGGACGACAGAGGGAATAGGCCAGAGGCTGGCTAGACACACTCTCCCACAGGCTCTCCAGCCTTTCCCATCCCAATCCTCACAGGGACTTCCACCAGAGGTGGCAGCATGAGTAGTCAGTCCACAGAGTCACGACTGCCCTGCCCTCGTCTGTCTCCGCAGAGCTCACCTGGAGTGGACAGGTTTGTTTCATAAAACTGTGGGTGTAAACATGCCTGAGGTTCTAATGCCTGAGGTTCTAATACCAGCTCTGCCCCCCCCCCCAACCTGGGATTGGTTTCCTGAGCAATTCATTCAATAATTTAATAAATATCTGAGTGCTTACTCTGCGCCAGGTGGAGCTTACAAACTATCTATCTGGAGAGCAGTGGCTTGTCTCAGACTTGCTGGGCGTCTCCAAGCCTTTGTGGAGTTCGTTCTCTCTCTCTCTCTTTCTCTCTCTGTCCACAGGAGACAAAGGTCCTTGGAGGAACATCTCTATCCATCAATGTAAGGAGCAGGTGAACCGAAGTGCTTCTGCGTTTAGGTTACTAAAAGGATTCATTCAGATGTCAAACAAACACCCACTGGGAAAACCTGTCCTTCAGTGACATACTAGCTGAAGCAGGCGAGTGGTGCCAGCTCCTACCTAGAACCCGAGGAGCCCCGGTGGCAGAGTGGTTAAAGTGCTTGGCTGCAGGCCCAACAAGTCAGCAGCCCGAGCCCACCTGGAGCTTCACGGAGGAAGCTCTGCAGTCTGCTTCTGTGAGATCAGTCTCCCTCAGGTCCACAATGAAGTGGAACTGACTGGGCAGCAGTGGGTTTCCTGGCAGAAGCAGCCGGGGGTCACAGTGGTTAAGCACCTGGTTGCTGGGTGCTCACCAGAAAGTTGCCAGTTCAAACCCACCAGCCGTTTTGGAGAGAGGTGGAAGTTGGCTTCAATAAAGATTTCAAACCTTGTAAATCCCACAGGGGTAGCTCTACTGTCTGCCCTACAGGGTTGCTATGAGTTGGCATCAATTCCATGGCAGGAGGTTTGGTTTTCCTCAGCAGACCAGCTGTTCACATGTGTTAAACATTAATTGTAATGGTTACTCATTACATAGCAAAGAGCTCTTAGTAGCAACACAATTGCTAATTTCCTTACAGGCCTAAGACATTCTGGGAAGCTATGCAGGGGGCAAAAAGCATCATGGGAGTGAGCGGAGCCAAGAGGGAGGAGGAGGGACGGAGTGGAGGTGGGGGCATGCATCTTGGTGCGTCAAGTGGGAGCCAGGTCTGAGCAGCCTTCCCTCGGAGCCTTCCTTCTGCAGAGGCTGGGCCTGTTGACTTTGCCCAGAGGCTGAGTCAGCGAGGGGGGTGGGAACAGCGAATGTGGCCTGGTGCGGAGAGGAGTGGGAACAGCGAATGTGGTTCAGTGTCTTGATGAGCATCAGTGCTAACAGCACCAGAACATTTGGGTTCGACAGTGACAATGACAAGTCACCAGGCCAACATGGAGTGGGCACCGCGGTTTTGTGTCAATCACAAAGCCCATCTCATACGGGCTCCAGGTGAGGGCAGTGTTCAAGCCAACCCTGTCAATACTCATGATGCCCACACAGCTATGGATGGAGCAAGAGCAATGGCTTTGTCACTTTGCGCAGTTACAGCAGGCAAGGCACCTTCTCGGAACTTCGGTGGTGTCACCTGTGGGAGGGGAGAGACAACATCCTCCTCGCAGGCCTTTATGGGTTAACCTTGCCCGGCTCATGCGTGGTGCCCAGTAAATGCTCCTTTCCCATCCTTCTCTCCCTTCCTTAGTAATCTTAGTAGGATTGTTTACAATTAGTCAATGGAGCGGGCTCACAGATGACTCACACGTGCAATTGACTATCTGGGCCCTTACTTTCTCTGCCCAGCTAGTCTCACCTGAAGAGGCTGGAAAGGAGTCAAAACTCCAGGGGCTCCTGCCCGAGAACCCTGACATCAGCACCTCTGAAACTTACAGTCATAGATGTTGATCCTGCCGCTCCGGAACAGACACAACGTGTGCAGTGTGTGGAAGAGCAGAGAGCAGAGCCCCAGCCCAGCCTGGATGAGGGCGGGGAAGGGATGGGTCATGCTAGGAAGGCTTCCTAGAGATGAAGCTGGTATCACCTGAATTGACCATCATCTTCTCCCCTCCCTCCCCCTGCCTGACACCTAACATCCAGTAAGAACTGGGCCAGTAGTGTGTAAAGCCTGGCCCCTCCAGTGTGCAGCACGAGCACGAGCTGATGATGTTCGAACCAGACTCCCTGCCACAAATCCATCCCCACACAGGGTCTCTGCGACTGAACTGGAAAGCCCCACAGGAGCAGTCATCCACTGAGTAGTTAGCAGCTCAACCAGTGCTTAACTCACGGCACCACTAGGGCTCCCCAGGCCCTTGTTAGACATGTCAAGTTGCATGCATCAACCTCAGATGGGCCAAACCCTCTACTATGGGGCACTTCCTCCAGGTGATGCTGACGGCATCCACTGGGGTCCCTGTGTGCATGCAGGCTTCACTCAGACCCAACAGGCGAGCGTCCCAGAGCCCTCTTAAAAAAAAAAAAAGCCCTGTTTGCACAGTAGGTACGTGCACTGTTCACCAAAAAGTTGGCAGTTCGATGCCACCAGCTGCTCCACGGGGAATGATATGGCAGCTTGCCTCTGTCAAGATGATAGCCTACAGTAGTGGTTCTCCACCTTCCTGATGCCACGACCCTTTCACACAGTTCCTGATGTGATGGGGACGCCCCCCCCCCAGCCATAACATGATTTTCGTTGCTACTTCATCACTGTCATGAATTGGGTGACCCCTGAGAAAAGGTCGTTTGACCCCCAAAGGGGTTGCGACTCACAGGTATGAACCACTGGCCTAGCGGAAACCCCATCAGGTGGTTTGACTCTGACCTTTCAGTGGAGCTGTGAGTTGGAATCAATGGGTAGCAATGTGTCAGGTGCCCTTTAAATACCTCTTTATGCAAATACTATTCTCATGCCCACACCCACTGAGTCATTTCCAGCTCAGAGACCCTACAGAGGGCCCCAGAGGCTGTAAGTCTTTAGAGCGCACCCAGCCTCAACTTTCTCCCGTGGAGCAGCTGGTGGGTTTGAACTGCTAATCTTGTGACTCGCAGACCAACATCTAATAACACCCACCAGGAGACCCCATTGTCCTCACACATGAACATCTAACGAATATAAAATTAAACTGTATTTACTACAGCAAGTCTTCCTTTAACTCCAATACTAACTCTAATATGCATGGCCCTTTAGGGCCTATAGTCTCCTTTGGTTGTCACAAAGGTGCAGTGTGACAAAGCTGGGGCTGCCCATTTTGCAGATGGGAAAACAGTCTCCAGGACATCAAACCACCTGTCTGAGGGCTGGCGTCTGGTGGTACAGGCCATCAACTTGGGATTGCCCGACCCCCTCCCACTGGCTTGCTGGTCCCCACAATGCCAGAAGCTGTCCTAAGCTTTCTAGGACACGGAGACCCACCTGGGAGCCAGTGTGGCAGGCAGACAAATCTACAAAACAACTCTGCCGAGCACAGCTTGAGTCATCTGTCTGTCATCTCCACTGAGGCAGGCTGTCACTGGCTGAGCCCAGGACATTGCTGGAAAGTAATTCCATTGCAGAGAAATCTTCAGATGGCAAGCTGCAAATGAAGTGACTGCTTCTCAGAGAGGTCTCTGGGGCTCCTCTCTACACTCGCCTGCCATTTGGCTCTTTGATGAAGTGCTAGCTTACTTCTCAGAGGCAACTGCAAATAATTAAAGCAGCTGATTTAGTTCTGCTCATTGGATTACAAGGAAATGCTGAACTACTCTCTGTGTAAGGCCTGCCTGGCTCCTCTAGGAGGTGCTTTGAAACCTGCCCCCCAGCCCCCACCAATACACACACACACACACACACACACACACACACACACACACGATGGTATGAGGACGGTGCTCCTCCGCCTGCTGAGTACTAGCAGAAGATGACGAGCTGGTTTTGTGAGGCCTTTCAGAGATGGGAAGAAACAAATGGCATGCATCCTTCACCATGAGTCTCATCTCACGGTATCCACGCTGGATCCACTGCCGTCCCCGAGGAGACAATCCCAGGGCTGGACAGACTCTCACCCCAGTCTCTGATGTGACTAGTGTGGCATCTGGCAGAGTAGGAGCTGGAGGGCAGGGCAAGTGGCCATTTCTAGACCCACCTGCTGGCTGTGTAATTTGTTGCTATAAAGACTCTCAGGGGGTGAGTCAGAGGCGGGTGGGAGCAGGCTCCAGACAGCTTAGGCAGGCAGGTGTCTCTCTGGGTTGACATGGTGACAGGAAGCACACCGTCCTCCACAGAGGCAGGGGGCTGCAGCTCACCCCACGCCAGCTGTACCACCTGCCAGCATCTGTCCCACACTGGGCTCCACAGGCCAGGATTCTGGACCTGGGGTTGGGTGTTCCTCATGCTGAAAATCCTTACTCTGCCGACAACTCACAGGGTCTCGTCACCTGCTTCTCAAACTCATCACATGCTTCTGGGCCCAGGACAGAGAGCGGCAAGACTGCCATTCTCAAGAAGCAAAGGCCTCTTCACACCCTGCAACAGCAGGAAGCGATTATCTAGCCTTCCTCAAGCTCTGGGCCCCAGAGTATGACCCAGAAGGGACCCTGCTGACCCAGCAGATGACTACTCAGAGCACAGGTGAGCAAGGTGGATGCCCGGGGCTTGATCAACAGTGGGGTGCAGGCAGCATCTTGGAAGATGAAAAGTTTCATGAATGGAGTCACCATGGTGGTGTTCAGAAGTCTCCCTGTCTCTCACCTCCAGCCAGCATCCAGGCACCCCCCACCAGCTAGCCCGTCACAGTCAATCTCAGACTCACACACCTCCACTAGTGGGACACTCCCTTAGGCGCTATCAGGCCCATGGGCAAAACTCCCAAGTCACATGACCCCAATTCCCTATGAGCTAGGTGGGACCAGCTCTGCCCTCTGGGTGTCTTCCCAGGCCACATCCCACACCTGTGACCCACCATCCCCCTTTCAAAATTTGACAACATTGACAAACTTCTCTGTCCAGGTTTCCTCACTCAGCTAGCCACGCTGAGAGGGGGTAAGGGATGAAAACCATCTTGCCCAGCCAGCTGCATCTCACACAGCTGTTCCCAGGCTTCCAGACTTGGAAGAAAGAAGGGGAACCTGAGGGAGGTATTCCCAACAGGCATTTGACTTGGAGGATGGGGCTGAGGCCAATCCACACACTGCCTCACTTCCCGGGCCAGGCCACCAGCTTGTGCCTCCCACACGTGCATACATTCCAGTCCAGGACTGTCCCACAGGGTTTCCGAGGGGGTGATCCTCAGCAGAACTGATCATGGCTCTTGAAGAGCAGGTGGTGGGTTCAAACTGCCCACCTCTGGACGAGCAGCTAAATGCTCAGCCATTGTACCCACCACCCAAAACACCTTCCACCTCCTCTCTGGAGAGAAGAACGAACAAGGGTGCTCTGGCTTGTGCCCAGCAAACTGTCACCGAGTCTGTGATCACGGCTGAAGCCTGGTGACCTCACAGTCCCTCCAGCCCTGACTGCGACAGCTTCTTGATTTTATGCCCCAGGAATCAAGACTGTGTTATCAGTGTTGCATGATGCTGAATCTACATCAGACCTGCAGTGACACTGGTGATAGCAGCTCTGTCACCACCTGAGGCCATGTACAAAATGGACCCGTGGGCTCAGAAATTCATTCTCAGGCGAGGCTACTCCAGACCTTCTGAAACCACTCTCGAGCCAGAGCAGACAAGTCTGGGCCTGACTTGTGCCTGTGGGGAAATGATGGCCCAGGGGCGCGCATCTCAATGGAACACACATGACCAGGGAGTTTGTTAAAGGGAATTCGGACTCTGGGTCAGAACACTCAAAGGCCCTGTCCAGGGACCAGCCTTCTGCAGCAAGGTACCAGTTCTGACCAGTGGGTCCTTATGTAACAGGTCCTGGTGTGTGCTGAGATCAAGCTCTCTCGGGAAGCCCCCAGCCTCTCATCAGCCCTGGCAGGGCGCAGGCTTGGTTTCCCTTAGGTGTCAGGAGGGGCAGTGTAAAATGCATGGATGAGACTTGGGGTTATCAAGGACCTTCATCCACATGACTGTTCTTGTCTCTGGCTGTTGGCCAGGCGCTGAGGACATGGGCAGAGAAGGCGCCTCCCCCCAAGAATCTCACAGCCTAGCAGGCAAGAGACTAGTACCTACAAAGTAGACTCTGGTGTGGTGCGAGGAATAGTCTTCCAGGGACATGTACAGGAAGCCCAACAGGCCCTGCGAGGCTGCAAGGAAGCCCGAGGAGGCAGCTCGATTCTGTCGCATGGGGTTTCTGTGAGCAGGAGTTGACTGCATGGCCCCTAACTACACAGCTGGACGATAATATCAAGCCCTGGATTTGGTCTTGAGGGCTGGGATGCGCTGTGCCCACTGCCCTGACCCAGGGTGAGCCGTGAGTGTGGGTCAGCAGGGAGTGGGCCCCCGCCCCGGGCTCCTTACCTGCCAGCGCAGGGATGGTGACTCGGTTCCATTCCCAGGGCTGGTCGTACTCATCTGCGGGCCTGTCGTCGTCTTGGGGGAGCTTGCTCTCACGCAGTCGGGGGCTGACTGTGCTCTCCGAGTCTGAGTCGATACTCTGGCCTTCTGGTTCATAAGGGGTGTCATACAGTTGGATGCCTCTGTGCTGGGAGCGGACGCTCTCCTGCCTCTGGAACTCTGTGGGCAAACGGGGAGGAAGCAGGGATGTCAGGGACGCGAGGAACACACTGGACCTCCGTTGGGCCACCCCACTGGAGCTCAGAGCCTACCTACCACTCACGGAGGTGAGATCAGGTCTCTGGGAGGTATTGTCCATCCCTCACCAGCTGGCTTCTCATGCATTGCAAACACTGCTTCCTCCTGCCCGCCAAGCTCATCCAGTCTCCAAGACAGCTTCCAGGTAAGGCTGGAGACTGGTCAGGACATACAGAGCCCTAGCTCCTTGCTGCCCAGACCAGTGGAGTCTCTGTCCATTCCAGTTCTCACTCATTCCCACCTGTGACCAGAGGAGTTTGGGCCAAACAAACCTCGAGCTTCCACCCACTCACAGAATCAATGAAAAGAACTAAAAGCAAGGAGATCCCAGGACACCCAAGGGTGCCATTTCTCACCCCTCCCTCCCATCCCCAGCACTGAGTGTCCCCTTCCAGGCCTCCCTGTGCCCACCCATCCACCCAGCTCCTGTCAGATTGAAGATACCCACAGGGCTTCAGAGTGGCTGTCAGATTTCATTTCTGAATAAGCAACAAAGGTCAGAACTTTCCGGAGAGGACACCTGGCCTGGCTCCAGCTGGGTAACTGCTGCTCTAGACGAGGCTCTGAGGGAGGAGACGCGCATCTGGTTCATTCCAGAGGGGCTGGGATGCTAACCCAGGTGCTTCCTAGTCAAACAGGTTTATCTGCATGCACTGATCACAAATGCCTCCTGGGCACCAGGGCCTGCCAGGGGCACAGGGACAGCCGTGGGGTAAGGCTGTGGCCTGCCACAGGTTGCCTGGAGGAAGCCCACTCTTTCCAAATGAGTGGCCCACGTACCTGAGCCCACTGCCCCCACTGGGTTGATTCTGCTTCACAGCGCCAACTAAAGGCAGAGGGGAGCTACTCTGCAGGGTCTCCCATGGTGTTGCTGGAGGGCTCAAACTACTGACCTTCTAGTGGCTGCTGAGCACTTAATCACTGCATCACTAGAGCTCCTGTTGCGCATGTGCCCACCCCTCTCTCATGAGGGCCAGGACTTTCCAGGAAGGGCAGGGCCTGGGCCTGGATGGCCAGGAGGCTGGAAGGGGTGTGGGAAGCCATGTTTCCTTGGGCACCAGAAGGGTCCAGAGGTGAAAGCAGATGACACTTAATACCACAAGAGCTAGACCCAGAGGGCCATGAGATCGAGGTGCCCCAAACTTACCTTGAGGCACCCCAAATGGGGTTCCAATGGCACACAGAGGGGTCTTGAACAAGAGCAGCTGCTAAATGAACGTTAACTTCTCCCAAGAATCCTGCTTCTGAGTGGGGTTTTATGCGTCCTCAGGTCAGCGCAAAGGGATGGGGGAAGACCAACCATGCGAGGGCTCCCTAGGGGTCACTGAGTAGCACCCTTGCCAGCCTTAATGTTGCAGGTTGGAAGTACCACCTAGGCTACTATCTATGTAACACTAGGTTGCTTCACTTTTACAAGGAAGGAAAAAAACAAAACTTTGTATCACCACTTTGTAAAGCACTCATCTTTGTCAAAACAAACAGGAAATAAACAAATGAGAACAAAACCAACTACTAGAGACAACTACTAACAACTACTAGAGCAGCTCAGGGCCTGCTTTCCCTCTGGTGAAGAGCCTGCCAAGTGCGGGCAGCTGAAGGGGGACTGCCACACGGAGACACTTTCCTTGGCAACTAAGAAGAATCATCTCTGTTGCTTTCTTTGGAGAGCAGAGCCCCTGAGTGACACAAGCAGTTAATGAGGTTGACTGCTGAGCAGACGGAAGTCTGAGGAGTGAGGGTGTGTATGTATTTCTGCTTGGACACATGGCCGGGGTTGCTGGCCATGAGTTGGAATTGGTTTGACAGAAACGGATTGGGGTTCCTGTCCCACCCCACTCCTACTCCCCGCAAACAAAACAAACCCCCACCCTACCTCCCCTTTCTCACTACCTGGTTCTCACGCCGCCAAAAAGCAGGTTCCCTCCTGTGCACCAGGGCCTGCAACGGGGCCTGCTGCAGGCAAAGGTGGCCCGTGCTTCCGCAAGACATGGCTTTATTTGGGAACCTGGCCTTCCATTCACCCCGCCTTACAAGCAGAACTGTCAGCCCCTAAAAACACTCGGCAGCTTACTCAACTTTCTGTGTCGGAAGCATCATTTACTCTCAGGCACTGCAACATGGCTCACAGATGCTCTTCCACGGGGCCCCCAAACATCACGAGCGCCTTTTGCCTGCTTGGCTCACACTGAGAGCCCAGCCTCGAACAGCTCTCTCTCTGAGTGTGGGTTGGGTAAATGAATGAGAACTGACAGCCAGAAACGACTCTTTACCCTCCGAGAGCCACTTAATTTATGAAAGTCCCTGATAACAGTGATAAAGTAGCTGGTATAATATGCCCAGCGCATCCAGTTTAGCATTACACAATATTCTGAAGAGACTGGTATGCTACATAAACACAGGACTGAAAGGAAGGCCTTTGCAGTGGATCAGCTAGTTATTCAATCTGAGGGGCCTGGGAAGGCACCGCTCCCACAGGAGTCATGGTTGTAAGTGCATTCATAGGTCCCTGATGCAGGGAGAGTTACAGCACACGACTGGGGGGAGGGGGGCGGGGAGCATCATGCATAACGGTAATCACTAAAACCAGAGTCTCCCTGTATTTACAAGGGGAATCCAAATTTTCATTAAAGTCCAACAATAGGGAACAGTTAAGTAAATTATGGCATGTTAACTGGATGGAATATTAAACAGCCATTATAATGATAAATTTGAAGATTATGTAGCTCCATGGGAAAGCGTGCATGAAATTATGCGAAGATAAAAGGGAAGACTGTTATGTGTTGGGGTTGTTTACTGTGTCGAGGGCAAGCTACATACTGTGGGGCTTCCCAGACTTGTCCTGGGCACGTGAGCAGCGCCCCAAAGGGGATTCTGCTCCCTGTTTTGAGAGTGCTGAGAATGTCAGCATCCCACACGTGGCCTGTAACAGTGCAGCTCTGGTGACGGGCTGTAAGGGTGCATGCGGATACACTCGGATAAGGAGCCGAGAACCGGATGTAAGATGGTGAACGGAGACTGTGTGCCAGTGCAGGGGTGACGGCAATGTTATTTTTAGTGGCTTTAAATAATGAATAAAGACACCGGTACAGAAGAAACTTAATGATGGCAGGAAGCCAGGAGCATCAGTATGATTTCCTGCAGGTTGGGCTTGTGGGAGCTGCACCTGCTTTTCCCTGAGAACAATATCCATTATGGGAACATCTTCCCTCCCAGACATGGTTTACCAGCATCCCCCAGGAGTCATGGGCCCCCAGGCCAGGCCAGCCGCCACCCCTTACCCCACCCCCCATGTCTCTAATGACCAACCTATCCTTCTTATTACTCAGACCAATCAGTGATGGGGCAGAGACTGGTGTCACAGAGGAGTTGGTGTCCATGTTTAAAGTCACACATTATCTGAACATCCCTCTCTATAAATTCATGGAGAATGACCTTTCATATTGGGTGGCAGGCTGTGATTTCATGCCTCTTAGGCAGAGAGCAGAAACATGAAATTGACAGGGTGGGGATTTCTCTTTGACCTTGGGAAGAGAAAGGTTTTCAAGTGGAAATACAAATGGAGAAGGAATGAAAAAAAACCCAAACAACACTTTCTTTAGAATCAGAGAATGCTAGAACTGGAAGGAATACACTCAACCCCTTTAGCTCGCAGATGAGGCAATTGCCCCAAGGGCACAGAGTCAGGAGGGCTGGGACCTAGGACACAGCCTGGAGGAAAACAGGAGCCTCCTGATTAGATGGGACAGGGACTCAGGGTTCATTTCAAAAAGCTTCATTTTTCTCCAGTGCTCAACTCTGAGCATTAGTACTATTTTTTTGCTTTGGCTGCCAGGAAGCTCTGCTAATTTTGGTGTTTAACTGCTGTAGCTTTATTCACCTAAATGTCAAGCAGATTTACCCTTACCCTCCCCTTTGCTGTGGATTCTGATTCCTAACAGCCACAATATATGCAATTTTTAAAATTATGGGCACAGTCTTAAATCTATATTTTTTAAATCAGTTGGACACATATCTAAATAAAAAAATGAACCCAAACCAAACCATAAAGCTACACATGGTAAGAACAGAAAAGTATATCTTTACCTGTCCTTTAGGAATAAAAAAGCCAGAGTGGAGCTTGGCTCTGGGAAGCTGTGGCAATGAGCCAGTGCACCCCTGGTGTTTTCACCTGCACCTAGCTGCCCCTGGACGGGCATTTCCCTAATGTCCAGCACTCTCAGACAGAGACAGACACCTGAGGGGGCGAGAGAGGGCCAGAGCTGCCACCAGAGAAGGCTTGGGTATCTTAGTGACACTGGAATCTGCGAACCTAGAGAGCTAAGAGGTGGTTTTCTGCCAGAGGAGACCAGGGCCAGCCTTCCAGTATGTCAGTATGTATCAGGAACACGGGGAGCTGGAAGCCCTGACTGCTTCACGAGGCTGAAGTGGAGGCCCCAGAGCCTCTGGGCAGGGAGAGGCTGGCACAGACCTGCAGGAGCCAGGTTGGAAATGCAGGCCCCTCACCTCTAATTTTCCGACCTGCTTTGTCTGGGAAGTCACACCAAGCCTCAAATCACAGGGTGGGGAGGGACTGGGGCGCCCACTCTGCCACTACCTTCTATTTCTCTAAGTATAAGTCTCTACTTTGCCTGTGGTGGGTGTGTCCAGCTGTTGTGACCTTGAACAATGGCCACTGAGGCCTGGGGTAGTCACCTGACCCCTCCCACAGGGTCTGCCAATGCCTGGACTCTGTGTCCAGACTGCTAAGGGGGCAAGTGGACTAGACTCTACTGGTGTCAATTGAAGAGTCCAGCCAGTGTCAGGAAGGACTCGGGGCTGGAACAATGTACCTGTCATGGCCCATCTACTCTAGCCCCAAGGCCCTTGTGGTGACAGGTACATGGGTGCCCAGCTTGAGACTCTCATCTGACAGAACAGACCAGTCCGAGTCCTTTGGACCTGATGCCCAGATGCAGTGGGGCCCCCAGTTTTCACCTGTCAAAGTGGACACAACCAGTCCCCACTATGGAAGGTGTAGAGGGAGTACAGGCATCCACAGGCAGCACCCCAAGAGCACACGCTGACTGCTATTCTGACCACGGCAAGTTCTGCTGCTGCAGGATCCCTGCCTCCTCCAAGGCTGCATGGTGCCAATTCCCAGAGCCACAGGGTATGGAGCGAGGCCTGTCTAACAGCACTGACAGGCCAACCTTCCCAAGGGTAGAAATGGTTTCAACACCAACCTCTGAACCAATTTCCTTTCTGGGTCCATAGCTTCCGAACCTGGCGGCTGCCTTGGCAAGCTGACACCACATGGGAGCCCTGCTCAGGACCGGTGTCTGTGATTGATGCTGGGGGAGGGCATGAAGGACATGGGCAAATGCCATTCCCTTTTCATCTCATTTCCCCACACTTTTTGAGGGGCTCAGTGACCAGGCATCTAGTGACCACCTGTTATAGATTAGGAAACAGGTTTGGGGAAGTCAGGGCCTAGGCCCTACCTGGATCTTCCTGCCTTTGCTCAACTGCAGTTTTCAGCAGTGTGTCATACTCTGGAGGTGGGGGCATCTATTTCTGTCAGGTCTCCAAGGTGCTAACAACGCACCAGTGCCTTGTCCTGCGCCATGAGCTCCTCAGGGGCACAGGGCAGCTGTTCCTAATTAGACATGCGGCCTAAACACAGCCACGTTTGGAGGCGCCACAGGAAAGAGAAGACAGGACTCTCTCCTCATCTGAAATGTTAAAACATCTGCTGGAGACCCCTCGCCCCCACAGCCAGGGTTCTTCAATGAATGTGTGCATGCAAGGGTCCTTTGGAGCAGGGGGTGGGGATCCTGAGGCGGCGAAACTCTGGGGGTTGGGTGTCATGTTGCAGACTGGTCAGCAGGGCAGGGCAGGGCAGCTCAGAGATGGAGCTGGAGATGACCCAACACCTCACACAAGCGGCAGGCCCCGCTCCTCCTCTAGCAGGTCCAGTTTCCGGAGCTGTCTAGAAGCCAGGAGACTGACTAATTGGAGTTCTTTTACCAGCCCTTTTCCAGGCGTGCACAGAAACACCCAGAAACACCCAAGCACCAGAGGGTGAGCCCTGCGGAAGCAGGAGGTGTGGGCGATAACAATGGTCCCATCGGAAGGAGCAGAGAGAGAGGCCTGTCATTGCCTGTACTGCTTGCTCTTTCATGCTTGGCCCAAGGTCAAGGTGGCTGCACCTTGATAGGCGCTCAGCATCTGTCCTGATGTAAGAGGCCACGTGGGCCTGGCCACAGAGCTCTCAGCAGCCCTGCTTACCCCACGGAAGTGAGCGCCCTTCCCCCAGAGCCAGCTGCTCCAGGGGGTTGAGAGCAAGTCTCCCTTCAGAGTGGCCACTTTCTCAGAGGACGGTTTAATTCGAGTCAGCTGTCAGACCTAAAGTTGTGTGTGTGTGTTTTCTTCCAGAGACATCATGGAGCCCTAGTGTGTGCTAAGTTGGCTGCTCTGCCAGATGGCAACCAACAGGGTGATGAGACCTGCCCCTGAGCCAACTCCTGGCTCAGCAAGAACACCTGCACACACAGCACATGCCGGGCTCCTGCCTGTGCTGGGCACTGCCCACCCACACAGCCAGAGTGGCGGGGGGAGGGGTGGCCTGTCCTCACCACAGAAATGGAGGCTTAGGTGGGTGAGCATGTTTGCTCCCACTGCTGCCACATGCTGGCGTGAACTCCCTGCACCAGAGACAGAAAGGAATGCCGCCCCGCCCCCCCCACCCCAGGGGCTTCGGAGAGGCATCCTGGTGGCGCAGTGGCCAAGGCCTGGGCTGCATTATCACCAAAGCCCGGTGGTTCCAGCCCGCAGCAACTCCACAAGAGGTCTCTGGCTCAAGATTAATGAAACGGTGACAGCCAGCAACAATCACAGCAGCAGACAAGAAGCCTCCGGAGGGGAGCCTGGGTCACAACAGTGAATGGAGGGCCCATGAGCAGAGCCCACCAGAGGAAAAGGAGGGTGGCAAGTGTATCGGGAAAAGGCACAGATGAGGCAGAGTCAGAAAGCCAGGATCCTGGAGGGAATTGGAGTCAAACAGCAGATGGTTTAGTCTGTCTGCAGCCCTGGGCTCATGAAGAGGAGGAGGAGGAGAAGGAGGAGGAGCAGGAGGAGGAGGAGAAGGCAGAAACTCGGGTCTGGCTGTGGGGGCCTGGGCAAGGGATTGCCAACATGGACAAGGAGCCTTCATTGAGCCTCTGCTTTCACAACAAAGTCCTGGAGAGGCTGGCAGGAAATGCCAGGGTGTGGCGGCTGATGACCTGAAGGTCCAACCCTCCAGACAATGGGAAGTCCACCTTTCAAGAAGTGAGCACATGTCAGTAAACACTATGTAGATAGGCTGGCATTGCCCCTAGGGGGAGGGGCAGAGGCCAGGCAGAAACAACCTTGAGAGGGGTGGGCATCCGGGACCCCACACCACAGGAACAGCCTCAGCAGGGACTGCCTGGGGGTTCCGTAAAAGTGGCAGGCTTGTGTCCTCTGAGCATCAACAGAACAGACTTACAAAGAGGGCCAGTTTCTGCCCCCTGCCGCCCCCCCCCCCCCAGTGTAGTCTTCCAGTCTGCTGGGCACTGAAAAGCTCAGCTTGAGGCGGGGCAGGGGTGGGTGCTGGAAAGCTTCCAGAGATGCTCGGGCCAAACTAATGTGATCAAGCCACAGGGAGTAGGCTGTCATACCAGGCTGGTCACAGCCACACTGGCACCCAGTGGGGACTTGACCACTCAGAGAGCAGCTTCCCCTCCACCTTTTCACAGAACTGCCAGAGTGAGGCCGAGCAGGGTTATGCTCTTAGTGATGCTGCCTCCTGACCCTGCAGACAAGCGAGCGGTCTCTGAGTGAGACAGTGAAGGAACTATGCAGTGAAGGAACCCCGCTGTGCAGGGCTGTGTCCCCATTTCATTCTCACAACAATGGTCGCCACTGCCAGGTTACAGCCACATTGTCCTGAGTGCCAATGCTGGCTGGGCTCCGGGGCCCCTGCTCTCGGCATAAGGTAGTTTCAAGACCAAGTGGGTGTTCCCTCCACCGCACCAGGTACCACATGCCAAGTACCCTCAAGTCACCAAGGAGGCCAGTGATGGTGACTCACGTGCATGGGGATAGAGTCAGGGCACACACGTCCCCCCAATCTGCACCTAAAGACACCTAGGGGAGGCCCTGGCCCCTACCTGCAGCAGAAGGCAGCCTGAACCCCATGACAGACTGCCCAAACTCCACCAATAGGATACCTGGTCACCAGGACTCAAAAACATGGCAAGTGAGGTGGGTGGGGCTTAACTGGATGATTTGAGTCCCTCATTCAGCTTCTACAAGGGATGGACACTCAGGCCTGGCTCTCATCCCAGCCATGTGGAGACAGGAGGTACAGCACCTAGGCCACCTGTGTGGGGTCACTGGCCTCTCACCCAAGTGAACTTAAGTCAACTCTGTAAGTCTGCCACACGATGGGCGGAGAAACTATCCAGAGAGACCCTCCACCCCAACTAAAAGTTGGGCCTTCCTTTCTCTATGAAGAACTCCCCCTGTAAAAACCGGTATGTATTACTTGGATGGGCTGCCTGTCCAGTGACACTGTTCCTGTAAAGAGAGCTGGGAGGGAGGGTGGCCTGCCACTTTGTTGACCATTACAAACTAGCAGCTGCTGTACCTGAGACCAAAAACCAAGTTCACTGCCATCAAGTAGATGACACATTAAAGCACGTCTAAAGGACAGGGTGGAACTGCCCCTGTGTTTCTGAGACTGTAACTCTTTGTGGGAGTAGAAAGCCTAGTCTTTCTCCCATGGAGTGCCTGGAGGTTTTGAACAACTGACCTTGCAGTTAGCAGCCCAACATGTAACCACTATGCCACCCGGCCCCTTCTTATATCTGAGAGAGGCACCCGCTGGTACACCTTTGGGAGTTGTAACATGTAACAAAAGTATCATGACACTTGAGATGTTGGAGAATGACCATACCTGGCCCAGGAATGACCATCTACCCAAGAACCCATCTTCACCAAAGAGACCAACAGCAAGACTCCCTCATATTTCCCAGCACTTCATGGTCCACGCACCCTTTCTGAGGTATTGGGTTATCACTACCTGCTGTCAGACATCCACTGTGGTAGGCCAGCTGGCCTTCCCATTTAACAGAGGAAAGAGGAAAGCTACACCTCGCTGATGAGCAGCGTTGGCTGCTAAGTGAAAAGTTTGAGTCCACCTGAGGTCCTTCAAGAGGAGCTGGTGATCGACTTTCTTGACCATTGAAGACCCTGGGGAGCACCCAACGGGGTCATCATGAGCCAGAAGCAACTCAATGACCACTGCTATCAAAGCCACAGTGAGAGAGCCACCAAGCCAGGAACAACCGGGCCTCCCAGCTCCTGCCCCATCAGTCTCTCCCCCCTCCCTCTCTTGTACTTCTCAGGGTCAGAGCACATAAAACCCTACTAAGTACTTTTGATTGAAACAGGACTGGGAAGGGAAAGGTGTGGGGACCTGAAATACACTGTTCAAATAACTTTCAAGTGGCTCTTTTCCATCCACAGATATTATAGATCACACCAGCCAGATCACCATCCCCAGAATTGTTTGGGAGGAAACATCTGGATAATGAAATTTTTTTGATGGAAAAAGAAAGAGAGAGTCCCTTCTTCGGGCCCTACAAAAGTGTGCTTCTGGAAAGGCGCCTTGAGATTCGGCGAGGTGGCAGCCATGATACCCCTGGGGAGCTCTTCCTCTCCTAGTTCCTCAGCCTGGCACTTGGCTGGCCAGAGCAGCACATCCTGGCTGCGGTTCACTTTGGGAGTGCGGTAGAGCTTCCGAGGTGAGTCAGGGGCAGCCTAGGGGTTAAGGAGGAATCCAGCACCATGGCGTCCTTTTCATGTAGCCGAGGGAGAGGTCATTCCCTGTCGTGATGCTGGGCCTCCGAGATGTTCACTCATCTTGGAGGTTTTGGGAAACATGCACATGGGCATCTTGCCCCAACCCCAATGTCTGAGGGCCAAGTTCAAGTCTAATCCTCCGCCAAACACCCATGATTCCCAGCACTGGGATCCACAGGTGTTCCATAAATACTGGCTGACATAAGGAAAGAAGAAATTGTCCTTTGCAGAGGATCATCTGGTAGATGAAACAGAAATGAAAAGTCCCGTAACCTGCAACCCGCTTCTGGAGATCTTGTCAGTGGAAACTCCCAGCTACACATGCAACACGCTGTGCACATGACTGTGTGCAGCTGAATGAAATGAACGAGTAAAAAACCAAGGGACAGTGTGGAGGCTACAGAGGAGGGCAAGTGGCGGTGTCCAGGGACAGAATACACTGCCAGAGCCACACAGTGGTGTCATACGGAGCCATTCACCCTCTCTGGTGACCTCGGACAACACTGGTCGTGCAGGGCAATGATTGGTAGGAGAGCATTCTTGGAGGATGTGCCCTCTGACAGACAAGCAGAAAAGGGCCCCAAGAAGCCAGCAAATTACTTAACAGTCCTTGTCAGGATCGAGATTTTAACACCTACTTCTAGATGCAGAGTTTCTTATCCAGAGCACATATTTTGGGGTGTGTATAATAATTGAGACATGTTTGTATAAGGCATACTGGTAGCATAGTAGGTTACGCCAAGGTCCACAGCGTGACTGCCAGCTAGTCCGACTGAGAAAGACGAGGCTTTCTGCTCCAGGAAAGGCTGTGTCTCAGAACCCCACAGGGGAAGTTCTGCTCTGTCCTGCGGGGTCACAGTGAATCAGAATTCATTAAAAAAATCATTTTATTAGGGGCTCATACAATTCCTTTCACAATCCGTACATAGACAGTGCCCAGCACATTCGTACGTGTGACCATCATCCTTCTCAAAACACCTGCTTTCTACTTGAGCCCTTGGTATCAGCTCATTTTTCCCTCCCTCCCCGCTCCCCCCTCTCCCTTCCCCCTTGATAATTTATAAATTATTTTACCATATCTTGCACCATCCAACGTCTCCCTCACCTACTTCTCTGCTGTCCATCCCCCAGGGAGGAGGTTATATGTAGACCTTATCATCTGTTCCCCATTTCTCCCTCACCTTCCCTCCACCCTCCCAGTATCGCCACTCTCACCACTGATCCTGAGGGGTTCATCTGCCCTGGGTTCCCTGTAGTTCCAGTTCCTATCTGTGCCAGTGTATATTCCCTGGTCCAGACGGATATGTAAAGTAGAATTGGGATCATGATAGTGGGTGGGAGGAAGCATTTAAGAACTAGAGGAAAATGGTATATTTCATCGTTGCTACACTGCACTCTGACTGGCTCGTCACCTCCCCACAGCCCTTCTGTAGGAGATGTCCAATTTCCCCCAGATGGGCCCTGGGTCCCCACTCTGTACTCCCTCCTCATTCACAATAGTATGATTTTTTTTTTTGGGGGTCTTTGATGCCTGATACCTGATCCTTTCGACACCTTGTCATCTCTCAGGCCGGTGTGCTTCTTTCATGTAGGCTTTGCTGTTTCTCTGTTAGATGGCCCCTTGTTTATCTTCCAGCCTATGGGACCCTAGATTCTACATATTTTGACAGCTGGGCATCATCAGCTTTCTTCACCGCATTTGCCTATGCACCCGCTTTGTCTTAAGCATTCGTGTTGGGGTAGGCTGGTGTGCTTCTTCCATGTGAGTTTTGTTGTTTCTTAGCTAGATGGCTGCCTGATTGTCTTCAAGCCTTTAAGACCCCAGAAGGTATATCATTTGATAGCCAGGCACCATCAGCTTTCAGAATCCATTTGATGGCAATAGGTGTTTGGTGGGTGAAGTGGTTGAGGTGGCACTTAGAAACCACTCTCTTTGACATCCCTGTTGTTCACAGCAGCCCGAGTGGGCATCTACTGGGAAGCAGGCACAGCACTGGGCGTTCCTCCTCAGTCTGAGGGCAGGAGAGGAAGCTGAGCTCCTCTAGGAAGAGACTGTTGGGGGAGTTGGCACATTAATTCTATCCATTGTCATCACAGGCCATTGGGCAGCCCCTAAGAGGAGAGCCCCCCCAAGAGTTCCAGTGGAGCAGATTCCAGGCAGCAGTTTCTGTTCTGGAGCTGTTTGTAAACCACTTCCATTCCATGCCATGCTTACACATTCAAAATGGACAATTTAGGGCTCAGAGCAAATAATTTTGGTTTTAAATGTTAAGACAGAGGTTCTCAACCTGTGGGTCACGACCCCTTTAGGGGGGGGGGGTTGTCAAATGACCCTTTCACAGGGGTTGCCCGATTCATAACAGTAGCAAAATGACAGTGATGAAGTGACAATGAAAATAATTTTATGGTTGGGGATCACCGCAACATGAGGAACTGTATTGGGTTTTTGTTGTTATTTTTTTTTTTTTTTGAGGAACTGTATTAAAGGGTCATGGCATTAGGAAGGTTAAGAACCATTGTGCAAAGATGTACATTATCATTACAGCATGGCTTCAAGCACACCCCTGGCCATCCATGGAGACGCTGGGTTTTTAAAAGACACATTAACGACCTGGAGAGAGAGTCTCAGCACCATATAATATACAGGTCCAAGGACAGGCCTGATGGCTAGGGGGGCCATGGCTTCACTGCGGCTGGCTCCCACCCCTGAGTTAGCTACCCTTTCTGCTAAGCCATCAGTGCAGATAATTCCCATCGGCCACCTTTATCAGCAAGCCCTGAACCGAACACCAAGCCTAGATGGTTAATAACAGGCCGGTTACCGTTTGGGGGTGGGGAGGTGCAGGGATGCAGAAGATGGAGTCCTCACTGCCCAGTTGCAGGACCCTGGCCAAGAGGGATTACAAGCAGCTCTAAAGAGTGCCATCCACAGGGCTGACACGGGCCTCCTCAATCCAGCAGGGACAAGGATGTGTGAAATGTGAGGTTACCTGGGGAGGAGCCTGTGGGTTCTGACTCTGGGGTCCGTGGGGGCCAAGGGGTGAGGAAGGGAGCTTCACTAGGGCTGTCCCTGCCTTGGTCACCTGCTGAGAACCTGCAGTGCTGGTTATGAGGAAACAAGAATTGGCGAGACCTGCGACCTGCTGAGAGCCACACATACCTGCAGTCTTCTCTGGGGCTAGTTATGACACCTGCTCAAGTCCAGCAGCAGCTGAGAGGCTCATACAGTCCGGACAGGCAATCGGGAGCCAGCAAGGGCCCCATGAGGCCAAGGGGCTGAGCGGGTCTCAGTCTTCCCCCTGCATACTGTCTAATGCCGGGGGTAGAGGACCAACTTCTGGACTGAGTGTTTAAGCGATGCCAACACATCTATTGTTACTTCCAAGTGTCATCTTTGGGACACCATGAGGCAGAATCCAGTGCTGCAGGTGCCATAAGTAGACTCAGGGTCTGAGTAGAGTGTATGTGTGCATGCATGTATGTATGTATGTATACACATAAAGGTGAACACCCATATTCCACCTTGCAGTGCAATGGGCTTCTTCTCTTTATATGTGGCCTTTCTGGCTCTAGGTTTGTAGTTCTGCAAAGATGAGCCAGGCACAATCTTATAGGGACTGGATAGTTTTACAGTATGCAAATAAAGTGACTGTGGCTTACTAAGGGGATTGGTGATAGCTTTGGTGGGAGAAGTAGGTGTATAAAAGAGCCAAATGCGGTAAGGTTGCTTAGAGAAGAGGTATACTCTAGCCCAGGTGGCGACGAAGCATGGTAGTAGGGCAGGAGGAAAGTCAAGGGAGAATGAGGAAAGAGCTAGGAGTCAAAGCGCATTCATGGAGGTCTAGACAAAGACATGTACATGTAAATATATATAGGAGGATGGGGAAATAGATCTATGTGTCTATATTTATAGGTCAAGTATTAAGGTGGCGGAAGGACCTTGGGCCTCTACTCAAACACTCCCTCAATGCATGAATACCTTCTTTTATTAAATTGGAACTCTATGATGCTCACTCTCCCGACACAACGGCTGGAGCCAAAGTGGGTGAACAAGTAAATGTGGTGAAGAAAGCTGATGGTGCCCGGCTATCAAAAGAGATAGTGACTGGGGTCTTAAAGGCTTGAAGATAAACAAGCGGCCATCTAGCTCAGAAGCAACAAAGTCCACATGGAAGAACACACCAGCCTGTGTGATCGAGTGGTCCCGAAGAGATCAGTTACCAGGCATCAAAGAACAAAAAATTATATCATTGACTGCACACCTACATGATGGGATCGCTGAAGACAAATGGGTGCATAAGCAAATGTGGTGAAGAAAGCTGATGGTGCCCGGCTATCAAAAGAGATAGTGTCTGGGGTCTTAAAGGCTTGAAGGTGAACAAGCGGCCATCTAGCTCAGAAGCAAAAAAGCCCACATGGAAGAAGCACACCGGCCAGTGCGATCACGAGGTGCCAAGGTAGCAGGTATAAGGCATCATGCAAAAAAAAAAGATATAAGTGTGTGTATGTATGTGTATATATATATGTATATATATACCATATTAAATGAAGGGGGAAGTGCAGAGTGGAGACCCAAGGCCCAAGTGTCGGCCAATGGAGATCCCCTCATAGAGGGGTTTAGGAGAGGAGATGGGTTAATTAGGGTGTGAGGTAGTACCGATGAAGAACACAGCTTTCCCCCAGATCCTGGATGCTTCCTCCCCCCAACTACCATGATCCGAATTCTACCTTGCAGGGCTGGATAGGACAGAGGCTGTACACTGGTACATATGAGGGCTGGAGGTACAGGGAATCCAGGGTGGATGATACCTTCAGGACCAAGGGTGTGAGGGACGATGCTGGGAGAGTGGAGGGTGAGTGGGTTGGAAAGGGGGAACTGATTACAAGGATCCACATGTGACCTCTTCTCTGGGAGAGGGACAGCAGAGAAGGGGGGAAGGGAGACTCCGGAGAGGGCAAGATATGACAAAATAACGATGTATAAATTACCAAGGGCACATGAGGGAGGGGGCAAAGGGGAGGGAGGGGAATAAAAAAGAGGACCTGATGCAAGGGGCTTAAGTGGAGAGCAAATGCCTTGAGAATGATTGGGGCAGGAAATGTATGGATGTGCTTTATACAATTGATGTATGTATATGTATGGATTGTGATAAGAGTTGTATGAGTCCCTAATAAAATGTAAAAAAAGAAAAGAGGAGAAAAAATGATTAGGGCAAAGACTGTACAGATGTGCTTTATACAATTGATGTATGTATATGTATGAACTGTGATAAGAATTGTATGAGCCCCCCAAAATTGTTAAAAATAAATGTAGTCTCAAAAAAAAAGAGGACCTGATGCAAAGGGCTTAGGTGGAGAGCAAATGCTTTGAAAATGATTAGGGAAAAGAATGTATGGATGTGCTTTATACAATTGATGTATGTATATGTATGGATTGTGATAAGAGTTGTATGAGCCCCTAATAAAATGTAAAAAAAAAAAAAAGAACCAAATGCATACAGGCTAAATGGGGCCTTACTACCATCAAGAAGAGAAACCTGGGTGAAGCATGCCCTTTGCAACTCGGGTCCTTGTGCTGAGAACCTCCTAGACCCGGGAGACAGAGCTAAATACCACAGATGATGGCATAAGATAGCACAGCAACACAAGTGGCAGGAATTAGGTGATCAGGAGAGATAGCTGTGGGGGGCTTCTCAACTATAAGAGCAGGAGGGCCACAGTGAGCTTCCTGATCCTGGGAGAAAGAAGGCCAAGCAGGGGAGTTTTGCCGGTCTAATGGGGTGCCTCCGGGTATTTTTTAGAAGAGATAAAATGATCAAGGCCTGCCTGTGGCTCAGCCAAGAAGCCAAGAGCTGTCCTGGTTGGAGACAATCCTGCTCCAAGGGTCTGACCCTGTCCTGTGTTGTTCCTGCTCCTATCAAGCTGATCCTGATCCCAAGGTATATAACTGGTTGCTTCTCTAATAAACTCAATCAGGAGTATGCTCTGTGAGTTCTGTGTGGCCATGGCAATGAATTATGAAGCCCAGCTGGGGAAATCGAGAGCACTGGGGGTGGGCAGCTGGTGTCAGAAAATGGGAAAAAAGGTTGGCAGGTGGAGGTACACCTTAGGAATCCATTTGGTGCTGATGATATTCTCTTCCTTTCTGTAGAAGTTCGACCATATTGGATGGCAATAGTACATCTCACACACACGTGAGACCTTCCAGAAGCCCAGTGCCCCAGCTTCTGGAGCCCTTGGTCAGCACGTTTTCTCTGCAGGGGAAGAGGGGCCAGAAGGCATTTCTTACCAGGTGTGCACAAGTGAGCCAGGAGTCCACAGGCCAGGTGAATGACCAGTGAAGAGACTTCAATAAGACCATAATAAAAGCAGCACAGGTTACAAGCAGATGCTAGAGATTTGCTGGGGCCTCTTCCCCCTTCCTTTTTCCTGGAACAAGCTGAGGTCTAGAGATGTCTGCTGGATTAAGCCAAGCAATGCAGCGAATGAGAACAGAGGGGAGGGAGAGAAGAGAAAGGATGCTTGTTTAAATGCGTGAGGTTAGAAGAAAACACAAATCATGGGAAGAAACATGAAGCAAGCTAAAAATAAGGCTAGAGACAGGAACCAGAACCCCAATGAGGCTGGGAGCCAGTGAGGTATGAGACAGAAAACAAAGACCACCTAAAATACCTGAGAACGTGAGGGTGGATTCAGTGCTGGGGGAGAAATAGGGGGCAACGGCAGGGGGGTGTTTATTTTGTTCTGTTGAGAACACACACAACACCACACACTAATCCAGCTATTACACCTATCATGGGTTGGGGTGGGGGAAGCACGGCTCATGTTCTGAGTTGAGCAGCCATCTTGCCCAGGAACAAACCCAGCCCTCATGAAGGGTCCGGCCTCATCTTTTGAGTTGCTGTTTATCAGTTTGACCCTGGCTTAAGAGAGCAGAATCCTTAGAGCAGGTCTTTTAAATTTTTACTAGTGAGCTAAACTATGGCTTGGTTTGATAAGATGACTTCAGGGGATGTTTGCCGTTTACAGTGTAAAGATCATCTCAGGGCAGTAGTTTCAGGGATTCCTTCATTCTCCACAGCGCCAGAAAGTCAGGTGTCCAGGCAAATTTAAAATTCTGTTGTATATTCTCCACCCCCTTAAGTTCAGAATTCTGTAAAATCTTTGATAGTAATGTTTGCCAGGCACCACTCAAGTTCTTGGTCTCAGGTATCTTCATGATGGTCAACCAGCCAGACATTTCATATCCTGCTCCTGTTCCCAACTCTTTCCCAGGGTGTTCCAGGTGAACAGAGACCAATTGTACTCAAGATGGTCTGTATGTAAGCTTTTCAGATCCTACACAAGAACTAGGGGTAAAGTAGAATCACCAAGTCAGTCATTAAGTCCCCAAGAAACTATGACCCCCAAACCTCTAAGCCAAGGAATCAAATCCCATGAGGTGTCTGTGGTTGTACAGAAGCAGCCTTTGGTGCTTTGGAAGGTGGGGTGGGGAGGGGAGTAGGTATGGAATTGGTGTGAATATGATCTCGAAGCTTCTGCCTTACTCTTTACAGGTGGACACAACATTGACAGCAATTACAATCAGCTGTGCATGCTAAGTACTGCAAACCTGACCCCTTGCTATAGCTCTTTGAGTGTAGGCTCACCTGGCCCGGAGGGCTTGCCCAGTCTGGCATTTAAAGGTCTAACTAAGACACGAGGCTGCAAGCTACTTGAGGAACATTCCGGTCTGTGGTATCAAAGGTCTACGGAAAACTCAAGCTGGAGGACCTTCAGGAGGCAGCGTTGGAACCTAAGCCCACTCAAGAGCCTGGCTGAGCTGACCTCATGGGCAGATGGACTTCAAAGGTTCAGTTCTTTCTGGAATCACCCCCTTTTTCATACTGAGCCCGGCTGCTGTGTACACAGTCTCATGCTAGGAGAGGCAGAGGCTCAAGCTCTGACCTTGTCTTTTACCAGCCTGTGCCCTCTGGGGAGGGAGTGGGCCTAGCAGCATCTGGGTTGGCAACCTTGTTGGGAGTGGGGATAATGTTAGTATCAACTTTGGGGTGCTGCAGAGGGTGAGTTGGGGGTCAAGACCATGTGAAGGGAAGCCACGCTCACGCGGACATACAGCCTGAGCTGTGGTGTGGAAGACTCGCTGTGTGCACATTTCACTTCCCCTGTGCCCAGATTTTCACCGACACTGCACACCAACCATGTTCCACCTCACCCCTCAGGGCTGCAGGCTTTGTTCTGATTCTGCCTGGTTCCACACCCCACCCTCCTGAGAATTTGCTAAGAAGCACCTGGGGATCTAGCTAACAATGTGGGTTCTGATACGGAATATCTGGGGGCAGACAGGCATATCCTCAGCAGAGGTCAAACCGGAATGAACTGGTTGGAAACCTGGCAGTAGTCTAACAATACAGAATTTAAAAAATCTTGGAAAGGCAGGGTCCTGCATCCTGTGATGGGGTTCCAGAGCACGCCGTATTTGGACTGTCCCTACCACGGAACAATGGGGAGACTCGCCGGAGAAGGGACGCCTTGTTGGAAGGTGTAGACTGGAAGCAGAGTGCTCTTCCTGGGTGTCTTATTAGTCTATCATCCGCCTGCGGTTGGCAAATTTCCACGAGCTGGGAACCTACAAAAATGGATGCGGGTGACAGCTGAGCCGGTGCTGCCGGACGAGTTCCCCACTCAGAAGCGGGGGTGGGGGCGGTGAGCCGGTGGAGAGGGGGCAGGGCGGGCGACAGCTGAAATGTGACAGCTGCCGCCACTATGTAGACACGCACTTCGGATTTCACTCACGTTCCCTGACTGAGGCACCAACCGCAGCCACAGGGCGATGAGGATGCCAGGTCCTGCTGAGACAGAGAGGCAAGATGCCTCTCCTGGGAAGGGCTCCCCACCCTTCCCTGGAGCCCTCTCTCAGTGCTGCTTGGCCCTCTCAACTGGGCCCGCTACGCAGTAACCTGCCTACAGCCGGTTTCTAGTGGGTGACCACTGAGCCTTCCATCAGCCAGCCAGTCTATGCTAGCTGCCAGCAGGCAGTGATTACAGGCGCTGAGCCGGAGGGAGGACAGGACCTCGGAGGGCCTGCCAGCAGCTGCTTGTCCCCACAGTCCATTAAAATCTCATCCATTCAGACTCTGCTCAGGGGGAAGCCTGCTCCTGCTTAGCTGTGTTCCTCAGCCCTCCCAGGCAATGGCAAGTGGATAAAGAGTGAGAGCAGGAAGGTGGGGAAGCGCGGCGCTCAAAATCGGGAGAGAGACCCCCTTTGAGCCAGCCACTGCACTCCTAGGGGTGCACTCCAAAGAACAAAAAGCAGGGACTCCAACAGCCTTGCACACTGCAGGCTACTGCCAAGAGCCAAGAGGCGGGAACAGCCCAAGTGTGTGGGTGGACAAGCACAGTTTGGTATGAATGTACAGTGGACTCTGATCAAGCCACGGAAAAGAACATTGCTCTGACACAGGCCACAGTGTGACGAACCTCGAACACACAAAGGTTCGTGTTCAGTGAAACGGGTGGAAAATGCCCAGACAGCAATGGAGGGAGACAAGAACTGGGTTCGTGGGTAGCAGGGACTAAGGGCTCGGGGCTTGGTGATTAGTTAATGGGTACTGAGCAGAAGTCTGGGAGTAATGAAAGGTTCCGGAAATAATGGCAATGGTTGGGGGGCAGGGGGATTAGTAAGAGAACAAACTTTTCAAGAAACCCCTCAAACACCTGCAAGGGGGCAGGCTCCCTCCACCTCATGCTTACCTGCTTGGTAAAGGCTGGCTCCCCTTTCCATCTGCCAGAAGGGACAGCTCAAGATCAATTACTTGGAGACCCGAATCATCATCTTAGGCAGATGCCTTGCAACATCCAATTGGCTCCCATCCAACAGTTCTCCACAATAGGTCAAATCATTCTGTTTCCTGGGGCTTTAATTTGCAACTAATTCCTCTTACAGGGCTCACCAGGAAGCTCCCGCTGCTTAACATTAGCAATGCGGGTGTGCTTTATAGAGATTTGGCCGTGTGATGGACAACCTGAAATGGCTGTTCTGAAAGGTGTCCAAGCAGAAATGACTGCAGCCATGCTTGCCAGGTGCCCATAGTCAGCCTGGGTCCTCGGGGGTTGGGGTGGGGGATGCGTGAGGCTGCTGGCCACCTGTCCAAGAGGGCCAGGGCCCACCTCTGCCTAGCTGGTGAGAAGGAAGGTGCGAAGGTCTTGCCTGTACGGTAACCTTTGAGTTCAGGCACAGCCACTCAGGAGGGAGACTTGCAGGTAGAAATGGTGACCTTGAAGGCTGTGCGGCCCTCAGCTCAAGGGTTAGCCCAAGTGTGTGTGTGCAGAATTCTGATGATGAATATAGGTACCCAGCCCTCAGAGCTACTTTAGGGAATTCCAGAGACAGTACTTTTCAGGGGCTCAGATGGGCTTCCACCAACTGGTTAGTGGTCGTCAGAGACACTTGGTAGCAATGTACCCCCTGACACGTACTCCACAGCCACCCTGACTGCTCTCTTTACCTCTGTGGGGGAGGGGCACAGGCTGCACTCTTCCTCTGGACACCACCCCCTCCTCTCCCACACACAAGGCAGGGCACCCACCTTGACGTTACCCTCAGGACCCTAGACCCACCACACCAGCCACTGTCAGAAGGCCCTTTCCTAGTGGCCTGCTGGGGAACAACGTCTTTGAAGACACGGGTCAAGCTTCAACTCCTTGGAAGCCAGCTGGAAGCAAAGTGACTTCACCATTTCAGCAAGGACCTCCAGTCTAACCCAAGACCTTTCTGTGTCTGCCTCCACTGCACTGGGGGCCAGGGTCTCTGCACTCCCCAGCACAAGGTCTGACTAAAAGCAATGCTAACAGATGCCAAAGGAACAAAACCCTCTTGAAACACTGCCACCCCACCCCCGGCCTAAAATCAGTGAGTGAGCGTGTGTGTACGCCAGCCTCTGAGAGGTCCACGTAGTGCAGTCTGACACACACGCCACCCTCGGCACTCTGCAGTCCATACCCCAGAGAGGCAGAGCGGAGGCATCCTTGTCCCTTTGTCAGGCAGTCAGTCTGTCCCAAACACCAGCAGCCTCTTACCATCCTGACAAGGCACATGTCTTTCTGGCTGGCTTGTGGTTCCCATAGTGCACCAAGCTACCCTGCGGAGGGTGGGGCTGGGGGCAGGCCCACCCTGTGACAGGCTGCCATGAACTTTGCTGTGGTGCACAGCCCAGCTTGACTGCACCCTTCTCATGAGAGGCCCACAAATCCTGGCACATGCCTCAAAAACCATTATTTCTGTGTGTGCTCACATTTTTTCAGGGACAAATAAGAGCCAACAGTGCAAAAAAAAAAAAAAAAAAAAAGTAGTGTCTGCAGCCAGGAGACCACCTTCAAAGTGAAGGGTTAGCCAGTGCAGGGAAAGGCCCGCCTAACCCCGTTTGAAGGGGCTCTGAGTCCTGGGTCCTGTGAGCCACTCATGCAGGCCCTGCCCCAAGGGAGGAGGCTGACGCTCAGGAGGAGGCACCCTCCCTGGGAACTCAGGACAAGAAGGAACACAAGGGCAGGAAGGAGGGATTAAGCCAGTCCAGTGCTAAGCCGGTGACTCTTGGGCTGGTAACTGCACGGTCAGCAGTTTGAAATCACCAGCCACTCCTGGGGAAAAAGATGAGTCTCTTACGCCCATAAAGCGTTATAGTCTCGGAAACCCACAGGGCAGTTCTTCCCTGGCCTTCAGGGCTGCCGTGAATCGGAGTCCACGCAATGACAGCGCGTCTGACTTTCTGGAGTGGGAGTGGGATACGCTGGAGCCTGGGAAAGGCTTCTCAGAAGAGAATTTACAGCAATCACAGAAGTTTAAGGAAGGACAAGCTGTGTTGGAGGTAGCAATGGGGACATGGCCCTAGCATACAAGCCCTAGAAAGCCTGTCTGTACATATGTAGGTGTGAAGACCCAGCAGACCTTTGAGTTGCCTGCGGAGATTCAGCCCCACCCCCTCAACCAGTTTTCAGATCTCTCCTGGGAGGGATTTCCCTTGGGCTTATCCTGGCTGGGGGTGGGGTGGGGGGGAGAGACAGCAGGTTGCCAGCAGATACAGGAACCCAACTCTGCTTGTCCTTACTCATGATGCAAGTGCTGAATGACAGCCCTGTAAGATGGAGTCAAGTGTGTTCTGAGCAAGCATGGTGAAACGATGTTCTATTCAGAATCGGGCTTCAGTGGAAAGACACCCCCCGGGGGTTAGCACACAAACAGGTCCCAGGGTGCTGAGTGGCAGCTGCTGACACCGAGTGTCACATGTCGTACAGAGGTCTGACTAGATAGTGACAGACAACCAACCAACACCAGGTGCTGTCCAGTGGACACCTACTCGTGGTGTCAGAGTGGAATGTGCTCTGACTGGCAGAGTTGGGGGAAGTAGGTCACCAGGCCTTTCTTTTGAGGTGTCTCTTTATGGACTTGAATTTTCAGCCTTTTGGTTAGCAGCCAAGTGCATACGCTAGTTGTACTACCCTGGGGCTCTGACAAAGGCACAAAAGCATCCCTTCAAACAGTGGCCACGAAGTTTTTTCTTGGGGGATGGGAGGGTGTCCATGTAGCTCATGGTTTCAACCTCTCTCTAACCCCATACCCTCCCCTCCCCTCCCACACACTTGCTGCTGGCCAGGTAACAGATGCACAACTCTGGAGGGTAGCCATGGCAGGGCCTCCTTATTGCCATCAGCCCCCAGGTAGGGGGTTCCACCTCCTCTCTGAAGCCCCAAGGCCGGGTTTTCAACACCCATGACAGAAAAACAAGGAGACAACAGGCAGCAGGTCCTGGGGAGAGATGGCTGCAGCAGCCTGGCTAGGTCAGAGAGCTTAAGAAAGTCAAGGGGGCCAAGGTCTGAGCCCTTTTGCTAATTAAAGCAGGATCTCTCAAATGCCAGAACCACTGTCCCTGCATCCTGAAGCTTTCTATGAAGAGGCAGGTTCCTGGGCTCCACTTAGCTCTACCCTAGACGAGCCTCGAGGGCTGGAGGCCGCACTCTACTTTCAACCTGTTGTCCGGGCAGCTTGCCTTTACCCGGGTCCAGGGTGCTGGGTGGATCCAGAAACTTCGTACGCCTCAGGAGTCAGCTGTGAGGACGGGTGACCAGAGACACGGGGCTTTACTTGTGATCCTAGAGTGGGGGAGGAGGTGAGTTTGCCAAATTAAACCACAAAAAAAACAGCCTACTGATGCAGAAGCTTGTACTGGCACCCAGGCCTAGTGTCCTGTGTGACTTTTAGGAAGTTCCTTAACTTCTCAGAGCCTCCATCTACTTATCCATTTAATCAGACTCGCAGCACCTGACCTTTTACCCCTCAACAGTGGTCCAAGTATCATATTTGTGTGGATGTGCTCTACGTAAACAAAGGGTGGGTTTTATATGGTCGTTGCCCCTTTATGAGGGGAGGGCACATCAGGAAAGGGTTAACTGTTCTTTCTGTGGTAGAGATCCATTCAACGCAGGTATGAACAAGCACCATTTTTCAAGAGTGGGCTCCCCCTCTCAGGAAGGAAGGCAGGGCAGGCATCGTTGGAAGGCAACTCTGAACAGCTCTTTTTAAATGCCGGATTCCCAAGGGAGCTTTGTTGATGTCAGAGCTTACAGAGGAGATCCTCATCAAGCCTGTCTCCCTGGCAAAGGCCCTGTCGTGTAATTAAAGACGATAATTATAGCTCTGTGTCTAGTGTCAAACCCGGGGCTCGTCACAGCCCCTGCTGTCTCTCTGCTTGGCCTAGGTGTGGAAACACGCGAGGCCCTTTGTGGACTGTCTATCAAGTCACGGGTGAGTGGCTGCCAAGGGGTTACACCCCTTCTGAGCTAACCTGGGAGACTTGTGCAGGCAGGATGACATCAGGTGACAGGCCAGCCCCTGACAGTGGACAGGAGGACACTGCTTCAAGGCACAGCAGGCCTCAATGCCACCCAGTCCCCTGGAGGTCATATGCTGGCTGTCCACCAACAAGTTGGGCACCGGACTTCCCCGTTCAGTGGTCTCCATAAACAAAAAGTTGAAGGACAGAGAACACAGCACGGACAGGAAAAGACCACCTCTGGCCCTGCCTCCCCCTCCCAGCAGCCTGTGAGCCCTGGACAGGGCGGGGGTGGTGGGGTGCGCCTCTGTGGCTGTCTTCCACCGTCCGCAGGATGGGCTCCGAGCGCAGGCTCATGCTGACAGAGGAAGGGGCGGGGTAGAAGATATGACATCACAAAGACTATCAGATTTGTGTCTGGAGACCAGCACTGTGATCTGTGCAGTTCCACCTCTGGTCTGTGGAGTCCCAATTCTCTACCTTAAAAAGGAGAACGACGAGGGGCGCCTCTAGGGCTGTGCTAAGGATGAGATGAGCGAATGTCTCGGAAAGCACTCTGTCGTCGGCAGAAGAGGGGAGTATAAAAGATTGAAACTCCACATGTCTAACTCACAGCCCAGGGTCTGGAAGAAATTAGAGAGACCAGCTCATCTGATTAATATTAATTAGAAGTTTCCACAAACCCACGGGTTTCCTGAAACAAAGAGATGTTTTCCTTGCAGACTTAAACTTGAGAACCCAAAGACACTGCTCCCTGGAGAAACACCAGGGTGGAGGGAGAGAGAGGGAGAGAGAGGGAGAGAGAGGGAGAGAGAGGGAGAGAGAGAGAGAGAGAGAGAGAGAGAGAGAGAGAGAGAGAGAGAGAGACAGTCCCCGTCCACGTGCGTGCTCTGCAGTTAGCACCAGAGCAATTTGCCTACCTGGGAACCCCTGGTATATATAGTCACCACTCTTGGCTGCTAATAGAAAGGTTGAAGGTTTGAATCCAAGACCTGGTGGTCTCTGCAGGAAATCGGCTATTAAAAGCAGCATAGAGCACAATTCTACTCTGCCACGCCCTAATCTAAGCCCATAGGAACTGGTGTGCTCATGCGAGTGTGTGTGTCATGCAGGCAGTGGGTCTTCCCCATGACCTAGCTGAGGGGGCAGCAGTCAAGGAAGGATGCACAGCAGCAGCAAGTCACCTGTGCTTTACAGGCAGTGACCTCCCATACTGAACATGGCACCGGCTGCCCTGTTTGGCAACAAAGGGCCACAAGGAACCACACAAGGAAGCTCCCTGGAGGGGCATGAGAGAGAAAGGGAGCACAGACCAGGACTTTCTCACCCTCTCAGACCAGGGAAGCCCCCAGTCTAGCCTGCTCTTCTAGTGCTCACTCAACAAGGGAAGATTTCCAGAGGGGGGTAGGGTTTGCATGCCTGAGTTCAAGTGTTTCTCAAAGCACCACATACAGCTCAGGTCAAAGGCGGTGAAGAACGAGCCCATGGACTTTAAATGCAGCCCCAGCTCCTGCTGACTTGGGGAGGCTTGTCAGGCCCTGGCATCAGGTGGAGGCCCATGGGTCCCGTGCAACAGAAGGCATCCACCTTGCTCTTAGCCCAAGAGAGTAAGCAACTACTCTGAGTGCTCCGAGCCGAGTCCAGACCATGGGGCCAGAGGGCCCCAAAGGTAGCAGGGCCTTTTCACGAGCACTGGGAGCCTCTGGAGTGCACAGCTCATCTTGGTCCAGAGGAAAATGAGTTCCAAGGGAGTACACAGGCAGAGTATCCTAACAAGTACACACTTCCTCCTAATTTCTGGGTGTGAAGTTGAAACTACTTGTAACGTTGCCTGGTGTCCTCAGACTCTATTAGATTACTAGACCAGAGCAGCCTGGGCTCAGCTGGGTACGGGGAGAGAAAGCTTCTCTTAGCAAAACATGGGGCGGGAATCTTTGTGGTCTGCCCCCAGACCAGTCCTCCAGCTCCTATTTGCTTCTGGTCCCAGCCCATCCCCACCATCTCAATCCAACCACATCCCTTGCACCTCCATTATACACCAGAAGGCACCCACCTCCCCACCCTTCTGGCTTCCTGAATGACACAGTGATTACTTGACTCCCCATAGGGCCCCAGACTGAGCCCTCCACTCTGCACCCTGTGCTTAGTGTCGTGCCCAGGTGGCCAGGGCTCCATAGACACCTGGCAAAAGCCCTGTAACTCATCCTCACCTTGAAGGGCAGGGACAGAGCCATTGTAGGGGCATTGGTTCCTTTGTGTTAGCTGGCTCCCAACCCCCACCCCAATCCAAGGAGTGTCAGGCAAGCAGGCTGTCAAGGCCAAGCACAACTCTGCCTTTGCTGTTCTTAGGTTCCACCGGGTCGGTTCCTCCTTTTTCCTTAGCAAAGAGAAAACTGGAAACAGCACGGAAATGGGACAAAGCCCAGGAGCTGTGTGTGTGCAGGGCAGGGGGTAAGGGTGGGGTGTATGCACATGTACTTCTGTCACCCACCAGATATTTTCCGATTCAGTTCGGTAAGGAGGCTGTTATAGGGCGGGTGCACATTGCATCAGACCTTGGCTTTTTCCTCCTGGGGAGGGCAGAGGCTGGCCAGGTGATCCTCTCTACTTCACTGACCACTTGGACTGCAGACCTGACTCCCCAGGGACTAGAACTCCTCCTAGAGGCAGCAGGTACTCTAGCCCTGCCCCTTCCCCCTCCCATTCGCATTCCCCCAAAGGAACCACCTGGCATGGCCTACCTTGGCCAGGCCTCAGGAGGTTAGCTTTGTAGGCTGTGAGGTCACAGGGCTCCTGAATCCACACATACACACACACACCATTCAGGCAGAAAATTGACTGTTAGGTGGCCTGGTTATGAATTTTAAAACTGTAGGCACTTGGGGAAGAAGCAGGCCAATGAGCATGAATGTGTGCCTCATGGCTTCAAGGGACAGTGAGTCCTGAACCTTAGTGGTGGCTGGCTTCAGGAGCAGCAGCAAGAGCTGGGTGAGTCAGAGATCAACAAGGAGGCAAACCCCCGAGCCCACTCATGCCAGAACTGTGTGGGTGAATCTGGGGAGGCTCTAGAAAGATCAGGTGAGAGTCTGGCCAATGGGAGCCCTGGTTTGGCAGGTAAGAGGCTAGCACAGAAGACAAGCACAAGGAAGCTGCACCTGTGTGCCTGACCCACATGCTGAGAGCAGGGAGATGGTAAGGACCGAGTTAAGGCTGCGTGACGGGACACGGGAAAGGGCAGCTTCCGGGAAGGCTCTATCACTGGGAACATGGGGACATGAAGCCTCATAGGTGAGACTGTGTCCACAGAGCTCCATGCTAGTTAAGAGGAGATCAAGCATGGGTAAGAAGTAGCCAGATCCATGGTCCAGGGCAGAGTGGGGAGCTGGTTGGGAAAGAGACAACTTAAGTTTTCTACTGCTGCTATAACACAAATGGCTGTAAAAAAAAAAAGACATTAATTTTCTTACAGTTCAAGAAGCTAAAAGTCTAAATTCTGGTGTGGCTCTTGGGGCGGGCCTTCATGTCCAGCAGAACTTCTAGCAGCTGGTCATCCAAGGAGTTCTTGGACTGGTGGCTACACCTGCCTCTACACTCAACAGGCAGTGTCTGCCGTCTCTCACTTGACTGTGTGTCTTTGTTACCTTGTGTCCCTTAGAAGCCATTGAGCCTAGGACATGCCCTAGGCTGATATGACCTTGTTAATATAACAAAATCCCATTTCCAAACAGTACTATATTCACAGGCCTGAGGGGCAAGCCTCTAAGGCAGTGGTTCTCAACCTTCCTAATGCCGTGATCCTTTCATACAGTTCCTCATGTGGTGGTGACCCCTGCCCCCCATTCATAAAATGTATTTTCATTGCTACTTCATAACTGTCATTTTGCTGTTATGAATCAGGCAACCCCTGTGAAAGGGTCGTTCAACCCCCTAAGGGATCCCGACCAACAGGTTGAGAACTGCTGCTCTAAGGCATTTTTGGGGGACACAATAATTCAATCCACAGCAGATGAAGCCAGTTCCAAGAGCTGAGAGGGCCTTTTGTCCCTGGGAAGAGTGTGCTGGGCACTTGTACAATACTCGACCCAAACCCACAAGCTCTGACCTGGGGCCACACATTCCCAGAAAGTTCTGGAACAATCCCTCAAATCAAAGATGAGGCCAGTCTTGGGGCAAGGGTTCCTTATCTTGGCCTGCCCTGTGCTCCCTGCCTTCCAGGGGGTCCCCCAGGCCAGCAGAGAAATTAGGAAGGAATGTGGTATGTCCTGTAATCAGCATGCAGACACACACAGTAAGTCCCGTGAGTGAGGGTGGCAGTGAGAATGAGGGTGGACCGACACCTGACAGTCAGGCCCCTGGATGGCTCCTTCTCCTCCAGTGCATCTGAGGCTGCTGGGTACAGTTAGAGGACTGAAGACTGGCAAGGGAGAGCGAGGAGGCAGCATTTGACTTACAGATGCGCACAAGGCCTGTTTCTGGACTGAGCCAGCAGAAGGAGCAAACAGGAAGCGCTGCTCAGAGAAGAAGGGGACAGTGGTGAACCTGAGGCACTGAAGGGGCAGGCAGGGCTGGAGGAGAGTCAGCATCACATGAAAGCCCATTGTTATGGGTTGAACTGTGTCTCCCCCCCAAAATACTGTCTTAAATCCTAGCTTCATGCCGGTGGTTGTAATCCCCCTTGGGAATGGGTCGTCTTTGTTATGTTAAGACAGGATTAGTGTTGGTTGTATCTTTAGCCAACTTCTTTTAAGATATAAAAGAAATTCAACAAGCCAGCTAGGCTTGGGGGATGGGGACAGAGGGTGTGAAGCCAAGGGAAGGTGGCGCTCAGGAACAGAAGCTGAGCGACCAGGGGCCTTCTCCCAGAGCCCACAGAGAGCAAAAGACTGCCTAAGGCCAGCACCTTGAATTCAGACTTCTAATCTCCCACACTGCTTGTTACAGCACTAGGTAACCAAATCAGCCTCTTTCCCTGCTACCACCAGACAGAGACCCCCTTGGGGAGGAGGTGGCCAACAAAGTTTCTGCTAGACCACCATGACTTAGTTTTCTCATTTGCCAAACAGAAACAATCACACCTGCTTCCTCCCTGAGCCTTAGGGAGATTGCTGGGATAACCTATAAAAGTTGCCCTTTAAATACAGGTCACTGTCACGTCTGTAAATTTCCAGACTACTAGCCTGAGACATGGTCAGCGGAGGGCACTAATTAGCTAGTCAAACCACAGGGGTGGGGCACATCACTGAACCTGGGTCTGCAGACTTCTGGAGCATCAGGGGCTGCTCTGCACTGTCTGAAACCCAGCTGAGGTGGGGTCAGCTTCGACATACCACTTCCTCCCACCAGACCAGGAGCTTCTAGGTGTGGCCCCAGGTCTGGGCCCCTCCCCCCCCCCCCCTGGGAGCCCTCCTCTGCCTTGGCACCTGCAGCTTTGTGTGCCCTCATGCTGATTCTGACCCACAGTGCTGCTGTACAGACAAGGGGAGCTGCTCCGGGGGGGGGGGGGGGGTTTCCTGGGTGGTACTCTTCAAAGGAGCAGATGGTCAGGCAGGCCTTTTCTCCCACTGACTAGGTGGATGCACCAACCTTTCAGTTTTCAGCCAGGCTCTCACCCCAGGTGCTACCTGGGTTCTTACATAGAACAGATAACAACCTGGTCTTCAAATCACCTGAGCACCAGGCGGGCTGCTTCAACCTCCCTGGTGCCCACATCTGAACAGCTTGAGGAGCTTCTGCCCCTGCCGCCCAGGGTCAGGTCTCTGGCCTAGATGACTGTAGTGCTCACAGCACTGCCCCCTGACTGATGCTGATCCTTCTTTCCCACCTATGCACTTCATCTTCCTAAAGCCTAACTCTGCCCGCACTGTCCCCAAGCTCTGCCTGGCACGGGGGGCGGGGTACTCGGTGGCTGAAGAGCTCCACACTGTACAGACCCGAGTCTCCCCGGGCCTACTTTTGGACGGTGATTTCCTTCCAGCCATTTCTGGTCCTTGTTACCTTTGAATTCTCTGGGGTTTCGGAGTTGTGGCGAGCTGTCGGGAGAAGGGTCCTCTTGGGTCACAGGGATCTGGCAGTGGCTGCTGCTCTCACAGCTGCCCAGGAAGGGTGGGGCCTAGGGGCTGCATTCCAGGAGGCCTGGGCCCCTGGCTGCCAAGTGCTCAGCAGGCCCCACCCCCTAAGAGGCTTGGTGCCACAGTAGCAACAGGGGCTCTGCCCCATGGAGGTCAGGACCACACCAATGACCCTGTAACCCGGATCCATAGTGACGAAGCAGTGGGGGACTGGGGAGATACTTTTGCTCAAGAGTTCTCAGGAGTCCTTGCTGGCCCTGCACAGAGTGAGCTTCCTGAGAATCCCCTAGAGCAGTGGTATGCAACCTCTCTAATGCCGTGACCCTTTCATACCATTCCTCATGTTGTGGAGACCCCCAGCCATAAAATTATTTTTGTTGCTACTTCATCACTGTCATTTTGCTACTGTTATGAATCGTCATGTCAAGATCTGATATGCAGGGGGAAAGGGGAGGGAGGGGAAAAAAAAGATCTGATATGCAGGATGTATTTTAATTGTTACAAATTAAACATCATTAAAGCACAGTGATTAATTACAAAAGCAATATGCCACTGTATATTGTGAAGTATTTATTTCTAATGACAAATAAATGAAATGTTGTCTTGAAGCATGTTGTAGCATGGGTAACAGTATTCACGCTGGGTAGTCGTAGGTGGGTGTATCTGCATGTGGGTGGACCCGCCTGGAGATGGATAGAGGAGCAGTGTCTCGGTTCCTAAGACTATTGGAAATATGTCTTCCAATGATCTTAGGCGACCCCTCTTGACCCAGAGGTTTAGAACCGCTGCTCTAGAGCACAGGCCAGCAGCCATCACTTAGCAGGCGCTTGCACAAACCCATCTACTGAGTGACTGGGTTGCACTTTGTTCGCCTTGTGACTGTCCACAAGTGGCTCTGGAGTAGTAGGGAAAGCCCCTAATAGAGCGCATGTGCTTCTCCTTCATCTTCACACGGCCTCGTCTTCCTGCATGCGTTCTTTACTGGCCTAGGAGCAGGAGCCTTGGTGCATAGTGGTCCTAAAGCACTCAGCTGAGAACAGAGACGCTGGCAGTTCAAACCCATGAGCTACTCCATGGGAGAAAGAGGTGGCTGTCTGCTTCCATAAAGATGATACAGCCCTGGGCACTTATGGAGCAGCTCTACTCTGTCCTACAGGGTCACTAAGATTCAGAAGTTGCTCAACAGCAGTGGAGACAAAAATCAGTCCCATCCCTCAGAGACCTCTTATCTCAGCGAGGGAGGGTGACACTCTTAGCACAGTCACATGTCTCAACACAAAGGGAAGAGGGCACCAAGGGTCTCCTGCCCTACTCCCACCCTTAGGCCAAAGCCTCCCCGATCTCTTACTCCTTTAGCAACTGGCTCAGTTCAGATTTTCTATATCCATCTTCAGGAAGGTGGGAAGTCTCTGGGCCCCTAAAGGAGACCTAGTCCTTCTGTGGATTAGCCCCGGGGTCCTTGGGAGTCAATTCACTCACTCATTCAACACACAGCAAATGCCTGTTGAGAAGCTCCCAGGTACTGCTTGAGGTACCTGAGGTTCCCGCAGGGACCAAACAGACCACTCTACTGGCCTGGTGACAGAAGAGTCACCCTACATCTTAGTGTGAGAAAGACTGTCAATAAGACAGGAATCATATATAGCATGTTAAATGGTGAAAGGTCAGAGAACAAAACAAAGTAGCAGAGTTGGGGAGGAAGTGTTTGGATGGGTTTCAACTTAAGCTAAGTGGCCAGGTAGAGCCTCACTGGGGCAGGTCATTTTGAGTCACGACCTCTGTGATAGTTAAGGTTTATCGTGCCAACTTGGCCAATGAACACATATGGGATTAATTGAAGGGCAGAGAGATAAATAGCTAAGCGAGCCTCCCCTTTCTTGGTCTCTTGCTCTCTGATGGTCAGATCAATTGCAGCTGCCTTAGCCAGTTCCCTACTTCAGCTGGCAAGGCTCAGTTCCTGTGAGATATCCTGAGAAGACACATGGAACTACCCTGATGTAGCCCTAGGTGCTAGAGCAGCTGTGTGGAGACCCCTGCCAGCACTGAGATGCTTACATGCTCACTGATTAGGATTTCCTCCTGCAGTCAGCATTATTTAGCGTTGTGTGAGATGGAGGAGGACTTTGTAGATTAATGCCGGACATATTGGCTAATGTCAGACTTATGGGCTTGGACAGCATTGGGTTGGGATGCTTTCTGAATGGACACTTACCCATTGTATAAAACTCTTTCTTATACAACATGAGTATCTATGAATTTTGTTTCTCTGGTCTACCCAGACTAACACACCTCCCTCGTGGCATGGCATGAACATCACCCTGGTCTTCAGGAGGTTGCACTGTCCCTCTTCTGTGCTCCCCAAGATGGACTCTCTCCTCAGGGCCTCTTAGTTCCACTGGCTTTACAGTATAGATGCCGAGAGCTCACGTGGTCCTTGTCACCTGGATGGGGCAGGGAGCAACTGAAGAGCAGGGCTGTGGTCCGTACCATGGGCAGGAGCTGTGCCTGAAGCCACTGCCAGCTTTCCTTGGCCTGGTCTAGTCCTGTCACAACTTCCCAGAAAACCTGGCGGGGCTCAGGGCCAGGGGCCAAAGGGTAGAGGGAAGTGTGGGTGAGAGACTGGAAGTGACGACGAGAGGGGGGCCCACTTGCCCCCCCCTCCATCTAGCCCGCTGGGCCTGTGGCTCAGCAGGTGAGCTCCTGGGCGTGTGAGTCTTGTTTCCCAATCACTGGAAAGTCACTGGGTGACTAACACAGAATTTATTTACACTTGATTATCCCCTTCCGGTTGGGCTGGTAAGTCATTCTGGTAAATGATAGACCAGTCAGGGAACTCGGCACAGCCTGTGACGAAACCGCCTTCTCTTCTGTCTCGCAGGTGGGAGGGAGGATCTCAGGGCAGGTTTCGAAACAAGGTCCAAGAGCCCTCAGTTAGATTTAGGAGGCCTGCTCTGTGGTGAGATGTTGTGTGACCTTGGTTAGGTCTTGGCCCTCTCTGGGTCTGGAGCAGAAAGATAATGTGCTGAGCTGCAAGGGCTGCTGTTAGAGGGCAGTTCCATCCTGACCCTCCCCACCTGGAGGGCTGTAGGCTGTGGGTCTTGGTGAGAGGAGCATGGCACCAGAGAGGAATGCAGGGCAGAGCTAGGGGAGGAGGGAAGGGCAGAGTCCATGGGCAAGGGCACAGGGGCTGGGAAGGGTAGATCCGGGGCCCACGCAGTAAAGACCTTTGCCCTCCCAGGTACTGGGAGAACAGGGGCCCGGCTTGAACCATGGGGCTCTGCCTTGAACCATGGGGCTGGGATAACAGTGAGCACATCAGGGTGGAAGCTTTGGGTGGGTCGGCCAGAGGGGAACAGAGCCACCCAGCCCAGTGGCAGGGCCTGGGGTGAGGGTCAGCTCTTTGCAGTCCCCGCCCAGGACTTGGAGCAGGGGGGGCACAGGGCGACCACACAAGCAGGAAGCCCTGGGATTCTTCTAATATCATGCCAGATCCATTAGCTCTTTAGATGCTAAAGGACATCCAGTGAAGAAAGCTGAGTCTGGCTGGATAGGAGACTGAGGCCACATGGCAGACCAGAGGCAGAGCTGGGACAGAACTTGGGTTTCAGTGCCTCTGCCTGAGACCCTTCTCCCTGAAAAGGAGGGAGCCTGCATTGGAAGGCAATGTAATGTGATTCTGCTCTCCCTCCCCCCTCAGAATTGCATCAGAACACGTGTTACCACACGAAGAGGCAACAGCAGAGGGCAGAAGCTACACGGGGGTGCCCCGTCCATCTCTCAGACAGGCAACAGGCTTCAGCTGGCTCACTCCTGGCGCAGGGAATCAGAGGGCAGAAGGCAGGCTGAGAACAAGGCCAGGCAGGGAGCAGGCTCTGTGCGGCATGGCTTTCCTTTAATTTCCTCTTATTATGCTATAAAGTTGATTTAATAATAAAAACATGCTTAGGACTTTTTAATGTGTAATTGCTCACATATTAAAAATTATGTGAAAATGCCTTTAATTAGTGCACGGGTGACTCATCCTGAGAGATGACACTGTGAACACTTTTATAAGGGATGCTGAGCGGGAGTCACACCCACAGTGGGGACTCACGAGCTATGGACTCCCCAGACCCTCTGGGAGCGCAGCCTCCTGGGGTGGATGTGCACGGATTGCTTGAGCAGCATGGCGGCTCCAGCGTGGTGTAGCCCTGAGAGGGCCTGCCCCTCATGGACGCTTTCTGAGTTTCAGTCTTCGGGGGAGATGGTCATACTGATGCCCTGCAGGCTCACTGTTGCAGATTAAATAGGGGAATCTGTGGAAAGAGCTCAGGACAGTGCCTGGTACACAGTGAAGACCTGGGCAAGAGCGAAGTTCACTAACCACACCACCTGTTCATGCCCATGTCTTCTCAGATACCTCATCTCCCACCATTCCACCCCCGAGCCCTTGGTCAAGCTCTCCCCCCTCTGCTCCTCACACATGGGCAGAGCTGGGTCCTCCACACCAGACACACCACCACGCCACCTGCAGGCTACTGGACAGCGAGCATCCTGACCACCTGGGCACTGTCCATGGCACCAGCCAGTCCCCTTGTGGCTGCTGTCTGAAGCGTAGGGGTAGACAGGGCTGTGAAGTAAGGCCTAGAGGGAGCAGTCTCACTTTGCCAGCCCAACAGGATGCTGGCCTGGCTTGTGACACCAAGCTCACAGAAACGAAGAAATGCTCTGATTTTTCACATCTACAGATGAGGAAACTGAGGCATGGTGGGCAGCATGGTGTGAGAAGGGGAAGAGGGCTGAGCCATTCAAACAAGTCAGGCTGGCACTAGCCGGCTTCACTTCTCTACAGAGTCACTTCCAAGTGCTCCCTTGCTAGGGTTGGTCCTACCTGATGAGTGACCAAGACCAAACTAAAAAGGCAGATCCCAGTAGCTCAGAGCTGAAGCAAACCTCAGGGTGGTTTGGGCTGGCCATCCAGCCTAGGCTTAACTACCCTTTGTGTTGTCTCCCAATGTAGACCATTTGCCTCTGCTTGGATAACTCCAGTTGACAGACAGCTGACTGTCTCATGAGGTAGCCAAGCTTCAACAGTATTATGACTTACTGGAGGCTCGGTTTTCCATTCTATAAAATGGGAAGCTTGGGCTGGATCATTCGTTTTCCAATTGGGCTCCAGAGATCTAAGCTTCACGGAAGGTCTCTGGCGCTGCTGCCGGGGTGCCAGAAATAGCGGGGATGGGAAAGGAGGCCCAGCAACTCGTGGGCATTTGGACTCTGCGGACCTGTGAAGAGCTGAGCCTCCCCGCTAGAGTGACAGCACGGTCCCTGCAGGAGACATGTCAGGAAACTTCAAAAGTGCATGGAAAACCTGGACTTTAGAGACAGTGGGATTCTCCCCACGTGTGTTTTGCAGGCTCCTGTGTCGAGGCGGCGAGGCAGAGTGAGAGGAGCCCCTGGGGAAACAGGCCGATGTCCTTATCCCAGCCACAGCCCACCAGACAAGGCCAAGTCCCCTGCTCACCAGACATACCCAGCAAACACTCTGCACACCTGCCAGGGGAGCCAAGGGGAGAACTTCCTCACCCGTCAGTCAAGCCCTCGCTGTCTGTGCAGGGGAACCCACAGGGCCCGGAGAGCCACCCTGCATGGTGGCCCTGGGAGTCAGCCTCAACGGCCTGCTTAGCTGGCCCATCTAGGAGCACTGACTAAACCCCTCCGTGCTAAAATGGAGCACAGGGAGTGCAGGAGAGTGCACTTCTGCTGTCGTTGAGTTACAACCCACTGTGCGGCCTCTGCCTGATTTGTTGAGTTTTGCCTTCTAGTTTCTTAACATGTGTCAAAGTGCAGAAGCGGGGCGCACTGATACTGAAGCAGTGAGTGTCTATGTAACACCTCCAGCTCCCAAAGACAGGCGCTGCCTGCATCCACAGAGGTACCGAAAGGTGGGAACAAGGCAAAGCAGAAGGGAAAGGACATATTTGACTTAGGAGAAAACCGACAGATGATGGAGTGGCCAGAAGTCGGGGTCACCTATGTTTGACCCTGGAAGGGTGGGTCTGAAGGCCTATAGGAATTCAAACTGCAAGCTGTAAACAGGCTGTAAAGCAGGAGGACTTTGTGGCTGCTGCCATTCTGGCTTCTGTCCTCCATGAACCCACACATGGTGAAGCCTGGGATGAGGGGCTGCTGTGAGGCCACTGCTTCGCACGAGGCAACTGCAGTCTGTGGGTCACTTTGGTGGCATGTGGCCTTCCCAGATGCACGAAGGGTACAATCTGCTTTTCAGTGTCACCATGGTCACGTGTAGGCCCTGCACAACACCCTGTTATGGCACGTTGTGCTCACCCAGACACATCTTACCCCTGCCCACAGCCTGCACCAGCCTCCGGTCCCCCGCATTCCTCCTGCCTGCTCCAGAGAGCTGCTTCCCAGAACATGACTCAGGCCTGGCTCGCCCTCGCTCACGTCAACCCCTGCCATCAATCACTGAGGTGATGAGACCCACGAAGAACCTGAGATGAGGGAGAACTGCAGCAGAAGTACTGAGAAGCACAGCCAGAAGATGGCCCACTCAAGCTCCTGGGGCCTTAGAAACAAGGTACCCTGGTGGCACAGTGATTAGGAGCTTGGCTAGGAACCAAAAAGTCAGTGGTTCAAACCGGCCAGTGGTGCCAGAGCAAACAAGACATGGCAGTCGGCTTCTATAAAGATAGAGAGCCTGGAGTCCTGTCCCTACAGAGCAGTTCTACCATCCTATAGGGATTGCTCTGAGTCAGCACTGAGAAGAAATGTTATGTGTGGCTGGTTCAGGGCAGCAAACCACTGGATGCTTCCTTGGCGAGAAAGCCAGAGATCTTGAAACAGGTGCCTGGCTAACTCAAATGGTTCTGCTGTGGACCTGGTCCCTACAGGGTGTGCCCGTGAAATGTCAGCAATCCAGCCAAATGACCACTTAACTGGGGTCCGTGGCAGCACTTCAGTGGGGGTTCTGGCTCTGCAAAGACTATGAGGGTTTGAGGCTGCCTTCCCACCCCAGGAGCCGAGTCTGGACTACTAAGCCACCAGTCTGCCTGCTGCTCAGCATTGTCTGCAGGACCTCCAGCCACCCTCTGCCTCCATGACGTCCCAGCCACTCACTGCTAGCAATGTGGAGACAGACGGCTGATGCTCTCTGCTTCCCTCCCTGTAACTGTGTGAAGCTTAATGAGCATGTATGTGCAAGTGCCCAGCATCAGCCCAGATACCCAGATGTCAAACACATGCCTTACTCTTGCTTTCCCACCCACCCTACCTCAGAGGCTACCCTGATAAGTCAGGCTGCAGCGGGCAATCCTTGGGCGAGTCCCTCTCATTCCCAAGCCTCCCCTGCTTCATCTGTAGGGTCCTTGCAGCCCTGGCATTCTGAATGCACTCAAGTGGCCCCCGCTGGCTCCTGAAACTGCCACTTTTTGTGCCCTGGTCAATACTCACTAAACATCGGACTGGCCAAAAGCTGCAGGGGGTGGGACACAGAGGCCTCAGCAGTTGCCCCCTTCCTATCCCCCGAGTTTTCCAACCCTAGGAAAAGGGGGAGGAGAGAGAAGGCAGGAAGGCGGTGGAGGGGCTGTAGTACCAAAGAGTTTATTGTGGGAATCTCCACCTTGAGGCTCAGCCCAAGTCCCTCTGGCAAGCAGTCTCTGCCTCTGCTTGTAGCCACAGAACCACTTTCCAAAAACAGGAGGAGCAGCAGGCAGACATCTGATTTGCCCTCAGATCACCCATCCTACAGGGGCTCCATAGCTTTGTGGGGGCACACTCATCATGGGCCCAGCACCTAGTCTCTTCTTTGCCTTCCTCCTCCCTCGAGTTTAAGAGCAACCAAGAGAAAGTGCTCAATGACAAACACGCACACAAAATCTCAAATGACCCAGAACACTCAACTGAAACCACCACCCCTCCAGAACAAGGCTCCTACATCCAGCGAGCAAGACACAGGGAGTCCAGTCACCAGGTCTAAACCTTCTGGGAGGATCCACACCCATGCCTGGCCACCCTCCAGCAGCTGGCAGTGGGCTAGGCCCCCGAGGGTGCCAACAACATGATCACTCTTCTGTCCCTGGACTGTCCACCTAGGCCAGAAGAACCCACTTAAGGGAATGCCCCTTTGTGCTCATCTCCCCCGTCCCAGATAACTGTTCACCTCCTGAAGGTTCTCTGAGCAAAACTTGGACAGTCCCCCAGGAAACTGGACAGCTGCTGGTTTTCCGGGGCCTGCACATTGCTTTGACAGGGTCCTATCATCCAGACCAACAGGAAAGCAGACACAGGGGGACAGCCTCCACATTTCCTGTAAACCCACCACATTTCTTAGTGCTTCCTTCAGTTTCTAAACAAAGACTTCTGGGTATGTGGCCAGAAATAAATTTGTCCTCACAAAACATCTGGCAATGAAAGCAAGGTGACCCAGACTGCCACCCCTTTATGCCCTGGCTGCTAGGAAGCTCTGAGATAAGTTTTATCACCCCACCCCACCGAGGTGAGCCTGGGTTGCTCCTGAGAGCCCCGATGTCATCCCGGGCTCCCTGTGCTCAGCATACCTGTCATGATCCTCTGGGCTTCATAGGGTTCCATGTAGCCGGCACTCTCGCCCTTGCTGGCTTTGTTCCTGAGATCATTCTTGGCGTCAAAAGGGTCTGAGTAGTCGTCAGCTATGGTCACCTGGAGGGAGAAGGACAGGGATGGGTGTCAGTCCACCCTTCTGTTTAGTCATGCTGAGCCCCCATAGCATGACCAGGCTGGCTGGGTAAGGGAGTGGAGGGGCAGTGGTGGCAGAAACCAGGCCCAATGTCTGTCCCCGAGGGTTGCTAAGGAGAATGATGCAGGTTGGCAGTGTTCCATTTTCAGGGAGGAACCTGAGCCTGTGCATGGACAGGGGTGCTCCAGAGACTGGTGTGGGGCCTGGGCAGGGGCAACAAATGGCACAGGAGTGCAGAGGCAAGGGCATGTGTGTGTGTTGGGGGGGTGATGGTGGTGGATGAGATACTCAGTTTGATGGCTGGAAAGTAGCGCAGGGAGCCTGGAAACGCTGACAGGCTCACCGTGCTGACTGAGGCACAGAAGAGCTTGTCTCGAGGTAAGTGGTCTCAGCATCCCAGTCCCCCCAAGTCTGGAACACAACCATGGCCTGGGGAACCAGAAAACGACGGGGGGAGATCAATGGACTGTCATGAGGGCTGTGGGCACAGGTGGGCCCAAGGAAAACAGAAGCAGCTCAGGCAGGCAGTGGACAGAAGCCAGCCCCTGGAGAAGCCCCAGGAAATGTGGAGAATCTGGACTCTAAGACACGGCAGGCCACGTTCCACACTTGCCCCGAGGAGGATAAAACTCAAAGGCTACAAGGACACGTGGCAGTTTTCCCTACATTTCTACTCCCCAACTTTAATTAGGGTCCCTAGTTGGCACAAAGGCTTGATGTACTCTGCTGCCTAACTCAGGGTTGGAAGTTCGAGTCTGCCCAGATGGCTCTGAAAGAAATGATAAGTTGCCTACCTACTTTCAGAAAACCCTCCGGGGAAAATTCTATGGAGTATGGAGAGCTCTATACTTGGGCTTGCCAGGAGCTGGAGTCAGTGGCAACTGGAGGAACCTTTATTAGGAATGTTTTCCATGAACCTACCAACCTCAGTCCTCAAAACACACCTGAGTGTCACCCCAAACCCACTGTGACTTCAAGTCATCAGTCTGGTCACACATCTGGCCTGGGGAGGGGGTAGGTTAGCATTTCTTTCAACCTTTCTGGTTACCTGAAATGTCATTTAATTAGAAACCGCCCTCCAGGCTTTGTCCTTTTGTCCTTGTGGTCATTCTGGGCATCAAAGGGATGCCAAGTCATCAGGAGCGGTAGGCTGGCAAGGAAGGCCAGCCTCTGGCCAGCCTGGAGGGAAGAAACCCCTTCTTTGTCTGTCTGCTAATGGCAACTTGTGGCAGCAGGCCTGGCAGAGTGCAGAGCAGGAGTGACCTGGGTGACAGCTCGCTTCCAGCTGCTGGAAATGTGATGCCCTCAGAGGAACAACAGGCAGCAGCTCTGTCACTGCCTCCAAATGAGAGAAGACTTGTTAGCGAAGACTCAGCCTCACTGGCCCACCATTTGAACCAGTGTGCCCTTCACTGCCCAGCACTTCATCCTGGTGGAGGGATGGTCTCTGAGGGGACAGCTTCCAGATGCTGACATTGTAATCATGGCCCTGAGAGAGAGAGAGAGAGAGAGAGAGAGAGAGAGAGAGAGAGAGAGAGAGAGAGAGAGCAAGCGAGCTAGTGACACTCAGCTCAAATGACATTAGGCAGAGGGAAGAAGAGAGAGGGTGGGGGAAGCAGGCTTGACACTGTCTTTCATTTGATATTTCTACTCTACCTCTTGCAGAATACATTAGGAAGAAAATCATACAAGTGGACCGCTGTCCAACCCAATAGCTCCGCTGCTGCTGATCTAATGAAAGGCTCTGGGCACAGGGCACCACAGTCCACATGGAGGAAGCGAAGAACGTGCTATGGGTGGCATCTCGCCCAGCTGTCCTCTCTGTGTCTCTGTTGAGCACGAACATTCCCCATCTAGTCTGCAAAATCATCGTTGGGGATTAGCTGAGAGTAGGGAGGGCTAAAGAGGGGCCGGGCTGCCTTCTCCCGGATGCAGGAATCCACACTCCCCAGTCCCTCTGTAATTTGCAAACACGGACGCTTGCAGGATATAAACCAAATCTTGTTCGCCCTGGGACAGGCGCACTGGGAGTCCTGGATTCAGCAGGCGCTATCTATATTTTCTAATTAAAATGAGATCTAAGCCCTGACTGTCATGGGGCCCCCAGCTGCCTGCCCTGCTTACTTCCGTTTCAATAAGAATTTACAAATCCTAAAACCAGGAAAAGCCCCTGGCCTCTGCTGACATGTGGTTCCAGTTATACCTGCTGACAGCCAAAAATCCTTCCGTTTAAAGAAAGAAAAAGAAAATGTTTAGAGTTCTGTTCATTTAAGAAGCAAATAAGAAGTTTCCTGGGATGTATATTTAATCAATTTGGTTTTGAACTTCAAAGTGAGGTGGGTGGAGGAGAGGAACCCGAAACTCAGCAAACAATACACCCAACGGGCTGACCTTTCACAAAAGCCTGTAGCCGATCTGGGAGTAAAAATTTAACCAGGCTTTAGGGAGAGTTGAGTGGGCAGTCAACCAGATGTCATGGGCACCGACCCAAGTACTGAGCGGCATGGCCATGGTACACACTGTCAGGTTGGCCGGGCAGGGCGGCTCTGCTGCATTTACAGAAAGGGAACATGAGTCCCTAGATGTAGGGTTGGAGCCCTGCTGGGACCACTTTGCTTTGCTCTAAAATGCCCCATTTAGCAGACAAACCCCTGAAATCTAATTGCACAATTCGACCAAAAGGGAGCCAGACAGGACTTCTCTGCAGGTCACACCACCTGGGTCCACGAGAAGCTTTCCTTTGGCATTGATCTCAGATTGGCCAGGACCTGGCAGGCCATCTGACCCCCTTTGAGGCTTGTTGAGGTGGTCCTGCAAGGCAGGGGTGGGCAGCAGCAGGCAGGCAGGCTGCTGGAGGTAGCCACCTGGGCAGAGAGCCATCTCTCACAATTGAGGCCCCCTAGGACAAATACACTAGCCTACCATTGGAGAAAGTCCCCAAACCCCAAAGCCAAACTCACCGCCATCAAGTTGGTTCCCTAGGGGTTTCAAGGCTGTAAAACTTTACAGAGAGCTAACAGCCTAGTCTTTCTCCTGAGGACTGGCTGATGGGTTTGAACTGCTGACCTTGCACTTAGCTGTCTATCATGTAACCTATCACAACACTAGGGCTCCTGTTAAGGGGCAGCGATGACAAAACCCTAAGCAAGGTCTTCTCTTGTTTTCAAATAAACTAGAGAACCCGGCTCAGCTGAGAGCCCGGTGGGTTTTCACACTCCAGCAGCAAAGCTGGTGTCCTCTGTTAAGGTGACCAGATGTTCCACTTTTTAACAATTTTTCCCGCGTCCCGCGGCATTTTTTAAAAGTCCCAATTTTTTTAAAGAATGCACGACAAGTTAGGGTATATGGCTTTCGGCTGCTATGTGGCTACTTCGCCAGGATATGAGTTTTATCAATGGTGTCCTGTGGTGTCCCGCTTTACCAATGTTAAAATCTGGTCACTTTAGACCCAACTCAAGCTCCCTGGCTTTTCACATGACCCAACGAGGTGGCCACAGGTGCCCACCAAGCCAGCCCTCACATTCCAACTCCCAGACTGGAATTCTAGAATTCCATTGTGCCAGCCACCTCTGGGACAGCTGCTAACAGAGTGGGTGCCAGACACTTCCTGTCTGTTACAGAGGAGCTGCCAGGAGGGATCGGTGCAGTCCGAGGTCCTGCAGCGCCTGACTCAGGAAGCAGCTTTCCTACTAGTCCCTGCAGGAAGTATGGGACTGGTGAGCGCGGGCTTCCCCACACTTCTGTATGCACAAGCTAGCAGACTAGCATTTTAACGACGCTGAAGACCTGGGCCGTCTTCTGTGTTCTTTGTGGAAATGCCAGCTCGTAGAGCCACTGTGAGGGGTAACTTTTGGTACAAACCCATTAAAGTCTAAAAATACACATGGCCTTACTTTAGACATGTTCCTGAGGGGGCCCAATCCCTGGAGAGGAACACAGAGGGTCGGCAAGATGGATGACACAGTGATTGTGGGGCTGGGCAGTGCTTCCAGATGTGTGGTACACAGAGTCACTATGAATAGTAGCCGGACTGGCATTACCTAACATCTCTCATCTATTTTCTCTCATCTCAAATTTTCTCTCATAGAGACATGGCAGGATGCTCACTAGGCAAGAAATAGAGAAATAGCTGCAAGCGACTGCTATATCCATTAGTAAGGTAACTGTGAAAGAAACAGAGCCCATTCCATACTTCAGGGTAGTATGCAGCAGAAAATAAACAGCCCACTGTCAAAGAATTGCTTTCAACTCAGAACTGCTTTACAGGAACAACCAGCCTCATTTTTTGTCAGAGGAGCAGCAGCTGGTAGGCTTGAACCTCTGACCTTGTAGTTAGCAGCCCTATGCTTGGCTTAGCTACCAGACAGCACCACTAGGGCTCCTTGTCCTCATTGTTCTCCAGGACATATTTTTGAATGGGGAAAAAAAGTAAGCTGTAAGCATGACAAAGGCAACAAGCTGTCCATTCATGAATCACACAAATCAGACAGCTGTAACTCTCTGTCAGTGACAAAAAAGTCTGGGGGATACTCACTCCAAACTGACACCTCCTCTGGGAGGAGGAACAGGGACTGGTGTGGTTGGGAAATCAAACTCTGTAATGTCAAAACATCTTTTTAAAAAACCAAGGAGAGCTTATGCACTTATTAAATGTAAAGCGAGGCTTCCTATAGAACACTTTTCTGTGGGGATTTTCAATAGACTGTTTTCTAAAACTGCCTGTGGAGAACATGACGTGGAATACATATTTTAAAAACCAGCTTCCTAGACTCAATAATCTGTATAGTTAGCAAGCAACCCAGGTGATTCTTATCAGGAAAGTTGGGAAAGCATGATGCTAGACCTAGAGACACCCTTCCTGCCCTGGAAAGTCTAAACACAGCCTCCAGCTAGGACTCAGGAATTCACCCTGCCCAGGATTTCTCAGCACTCTTCATTCAGCAAAGTGAAGCAAGAAGCGCATGCTAATTGCAGCTCTTGGCTTTCATCCCTGGGACCGACTGGAGTAAGAGATGACCATTTGCCGGCCACTGGAGATCCCCTTGCAGAGGAGTCTAGGTGAGTTGACGAGCCAGTTGAGGTTCGATGTAGCAACGATGAAAAATACAACTTTCCTCTAGTCCCTAAATGCCACCCCCAGCCCCACACCCTTCCTCATGATCCGAATTCTACCTTGCAGGTCTAGCTAGACCAGAGGATGTATACTGGTACAGATAGGAACTGGAAACACAGGGAATCCAGGGCGGATGATCCCTTCAGGACCAGTGGTGTGAGTGGTGATACTGGGAGGGTAGAGGGAGAGTGGGTTGGAAAGAGGGAACCGATTACAAGGATCTACATGTGACTTCCTCCCTGGGGGACGGACAACAGAAAAGTGGGTGAAGGGAGACATCAGACAGGGCAAGATATGACAAAATAATAATTTACAAATTATCAAGGGCTCATGAGGTTAGGAGGGAGTGGGGAGGGAGGGGAAAAAGGAGCTGATGCCAGGGGCTTAAGTGGAGAGCAAATATTTTGAGAATGATGAGGGCAATGAATGTACAGATGTGCTTTACACAATTGATGTATATATGGATTGTGATAAGAGTTGCATGAGTCCCTAATAAAACCCCCAAAACCAATTAAAAAAAAGAAAATAAACTGAAAAGGATTTTTATCTAAGCAATAAATAAATAAATAAATAAAAGAGATGACCCAATCCATCCTGGTCCATCTCCAGGATCTAAGACCTGGAGCTCATGGCACTCTGGATGCAATCCTGTGGGCTGACCCGGATTGAGCAACTGGGCCTGTGCAGAAAGCTCTGGGCTCTAAAACTCATATCAGCTTCTAAGTCAGTGGTTCTCAACCTGTGGGTCATGACCCCTTGGGGGGGGGTGGTCAAACAACCCTTTCACAGGGGTCGCCCAATTCATAACAGTAGCAAACACACAGTGATGAAGTAGCAACGAAAACAATTTTATGGGTGGGGGGTCACCACAACATGAGGAACTGTATTAAAGGGTTGCGGCATTAGGCAGCTTAAGAACCACTGCTAAAATCTACCTGCTCTCAGCAAACTCCTGGCTCCAGATAGGACTGGTGACCTGGCTCCAGATAGGACTCCTGGGAGTGTCACTGACACACATGGGCATCCCTGCAAAAACCAGGAAGAATGGGAGAGGGCGAGTGGCCCCTGTTGTCTGAAAGACTCATGTTCCAGGGGGTGATCACTCTGACTGTCACCACTGCCTCAGACCCTTCCATGTACTACTGTTGGTGGGACCAGCAGCACCCAGGCTCTGGATCCTGAGGAGGGCAACCCACCCTCAGGCGACAAGACCTTCAGACCCAGGATGTGTTCCTGCGGTCCTCCCAAGTGAGCTCCCAGCTTTGCTTTGAAGGAGCACCACCTGGGGTTGCTGTCAGTGGAGCCAGTCAGGGGCCACTGGAGCAGCTAGCTCTTTTTACGTAATAGTTTTTTGTTTTTGGTGTGGATAAGGTTCTCATTGAATGATCCAATACCATGAATTACTCGGTGGGTGCCGTAGGTTACATTGCCCCCAATGTGTCATTAAGCTCATGCAGACTGCTCTGCTTGCATCATTTCTAGGGTTCTAGCTTTCCTGCCCCCGTTGTCTTTCAACCCTTTGGTCTCATAGAGAGGGTTTATTAAAGGAGCTCATCACTCCCAGGTGATTGTCTCTCAGAGCCCTTTACTTAACAGTCTTGGGGTCATGGATCTCTTTGGGGATCTGACAACTGACCCTTTCTGCTACACATACCCACTAAGTGCTGAGCAATTCAGAAAGGTCTCAAACCCCAGGTGAAGACCAGGACATTAGAGTCCATTACAAGGGCAGTGGAGTCTGGAACTGTGTCCCCTTGGCCTTGCTGGCTCTCTGGTAGTCCAACCACAACACACACTAGGGTGAAGGTGCAGTGCCAGCTTTGCCTGGCCTGCCAAGCCATGGTGGCCAGTGAGATAATAGTGGCACAAAGCATTTTGTTTGGGAACCCAGAAGCCAAGTGGCCTTCTGGAGTAAGGGCTGCCTGGCCATCTCCCTCACTCAGGGGTCAGCGGCACTCCCTGAAGAGTGAGTGGGCAGCATGTGGGGCACGATGTGGTGGCAGCAGCCTCTATGTCGCCGTCCCCATTGATGGGCCAGAGCCCTGGCAGGCCTACTGTCCAGAGGATAGTACTAAGAGATGGGGCTTAGTGGGCAGGGACTTGGCATCTGGAGAAGGAATCAAAGCTCTTGGAGCTTGAGAGGCAGGCAGGGAAAAGGGATTCAGGAAGAGCCCATAAAGGGACATGGCACCCAAGGGATCAGGCTCCTGCCAGCTGAGGTGACCAGGCTGGGCTCTGCAGCGATGAAAGACCAGGCTAACCAGACGCCCTTTATCTGTGTTCTCAGTGCTGTCTGGATGCAGATGCAGTGGGGAATACCAGAGTCACCTTGGATACGCAGGTCTGAGCCAAACCCTTGCTCTCAGGGCTGTTTGCAGAACCCAAATTGGTGTGGAGGCAGGCATGGTGACAAAACCCGTGGTGGCCAATAGCAGGTGGGCTGCAGCAGCTGCTTGGGAAAACACATGGAACACTGGGCACTCGGCAGAAAGGGCACAACTGAGCAGCGGCACTCCACACCCAGGACCTCTGCCCTGTTCCACGTTCACTGGGCAACTGCAAGCACGACAGCTCATCTGTGAAGTGGACAAAACCCTTTGCCTTTTCTGCTTCAGGTGGGTGGGGGAAGAGCGAATAAAGAGCTGCTCTGGGGAAGGGTCAGCAGTTTTAAGGAAAGGCGCCAATCCTCTTACAGATCAGGGGGTACCTCTTGCGTGACCGGTCCTGAGCTAAGTGTGGGGATTCGCAAAGCCACTTCTGGTTTCTGCCCAGAAGCAAGACAGAGGCGTGAGAAGAAAGCTTAACCACTGCCCTGGAACCACACAGAGTCAACCGGCTACACTAGGCACAGCCACAGCTGCCACATTCCAAAAAGAACTCTGTTTGTGAATGATCTTTTTGTTCCTCTTTTATGCTTTCCGTGAAGAGCACCTTTTAGTTGGGGGAGGGGGGGCTGGATGCCCTTCGATCTGAGTCACACCCACCTGGTTGTTTACAGCCAGCCAGTGTCCAGGGCTGTATCGTCACACGGAGGACCACAGGGACCCGCACACAGACAGCACCTTCTACCCCCTCTCCCAGTGCTGCTGACCACCACACACCAACTCTCCTCACAGGCTCACCAAGAAATCATTTCTGACATGGTAAGGAAATTAATTTGGGAGAAGATTAATTAGCTACATTCATGCATTCAGCAGCAACTCCTAGAAACCAAGGAGTGGGGTGAGTGACATTTTCCACATCACTTTAGGACAGGATCCCTTTCTTTACTGCCAGGCCAGGCCACCTCCGAGTCCCAGGCCCCTCCTTCAGCAGGACAACGCCCTGGGCCCCTGCCCACACTGCTCCAGTAGAGGGGGTGGGTCTCACTCTCTGCAGGCTTCCTCCCTCGCAGGCAAAGCCTGCCACTTCTTTGTGATCCAGAGCTACACTGACCTCCCTCGTTGTAAAATGTGTCCTCAGACCTGCCAGCTGCCTGGCCCCCAAGTCAGGAGCCGGTGTTTAAAGTGGTCACCACTGGTCTTTCCAGTCTTGCCCCTCCCACGGCTCAGCTGCTTGCCTAGACACTGCAGGCTCCAGCTTGTCAGGAAAAACACACTAATTTACAGCCTCTGCCAACTCCTCGGAGGCCGGCTTACTGGAGTGCTTCTCTCTCTCTTTCTCTTTTACACACACACACACACACACACACACACACACACACACACACACACACACCGCCCCCCCCCCCACCCCTTACAGAGGAGTGTGGATCTGACACTGTAATAGGGTCTACCCTATACCCAGAAATAGCTCAGTTCTAGCATTTCTTACCCATCCCCTGCCAGGGCCACAGATGGAGGGCCTGCAGTGCTACTCACAGGGTCAACGCAGCCAGGGTTGGCAGCATCACTAACTGTGAGGTCAGAGCTGAGGAGGTCCTTCAAATTCTCTGTGTGTCCGATTTGGACAAAGGAAATCTTACATGCAGCACCCCCCACCCCCCACCCCCGGCAACACACACACAACCACGCCCACATATTCATATTCTCTCTCTCTCTCTCTCCCCCTCCAGGGGGTCCAGCTGAATAGCACAAATGCACCAGAGCAGAAGGCTGGAGAGGGGATGAACTCAAAGTCAATGACAGAGACAGCTAGCCAAAGCCACGTTTCCTAACTCCCAGGCCACACACTTTCAGCAACAGCTTTATTGCTATGGTTATGCCTACAATGTTCAGAATGTTATCTATCACAACCATCCCAGAGACAAGAAAATCCTCTGAGCTGTCCCTGCAAGGACCACCACCCATCCCCATAAAGATGTCCCTGGGGGAGATGAGCCCAAGCCAGCTTCACAACACTTGTGGTCACCAAATGAACTCAGTGCCGATCAGTCCTCCTGCACACCCTATCAAGCTCCACCCCCTACCTCCCCAATCAGTGCTTTCTTCCCACAGCTCCTATTCTTGGTGTATGAGACCAATGTCTGGGAAATGCTCTCAGACCAGCCCTGGAGCAAGAAGGGCAGCCCAGGCACTGAGAGTGTGGAGCAGCCAAGAGCTCGGACTTGGGGGCTAGGGTCCCACAAGCCACTTCCCTCTGCCTCCATTTCTTAAAATGACAATGGGGCATGCACAGAATGAATGAATGTGACATGCTTGAAACGGTGAGCATGGCACACAGTTAAGTGTTCAATAAATGTCAGGTGCTATCATCATCATCTTAACACACCATCTACTCTGGCAAGTGCCCTCATTACACAGAGGAGGAAACTACCACCCAGAGAGGAACAGGGTCTTGCCAAGTCATCTAGATGCTCAGTGACAGAGTCAAACTGAAGATTGGGACTCCCCATCACATTGACAAGTACCCAACAAAGATTCCCAAGCCTATAGGTGACAGAATGCTCATTAGCATGGCGACACATCCCAGTCATAGGATACCCAGTCGTTTGTTGACCTATATATTTATAGCCAGCCTGCTTCCAAAACGGGCTTGAGCCAGCAAGCTTCCGGGCGTTTCTCCCCTTCTGATAGGCACAGCCAGGCACGGGTCCCTTCCCAGGAAAAAGCACCGGGAATGCCCGTGAGGCTTTCTCACGGTACCAGAAGGTCCTCCCAGTGAGAAACTGTCTCCAGTGCAGTGTGCTCACAGCAAAAGTATGCAAAGCAAAACTGCAGTGCCCAGCAGCCTTTCCTCTGGAATACGGTTGCTTGAAACACCAGGCCACAGTGGCCCCTCCAGAACCTGGGACCGGCAGGAGTCACCAAGCATGCAGGAGCACATGCATGCAGGGCCTGCCAGGGACAGGTGGGGGGAGGGGCCGGTGAGCCCTGTGCAGCTCACTCAATCGCTCGCTCGTTTCAGTGGCAATGGCCAAGAAGGCACTCAGAGAAGGACCTTCTCTCTCCCAGCACAGGGCATTAAGATGATTCATGTACATTTCCAATTTGGGAGCCAGGAGGAGGCTGGCCAGCGCGTTGAAGACATAGCCGTGCTCAGAGCTGCCCTCCCCCAGCCTCACGTTCTCTTTTCCCAAGATGCCATCTCCCAGAGTGCTGCTGCAGGGTTCCGGGCTATGTTCAGCTGGAGAGGGGTGCTCTATCAATGCTGGTTTCCGTCTCTCACCAATGCCATCTTCTTCTCTCCTCCAGTAACCAGGCTTCCTGGGTGATTGTTTTCTTAAGTGCAGTCACCTGGTCTCAGATCCGGTCCTGACCCCTAGAGCACACTTGCTCTGACCTAGCGGCACTTGCCAGTGTGTGTGAAGGTGCTGGGGACAGCGCTTCGTCACTTCCTGAGTAAGGGTAACTGTTTCAAGTGTTGGCTCAAACCCACTCACCTTGTGCCCTACATCGTGGCAGGCAGCAAGCTCTCTATGCTGGGCACACAGTGATGAGCTTCTGGGGCCAGGGAGGGTGGTGGTAACCAGTCCCCACACCCTCCCCAGTCAAGGGGAAAGGAAAACTGTGGCCAGGGCTCCTCTGGAGGCGAGGCTGTCACCACTGAATAGGAAGCAGAGAAGGGGCAGCCTCATCAGGGAAGGCAAGGAGGCCCGGTGGGTGAACATCAGATCACTGGGACCCAAGAGAAGGCTTTGTTTTTTCATGTTGGAAGAACCTCCACTGCCCATCAGGGCCTATGCTTCCCTGGTCCTTTGGGCATGTGGGAAAAAAAAAAACCCAAGCCCTCCACTGGGTCTCAACAGTTGGGTGCCCACCCACTGACTATGTAAGGGTGTGGACTTCTGCCCCTCATCCCAGTCCTCTCACTCTGAAAGCACGTTCTAGACCACCCCTGGGCTCCTTGATACCGCGCCTCCAGCACCTCAGCTGACAGGAACCTCATGAATCAGGCAGAAAGCGGCCTGTATTTATTAACTCACATGGCAAAAGCCTTGCCGCAGGAAGGCCGTAAATCATCAGCCACCGGAAACATTCTATCTGTGAAGGGTGGCAGAAGTATCTTGAACCAAACTCTGGACTCATCAATTTCAAAAGAGCAGACTTTGATCCATGGCTGCTTAGCAAACCAAGGGCTATGGTAGGTATGACCTCTCACTGATAGGAGGGCTGTTACAGGCTTGCTTCACTGAAACCGTCCCCAAGGCACCAGCCCACTTTCTCTGGTCACACATGTCCCTGCCAGGCTGTGCACTGAAGCTCCAGGGTTAGGACCCGAGCACCTAGGGCCAGGCTCCCAAGAAGCCCCTGATCCTAAGGATTAGAGCCAGAAGGAGGCTGAGAGGGGCTGGTGACCACGAAGGCCTGCTGCTAGGACACCTGACCAGGTGTTTTTACATACTGGACTCTCTACTCTTCCTAAAGGTGTCATTGTCATATTCAGATGAGAAAACCAAAGAGGGTCCGCAGTGTCCTCCTGGCCTCCCTGCTCATCGGCAGAGTGGATGTTAGAAGCAAGAGCCAAGCCAGGGCAGCGTCCCTCCAAAGCTCCAGTTTTCCTCTGCTGCTCATGGCCCACTGTCTACATTGCTAACATCCCAGGCTCCTTCTGGACAGAGGAGGAAATCTCTCCGAGAGACTTGAAAAGGAGAGAGAGAAGCCCTGCCAATTGGCTCAGGAGTGCCAACTCCAGGCAAGGGCCACCCCTGCCACGCCCGCAGCCAACTGTGTGATGGAACCGCCCTTCCTCTTCCTTGGCTTCCCTGTGACTTTAGCACACCTGCAACCTGTCAGGCCCACACCTGGGAAGTAGCTACTTCCACCTGCAGCCTGCTCACTCACTTTCAGCCCTCACCTGCCTCACCCGTGCTGCCTAGAGAAGGGCCTCATCTCTTCCCCATACTCCAGAGAAAGCACCGTGTGGCACAGGCCTGGTCCTGGTGTTAGGTGAGAGGTTACTGGTGTGCCAGTGTTGCTCTGAACAGGTTCATAGCACCCCAGTGAGGTAGTGGAGAGGTCTGGGGCACCTCTCCCCACACCTTTGTACCCCAGAATATCCTGGGAGGTAGAATAAAAGCTGGGGTACACCTAGATGTCAGTCTTGACTTCATGAAGAAGGTGGACGACACCCAAGTTGAAGTTTACAATACCCAGAACATGTTAGTGATTTTCAAAATAGTGGGTGTTTTGTGGTAGGGCTGGTTCACTATCTTGTTAACATGAGTCAGCTGGAACTGGAAAAAAACAAAGCAGGCATGCTCAAATATAGTGTGGCACAGAGGGGCTGGGACTGGTGTCTGGAGAAGTGGGGACTCTGGGGCTGGGGTGACTGGTTGAAATTCACTATGGGTCCCTCCACAGCTCAGTGATGGAAGGGGAAAGAACGGGGGGGGGGAGAGCAAGGTGTAGGATAAAAGCAAGCTATTTCTCAGCAGTATCACAGCTGCCTTGTGGACCACGATGGTCCCTCATCCCATAGATCCTAGGAAAGTGCTCTCCTTACACTCAGTCTCTGCCTTCCCCCTTCCCCCCAATCCAAAGCTTGGTAAACTGGGTTTTGACCCCGTATCGGATTGTGGAAATGTGCCAAGAGTAAAAGCTTTCTGAATGTGCAACAACCAAAAATTAATTCAAAATCAATGGCGAATGAATCTGTGGTGTTTCTGGCAGTGTTCTTGGACGTGAAGAGGTCTCCAATGGGAAATCTGAAGACGTGCTGCTTTCGTCTCAGGCAACAGAACAATCGTTGACGCATGATCCCTCCTGTGTCCCATAACTAGAGCTGGTGAGGTCTCCGCCTCGTGGAAATAGGAGAGAAGAACCCCCATCCCTACCCTGAGTCTTCTGTAGACCAAGCACACTTAGTGGTTCCTTCCGTTACCTTCATGGGACATAAAGTCTAGCCCATTATCTTGGTCACCACTGTGTACTACATGCAGGGTCCAGGCTGGGTATGTTCTTCAGTGGCCCCCGATTCTGCAGGCCAGGCTGGCACCCAGGGAGCTGCATACTACTGGCTGCCTGTTCCCGATGGTGGCCATGCTGGGCAGTCGGCTGCTATGGGCCTGCCCACCTCAGATGGACGGATCTGCTGTAAGGCACTGATCGCCCTCTGCAGAACCTCCTCCTGGATTTAAGGAGGGGAGAGGCAGCTTGGGTTTTAAAGAGAAAATTGGATTCCCATTCATGAGCTCTTCACTCAGAGGGCACCCAACAGGTAAAACGGGTTTTGCCATTGATTAATGAGCTGGGGTAATAATGGGGCTCACCTCTCACCATTAAAATATTACCCTCATTCCTGGCCTGGCAATGTCATAAAGACAGGGCTCATGAAGCTCTCTCATGACTACACTTCCCATCTGCTAGGTGAGGGGGTGAGGGCACGCCTCTACCCCCCCAGGGCTGAGCCTGGCAAGTACAGAGCCCTTTGGGGAAGCTCACTGACGCCCTATAAAGCCAACTGCAGGTGCACAGGCTGGCAGACTAACGTCAGGATTTACCACCCATATGGAAGTGCCCTGGGCCTCCAGTGCCTGGGACCTTTATTAAAATGATGCTGTGATCACACAGACTGCCCTCCCCAGAAGCCACCCTGGCTACAGGCAGTGTTGGTGGCTGAGATTCCCACAGCCAGAGAGGTGGTCCTCCCTGATCTGCACAATCAGGGGCTACTGGAGAGCATGCCCAGCCTGGACCCTGCATGTTGGGTACACAGCGGTAACCAAGATAATGGGCTAGACTTTCTGTCCCCTAAATGTCCCTGAAGGAACCACGGAGTTTGGTCTACAGAAGACTCAGGGTCGGGGGGTTCAGCACTCCTATTTCCATGAGCAGTCCCTACAACTTCTTGGTTTTAGGGCCCAAGGGCTTGTCCTTTGGGCAACTCCTTTCCCCAGAGAGTGTGAGGCTACTGAGTAGGGTGTCTCAACCTGAGCTAAGACAGGGCCGGGGCACCAACAGTCTCTGAGAAGGCAGAAGGAGCACTGGTACTGGTGTCCCACTGAGGGGCAAAGATGAGGCTGACCGTCCAGGAAAGGCTGGAGGACTTCTACTCTCTTCTGGAGGGTTGCTAGAGAGTCAGAATCAACTAGATGGGGGTGGTCAGGAGGGAAACAGGGAATCACACCTGTCTTGGAATGAAGCGATGCCCAAGATGATGGACCAATATTGCTCAGAGTCCCTCAGAAAGAGCACAGTCTATCTGAGAGGCCAGCACATTTCTCTGAAAAGTCAGAAAATAGATGTTTGGGGAGTTAATCACCCACTGCAGCAGCGACTCGCCAGCTTCAGGGGGTCTGCAGCCTAGACAAGCTGTAAAGGAATGAGTGCAGCTGGGCTCCAGTCAGACTACTGACACAAAGTAAAGTGGCAGCAGATGGAGAACTACAGTTTGCTCTCCTAGGACAGCAGGAGAATCACCTGGGGGTGTTTACAACCAGCAATACCTGAGGGCCCCACCCAGGTGGGGGCCTGAGGCTGGGAGTCCCCACTCTCCAGCACAACAGAGGCACCAGTAAACAAACACTTCCCCACAATCCCATTTGATTTCAACCAGCCTGTCAGGAGAGGGTTAGAGAATAGGTCACACAGTGATTCAAGAGGCAAGGAATCTGGCCTGGCATCCCAGGCTCGATCTTTTCATTGCACCATGGCAGACCTAGATGGACTTGGGACGCAGGCCCACCTCCTTGTTCACCTCACACTTCCCTGGGAAAGTGGAGACCCCTGAGATGTGCCCAATGCAGCCATGACCCCAACGCACTCTTATGCACTGGACACCTACCCTGTTTCAAACCAAACCACACCTCAGTGACCTCAAACAAACTCAAAAACAGAATACCCTAAACATGTTTCTCTTTTGTGAAACTGCATTTTGACCAAGTTCTTACCAGTTTATTAGCATCTGGGAGGAAAAAGAAAGACAGCTATAAAAACTATGTCCTCCTTCCTTGCCGGTGAAGCCACGGGAGGAAGCACTTACCAATGATACCATGAGGACCTGCCAAAACGTGCCGCCCACCTGGAGCTCTGCTCACACAGGACTCGGGCACAAGGAACCCCCAGTCCTTAGGAATGTTGCAAGAGCTTGGCAGAAGCTGAGCGGCCACTGGCTGTGGTGATCTCAACGTCTGCAGAGAAGCGAGCTCTGGCAAACCAGGCAAACCCAGGCCCCCACTGCCTGGTAAGAGCTGAGGGTGGTCAGAGTCCAGACCTTCCCTCGATAACCGAGTCATGGGACAAGCCAGGCACCTTCTTCTCACTTGACTTTCTCGTTGCCTGACATTTAGCGACCTTTCACCAAGTCGTCTGCAGTTACACAGTTCATCTCCATTGCGATCTGATGCAGTCACCCCCCATTTTCATATAATACTGGTTTTGCACAACAACCTGGTCTTTGGAAGCTGGTCAGTGGATAAGTGAGGAGAAGGCATAATACAATAAAGACTGAGGGAAATTTCGGGGGTAATGCTCAATACGCCGAATGCTTACAACAATGGATTCTTATATTACCTCCATTCTGCAACTGAAAAACCTGAGGCATTCGAATTTGCCCAAGCTCACTCAAGCAATTAGCTAGGATTTCAACTCAGGTGCTCTGTCCACCATCCTGGGCTTCTAACCTTATTTGCAAGGAGCACAGCTCTTTAGAAGTGATGCCACTTAATATTACATGGAGAAACCGTCTCAGAGCAGGTGAGGGGCTGGTGTGGGACCACAGAGCATGAGGACTGGGAAAATCGGCTGTAGACACCACCCTACACAGAGCCCTGGCAGACAGGCTGAACCAAAGTCTTCCCTTTGCTGGAGGACTCTGCTACCTCCTGATTCATGGTCAAGGGCTCAGACAGGGTGCTCAGGAATGCTGAGCATGAGGAAGTCAACTCACAGAGCTCCTGCCTGCAAGAACCCAGGCCATTCAGAAGCTTCCTGCCGCACCTCCATCTGGGTCATATGCCCTGCCCTGCCCTCCCCCCACCCCCAACACACTCACATGAAGGAGTCACTTCCCTAGCCTGGATTCAAATTCTACCCAGTCTCCAAGGCACAGAGGTTGAGAACATGAGCTCTATCTTGAGAGCTGAGTTCAAATCCTGACTTCACCCCCTAGGTAGCTGTGTTATTCTGGGATGCCTATTTAATCTCTCTGGACCTTGGATTCTTCATCTATAAAGTGAGGATATTCACAGAGCCACCTCAGTACCTAGCAAACAGCCCCCATATACACTGTTCTCTGAGCCTTCCGCCTTTGGCTCAAGGGCCAACTTTGGGGCACAGAGCGGAGTGAGACATCACTGTTGTCCTGCAGAGGCCCCAGGCTGGTCAGGTGGACAGATGTGGCTCACAAATAGCCAGGACACAAAGTGGCTAGGCTGCAAGAGGGGCCAAAAGTGACGTTTCACATCCTGTCACACTCTAACAAGAGTCCTTCCCCTTTTTAATCTGGCTCTCTTCCCACTGACTGAAATAGTTTCAGAAACTCCTGACCAGTTGTCTAAGAGCTAGAAGGAAAAAACAAACAAACACAACAACAACCAGGTCAAACCACATTTGGAACACTCCAAACAAACAGCCCCGGAATCTTCTCTCCCCGGCACTTTACAATTGGGGCTTGCCCTCTGGTTCCCACCTCCCCTTGCCTTATGCTCCGCTGCCCGTGTGTGCACTCGTACAGTCCCTGCATGCAGGTCAGCAGTCACCAGCCTTGAAGGGCCTCCCGATTTCACATGCCAGGTCTCCTTTTATCAAAGTAGCCACAGACCTCAGGATGCTTCCTTCTCTGGACACCACTTACTCTTCCCAAACACCAACAAAGTCAGGTCCCTGGGTGACGCAGGACTGCTAGCCTGAAGATGGGTGGTTTAAACCAACAAAGCCACAGCAGCAACATAGAAAAGGTCTGGCAATTTTCTTCCATAAATATGCTGTTGAATTGATTTCTTGATCCCATGTGAGGTTTGAACTACCAACCTTTCAGCTAGCTGCCAAACCCTTTAACATTTCTCCACTGGGGCTCCATCCACAAAGAAACCCCATCCTCCACCCAGAGCAGGTCTAGTAGTCTGCAATACAAGGTCACTAGGAGTCAGAAATGGCTTGAAGACAACGTGAGTCCCAGGGCAGGCCTACAACACAGTAAGGTGTCCAGTAGATGGGAGGAACAAAAAATTCACAAGAAAGGAAAGGAAACAGGATCGCTTGCCCTAAGATGACACAGTGGAGGAAAGCAGCGGGTCTCGGAGCCTTCCTCCTACCCGAGCCCACTGCCTCTCCGCCCAGACCCTTGGAGTACTGCCTATACAAGAGTGACAGGGCCTGAACAAGGAGGTGACTAGGAGAAGTAGGAAAAGCAGATGAAGCCCCAGAGGGCATGTCTGTGGAAGAGAGAGCAAAGGCAGGCATGGGAGTCCAAGCAAGAAAGGTGGTGGGCGTCCTTGAGCTCCAGCAGTTTATCAGGTAGAGCTGGCAGGGAGAGTGGGCTGGCCTGGACAGCACGAACAGGAGAAAGTGTGCCACACACAGCCCCACCCCCCGGCAAAATGTGGATAATGGGTTGTTCAAAGGATGAAAAGCATCCTTAAAATGAAGTGATTAGTCATGAGACTGCTGCTGGCCCTTGAAGCACCCAACACTGTGACCACAGCAGACCACTGGAAACTTAGAAACAGCAACTCTATTCGGTTTGGTCAGTCTCTAACCAGAGGGAACTTGACAAAATAGGCTCTTGGACAAAAAGTGAATTTTGACCTATGAGCCTATGAGGAAGCTGAGGCAGAGACTTTATTAATGTAGGAATTACTTGGTCATTAGCCTGTTAGTGCTTCTGCAGATTTTAAGGTTACAAGATCCAAAGAAAGGGGGTCATGGTCCCAAGTGTATGAATGAATGAGTCCCATGATTCCTGCCTGAAATGTTCTGGATTTACTTCCCTCGGCCCTTCCTCACCCACCCCTTCCCACCATTTATAGATCAGAGGTCACAGCCACAAGGCGACAAGGGGTCTGCTGTGATCCTACTTCCTGTACATGCCAGCCTAGGTTTCTGAACCACCTCTTTAACTTGACCACACAACCCACAGTTTAAAAATGGAGCAAGCAGGTCACCCGGAAACAACAATGATTTCAAAAATACCTCAGGGAAGTGCAACTTTTGTCTCCCAAATCTGAGCCACTCCTGTCTCGGGGCCTGCCATCGACCCCCAGGGCAATCCAGCAGGCAACTAACTCCCTGGGCTCTGACCCTGACATGGATCAGTTCCAGCTGTCAGGGTGGGAGGACAAGTCCCTCAGCCATAGTTTTATTTTGAAGTAGCTTCGAGGACTGTACCACAACAGGATTGTGGACAGCTGCCCAATTCTTATGAACAAGTTGTGCTCCTTTTCCCCCTTGGAACACCCCAAGCAGCTTGCCACTAGCCCAGCTCTCTCAGAGACTCTTGGTGGCGCTGACATGCTTCAGTCTGCAGGGGATGACCTCCCTCAGAGGCTCACACCACTGTTTCTGGTGGCTGAGAGGTGGTTCATACAGGTGGACCCAAAGTGCAAGATCAGAGGGAAAAAGCCCAGGTTCCGGCCCTGATTTTAGATAAGTCTCAGCTGCTTCATGGGTCAACTAGAGCCTCTGTCGACTTGATGGCAGTGAGTCATCTGATGGCCACCAAGAGGCAGAAGTGAGACCTGTACACACGGGTCCAGACATGCACCAGCAACCACGGAATGCGATCGGGGGGTGGGGGTGGGGGAGGGGGGAGGGTGCGAGAGGCTCTGCTGAAGGAGGGCTCTTACATGCCAGTGAGGGTGAGTGGCAGTGCCGAGGGGCTGGGCAGCCTCAGGAAGAGGGCACAATCAATCTCCCCTGGATTCAGGTGAGCAGTAGTGGTAAGGCCTGTGTGTGTTATGTGTGGAGGTGGGGTGGGGGGGAGTAAATAGATCAGGGTACAGTGGTGGATGTATGCAGGATTTGTTTGGAAATGGGGCTTGGGGGTGGGATTTGAAAGTTCTAGATGCTAAACAATCAGAGTTTTACTGTAAATAGAGAAGCCATCAATGTTCTAAAGCAGAGGTATAAAGCGCTCAGAGGTTAAGGAAGAAGTGTGAGGACATCCCACTTCCCTAAGGGGGTGGCAGGGTCAGGTGAGAAGAGACACCTGCTCCAGATGTGTTAGGGACAGATGCTAACTTCAACAGGACCCAGGACCTGGCAGGACTTGAACAGGTGAGGTCTAAGGGCCAAGCCTTTTCTTCTCTACCCTGAAAAGCTTAATTTCTTCCAGGCAGGCATGCAAGTTCAATGTGACACCACCACCAAGGAGTCCTGCTCTTTTTCTACACAAAGGAAAGAGGAGGCCCTTCACACCGAGCACCTGGGAAAGGAAGCCGGCTCACAAACCAAGACCCTTCTTTGTACATTGGTCCAGTAGAGGTCCAAGTTAATCTGGTCTTTGCTGGCACAGCACCACGAGACTAACTGGAGAGCTGGTGTCAGGGAGGGCTGACAAAGCACTGGTTAGGCAGCCATGAGAGACCCGAGGGAAAAAGGGTATGCTGTCCACAGGAATGGACAGGAGCAGAGGGAAGAAAATGCAGGAGTTCAGGAAAGATGCTCTGGAGAGGAAAATCCAGTACTGTCCCAAAGGCTCTGTGAGACCACTGTAGGTTTGGAGACACCGTGAGACTGGATCAAGTGCATTTTCCATAGGGAACGTGTGATCCTGTTCTCACCCCATGTGGACAGTGTGGGTACGGCCAGGGCTGAATGCACAAAGCACAGAAGATGAGGAGGACCAAGGGTGGGGGCCTTCTAATAATGGCCGGAATGCAGCCTGTCAAAGTCGGCTTTCTACCTTTGAAAAGCACATTTCTTTTAAGCGGTGCTTTGAGTCTTCGTGGAAACAACCTCATTCTCTGCTTATTTCCTTTCTTTTTCTTCAATTTCCCCCCCTAAGTTTCTGCATATGAATCTCATGAGGAAGTCATTAGTCAGAACTGCAGTCTGTTCTAATTATAAAACATGCTAGGAGTGCCAGGGTGGCCAGGGGGTGTGTGTCGACATCTGGCTTCCCAGGGCACCACAATATCAAGGTTCACAGAGTGCAGGTCCTAGGGTCGGGCCACTGAAATGAAAGGCCACATCTGTTCTGTGCAGCGCAGCCCTGTCAGTGAGTTATTGACACTCTTGGTGCCCCGTCTCCACAATGGGGATAGCAAAGAACCCACCAGGGAGGGTATTCTAAGGATGTAGCGAAAGAAGTGTTGTTCAGCACTGGGCCTAGCACCTAAAGACTCCATTGGTTGTGAAGTCCACTCCAGCTCTGGTGGTAGCATGTGTGCAAGAGGGACTGGGGTCCCCAGGGTTCTCAACGGCTGGGTCTCTGAGAACTGTCGGCCTTCCATTTAACATCTGGGCACAATCACCATTTGCAGGACACCCAGAGATTCTGCCTGGTACACAGCAAGCAGGAGCTTAAGACATACCAGTGAGTTCAGGAATCACCCATCCCTTCAGTTGTTACTTACTGCAAACCTCAGCTCTAAAATGTGTGTGTGTGCCCTTTAATTACTGAGGGGTAGAGCGCGTGGTGAGTAATAGCGCTGGGAGTTGGGAGGCCCTGGCCCCCATTAATGCTTCCTGGCTCTGTGGTGCCCCTTCTTGCAATTCGCTCCTCTATCCCTGCTGGGAACTGGAAATCCCTGCTTGGTCTGCCTCCTGGGGCAGTGGGCGACCACAGTGATGGGAGAGCTGTGGCAAATTATTAAGTGCCCAAGTGGCCTGTGCTCTCTGGCCTCCAGTTTCGGCTGGGGACACCAGAAAGGGCCTCCCTCCACAGGAGAGAGCTTTCCACCTTGCCTCTCTGTTGGCTTCCCTGGAAATCACTTGTGACAGGCTCTTGAAGGCCGGCCAAGGAAGCAGACACCACAGCCTGAACAGCAGGGGCTGTTTGCGGCCTAACCAAGCATGGGCTTCCCAGGAGTCTGTTACTGCCTCCAACCCTGCAGAACACACACCAGGCCAGGGTCTTCCCAGGGTCCTGAATGTGACAGAGGCCCACCCCAGGGGCCCCTTCAGAGCCAGTACTGTACAACACAGGTCCACTGGCCACATGATTGAAGCCACTCAAATGCACCCCCATCCCCGAGACCACCTCCAGCCCCACCCTTTCCCATCTGACCCAGCCCCAGCTTGAGTGACTTTGCCCAAGCCCTGCTCTCAGCCCAGAAGCAGCCTTTCCTCTCCTCATTGCTTCAGGACCAGACTCAGAGCACCCTCTCCAGGGTCGGACACTCCTAATACTAACCCTGTGGCTGTGAACACTCCTCTGCCCTAGCCCCTCTCTGCTTCTCCTTTAAGGGCTCCTGTTCTACCTTCACCACTGGGCCATGCTGGGGGGCGCTCACCCACTAAGGATGCCAGGAACTGAACCACTACACATTCTTTTGAACAGGATAGCTTTCTGTACACCTGGATTCCAGACAGTGCATTTCCCCATCTGAAAATGCGTCCTCCCTGAAAAAAATGCTCTCCATAAACGGGAGGGCACCCAAATGCTTAGCTGTGGGGAACCAGCTGACCTTTAGGCGGGAGAAGCCCCAGGTTGGGAGCTTGGGAAAGGGGAACTGGAGAGGGAAGGGGCACAGAGACCAAAGTCAGCGGTACTCCCTCTCCCCTGCCAAAAGTACTAAAGAACTGAGTCAGCATGCCCCCCCCCTCCACCCCGGAAAAGCCAACCACCTTTAATCCTCCCTGAACACCCTGGCAGCAGGGAAGGCTCAGAGGGGCAGGCCTCCCAGCAGGGCCACAACCTGGTGCTGCAGCCAGCAAGCCGAGGCGGCAACCCGGAGAGGCGGGCAAGCCCTGGCTCTACCTGACAGCCCACTCCAACCTGCCACTGTCCATAAATTACAGGGAGGAGAGGCCGCTGGCCAACTGGCTCCAAGGCTGGCCCTGCCTCTCTCCAGCACAAGGAAGCGCTTTGTGCAGCGCAACACCTCATTATCTGGCACCTCAGCCACGCCGGAAAGGGCAAATAATGGGGTAAGCGTGACACATGTTGTGCAGCCGTCCCTCCCTGCACAAACTGGTCCTGAGTGCCTGTGGGGCAAGGGCACAATTAGCTCTGAGTGTGGCATCTGAGGCCCTTCCATCTTCCCAACAAATCTTTCCCGAAAACTCTCTAGCCTCATTTAGTAGTCCGTTTACCAAATATTTCCTGAGCACTAATTATGCTCCAGGTGGGATGGTAAGGAGCTGAAGGACCCCTAAGCACCACTGCCCTGACCCCTGTGTAAACGCCTAGCGCAGAGCACTGCCTACAATGCTCAACCCTGGGGACCACTGCCCCTCCCCGTCCCACCCCTGGGAAGGGGGGAAGCTGATTTCCCAGATGCCCCCCTTCCCAGGAGTCTCACCACCTCAGCAGGCAACAGAAGCCACTCAACCTGTTAGAGGACCATTAGCTGCCTGTAATTTAGCATCCTGATTGCTCCAGAGGGCACCGGGTTTCAGGTGCTTTCCTGTGTTAGATTTACTGCAGAGTTGGGGGTTTCAGAGCCCACCAGGCCCAGCCTCCCCCCCTCTCTGCGGCCACTCATCTGACAAGCATTCTTGGACCCACTCTGGGCCAGGCCTTGTGTGAGGTGCATTCTGGCTCTCCAGGAGCCTGGCGCCCTGAGGGACTGTAGGCCAGGAGCCATGCTGTGGAGGACGTTGCGCCCAGAGCGACAGGGACGTGTCCAGAGACGAAGAGAGGGAGGGATAGCAGGTAGCCTTCTCAATGGCATGACATCCGAGCTGGATTTGGACAGACCCAAGAGGCCACATGTAACAACAGCGAGGCCTCTGTGTAAGTCCCACATCCTGGTAAGTCACAGGAGCTTTCCAGCAGCAGGAAGTCCCTCAGAAGCGTGAGGGCCAGCGGGAGCCTCGAGCTGGAGGCTGGGGACATGACAGACGCTGTGAGGGTAGGTATGTAAGCACTGACATCTGGAAGACGGACGATGAAAGATGGGCCAGAGGGTCAAGCCCCAAGTGTGCAGCTTCTCCTGACAGCACTAACAATAACCAGTTTGCCAGTGTCCATTTCCTACACCTTTCCCAGAAGCCAAAGAGAGCACAAGAGGTCCCACCGTACAGCTGCATGGGGGACATGGTCTCTTAAGACCTTTTGATACGAGCATGCTTGTCCCTTGTGTGCAAGTAAGCAGTGGTTAAAGATCTTCCAGCATGTCTAGGTCAGAGATAGCTTATAAGAAAGCAAGGGGAGTGAGGGGATTTCTGGGAGGTCAACAGAGGTTTGTGTGAAATAACAGAAGACTGGTCAGCATGGACAGGATCCACAAAGAGATGAGCCACTTTGCAGAACCAGAGTCAGCAGGCTTGACTTTTGTAAAGAACTCTTAGGGGAACATGGTCATGACTGGTCATCTCCCTCCTGTTCATAGCTACTTTTGTGCTATAGACGGAACCCTAGCGGGCAGTGGTTAGAGGACCCAGTTGCTAACTGACAGGTCAGTGGTTCAAACCTATCAGCTGCTCAAAGGAGAAAGATATGGCAGATGCTCCCATAAAGATTTCAGTCTTGGAAACCCTATGGGATAGTTCCCTAGAGTTGCTGTGAGTTGGAATCTTTTGAACATCTCGGGGGATGGTAGACTTCCATCTGCTAGAGTAGCTTTAAGCTTCAGAAAGTGTCATAGTTTTTTGTTTTGTTTTTTCCCCAAACCAATTTAAGTGAAAGGTGGGGGAATCACATGGCAAGGAATGAATGTACCAGGTTGCCAGGGGCAGGACATGTGCTTTAAACCCTGTTGCTGCTATTGGTAGGTGCTATGAAATGAACTGCGACTCAGCGACCCTGTGTACATCAGAAGGCAACACTGTCCAGTCCAATTCCATCCTCCCTCACGGTCACTCCTGTGTGTGAGTCCACTGTTTCAGCCACTGTGCCGAGCAGTCTCATTGAAGGTCATCCCCTTGTTCACTGACCCTCAACGTTACCCAGCACAGTGTGTTTGAGTATGTGCCACCTGACTCTAGAGACCATCTCAAGAACCGATGGGGGACTAATGACGGACACAGTGAACACTAATGACTGAAGACCAGGCGAGCTGTGGAATGGCATCAAGGACATCATCCGCAAAGAAAGCCGAGAGAGGGAGAGGGAGAGAGAACGAGAGCGCGCAGAATGGTTCCCTTACTTGCTAGCCTTGAACAGTGGATGAAACTGGTGAGAAATGTGGTTTCATTATACATTTGTGCAACCTTATCTGTGTCTCGTTAATTGGGAACAACAGCCATAAAATATGTGTGGTAGGAACTTTCTGGGGCTCTCTCCTCTCCCCTCTGACTGTCTTTTACACCTCCAACCTCACAGAAGCGTGCGGTCTGGAGGTGGCTGTTATGGCGGGGCTCGGGCTGCTCTGGAAAGTCTTCAGAAGAGTAGGGCCTGGTGATAGAAGACTCCTGGTCCCTTTCTAAATGGGCACAGTGTGACCCAGGGAAAGGTTGGGGCATGGTCAAAGTCACCCAGCCACTGAGTGGCAGGCAGAGGGGAAAGCTCCTTGTTCAGTTCAGCCCAGAGAGGCAATAGGGCCCAGAGCCCTGTGCCAGGAGTTGTGGGAGTCCATCAGCAAGGAATACATGTTAGCCAAGAGCAGAATCCCTGGGAGCCTGATAAGACAGGTATGTCAATAAAAACAGAGACATTTACCTTGGGCATATCCCTTCATCTCTCTGACTCAGTTTCCTTATCTGAAAACCAAAAACCCCTCCTTATAGATTTCCTGGGAAGATTATGAGGAAGGGATATATCTAAAGCACCTAGTTGAAGGCAAAGCAATTAGTCATTTCACACATGAGGGCGAGATATTTTCTTAAGGCAAGATTCCACTGCCCAGACCCAACACACACACTCTTTCTCTCTTCTGTACAGGAAGGCCTTGGAGACTGCCAGGGTTCACCGGGCACCTGCGATGTGCTGGCCCTGTCTGCCTGACTCCTACAGGGAAGTTAACAGAGGGGAACCCCCTACCCCCATCCATCCTCCTGAACAGCAGCATTTCCACCTGCAAGAACAGTCACCTCTCCAGCCTGCTCCTTGGGTAGGTCCAGGGTTTTAAACATGGGACAAACAGATGGGAACTGAGGAAAATGCAGGTTGCTCTTGTTTTGGGAGGTAGACAAGACAGAGTGACTTCTAAACGGGCAATGGAAAATGCCCTCCTTTCAGGGATGGAGAGTGGACAAGTCAGCCAGTAAGTGCCCCCACTAAGTGCCCCCACTAAGTGCCCCCACTCTGGACTGTACCTTCTAACCACTGGAGAGCTGATACACTAGGGAGGGAAAAGAGATGTGGGGAGCATATGTCTGGCTGGCCAGTTCCCCTAACCGATCCCAGCCCAAGCTAAGGCTGGCATCACAGAAACACACAGATGATGTCCCCATGGAGAGCACCATGGGCCAGCATTGGCACCAAACACTGACCAACCAGCAAGTCAGCCGGTGAGCTTATGTAACAAAGGGCTTGTCACCACTTCCTGTGATCCTCATCTCCCACATTCCAACACAATGAGGCACTCTCTCAGCCCAGGCTTTGAAGTTCAATCACTCACTCAGGGACCCCTCCGCCCCCACCCCTAGCTGGGAGGCTGTGGGCTAAACTTTACCCCTTATAAGTCACCAACACACACACACACACACACACACACACACACACATACACACCCACTTTGGGCTTGAGAGATCACTGTTGTTTTATTGTTGGCGTTTTACATTTACCTTTGTGATAAAGGAAAGATTCCGAGTGTCCCGTGCTAGCCACTGCTCACATTTTGAAATATTTCCTTCCAGTCTGTTTCTACAAATGCAGGTGGAAGTGGGAGAGAAGATCATATATGAATAGTTTGGATTTGGGTTTTGTTTCAATCCTGCTTTTAAAAAGCACTGCACAGTGAACTGTTGAACGATCCCATCCCACTGTCCTGGAGTAACTCAGTTTATGTTGGCTGCGTCCCATCTGCATACACACTTCAACAGTTTCCTCTGGTTCAACATTTAGGTAATTTCCAGGTTTTGTGTTTTTTTTTTTCCAAAATGCTATAGGTTACTTATCAGGATCCCCGAGTGCTGCAAATGGTTAACGTGCTCGGCTGCTAGCCAAAGGTGGGTGGGTTGGAGTTCACCCAGAAGCACCTTGGAAGACCTGGGCATCTACTTTTGAAAACCAGCCATTGAAAGCCCCCGTGGAGCGGAGTTCTAATGACACACACGGGCTGTCAGACATGACAACTGGTTTTAGCTGGCACAATGCTGTTGGTGTTGCTGCCAATTGGGTTGCTTCCGACTCACAGTCAGATTATGCGCAACCGAACAAAGCATTCCCAAGGCCTGTACCTTCCTCAACTGTCTATTGAGCCCATTGTTGCCACTACTATGTCAATCCATCTCCTTCAGGGGCTTCCTCTTTCTGATGCCCTTTTCCAAGGAAGGGGGGACTCCAAGGAAGGGCTGGTCTCTCCTGTGTGATCCTATCCTGAAGCAGAATTGACCAGTCGGCAGTGGGCTGAGGGCTTAGTCCTCAAAGTGACAACTTGGCTCTAACGACTTAAAGTAGTACTGGACAGCAGATCTGCCCAGTGTAATTACAATACGTCCTCTGATTTCTTGACTGAGGCTTCCATGCGTGGTGACCGGGGATCCAAGGAAAAGGAACTCCTTGTTTATCACGATGTTGTTTAGCGGTCCACTTGTGCGGATTTCTGTAATCAGGGTTGTGCCATCTATGTATCGAAGCTGTTCTGAGCCGTTTTCCAGTGCTGATGCCGTGTCCTTCACGCAGCCAAGCTTCTTGGATTATCCGCTCAGGACACAGGTTGAACAAGTATGGGGGAACGATACAACCCTGGCACACATCTCTTGGCACACATCTCCACACAAGTTCCACATGAGCATATTTAAGTGTTCTGGAATTCCCATGGTTCGCAATGTTGCCGTGGTCCGCACAGTTGAATACCTTTGTCACTCAATCACTGTGAATCTTCACCTTGTCTTCAGGACAAATTCCTGGGAGAGGACTGCTTTGACAAACAGGAACACCTTTCAAGCTTTTCTCTGTGGAGCCATCATGGTTTCCCCCTCCTTCAGACTTGGGACCAACTCTATAACCTTTTAGTAGCAGCTCTGTTTCAAAGTCCTTTTCACAGGACTTTATCTGACCTCATGACAGCGATGAGCACCCATGTAAAGATGGGAACAGGGCTCTGAGAGGTCAAGGTGACTCACAAAAGGTTATAGATCTACAACCTGAACAATGATAGACCCTAAGCACAATGCTCCTTCCATGCCCTCTATTGCGGCTTCCACAGGTCTTTCCTCTGGCACTGCAAGGGATTCCCTTTTACCACCAAAGAACCAACAAGGAAATGGAGGTGCGCGCACGCGCACGCACACGCACACACACACACACACACACACACACACTCCCTACAGGACTAGACTGAACAATAACAATCAAGTGTTCTTGCCCTAATTTTTAGACTGGATGCAAGGTCCTCTTAGATTTCACATTCAAACTTGCCTTTGAAATGCAAATATATGGATTTTCTTAAAAAGCCAGGCCTCTTCCCCCAGGGAAGAAAGAAAAATTTGAGGTTACCCAGAATGTATAAACTACTTGTCTTGATACCCTTTAGAGATCTGAAGTCCCTTCTCTGTAAGAATTGAGGTGGTGATTTTAAAATGGAACATGACACTGAATGAACAGAAGTGCACAGCTGAATTTACTTTCACGGGAAGGCGTCTTGGAGCAGAGCTGGAACTGTAAATGTCAGAGCTTCCCAAGACCTAGGACCCTGGATGGCTTGCTGTTTGATGGAGAAACTGGTGAAACTGGGAGAAACCATCAAAAGCAAAGGCGTTATGATATTTTGGGAATAACCAGTCCTCCAAAAGGTCAGGCAGTTAACAACAATAAAAAAGACATTTCTAAAGAAAAGGAAGAAGACAAGACTGCACTAACTCAATCCATGAACTACAATTCCTCCTACTCAAACCAAACTGCCATACTTAATCAGCATTTCTCTTTGAGCTGTGTCTACCAGCCATTTCTGCTTCCTCCAGGGGTACGGTGTGGAACCACCCTCAAGGGCTCCTGAAACAGAGGGTTGTGCCTAAATGGAGAAGGGTCTCTCTGCCTTTTCAACACCAGGTCCACTTTTATCCTAGACAGCAGGTGGGAGACAAAACTCAGGGTGGTAGGAACAGAGGATGGGAGGACAGGCAGGAAGCAAGAGCCCATGATTTCTTCCCTTCTGCTGGATTTGGGCCAAGTGTATGCTGCTTTTTCTGGTTCCTTATGTGTGTGTACTTTTGACAACCTCTGGGCCCAAGACTTGGGTGTGTGGTCCAAGCTGTGACCATGCGTTGCTGACTCATGGGTGATATGGAGCGATGACACTGATTCCCACATCTTGTCACTTCACAATCACACCTATATGCCTGGGTTTTCAAACACCTTCAGTAGTCATCTGACTTCCCCCTGCGTATGGCTTGGCTTACTGAGCTGGACTGATGGCAAGGTTATCCCAACCTCCTCACAGAGAGCACTTCTTCTGGGATGTAAAGTGAGCTTTCCTGGCTGGAGGGGCCTGTCTGATTTAGCAGGGATTGTGGAAGAAATTGGCCTGGGATTCTCAGGGGGCTCTTCAATTGAGTCCAGCAAATGTCTCCATCAAGGCTAATATTTCTTCCTCTCTGGGGACCTCAAAGAATCCGAGTACTCTCTCAGAGAGCTTCTCCCCTTGGTGAGTGTTGTCCTCTAAGGTCAGTCTTCCAGCACAGGCCATCATTTAGGCCCAGCATCCGGGTGCTCCCATTCCCCCATGTGCTGGGAAGCTGCTAACTGAAAGGCTGGTGGTTCAAGTCCAAACTGGACACACCCTGGAGGGAAGGCCTGGTCATCTTCTTCCAAACTGTCAGCCACTAGAAGCCCAATGAAGAACAGTTTTACTCTGACACTCAGGGGTGGCCACGCCATGAAATCAGCATCAGCTCAGCGGGAACCATTTCCCCCACCTCCTTCCCTGAGAACTCCAACTGCAACACTAGCTTTCTGGTGACCACTATCATTTTACCAGGCACCTTGGGGTGCCTCTAAGTGCGAGAGGGCCTTCCACCACTAGATGGGAGAGCAGATCCTCTCTCTGTCAACGCACAGGACAAGCCCTGCCCGCTCCCCATCTCTTCAGGCTGACAGCCCTCCATCTCCTCAAGGCCGCGCTGCTCTTTCCTGCTCCATTTGCTGCACCAATAAGCAGCTGAGGTGTTGGCCAATCCCTAAAGGCCTCCTCCCACCCTGCTCCAGCCAGAAGGGCAAGTCCAACCCAGACTCCATGACCGCTTCTCTGGGCTCTGTCCAATTCTGACAGAGGAGGACAAACAGCCCGGTAGACTGAGTACTTACAAACTCCCACAGAGGGCATCTTCTGCTATTGACAACAGCAACCAGAAAAAATCTATCCACCTGAACAGCACTCTGGTCAATTTCCTTCGATTGACCAGTGTCATCTGAGAGCTGCCTAAGCAATCTAGTCAAAGTATCTCAAGGCTGAAGGATGCGAACAGGGGGCCAGGCCCTTGCTACGTAGAGCCTCTGTTCTCCTAACTGGGGCCCCACTACCGCCTGCTAGCTCCCTCTCTCGGCTGCAGGATGCAAGCTTTCTGAAAGCACAGATTGAGCCCTTCACTCTCAGGCCCACCACCTTGGAAGCTCTTGATTACTCATGGGACAAAGACCATGTCTGGCCTGGCCCTGGGGCCTCCTGATATGGATCCCATCACCCATTCCAGCATCCCCCAACCCTTGGACTCCCCATAGGCTCTACTTCAGCCACTTAGGACTGCACAGCACCCCTCCTAGGATGACCTCCTCACATCCCAGTCTCTCAACTTTCAGACCCTCTCCATTCACAAGGCCCAACTTTCATGCCAACTCCTCCGAGAATTCCTCGCTGATACTCTTGGCAGTTTGGGGCCTGGCCCAAACCAGACACTTTATCAGCACGAGAGCAGCCTTTAAAAATGACACTGGCCTCAGGATGCTGGAACCACCGGGCAGTAGCTGAGAGCTGGCCTGGGTCACTATGCTGTACAGATGAGGGGAAAATACAGGAGCCAGGTTTGACTGCTGGTTTGACCCCCTAGGACCCCTCTGGCAAGGTACTATACCGGTTTGCCTCAGTTCCCTATCTGTAAAGTGGGACTCTTAATAGACCTGACTTCAGAGGGAGAGAGCACTGTGGGCATCAATGGGTTAACACATGCAGCACTTAGAAGAGCTTTCACTTCTCACTGGCTGTGGAGAATCATGGGTCAGACACAACCCATGACAAGCCCACTCTTTAAGGATGGCATCCTCAGTCCAGCAAGGGCTGCCCCACTGGTTTGACAGTGACTATGGAAAGCCTGGCGTTTTAAGTCTGGCTGAGGTTCCACAAAGAAGAACAACTGTAATGCCTTTACTGTGGACCAGAGACGGTGCCTAGCCACTCGTGGTGATTATACTTAACCCCTGTATCAGAGGGGGAGTCAAAGGCTGGTGGAAGAGTGCGAATGAAAGAGAAGGGAATTTCCTCCATAATCCCCCTGGAGGTCATTTCTACAGCATTTCCTCATTTATGAAATAGGGGTTCTGATGGCGCCACCTCCACGACCCTTCATGAGGAGCCAGCTGGGAAGGTGTTAGGAGTAATACATAGCCCCAAGCAGGTGCCCAGGAACGCCGGCTGTGCATGCGGCGCCCACAGGACATGGAGAAGGGAACCGCTCACTTGAAGTTACTTAGCTTCTGAGCACCAGACCAGAACTAGGATCTGAGCTCAGGTCTCTGACCCCAGAGCCAGGGCCTGTTCCCACCCAGGGTGAACACCAGCAGGGGCCTGTGTGCTTGACCTCCTTGCTCTAGGTCTCTGTGGTGCATGGCCTTGCTAACTATAACTACCCCTGTGAAAGACAGCATCGCTGGCCTCAAACACCATGCCATTTTCAGTCAGACAACCTCTGCTCAGCTTGCTACTTGCTCAGGACTGAGTCCCCAGAATGAGATCCCAGAGTTGTACCCCTAGAATCTACATCTGGCTGTCCCCCTTCTCTCTGTGTTCTGAGAGCCCCAAATCCACCTCTAACCTGATGCTGCTTCCCGCTCCTGGTCACTTCTCTGTAGTTAACTCTTCAGTGCCAACCGTGCCCCACCCGCCAGGCACCAGCTCTAAGTCTGTCACTTCCTCCTCACAGGGTGCTCCTTGACTTGGTCCTATCAGCACCCCTCACACTTGTGCTACGGCTAAAGGGTCCTTGCCTATGAGCTGGTCCTGGCTGGTAGCCTCTGGGGAAATTTATAGCCGGTAACTTCCCTCTGCCTCTGAAGATATGATCAGAGGGTCTTCATGTGGAAGATGGGTTAGTAGACTGGTTCTACTTGACCTCCATGAGTTCATTGGGGCAGCAGGAGACTCGGTAGAGAATGTGCTCAGACAACAGAGTGCTCATGAACACCAGGTACTTTACAAACACCTCCTCCTAAATTCAAGTGAACATCAGAAAACTCTCTCAACTTTGGGGAAGGAAATCAGTCTCTCATCACTAGAAGTTTTCGAGAATGGATGGAGGAGTGGTGGACTGGGTGGTCCCTAAGATCGCAGTGTTTGACCTAGATGCACATTATAAGTGCCTGGGGAGCCCCCAAAGTCCTGACACCCTGGCTGTATGGCCCCCAAATAATTTCCTTAGTCTGCAGTGGAATGTTTTCAAATTTCAGGTGACTAATGTGCAACGACTAGCCTGACACATGTTGTAACGTAATAGGCAGACAGCTCCGGCCTCAGAGCCATAAAAAGGCTCACCAGGGTTCAGAAATCTGCTTTTTTTTTCCCTTGATTTATTCCCAGTGAACACTCCTAGACTTAATCTGTTCCTTCGACAAGTATTCATTAATGTCTCAAACATCACTGTGGACACGGCAAGATGGATTATCCGAACACTGGCCCAGGCCAGGATCAGGAAACAGCATCTCAGAAAGGGTTTCTCCTTGACTGAAGGATGTGTTGGGGGAGGAGGTGGCTAAGAACTCAGTGACCTAAATCATCTAGTTTCTACTTGCTAAAGCTTCAGGTCGATCTCCTACCCATAGTGTACCCTGCTGGCGCCCAGCCCCCTGCCCCCTCTCCCCAGGTGCTTTCTCCTCCAATTTAGAGGCCTATTACCTGCCTCTTACTCAGCTGGCACTGAACTTCCTGTCTTTCATTAGAGATGCTCCTGGAGAGAGCCCTGAGTCCTTGCTGAGGGCTGGGGTTTACTCATCTGATTGCTCCACCAGACCTGGAACAGCACTAGAACTACATCCCTTTCTCAACAAGTCACTGTGTGGAAGTGGAAATAGACCTGCTCAGAGAAAGCCGCCCAGAGAGGGCAAACCACAGGACAGGTAGCCCCAGCACACCTGGGCAACCTGGCCCTATGGTTGTTGGGGGGGCGGGGGGCGGGGGGGAGGGGGGGAGGCAGAGTCCACAAAGGCCACATCCACTTACTGCATAAGGTCTGGTACCCAAAGATGAAGTGCTAATGCCTAGCTCCTCTCAGATGCAGCGAGGCTGAAGGTGTAATGAGCACATGGATATCTGCCCCTGAAAGGTGTCATTTTGGAAAGACAAGCCTTCATCAGCATTATAATAGCTGGTGGGCCCTCAGCATGGCCAGCTTGAGACATAGTCAAAATGTTTCTGTCTAAAAAAGCACTTGAAGAAATACAGACAGGTCAAGAGCACGAGAGACGGTCCCGGAAAAATAAAATTAAAATCCTGCCTTGTACCATGAAAGCAAACCCCAGGCACATTCGTTTCAATGTAAAAATAAGTACACTAATAAGACAATGGTTGTATGAGCCCCTAATAAAAAGTTAAAAAAAAAAAGAAAATGATTAGGGCAAAGAATGTACAGATGTGCTTTATACAACTGATGTATGTATATGTATGGATTGTGATAAGAGTTGTATGAGCCCCTAATAAAATGGTTTTTTTTAAAAGAAAGAAATATTCCACAATAAAAAAAAATGTTTAAAAAGACAATGGAGGTAAATTTTGGTCCAAAGAAGGCTTTCTAAGCGGCACATTCAAGAAGCCATGAAGAGCACAAAGACAGATAGAAGGGCAGAAAACAATGCCTTGGAAGTCATGGCAATCAGCAGATACAGAAATGAGAGGCAGCACACACACTTGTACAAACCATTCTGCAGCCCAGATGGCAGACAAGCAGGCTGCCATCCCTAATCCCCAAAGAGCTCTTACAAATCAATAAAAAGCATGACCCTGCAGTAGGAGAGGACGCCCACAAGACACAAGTCTAAGGACACAATTGTAACTAATATACCTCAAATGGTCTATCACTGTATGCTTCAGGCAAATCAAGAAATGGCAAATTCAACTAACTGGCCTGCCCGTCCCCAGTGCTGTGCAAGACAGGTCAAATGGGTGTGGACTTGTCACATCTCCCTGGATACAATGTGCATCCAAATGTCACCTTCTTTTAGTATGACTAAACGAGTAAATTATAGGATATGTGAAATATATATACATATATATATGCCTATAAAACATTTTCGGGGGGGGGGCTTCTTCTGGAGTCATAGATGCTGGAACCCCTGGAGACTAGAGTCCTGTGATAATCTCTACACTTTAAGTAAAAAATGTCCCCTTGAAGTCTTCTTAAAACCAAACAATAGTTTAGCTTAGCTGGCAAAGAATATCTGCCTTAAGCACTGTGCTCTTGGAAAGATCAATCTGAATACAGGATCAAACTGATGGCAGCACCTGGGAAGATTAGATAAGAAACTTGGGGGCAGCGAGCTTAGGTTAATGGGCAGGAATAACACAGAAAAGGAGGGTGAGCACAGGTGCCCAACTTGGAGAATGTCACCAATGTCCTTGCACTGTGCATGCAGAAATGACAGAGTTGGTATATTCTCAACATCAACAAAAACAAAAGACGTTATTAAAAACAAGCTTTAATTTCAAACCATGGATCAAAAATTTTACCTTCTTACCCAACAATTCTCTCTCTTAAAATGAATTCAAGGGGAAGGAGCAGGATAGAGAGGGGGCTGGGAGGGGGGAACGTACACCTATGGGAAGAATTGGTTACAAAGGATTTTTATTACAGAGCTGTTAAATTAGTAAAAATTGAATTAAGACTATAAACACACAAACAATGCTATACAGCATTAAATTACTGTTGTTGGCAGTTTAGGACAATGAAGACATCTTTCCCTGTGCTTAAGTGAGAAGAAATATAAGGACGCTCACAGCGTGACTCAATTTTTGTGAGGGGGAAAATGGATATTTATATTTTGAAAGAAAGAGAGACAGGGAACTGTAAAATGTTAGGGGTAGTTTCTTTGTTTCTAAATTTAGCTCTGCCTATATATACTGTCTACGGTGGTCTGTGGGTTATGCATGGGGCTAACTACAAGGCTGTGTGTCCGAAATGACTCAACAGCAGGTTTGGTGGGGTCTTTTTGTTCTGTTTGTGCGTGTGTGTGTGTTATATTTCCTATACCAAATATGTCTCAATTTTGTTAAAAGGCATGGGGGTGGGGCAGATAAACAATAAAATCCCACCTGCGCTGTCATGGAGTGATGGGATTTCAAGAGGGAGAATCTCCACAGGAGCACACAGTCTCCTCTTTCTCATGGGGAATGGCTGGAGGCTTTGAATCTCCAACAGTACCTTAAAATCCAAGCTTGCCCCTTGCTGGGGCAGGAAGCTGCCTCAGAGCTCAGCCCACTTACAACTGCCCCATACAGAAGGGCAGGTAGGGGCTGTGCATTCCAAGAATCACATACTGGCTCTGGGATGCACTCTTGGACCAGAGTGCAATTGTGGGGCCATCTGACTCTCTGGGAATGAAAGGCCAACACAATGTCCCATGCATCACCAGGAAAAACAATCTCATCATTTCCGCAATTTAGCTATGACCTAGAGAAACTGGGAAAGTTCCATTTCTCCTACCCACCTGCTACCTCCCTGCAGCTCTGTCCAGTCAACTCTGCATAAGGGAACACTTCCAAGGATCAAAAATGGACATCAGGGAGATGCAGACCCCAATGAAGGAGGTCCAAGGGAGACCTGCAAACCAAACCATGCCACCCATCATTACCCCTGGCAGAATTCCAGACCACTGGGCATCCAAACCCTTCTCCCACCTACCTCTGTCCCTGGCTCCCCACCCCTACCCCGTGCTCTGGACATATGCACCAACACAGCACACTTCTAATTTGTCCTTAAGTTCCCTCTGGTCTGGAATGTCCCATCCCACTTTCCCCTGACCCACCTCTTAGATGCCTTCCTTCTTCTGGTGACTTCCCTGTTTCCACCCCTCAAGTCCTGGCCTGGGTCACCCCGTCTTCTCTGGGTTCCACCTGCCAGGACTGGAGGACCTGTGAGGCCAGCATGCACCTTGAACTATACCTTGGTTATCAAGTAAATCCACTGCTGGGCTGTGGCTACTCCCCAGTCTCCCAAGCTCATCTAATGGAAACACATCCTCCCAGTGGCTTAGGCAAAACCCTGAGGCCTCCCTGACGCCTCTCCTCCCCTCACACCTCAATGCCTATCTGTCAGGAAACCCTGCTGGCTCCATCTTGATAATATGTCCGAATTGATTTCTTGCCATCCACTGCTAGCACCTTGGTCAGGGGGCTGTTGCTCTTCCCATGTCCTCATGTGTCCCTTCCAGCCTGCTCTCCATGAGGCTAGCAACCAGAGTGCTCCCCTGCTCTGAACCCTGCTGGCTTCCCATCTTGCTCTGCATTAGTGGCAGAGAGCTTCCAGTGACTGTGAGGCTGTACATCATCTGACCACACGCCATCCTTGGCTGGAAATGGCCCCCCTCATGCCTCCACCTGCTCCACTCAGTCACACTGGTCGGCATGCTACTCCTTGAGTCATTCCAGGCATGCCCCTGCCTCCAGCTTCCACGCTGGCTGTTCCTTTCTCAAAGCACTCTTGTCTTGCAGAGCTATGTGGCTCACACCCTCATTTTCTTTGGCAAAGCTCTACCTGGACACCCATCTGCAGTAGCACCCCACCCAAACCCAGGCCCACCCTCACCTCTTTTTCCTGGTATTACTTTTCTTTGACAAGGTTCACAACCTGGACATACTCCACTGCTTGACTCTGATCAATGGAGGGAAGATTTTTTTCATCTGCTTTTCTCATGGCTGTCTCCCAGGCCCTAGATAGAACAATACCTAGCATGTAGTGGATCCTCAGAAACCCTTGTTCAATGAATGAATGCTGAGAAAGGACTAGGTGTGGGCCCCTTGGCCCTGCCTACAAGCCAAGACCCAGTAGTGTAAGCTGTGTCCATCCCTCAGTTGCCTAACTCCTTAAGTCACTTCTCCCCTTAGGGGCCTGAGGAAACCCCTGTCTGACTTGTTTTGCTCTTACTGTTTGGACTCGGTAGGCCTGAGTCATTTCCCACGGCCCTGACTCATTCCCTCTCTAGCTCTCAGTCCACCTCAGAGAGCCTTCCTCTACTGCATAATAGGAGACTCAGTGAAACACACACACACACACACACACACACACACACACACACACACGAGAGAAAATGAAAAGGAACTGAATGATGTAGAGGAAAATGTGGTCTTCCTCGCTTCTACTCTCAGGAAGTCAGTGCCTCTGAAAGTGAAACATTCATAGAACTATTACTGGAAAATACCACACAGGAAGAAAAGGAAAATTCCATTATGAAGGCAAGGTCCTCTGTCGGCGTGCTTCAGAGCCAAATCAGTAAAGCATTGCAGAATCAAAACATGCTGTGAGGAGGAAGTCAATCAGGCTGTCACTTTCCTGCGGGCCCGCGGCTCTGCTACGGCATTTCCACTGCACAAGGCACTGGGCACAGGCTGCGAGGTTAGCAGCCTGCACGCTGGCTCTGCACATCCCTGAGAAGTGGCTTAATTACAGGTGTGAACATGTTCTTTCAGCTTTAGGAGACTTCCAGAAGGGGACTGAGGAAAGAGTAACCCTAGACACATGGCAGAAAATCCACGAATGGCACTGCAGCTCGAATAGCATAGTAGCCACATGCTGGCTGGCTGGATCACTCACTGCCATCGAGTCAATTCAAAGGAGATTCAAATTCCATCATGTGCACAAGTCATTAACCTCTGTACTTCAGTTTTCTCAGATGTAAAATGGGAACAATAGTAGCACTGACCTCAAAAATCAAAGGTAAAGAGCCCAAAAGTTAACCTAGCCATAGAAATGTTCACTTATATCGTTTGTATTATTAATTCAAATGACTATGCCTTTTTGACTGAAGTACCTCCTGGTTCTAGAAACCTTTCCTGCTTCACTTGGTGGAGAGGAACCTTTTCTCCCTGGCTCCATAAACTCAAGGTCATGACCAGAATCAGCTCAGCCCCTGCACTTTGTAGGTGAATTGGCCATGCAGATCACACATTGGCCCCTGGGTCTTCCCTAGGAAATAAGCTCCTTCATATAGCTGGCACTATCCACTGTATCCACAGGGTTCCTGGCCTGCCTTTAGCAATTCCTATATCCACATAGGCCCAAACAGAAGCTACAAAGTCAGAAAGGCAGAGCCCACTGCAGCCTCTGCCTCCTCCCTGCAGGAACCCCAGCATCACCAACACCAATCAATACTCAGAGAGCCGCCAGGGCTGCTGTCATCAGCCAATCCATTTTAGCTCTGCTTCAAAGTCACAAATCCTGTTGTATTTTGTAGGGCTAAGCCTGAATACAGAGCTAAGTCAAATGGCATGGTGGAGACACCTGACCTCCCTAACATAAGGAAGGAGGAGAAACAGCCCAAGGATGATTGCTATGTGATAGAGGTCAGACATGCCTCCAACCTCCAGGATTTTTTTCAATTCTGACAACCAATTGTTCCTCCCACGACACTCTCTACTTCTCTTCTGGTTTCAATAATTTGTTGCAGTGGCCACACACAACGCACAGACAATACTTATAATTATAGATTTTATTACAGAAGTAACAGGTTACAATTCAGGATAGGAAACAATTCAGGATACAGTTCTTCAACCAGGGCAGCCTCTTCTCAGCAGGACTCACAGGCACACCCCTCTCAAGTCCCCAATCTCTCAGCCCCGAGGCCTCTTGGCCTCTGCCAAGCTTGGGCAAGTCTTACAAAGCTCTTTTTTTTGTTTTGTTTTACAGGTCCAACATCCTGACTTTATTCTGGTCTCCCGGGGGCTGGGCTATAACATCTCAGGGGTTTCTTCCCCAACTCCGAGTAGCTAAAGGGGCCTCCCTAACCCAAACTCTCATGAGCTGGTCTGCACATCGCCACAGAGCACCAAGGAGCCTTGCTGTTGAGAATGGACTGACACAGAACGAAGCAGGCGACCCTACGGGGACAGAGATTTTGGAAGTTTACCGCCCTGAGCTGTAAAATAGGAGCCCCGTTTCAAGTCTCAGCCATTACAAAGCCCTTTTAACTCTGCAGATCAATGTCTGGAGGCACAACACTCCATCAGCAAGTTTCCTGCCCACCTCTGGGTTCAGAAGTCCAACTCTGCCTGTGTCTGCCTCAGAGTTCCACTGCGACCATTTCTTGCCTGCTGTCTTCAATGTCACAGCTCTGCCTCCTGGATAGAGGTTCTCGGTGTAAGCATCCCAGGTCGAGGACATTCTGTAAGCCTAGTTCTTCTTTCTTGCTGGTCATGATGTCCCTTTCTGCCTCTAAGATGGTTCACTTCACGCCTAGCTTGATGGCAAAACTGACCAACTCCCACATTAGGGCTCCATACACCTTATTTGTATGGCCTTACCACAGAGGTGCCATGTATCTTTATTTAAATTAACAGCCAGCTATACAATCCCCTTGACTGGGCACAAGCGCTTCTCACTTGCATAGTTCTCTCCAGTCATTTGGTGGTCATTACAAAGGATATAGCTAGAAGGGTTACATTCAATAACTGAGTATACCGACTCCCCATGGATCCCTTAGCTCCACGCGCAAGATATGAAAATCAGCTACCAGATGAATTAGGCCCCAAAACGCTTGATCCAGGGCTTCAAACCTGTGTAGCCTGGATCAGTCATGGCCAATGACACTGGGATGGACCCTGAATTGTTAATATGTGGGTGAAACAGAACTCTGACAGGAACAGGAGCGATTATGGGTCCAAACCCAATTAGAAAGGCAAACTTCCTCAAAGAGGACATGAGCAAAATGAGTGTGCACTGCCTAGCAACCAAACCTCTGGACCACCTGAGTCTAAATCAGTGGTGGCCTGCTGTGCTGCTCTGAATGGGTTGCTCTCCACTCTAAAACCTACGCTCATTGCCATCAAGTCAGTTGCAACTCCTAGCACCCCCCACAGTCTCTGGCAGCAGGCTCCTGACAGGGCTCAACAAGTCTCTTCCGACTCTCCCATTCCAGGACTCTGACCCACCATTGTTCCATTCCTATTTAAATGTTCTGAATCAGTCACATTTCTTAAGACTCAGGTCTGTTCCGGTTTGGCCAGGCTCGAACCACAAATCGGTTTGAAGCTCTGGCTGGACCACATGCCAGTTCAGCTTTGCTGGAGGGTGGAGGAAACCACACCTGGTTCAGATTTGCTTTTTAAAACTGATTTTATGGTCAGAAATGCTTTGCGGGGGAGGACGGGGTCAAGTCAAGGGGTCATCAGTCATGTTCTGAGATTGTCAGATTAGAAAGGGCAGCCACCTGATCTCCTTTAAGGAAAGGGAAGTTCCGTGGAGATAAGGGTTAAGGTATCAACTGGTCTTTTCTTAGAACAGAGCACTGGCAGCTTTGCCAGTCCATGGAGGGAGGGAACGCTGGGAGTTAGAATGAGAAGACATGACAGTTACAAGACGCACATTTTTGTGCAGCCATCCCCTTGGGATGCGCCAACTATGTGCGCAGAATTTTTCTATGAAATAACTCAAGTGCTATATTAACATCTCATTTATGGCGCTCAGAGGCAGATGGGGGAGGGAGCTACTCCAACCAACTCTGGGGCCTCTTCAGCCAAACAAGGTCCAGGCTGAAAGTGGGGGTCAGGGCAAGGGGCTGCAAGGAGAGGTACATTAAGGCAGAGAAGACACTTATAATGTCCACTTCAGTAAATATTGGAGACTTACTCTTGCCACTCACATTGTGAAAACTGATACAAAAGGTTTTGAACTCAGGCAAGAGTCCTGGATCTAACTGTGTAACCTTAATTAGGCAGGTCATTAGCATCTCTCCTCTCTGCCTCAGTTTCCTTATCCATAATATGAGAGCAATACTGCCTGTGGTAGTGTAGATAGCACCAGTAAAGGCTTGTGTGTATCCTTGCCCCTTTGTCATGGGCTATGCAGCTCCTCCCCCTCTTTGAACAGTAGCTAGCTTTGTGGCTGGCTTTGGTCAACAGAATTCCATGAAGGAACAGCATTCCAGTTTCCATCCTCAAGAAACCTCCCAGGCTTCTGCTCTTCCTTGGAACCTTACCGCTACCACGTGAAGAGGCCTGGGTGAGCCTGCTGGGGGATGAGGGACCACATGGAACAGAAGCCAAGTAGCCCAGCCAAGGCCATCCACATACGTCAGAGGGTCCAGTCAGGACCAGAACTACCTACCTGCCCCATGCTGACCACAGAAGCACAAGTGGGCCGAGCTGAGAGCACAATTACTTAGCTGACCCAGACAATGATAAAGGGCAGATGGGTGAAAGAAAGCATGGGCTGGCACACTATGACCTGTAAGCCAATCAGCTATTTTTGTAAAAAAAGTTATATTGGCACACAAACATTCATTTATTTATGTATTGTCTATGGCTGCTCTCAAGCTCCAATAAGCAGTTGGAGCTGTGATGGGGATTATATGTATGGCCCACAAGCCTAAATATTTGCTACCTGGCCATTTTAAAAAGTCTGCTGTTGCCTGGTTCCAACCAACTCCATTCAATGTGATTTGTTAAATAGCAGTAGCTAGAAGTCCTGGTGACCTAGAGCAGTGGTTCTCAACCTTCCTAATGCCGCGACCCTTTAATGCAGTTCCTCATGTGGTGGTGACCCCCAACTCACAATTATTTTCATTGCAACTTCGTAACTTGCTACTGTTATGAATTGGGTGACCCCCGTGAAAGGGTGGTTCGATCCCCAAAGGAGTCGCGACCCACCGGTTGAGAGCTGCTGGCCTAGTGGGTTATGCATTGGGCTGCTAATCGCAAGGTCAGCAGTTCACACCCATCAAGGAACTGAGGCAGAACAAAGAGGTTTCAGTTCCCATAGAGTTACAGCCTCCGAAACCCACAGGGGCAGTTCTACTCTATCCTGGAGCCTTGCTATGAGTCAGAATTGACTAGGCAGCCAGCGGGAATCAATGAAAGGATACCTCTCCTGCTAAGCCTCTCCTGCAGTGCTTGTGAGGATTAAATAACCAATTAACACGATCTGCATGAGGCCAGGGGAATAGAGTTCTCTTTTGGGGAATCAAAGGGAAAAAACAGATTTGATAGAGTATTTCTCTCACAAGAGCCCTGGTGGTGCAGTGGTTAGCGCTCAGCTCCCAACTGAAAGGTCAATAGTTCAAATCCACCAGCTGCTGTGGATTTGTCAGTCTGCTTCCATCAAAACCTAAAGCAGTTCACTCTGTCCCATAGGGTCACTGTAAGTCAGAACCACATACTAGTTAAGCACTGGAGAATGTGGCTGTGGATCAAGCAGAAATGAGTGAAACTCTTGTTTGAGCCTGGCGTCAACCAGCTAGTCCCACATCAGTGCCCCCCCTTACCCCCGGACCCTTTCTGTCCTTTGTGCAGACGCCGCACTGGCATTCATCAGGTACTGCTACTGTCTCTCTCCCCTACGAGACCTTGAACCAGCTAGCTAGTGTGACGGCAACTTAAGAATCTCCCTTCTTGGAAAGTCAGCCACCACTTGAAGTTCTCGGAATTCCCACTGCAGAGTGGGGTGTTGGGTGGAAGAACTCAGAAACTGCTGAGTGTTTTCTTTAAAAATCAAGACATGATTTTATTTATTCCACAACCATGGAAAACATGTTATTCCACTCAACACTGTGGATGCTGAGAAAACTGGGTGTTGATACACATTAGCCTGTATTTAGAACTCAGGAAACTGATGTCATGATGCATCTTGACTTGTCTCAGTTGTGGTAGAAATGATATTTACTTAATTATGATAAAAGGAACAGAACTTCAGCAGAAAACATGACTTGATGAGACCTGTTTCACTGCATACAAGGAAGCCTGCTAGGGAACTGGCCTCCACTGTCAGGATTTTTTATGAAAAAGGACCCAACCTTCGCCATCTCTTCCCTGGACTGGACTGTCCCCTGCCACATCCCACCTTACCCAGATTTGGGCAGCTGTTTCTAGCCTGGACTTCTCTTCCACCACCACCACCACTCTGAGCAACTCCTCTCACCCCAATGCCGGGTTCTCCCACTGTCAAGGACTCCAGTTTGTGGGTTGCAGTCTTAGACCTCTGCCTACCTTTGCCATCTCTCATTTTCCAGCAGCAAGTGACATCCACCAGGAGGCTTGAGTTTCCAAGAACATGCCCTACACTGAGGCTTCACACACGTATGTGTGAGAGTGAGTGTGAGCACACACAAGCGGGGGGTGGGGGAGGGGTTGCATGCTTCAAAATGTCCATGGGGACATCCCACTATCTTTTAATTCCATTTTTTCAAGAACATTTTCATTTCCCTCATATATCCCCCCCACCCCAGATACACACATATACACACACTATCAGACACATCTACATACACACACACAGCACTGGCACATGATAGGCACCACTTGCAATCACCCCTTCTTCTGCACCTAAATTCTTCTCATTTTAGAACCAATTCAAAAGCCATTTCTGGGTCCCCCAAAACAAACACACCAGGACAACAAATAACTACACTGCTAGGCTTAGAGACAGACACATCTTCTGGACCTCTGATGACCCTCCCTTCACCACAGCGTTGTATTGAGAGATCTGAGCACAAAGTAAGTCTGGGTAAAACTTAGTGCTATATTAGGGGCGGAACTAGCACAATAAACACGGTCCCTTTCCAAATGAGCAAAGGCTACAAAGGGGTGGGTGTTGGCCTGAGGTCAGGAGGCAGCCCCCACAGCTCTAGCAGAGATGAGGACACCAGAGTCTCTGCAGGCCAGACCAGAGGGAGGGGACAGGCAAAACCACTGTTTTAGAACAATGGCTTTCAAGTGTGGTCCCAGGACCTGCAGTAGATACAGAGAGTAACTAGGGACTTGCTAGACAGGCCAAATTCTCGGCTCTACCAATACCGAATGAATTGCAAACTGGGGAAGGGCCCAGATAATCGATGTCTGCACCAGTCCTTCACGCCCACCAAGTCTGCAAACCAGTGCACTAGGCCACCCCAAGATCTGTCCCTGGCTGCCTCCCACCTCCCCTCAGAAAGGATATCTGGTCTCCACAGTTACACAGGCTCACTGAGAGGTGGACAGCATCTCAAAAGATCAAAGGGCGCAAAGCCACCACTTACTCTCAGGGAAGGGCAGTCTACAGAGATCACAGCACTCAAAAAACTCAGCCACTGCCACCAAGTCAATTGACTTAGCGACCCTACAGGACAGGGCAGAACTGCCCCCAGTGGGTTTCTGAGGCTGTACATCTTTGCATAACCGGGCAGTAGAATTCTTTCTCCCTGAAAGCACGTGGTGGTTCTGAGCAGTGGGAGATCTGACCTTGCAGCCCAGTGTGTAAGCCACTGAGCCACCATGCTAGCAGAGAAAACTTTTACTGGCCCCCCTGCATTTAGCCCTCCCTGGCCTGAGCCACCCCGCCTCTCTAGGATCCTGCCCTACTATAACCTAGTATTCCAGTCACAGGGGACATTACTTGCAGTTCCCTAAAGCACCAGACAAGTCTTCTCCAAGCCAACAATGGTTCAGATCCTTGCCTTGCTCCAAACAGCCCCCCTCAAAGGGGCACTCCTTGACCTACCCCTCAACTCTCTTCAGTCCCATCTGTTTACAGGACCCGTGGCCACACAGTCTTCGCTGAAGACATCAACTCTGTGAGGGGTTCCCACCAGCAAAGGAAGGGGGGAAGATAGTGGGGGCAGAGATGACCCCACAATAAACACTTGGAAGAAGGAAGCCAAGTTGTAAACACGCTTGCCATTCCAGGATAAAACTTGTGGCATGATTCCTCAGTGTTTGAAATAGTCAACTGTAACCGGCAAAAAACATGAGTGACATTTCAAAGCCATTCAAGACTGCCACAGACAAACAAGCAGGGCCAGGTGGCCTGGGCCAGGGCAAGGTGCCCACCTGGGACAGGGAGGCAGAAGGAAGGTGTTAAAAAAAAAAAAAGGTGTGTATGTGGGTGCGGGGGGGGGGGGGGGGGGGGGGGGGGGAGGGGGGGATGGCTGCACACACACTCAGGGAGTTTTAAGCAATTATTGGCTGGGAACCTGGGGAGGGAAAGTTGCCTGGTCTTTTTCCTGCTTTCCATTCCCCAAAACTCTAGGTTCTCCCAGTCCATTTACTACACTAAGTGTGGGCTGCCCAGGCAGATCCCAGAGAAATCTCCCCCCTCCACACAGGCAGCTCCTGGGGTGGGGGGGGGCTAGGGAAGGGGGCCGATGGTTCCGTTTTCCATCCCCTAGGTGTGGCATCCTGGGAGCTTGGGGAGTACAGCCCACACTTGTGGTAGGGGGGTATCATCCATGCTACCCACCACAGTCTGCCCAGACAAGGATATTCCCAGGTCCTGGGAGAAAGGAGGGCGGACAGAAAAATTACAGGAGGGGCATCCCCTTACTGCCTTCAGTCAAACAAAAAAGATCCCTCTGTAAGCACCAGCTGGCAGGTAGGAGCCTGTCTCCCTCCTGTCTGGACACCCAGAGCTGAAAGGAACTCAGATTCTGCGTGGCGCCCCTGCCCAGACCTGGGCAGACGGTTGCCTTTGGGAGGCTGAGGGTGAGCGGGTGGGACAACCAGTGACTGTGCTGGCAGGGTCAGGGCTCTCAGGCTGGGCCCTGATGGAATCAAAACAGGGCCCTTGACCAGAAGTGCAAAGACGTGTATTATTTTATGGGGGAAGGGAGGTGTCACCGGAGTGTGAAAGAGGGAGGACGAGGAAGGGGCTGGGGCTGGCTGTAACTAACTGGTCTGCATAAAAGAAGGGCAAAGATGACCGGATAGGTTAGGGAAAAGGACTGTCACAAATGCCATCGCCGCCACCACCACCACCCCGCCCCCCTAATCCCTGGGGCAGTAGGGACTGGGGGTGAGAAGAAGGTAAGGGTAGGGGTTGGGTTTCCTTCCAAGGGACCACCGCAGTCTCTTAAGAGGCTGGAACCCCAAGGGTCCGAAGCTGGGAGCTCTTGGCGGCAGCTCGGTTTAAACCGGAAAAGCACGCATAGGGGTTCCCGTTAAAGCGCCAGCACAAAAGGCTGCCCTGATTTGGAAACCTAGCCAGGGCGGGGAGGGGGAAGCGCACGGTGTTTTCAAGAGAGAGCTACACATACACGTTTAGGGACAGCCCTTGTGGATCTGCCGCCAAGAACGCTGGGTAATCAGGGGCGGGGTGGGGGCTGGTTCTCAGCTCTGGACCTCAGTTTCCCAATGATAGCGTGGGAGAGAGGGAAGCAGGAGTACATGGCTTTTACGTCCGTGACACCTCCGACTCTCGAACACTTCCCTCCGTCGGGCCCGGAAGACTGGCTGCGACTTTTTTAGGAGGGCCGGGCGGCGCGGGGCGCTGGCGCGCCAGCTCCCAGCACCTGGTTCTGGGACGTTCTAGGACAGCAGTGAAAACAGAAGGGTGTCAGGAGGTCGGCCATCCCGGGAAAAGCGTGGGAGGGGCAGACTTGGGAAGGGGCGTAGGAGCGAGCCCGGACCCCCAAATCCTAGCTTGCAGTTGACGACGGGGCTCCGGAGCAGAGCTATGTCCCTATTTTCCAAGCGCACGGCGCCCCCAGCAGCGCTCGGGGGTGACACCCAGGGGCGCCTTACCTTTTCCTTCTTGCCCGGCCCGCTCTCCTCCGCGGCCGCAGCGGCGCACTTGTTGAGCAGTTTCTGGCTTCCGCAGGACGTCGGGCTCCAGGTGCGGCCGCCAGAGCAGGAGCCCCCCGTGGGGTCGCCGGCGCCCCCGCCCGCGGCGCTCTCCACCTTAATCAGGCGGTGCTTGGGGGAGATGTAGCGCACCTCGGCCGGCGTGGCGGGCCGCCGCTCGCTGCTGCGGTAGAGGTGCGGCGAGCCGGAGGACGAGGACGAGGACGCGGCGGCGCCGGCGCCCGAGGAGGCGCAGCAGCAGCCCGCGGCGCCCGACGCGGACGAAGCGGAGAAGGCGCGCTGGCTGCCGCCGGGCTCCCCGCCGCCGCCGCCGCCGCCGCAGTAGTCCAGGCGGCACATGGCGCGCAGTTTGCGTAGCGACGAGCCCGGCCCGTTGTAGGGGTCCTCGAAGTCGCGCTCCTTCTGCGCGCGGTAAGCGCGGATGAGGTCGCTCGTGCTGCCGCTGTCGTCGGGCAGCGAGCCCGACGAAGCCGTGAAGCAGGAGGCGGCGGCCGGGCCGCAGGACGCCGAGGCGGTCGCGGGGGCCTGCGGCACGGCCTGGGGGGGCTGCGAGGGCCGCTCGCCCCGGCGCCGCTGCTCGCGGTAGTCGGGCCGCGGCGGCTGCGGGGGGCTCTTGGTCTTGCTGTTTCCCAAGCTGAAGTACTTGTTCAGCCACTTGGCCATGGCGAGAGGCCACCTAGGGCCTTGGCGCGGGGACTCGGTGCGCCGCCCCGGCCATTCGGGGGGCAGCGCTGCCGCCCAGGCCCCTCGGCGCCCCAGCCCCGGCGGGGGGCGTCCGGGGCGCCCGCTCCCGTCTCCAAGTTCAAGTTCTCGCCGCCGCCTCCTGCCGGCCGCTTCCAGGCTCGGGCAGCAGCCGCAGCGCCGCCCTCCGCCTCCGCCGCGCGCCGCCCGGGCTTTGGATCCTGCGCCCCTCGCGGGCCCGTCTCATGGAGTCCCGGCCCGCGGCTCCGCGGAGAGCTGGAGGCCCCGGCGCCCGCCGCAGCGAGTGCGCCGGCCGAGTGCCCCGCCGCGAAGCGCGCCCGGATCCCGTCGGAGCCGCGGGCTCTGTCTCCGCCGGGTTCTGAGGGAACTTGTCGGCGTCCGCGGCTCCCGGATTGCTTCCCGAGAGCGCGGGGGCGAGCCGGACCCCGCAGCCGGCGGGCGGGCTGGCGGGCGAGCGAACGAGTGCCCGAACGAGCGAGGAAGGCGGCCGGCCGGAGTCCGTCCCGGCGGCGCCTGCCGCTGCCTCTGCCGCTGCCGCCGCCTCCCAAGCCGCCGCGTGTGTGACACTCGGGCCGCTAGAGCCCGCCCCGCGCTGCTGCCCCTCCCACCCAGTGGCAGTGTGCGCCCCGCCCCCAGGCCCGCCCCCGCAGGGGACGCTCCGCCCACCCGAGGAGCCGGGCCGCCAGACCTCGGCCCAAGCCCCGCCCACGGTCCTCGGCGGGGAGACAGGCGCGCGCCGGTGGGCGCGCCCTCCTCCTCAGCACGCGCCGCCTCCCGCGGCCCCGCGGCGCCTGCCCGCAGGTTGAGCCCGAGGGCGCCGGGGTCCCACAGCGCTGCCTGCAGGCTTCGCTCTCAGCACGTAGCTGCCTCGGAGGAGAGCTGGCCAGGTGAGCCTGCTGCACGCCGAGGACAAGCCCGCCCGCCGTGCCCCCTGCTGTCCCCCGAGACCAGCGCCATTGTACTCTCACAGGGGCCCCCACTGTTAGGGTTGGCGGGGTTGAATTAACACAGAGGAAAGGTGGTACTGCGTGCCCATAGGGACAGGGTGCCTACCACCTTCTCCTTGAAGGGGACTGAGACTCCGGTTCATCCGCGTGCCAGGTCTTAGGTGAACTCTTTATGCTAATAAATGTGTTAGCATAGCAGATGACGGATGTGTCCTGCATAGGCCGCCGGGGACGCGCTGGGCACCAATCGGAGAGCTAGGCTAAGGGGAGGCCGGAATGTTTGCTTACCTTTTCACCTCTGAATAACTCTTGGCTTTAACTCTGTTCGCTGCCTACGTGGCAGTGTGAGCTATGGGGACTTTTCATGGCAAAGGTTGTCCGAGCTGGCAAGGCTTCACGTAATTCACGGCCCTCGTTTTGCACATGGAGAAACGGAGGCTCAGAAGATTGATCACCGGGGCCAGGTACTAGCTCCTTGGCCTAGTCTCCTGATGATGCATTTCCGTAGTCTTTTTCTTTGCAACTTCAGATCAAAAGTGAGAAAACTGCAGCAGGAGGGCTTCTTTCCTGCCTCTCCAGAGACAGGTCCTGACCCACCCTCACAATCTCCTCAGCTGCCTTTGATGCCACTGGGTCAACCCATCTTCTTCAGGGAAGGTCTTCCTCTTTTTCGAATGATCTCCTACTTCGCCAGGCCATCTAGTGAGACTGATCCCTCCTGAGACCACGTCCAACGCTCACTGCCACTGAGTCATTGCTGACTCACAGCGACCCCTGTGGGCTTCTGAGACTGTGGCTGTGAATGGCAGTGGAAAGCTCAGTCTTTTTCCCCCTGCGGAGCTGCCCCACCACAGGAATGGAAGCCCAACCTGTAACCCCTAAGACCACCGGTGAGCGGGTTAAGATCACAAGGGCCCAGTGGTCAGCAGTTCAAAACCACCAGCTGCTCCACAGGAGCTGTGGAAATGCATCATTAAGGAGACTGGACTGAGGAAGTGGAATCCGGCCTTGTGTGGTCAGGTGACACAATCTGCACTTCTGAGGAGTGCTCTGGCTGTACTTCTTCCATAACAATACTGCTAGTCCGGTGGTCCTTTCACCAGAATTCAAATGCATTGGTTCTTCCCCAGTGTTTCTCATTCATGGAGAATGAGTAAGAAGCAGAAGAAAAGACGCATATAACTTATTCAGAGTAGTATTTCCTGGGATTCAAATGCAGGCAGATTGCTCCTGAAAGAACTGCCCTATGATGAGTCAGCTGCCACTAAGGCAGCGGTCCTCAACCTGTGGGTCACGACCCCTTTGGGATCGAACGACCCTTTCACAGGGGATGCTCAATTCATAACAGTAGCAAAATTACAGTGATGAAGTAGCAACGAAAACAATTTTATGGTGCCATTAGAATGGTTGAGAACCAATGCCCTGGGGTTTGGCTGAATTGGGATAGGTAAGCAGGGTTTGCCAGAATATGGCTTAAGCAAGTTATGGGTACCTCAGAGCTGAGACATTCTCTAAGGATGCTGATCTATTAAAATAATAGCCCAAATCACGAAAATGATAACCCCATTTATATAAACCTGGGCTCTTGGAGACTATTTTTCCTGTCCTATTAGAGCAGACAGTAAGTTCAAGGGCTCTGTTGATCAGGACACAGCCTTCACCTGCTAAAGCTGGAATTCAGCTTGCAGTCTGAGACTCTTGAACAAAGAGCTGTTGACCCACCAACAGCTCATGCCTCATGCCTGAGGTTACAGCAGCAAAGTGTCAGAGCCTGGGCCTCAATGATAGACACTCTTAGTCTAGAGATGGTCCACCCCTCACTCCACCACACACAGTGGATGCATCAGGGTGACAGCACACTCCCCTTCAGGATCAAATGACACCCCCAACCCCTACCCCCACCCCTGCTTTTCCCCCTTCGGTCATATAGGACTGTCATCTTAAATGGGCCAATTAAAATGTCCAAACCCTCTAGGTCAGTGGTTCTCAACCTTCCTAAGGCCGCCACCCTTTCATACAGTTCCTCATGTGGTGGTGACCCCAAACATAACATTGTTTTCATTGCTACTCCTTAACTGTCATTTTGCTACTGTTAGGAATTAGGTGATCCCTGTGAAAGGGTCGTTTGACCCCCAAAGGGGTCTTGACCCACAGGTTGAGAACCGCTGCTCTAGGTGACGGCAGCCCAGCCACACAGCCTTTGTTTGCATTGCCTGCGATCTACTTTTTTATCTCTCATTTCACCAGAAATCATTTAAAACGAGTGTGTGTGTATCTGTATGCACACAAGCATCTGGCGTTTTGAGGGGTGGTGGGGAAGGCCAGAAGTTGACCCTAGCCTAGATGTTTATTTTGAGTATCCTTTGACTTCAGGATCTCAAATCACCCCTTAAACCACCTGAGATAGTTAGTTTATTGTGCCAGCCTGCCCGATAAACACATGTGGGATTAATTGAAGGGCAGAGAGATAAATGGCTTGGTGAGCCTCACCTTTCTTGTCTCTCACTCTTTGATCATCGGACCAGTGTGTGGCTGCCTTGCTTGTTCTGTGCCTCAATTTGCAAGCTACATTACCTGTGGGACACCTAACCTGTGAACTGTGCCGCTGTAATTTGAGGTCCCTTTAAGACTTGCCTCGCCAGAGAATTGGAATGTAAATCTCTGGAGCTAGGGACTGACCGTTGGTACCTGCCTTACTGTTTGCTGTCTGCGCTGGGGTAGCCTGAATCTCTCTACAGAGGACTACCTAGTGACCCTCAAGACTTGAAGGACTGCCAGTGTCTCTCAGCTCTCTCATGGGAGTGAGTTGCACTGAGCCATTCGTACTGCTTTATAATTTAACTGTTCATTTCTTGTATTATATATCTATCTGTATATAATTTAACAGTTCATTTCTTTGTTATCTATCTTTATAAATATATATATAAATATATATAATTATCAGCAATCTGTTGTTTTCTCTCTAGCGAACCCTGTCTAACACACCACCCTGCTGTGTGAGCACTTAATTCTCCTACATGGAGAGTAGGCCCAAATAGAAAACCTGAAAAGCAAGGGCATCTTCGTTATAAGCCCCACCTTCCACCCAACCACACATCTTCTCCTGCTCCTTCTGATCCCTGCCTTCCAGTCTCATGAAGGAAGTACAGCCTGATCCTGGCACTAGGCCAGGTCACCTGGGACAAGAAAAGCCTACCCAGGAGCTGGGAGGCTACTTGCCACATGTGGGTTGCACCCGAGCCTCTTCTAAAAGTTTAGAATGCAAAGTTATATTTCAGCACTTCTTTTTTTTTTTTCATTCCCACTGAGCAGGCCGTGGGGTCAGACCTGCTTTCCCATGGGATGCCTCTTGCCGGGGGTATAATTTGTAAGCCAGAATTATTGTAATGCTATAGCATTATGCTAAGAACATCCAGCGCCTTTGCGTATCTGCACAACCCCCAAAGGCTCTGTGTGTAATTAACTCTCCGCAACATCGCTGCAATCTGTGGTGTTCCCGGTTTACACATGGATAACCGGCCCAAAGTGGTGTTTGCTTCAAGCCGACCGAAAAACTCACCAGTATTTTCTTCAGAATACGAGGAGAGACACACCTTAAAAGATTCAGAATTCAAGACGATCACGGGGAAATGAAATTCAGGAGCTTCTTAAGAATGATGTTGGAGAAACAGAGATGTCAGATGATTGGGGGAGGGAGGCAGGGGTTTGTAGGTAAAAGATCAGGAGCTGAGAGCTGATCCGTTTCTCTGATGGGAGACCCAGCCACCCCACATGGTACGGGGAGAGATGGATCCAGTGGAGGGAAGAGGCGGAGTCAAGAAACGCTGGGGTTAGTACCCAGAATCACCACCTCACAACCCCCTGGAGTAGGGGGCCCTGGAGTAGAAGTGGCATTATATTTTTATTTTTCTGCTCTTAGCCCCATATGGTATTTTTTATTTTTCTGCTCCTAGTCCCATATGTGTTTATTGGGCGGGTTGGCTATGACCTAGTTTTGGCTTCACTGTCTGGTGGGAAGCTATGCCAACTCTTCCCAAACGATGCTGCCACCAGCCCCACGGGCTCATTTACTTTTCAGAAGCATCCTTCTTGTAATTGAGTCCATTAAATGGTCATGTCCGTTCCCTGTCTGTGTACCAGAGATGATGGAGATGCTGGTTCTCTCTCTCACCAACATGAGGCAAGACAAGAGAAATGTGAGACAGAACTAGTGCCCTGTCCTGTGCTGGCTCACTGTGGGAAGAGAGTTTAGTTCAGAGAGAGGAGCCCTGCAGGCCAGGCCTTGGAGAGTGGGGAATGCGGATAAAGGGATTCCAGATTGGGGGGGAGGGGCACCAAGGGGGTGAATATGTGGGGCACTGTGTGGGAGACAGTGAGTGGTCTGGTTTGTCTGGACTGTGAGTAGGTGAGAGTTGGTGAGGACGTGGAAGGGCGGGTAAAGGTAGAACGAGAGGTTGTGGCCCATCAAGCATTTTGAATGTTGGACTAAGGAAAATGGAATTCTGTGTTCTGGAGCCCCTGCCATTAGCAATAGGAAGTCTTTGAACAAGGACATTAACCAATTCTTCCTGCATTTAACAAATTTCTCTCGGTATATACTTGCTGAATGATTAATTATCATTTGACTCATGGAAGTGTGGCAGAGTCGCGGAAGAGCTACTTTAGGGGTGTCCTCGGCAGAATCCCCAGGTCTCTAGCCTTGGGCCCTTGAGTGAGTGGAGGCAACCCTGCTTCACAGAGAGGGATGAGACACTGGTATTTGGGGAGAAAATGGTGGGCTCTGTTTTAGCCCAGACGTGAAGTGCTGGACAGGAGGTGGGGCTGGAGGCATAGGTTTGGGAGTCATGATTGCTTAGTCCTGGGGGCACAAGTGGGCTAATTGAATAGAGATGGCACTTTCTAGAGTCTTGAAGATAGAGACCGAGAAACCCACAGGGGCAGTTCAATCCCGTCCAGTAGGAAATGCCTGTCAGTGGCAATCAACGGGATGGCCTTGGGTCTGGTCTTCTGGAGAGCGAGCACTGGTGCCATAGGGTCAGTTTGAATCCACCAGCCGCTACATGGGGGAAAGAAGAGGTTCTCTACTCCCATAAAGAGGTACAGTCTCAGGAACACACAGGGGCAGTTCTACTCGGTCCTACAGGGCTGCTATGAGTCGGAATGGACTCGATGACTGTGAGCTTTTGAAGTTTCACTGTGAACTGAATCACTGGGGATTGGAGCCCACGTAGGGCTCCATGGGCCCGAGACCTGGCTGTTTGCTCCCTTTACGAGTCTAGCCCAGAGACCTCCGTGGGCACTTCTCCTTGGTCACTCCGGGCGGCGGTGAGTTGGAATCTATGCAACCGCACTGACAACAAGAGCAGTGTTGAGTGAAGAGCTGAAGTAAAACCCGGCCATCCTGGGTCCCTTCTCTCATCCATGCGCCCCATAAGCAAGGGATAAGAGGACTCTGACCTCTCCTCACTACCTCCACTTGTCTTATTAAAAAATCCGTCTGATGATCTACTTCCGCTGCCCATGTCCTCCACAAAATCCCCATTTCTCTAACAAAACCCACTGCCATGGGTTGATTCCGGATCATAGCAACCCTATCTGGGTTTCTGAGGCTAGATGCATCTCTATGGGAGCAGATAGCCTCATTTTTCTTCTGAGGAATGGCTGGTGGGTTTGAACTGACGACTTTGTTGTTAACAGTCCCCACCAGGTCTCTTATTTGCCTAGGAGGAAATGCTTACGTTCTTACAATGGCCCAGAGGTCTTACTGGACCTGGGCTGCCTGAAACGCCTGACTTCATCTCACGCACGCCTCTCTCTCTGCTCCCTCCACATGGCCTCATTACTGGCCTTGAGCAATCTGCACACTCTCGCCTCGGGCCTCTGTACCCTCTGGCTCCCTGCTGGAATGATTCCCATCCCCTACCCCCACCCAATGACTGATCCTTCACTGCCTTCAGGTCCTTGTTTAAATGTCGTGCTCTCAGGGAAGCCTTCCCTGACACCATGTTCAGAATCACCATCCCCACCAAGCACTTCCCACCCCTCCTCCCTGTTTCATTTTCCTGCATATCATCTTCCCCTTTGAACACACTGCATATTTTATTATTTTTTTGATTACTGTTTGCCCCGTGATGCAAACTCCACAGTTGTCCAGTGTTGTACCCCTAGGGTCCAGAAAAGTGCCTGGCACATAGTAGGCTCACAATAAATATTGGTTGGAGGGATGAATGGATGTGAGTGGTTGAGATGATGGCAGGTGGAAAAGCAAAGAATGAAAGCTACACCTGTGATCTCTGCCTGCTTCTGGCTCAGGCAAGGTGGTGGTGGGTGGTGGGGGGAACGTTAGCTCTGGCCTGGGTGGGATGTGTCAGACCAGCTGCAGTGCTGACGCGGATGCGTTCTGGGGTTATGTCTCCATATTCCGTCTTTTGGGATTCATCCCTGTTCACCCCAGCATCCAGGGGACGATCCAGGAAGGGGAGATGTCTAGGTAGCCCCATTGTACAAGAGGGTTCAGTTCTGCTGGCACGCACGCCTGTCCCGGGTGTTACTGCACCAACTCTGTTGTTTTCTCCACATCAGGTACAACTAATCTTAGGAATCTCATTACAGGTCGAAAGATAATCCGCTATATCTAGATTAAAGGCTGTGTTTTGACCATTACTGTGCACCGAGCCGACAGTTTAATTGAGCTGTTTATGCCGCTGCCTTGATCTCTTCCCAGAGAATTTACAACTAATTCCGAGCGTCTCTGTGAATTAAATGGGCCTCTCCCAACATGCTTTGCCTGCTGTTTGCCTTTGCCAAATCCCACTTGTCCTTGTGTTACCTAATTACGGGCTCCCGCGCACACAGCTGTCTCTGGCCAGCACCACCTTCAGCCACTGCCTCCCTGAGGTGGCCATTAAGGACATGGCCTTGAGAACAACCACCAAACCCCAAGCCCCCGACAGACTCTGCCTTAACTACAGTGAAAAATGGAGATGGGGGCGGAGACGGGGCTGGGGGAGCACACTCCACCCTTTGAAGTCACCTTCAGCAACTGACAAGTACACACACACACACACACACACACGAAGGTTCTGGTGCATTTAACCAAGTAAAATGTAATGGAAGGAAAGAGTAGTTCTGGAGGGGACGGTCAGTTGTCCACAGTGCTTATTTTTAACGTTTTATTGTGAAGTGGGTGAAGGTTTACCGAGCAGATCGTTGGCTTCACATTGAACAATGTATAGACATCTATCATGTATGCATTGGGTACACCTTACATCTCGCTCCACACACGTCCTTCAGGGTGAGAGCACGTATACGTCCTCCCGGCACTTGCCTCATCCATTCCTGCTTCTCTCCTAACCCTCTGGACTTTATCCTTGGGGAACTGCTGCCCTTTGGATCTTGCTTTTTTAATTGTTCTAGGATTGCAAATGCTGGTGTTCTCATTCCTCTCTTGGGCCTGTCTATTGATTGGCTGAAAATTGACCTGCTGGGCTGAGTTCAATTCCAAACTTAAAAGTGACAAAGAGTCATCGTGCCGGGGGTCCCACCAGAACCTGGGCTTTCACGATTCTGAGTTTTCATCCCCTTTGTCCAGGGCCTTCTAATGTTAGAGCAGGTGGAAGTGGAGGCCGGGCACTGCATAGTTCTTCTGCTCTCAGGGCTGTGGACACGTTTGCATCGTCAATTAGCCCATTAGATGCACTGTTTACCTGTGTCTTCACTCTTTCCATTAAGTGTACCTTAGAGGCCCATCCCCTACCTTTTTGAGACCCCAGGCCTTACGCATCAAAGCAGGCTTATGTTATGCCAGTTGGCCGCGGTGCCCGTAGTTCTTATCGTGAATAATTCTTATCTTAATATGACTTTGTGGGCGACCCCTGGGGCCTCTGTTGCTTTTTTATAAATGGGAGCTAGCAGATCATCTTGTCTCTTTCTGGTTATGGACATGACTTCATTTGGATTTAGATTTTTTTTTTAAAGGGCAGAGGATGCCTGCTATGGGGCATACTGTGTCTCTAACATTCAGCTTTAACGGGGTGGTCTGTGCTTCATGGAGCAACCCTATACGAGGGTCACTGTAGGGGAAAAGGGGGTCAGTAGCCCCAGGGTTCCAGGCACCTAGAATCCCCTACTGAGCTTGTAAAGTTCCTGTGACCCAAGTCAATCAGAATCTCTAGGGAGGGGTTCAGATATTTTTTTGTAAAGTTCCCCAGGTGACTCCAACGTCCCTGTAGGCCCAGGGATGGGGGTGGCCAGCCGTGTTTAACTGGGGGATTCCCGTGTCTGCTGAAGTTTGAGAGCCAAGGAGCTGAACAGAGTATTTGGAGCTTCCTTTGATGACAGCAGCGGAAACCTGGTGGTCCAGTGCTCGGGTGGGAACTGAAAGATGGGCAGTTCCAACCCACCCGTGGCTCTGCGGCAGTCTGCTTCTAGGAAGGTGACAGCCTTAGAGACCCTGCTCTGTTCCATCTGCAGTGAGTCACAGTCTGATCTACAAGTAGGTGTTAAGGAGAGTGAATGAATTGAATTGCTTTGTAGTGATTGACTTAAGGGTCAAACAACCCCAGCCATCCAGCAATCTCAGCATAAATTATGGAGATTGAAAATGTGCTGAGTGCATTGCCCCCCACCTTCTCCCCCTCCCCCAACATCCATCACGAAAGCCCTCATGGGCACCTTGCTCTCACTGGACACATTAAGCCCACAGGAGCCTGAGGGATCTGAGGACCCAGGTCTGGCTCCAGCAGCCTGACATCCCAGGGAAGAGGCAGTGGAAGGAGGAGCTAGGAGGATGTGGGACCATCCTGCCCAGCAAGGCCCCCTGGAGCCCACCAGCAGCGAGAAGGGCTGTCAGGACATGGGGGCTGGCCCAGCTGGAGCCTGCTTCTGAGCCGAGCAAGGCTGGAGCAGGCAGGCACCCCGAGCATGAGCCTGTTTGAACAAGCAAGTCAGTGGTGATCCAGACTGAGCTCTGTCTTCCTACGGTGTGGTCGAGCAGGCCTGGGACCTAGCCAGCACGGTAGCACCATTAGGTTGTCCTCCGTGGGGACAGTCACAGCTCCGTTTCAGGGATGCCAGATGCCCGCACTGTGTGACTGCCCTGCCCTCGTGAGCCATCTGACAAAATGCACTTTTGTCATTCTGTCCGCCGCCTGTGATTTACACAGTGCCTGCCAAACACTAGGCCCAGTGATCGACCATGTGTGCAACTGAATTTAACAGCCTCCAAATCACAGATCTGAAACCTGAGTCTCGGCTCAGGCCTTAAGACATCGCAGCCCGTCCACTTTCCGCGTGCAGACAGGTGCCTCCCGGTGCAGCCCCTTCCCTCTCCCCACTCCTCCTCTACCCTGCTTCCTGCCTTCCTTTGAACCTCTCCCAAGTCACTGATGCAGGCATCTCCAGATGTTTGGTCCACACAGCACCCTTACCAGGCCTTAGTGCACAGTGGGGCACAATCCAAGAAGGAGGTTTCACCCCCACCCACCCCCCCAAGCCAAGATTGGCGTCATTGTTGTTTGTCACAGGCTCACAGAGACCCCATGTGTGCAGAGTCAAACTGCTCCCTATGATTTTCCAGTCTGGACCTTCTTTTCTATTAATTTTTAACTTATTTTATCATTATTATTTATTTTAATAAATCATTTTATTATGGGCTCTTTTAAAAGTCATTTTATTCCACCATCACCCCACCACCACCACCACCACACCACTCCACCACCCATCCCACCACCACCACCACCACCACCACCACCACACCCCCCCAAAAAAAAAGTCATTTTATTGGGGGCTCATACAACTCTTATAATCCATCCATCCATTGTGTCAAGCACATTTGTACATTTGTTGCCCTCATCATTCTCAAAACATTTGCTTTCTACTTGAGCCCTTGGTATCAGCTCCTCAGTCTTTTCCCTCCCTCCCTGGCCCCCTTCTCTTATAGAAATCCATATATCTGTTATATCAAGCACATTTGTACATATGTTGCCATCAACATTTCCAAAACAGTTTCTGTCTACTTGAGCCCTCGGAATCAGCTCCTCCGCCATCCGCTGTCACCCTGCACCCACGTTTGTGTTGTTCTTTTGGTGTGTAGTCAAGCACTTAACTGTTTGTACCACCCAGGGACTCCTGCGATGAGGTTTGCCTGGGTTTCATGGCGAATGGCTTTGTGTGCTGCCAGGTAAAAAGTATAACCTAAGCAGTCTGCTCTGGAGTCACTGGTTCCCATGTCCGTTTCAGAGTTCCTGGAAAAGTGAAGGGTACAGCATGGCTTGAAGCTCCGCAATTGGGAAAGTGGTTTATTTCTTCAAACTTAAACTATAGCATGTGTGACACACACACACACACACACACACACACACACACACACACACTGTTATTCTGAGGCAGTTTCCATCCTTTTACTTTGGCTGTAACATTTAAAGAAAAATTGTAAAAGTCACTTTCCATGCATAATTTCCTCCCACTACAGGAACGTTGTTATTTTTTCTCCAATTAAAATGGTTACCATGCTGCCGTCTGAGGCTTTGCTAAGTGGAATGTAGTGGTCTTTGCCAGAGCTAAGAAAGAGTTAAAGTGGCAAATGGCTGTCTCATTTGAGGGGGGTGGGGGGTGGAGACTGCCCAATTGTCAACCCTTCCCCTCCCAAAATAACTCAGCCCTGTGGGCAGATGTCTGCTGCAAGGGAGGAGTCTCAAGAACTACTGGGAGTGGGGTGGCGGGGGGGACTTTGGTGGTGTGATCCCCTGGGTTGGAAGGGAGAGGGGCCCAGGCACCTTCTCAACCAAATGTCTGCTTTCTACACAGCATGACTCTGGCCCACATGGAAGCAAGTGACCACTGGTGGCTTCCCTCCACCCACGTGACATCCCCAGGTGGCATCTGCATGAGGGTCCCCAGAGAGAGTCCTAGAAGGTCAATGGGCACTATTTCCAGAGGTATCTAGGGCAGAATCCAGGTGAGTGTCTCTGGTATTGGAATCGTTGGAGCCCTTGGAGTTTACGAGACATTGTTAAGTCCCTGGTTAGCTACAGATGTCCGAAGGAGGGACTATTGGTTTTTGAGGTTTCCCAGAGGGTGGAGGGGCTCCTATTCTGCCTCAGAGCCCCCTCTGATCCTTTGTCCTAAAGTGCAGACAGTGATAGAATTTGAAGCTCAGGAATGTGAGTCTCTCCCTTGGACTCATTCCTGGGACTGAGGCATCAACTCACCCACATATTTTTCGGTCTGAAGCTGGCAAAGCCCAGAGAGAAACTGCAGCTTTCTGGTTTTATTCCCCCAAATCTTCTGCTCTTATCTTTATGGACAGCTCAATTCCTATTTCCATTTGTGAACATTTCTGTGGTGAGTATAACCTTTTAATGGTATTAGTAATCACGGATCACAGGAAGTCACGTCTCCAGTGGACCAATTTTGCTATAAAGTAGCTCCTCTACCACAGCTCTGTGTGGGTCAGTGGTGCTCAGTCTTGCCTGTGCTTCAGAGTCACCGACAACACAGTGTTCCAATGTGCACTCTGGAGAAGTCGGACCCACAGGTCTGAGTGGGCCCCAGGAGCCTGCGCTTTTGCATGTGGTCATGAGGCGAGGCTGAGTTGTTCTGACCCCTAGGGACTGACCCTGTGGCAGTAAAGCAGCATGCAGCACCCCTGGTCCTGCATCCTCACCATCTTTGCTCGGTGAGCCTGTGGTTGCAGCCACTGGGTCAGTCCATCTCCTAGAGGGCCTTCCTCTTTGTCACCGCCCCTTTACTTTGTATGATGTCCCTCACCAGGCACTGGGCCCTATGCTGACATGTCCAAAGCACATGGGACAAAGCCTACCTTTCTAAGGCGCTTTCTGGCTGCACTTCTTCCATGACAGACGTGTGTTCATCTGGCAGTTCACTGTCTATCGATAGTCAACACCGCAATTCAAATGCTTCCCTTCTCCTGTCTTCCATGAAGACCTTGAAAATTGATGAGTGGGCCAGGCTGACTTGAGACCTCACAGTGGCAGCTTTGCTTCTGCCCACTTTAAAGACGTCGTTTGCAGCAGATTTGCCTATTGCAACATGCCAAGTGATTTCCTGACTCCTGCTTCTGTGGGCATCGATTGTGGATCCAAGGAAAATGAAATCCTTGACAACTTCGATCTCTCTTCTCCATTTGATAACGTCGGTCTCGGCTCTCCATTTATCACAGCAGTTCTCCACCTGTGGGTCGTGACCCCTTTAGGGGTCGAATGACCCTTTCATAAGGATTGCCCGATTCGTAACAGTAGCAAAATTACAGTTATGAAGTTGCAATGAAAATAATTGTATGGTTGGGGGGTCACCACAATACGAGGAACTGTATTAAAGGTCGCAGCATTAGGAAGGTTGAGAACCGCTGATTTATCATTGACATTCACTGGCCCAGTTGAGAGGAATTTCATTTTCTTTCTGTTCATCAGCATTCCATACTGAAGGCTGTATTGTTTTTCAACCTTCATCAATAAGTGCATCAAGTCCTGTTCGCTTTCAGCAAGCAAAGTTGTGACATCTACGTTTCACAGGTGGCTGATGAGCTTCCTCCGATCTGGATGCCCCATTTTGCTTCATATTATCCAGCATCTTGGATTATTTGCCCAGCATATAAGAATGAATAATTATCATGAACGGATACAACCTGGATACACACCTTTCCTGATTCTAAGCCGTTCATTATTCCCTGGTTCGAACAACGGCCTCTTGGGTCCGTCCAGTTTCCACATGAACAGCCCAGTGTTCTATAATTCCCGCTCTTTGAGATGCTGCCCATACGTTGTTAGGATCCACACAGTTGACTGCCTTTGTAGAGTCAATGAAACATAGGCAAACATCTTCCGGTTCTCTTCTTTCAGCCAAGAGCCATCAGCAGCGAGAGCTCGGCTTCCACATCCCCTTGGATTCCGTGCCGGTCCCTGTCGATATATCGCAACAACCATTTTTGAGTGACATTCCGCTACAGTTGACTTGTGTGCGGTCTGTTCACTTCCAAGTTCTCTCTGTGGAATGGACACATATACGGGGATCTCTTCTAGTTGGTTGTCCAGCTAGTTTACATGTCCCACACATGATGCTGAGGCAGGTGAGCCAAGGACCGCGCTTTGAGAAACTGATTCGTGTCTGCTAGTAGGGAGAGGGAGATCAGGGATCAATTGGGATCCGAGCAGGAGGCCTTTCTGCCATTTGATTGGTTGAGGTGGTTGTGCTCCCAAGGTCAGCGGGTCAGCCTGCTTGCCTCACAGACCAGCTGTGCTAAGTGCCCTTGCGGGGAGAGTGGGTGTCTGTGCCCAGCTCAGTGGGCTCTGCGGATGAAATGGGGGTTGGGGCCTGGGGGGTAGGAGGCACAGGAGTACTGTGCTCAGGCCTGTGCCCAGCGAGTGCCTGTCATCCCTAGAAACCCCATTATCCACATCTCAGAAACACCCACAGGTGCCCAAGCCCAAAGCTTGTGCAGGAAGGACGGATTCCACAAGTGGTACTGGAGCCTTAGCGCTCACACCGCCTTCCATGATTCCCATCATGACTCAGGCGAGAGCTGCCCCGTGGGTTTCCAGGACTGTAACTTTACAGGAGTAGAAGGCCTCATCTTCCTGGTAGTTTTGAACTGCTGACCTTGTAGTTAGCAGCTCAATGAGTAACCACTACACCACCAGTGCTTCTCCACGTGTTAGACAGTTTCTAGTAAACTAAGATAAGTCCCACTTAAAGGGGTTCCCTTTTTTATTTTGGGGGAGCTGCATGTAAGTTTTCCTCAACTGAAAAAAAAAGTAAATCAAGGGAGGGGTTGCATTTCACATCACCACCTTTGCATTCAGCAATTTAACCCCTGCCACTCTGCGTCTTGGACCATTTCAAACCTGCAGGGAAACTGCAGGAACAGTACAATGAGCACCCCACCCACCCACCCCTCCCCCATCCCCACCCCACTCCTCCTTCACCCCCACCCCTCCCCCACCCCCTCCCCTTCACTTGTTGGTGTTTTGTCACCTTTGAACTTTATTGATTTCTCTCTCTCTCTCTAAGGCACTCTGGTGGAGTAGCGGTTAACGCCCTCAACCACTGGGCAAGAGTTGGCAGTTTCAACCCCACCTGCAGCTCTGAGGGAGAAAGGCAAGGCAGCCTATTTCTGTAAAGGTGGACAGTCTTGGCATCCTGTGGGAAGTTCTCTGTCCTTGCAGAGCTGGCCCCATGGCAGTGCTTTGGGTTTGGTGCAACTGTATGTGAAGCTCTACCGAAACTCACTGCCATTGCTTCTGGCTGGATTTTAACTGCTAGTGTGTTGACCCCCAGGACAGGATAGAACTGCACCATGGGGACTTCTGTGGCCAAGTATCTGTACTGGCGCAGAAGGCGTCACCTTCTCCTGCAGAGCTGCTGGCCCGTGGTTAACAGCCCGCCGCATCCTTCACTTTGCAGAGACACCACAAGGCTCCTTTGAGAGACATGGCTAGCTGTGGATCTAGAGAACTTGCTAATCCATTTGAGAATTACTTGGAAGACTTGCATGCCAAAGATGAAGGGCATTCTCTCACAAACCACCGAAAAGTGATTATTACATTGCTATTTATTTTCCAATTGTTAAAATGTCCTTTATCGCTTTTTGCCTTTAGGCGGAGGTTTCGGGGTGCCATCCAAGATCTCTGATTACATTTAGCTGTCAGTCTTTTAAAATCTCGAGCAGTATTCCAGTCTTTTTCTTTTTTGTTGTTGTTGGTCTCTCTTGTTCTTTTGGCAGATTATCCGTCCATTTGGGTTTCCGCTTGCTCCTCCCAGATCTGCTCTCCTTGGGGCTTTATAGCCAAGAGAAAGGTTTTGCTCCTTTGAACGTTTCCCAGTGCCTCTTATCCGCCTAGGATCCAGGTTGGCCTGTGTATGGTCAACAGGACCAAGGGCAGGCAGAATAGCTGCACAGCATGGTGGGGTGAATGTGTGCTTTGAAGAGCAACTGAAGAGAGTTCAGGTCCTTGCTCCTTGAGCAGGAGATTATCAATCAGCATTCCCAAACTTGGTTTTCTCATTTGTAAACGTAGGTGATGTTTGTCATGCAGGAAGGATTGTAAATAGTAAAGAACCCAGCAGATCACCAGATGTATAATGAATTAATCACAGCTTCATAAATGGCAACTGTTCTAATAAAAGAAGAGCAACAAAGTGATGGAGGCAGGGGAAGGCCCTGGGGAGGTGTGCTAGAGTTAGGCCAATGCTGGTTCTGCTGCAGCCACCATCCTGCAACAGCGGGGGCTTTGAGCAGATATCTGGGTGGACAAGATCCATGGGCTAAACAGCGGGGAGAGGATGAAGGGGAGAATGCTCATGAATATGTATAGGTTTGTCAGGATATTTGTAAATTATGTGATGGGGACAAAGTTATGACAATTCCTTAGACTTTGAGAGAATGAGTTGCTGGCCTTGGGGGATCAGGACCATTAGGCCTGGGGATTCCAAGGTCAATTGGAAAAGCAGTTCACAATGACAATGTCCTACACCCTAATTTGATGAGACTCCACTGGGGTCTTAAATGCTCCTGAGCAGCCCTCTAAGGGAAACTATTGGTCTCTCCCTGTCAGGAGGAATGAAGAGTGAAGAAAATAGAAAGACGCGTGCAGCTAACTCATTCCGTGGATCAGTGGACCACACGATGCTAGTCTCCACAATCCTGAGAACAGGAGAACTACGAAGGCTCCTGACTACCGCTGCCAACTGCTCAGGAAAGGATCACATCCCTTCGGAGGTCCTGGATAGAGCTGGGGGACAATGTGGGCCAGAATTCAAGATCATTAAAAAGATCAGACTCATTGGTCAGAGAAAGACCAGTGGGATCCCCTCCAGTATGGCCTGAACTGCCCTCCCTTTTGGGAATAATCAACCCTTTGAGACCAAAAGGCACCATGTACCCCAGGACAACATTCAGAGTGCTGTCAGGGAAGAAGAAGAATTGGAGGCAGGAGTAACAGGGCCACAGAGAGGAGGTGGGACGACTCTTTGGGAGGATTGCGAGGGATGAGATGACTCAGAATGTGCATGAATGGCTGAATATAAAACTCGTATCATCTGCTCTGTAAACCTAAAAACATTCACGATGTGCTGATACGAAGGCCTCAAATAGAATGTAAATGTCTAGAAAATAATGATGGCAACATATGTACCAATATGTTTGATACAATCGATGTATGGATTGTTATAAGAGCTTCAAGAGCCCTCAATAAAATGATCTGAAAAAAAATTCACCGTAAACAAGTCTTTATTAAGGCCAGCTGTTATTATTATGATGGAGTTTTAAAATAGAACATATCCACAATAGCTTATTTCTTTCCACTGACACCCTTTTCTGTGCTGTGACCTACCTACCCACTCTGGAGGCCTGGTGGTGCAATGGCTAAAGCATCTCGCTGCTAACGGAGAGGTCATCTGTTCGGACCCACTGTCTGCTCTGTGAGAAAGTGACGTGGCCACCTGTCAGCTTCCACCCAGACTGATAGCCCTGGGAACCCTGTGGGGCAGTCTGCTCTGCCCCAAGGGGTCACTGAGGTGGGATCGACTTGATGGGAGGCCATGGGGTTGGTGTCTGGGTTTAGAGCTCCTCCCCTGCCACTGCCTCTCACTGTTCCCTGTGCTGCAGGCTGGTCTGCCCCATATACTCACCACCGTTGGGGGCACGCCCGTCTGCCCTCAGCATCATCCTTATCCGGCTTCCTTCTTCCCCAGCACATGGGATCAGAACGTCTGACGTTCACCCTGCTCCATACTCTCACCCCAGCTCACCTACCTGAATGCCCCCACCGTTTCTCATGTGGAGTGGGTGCTCTTGACTGGCAGCTGCATGTTCTCCCCCTGTTCCTTTGTTACCACCACAGAGTCTTTCCACCCCAGCCACAGATAGTGCGGGTTGTCCAATAAGCCAGGTAAGCATAGGCTTACACTACCTCACAAATCTTGTGTGAACAACGTCACATTTCCCCATCACTGCTTCTCAGTGTAAGCAGCCCTGATGGTGCTGTTTCGTTAGCAGAGGACTGCAAACCCCAAGGTCACCAGTTCAAACCCACCATCTGCTCCTCAGGAGCAAGATGAGGCCCTGGTGGAACTCTCAGCTAAGCAGCTGTACTGCTGCCTGCAAAGTTAGCAGTTTAAACTCACTGTCTGCTCTGCCAGAGAAACGCGAGACTTCCTGCTCCCATAAAGACAGAGGGTCATAAGACACCCAGTGTGGGGCTTTCCAAAGTTGGCCTTCTTCGGTATCCTCCCTGACCACTTCCCGCTGCTTCTCAGTCCTCTGTGTACTTAGCACAGCACAGCTGAACCTCAAACGGCTTTGTACTCTTTTTGTGCTTTGGCATCCCTTGCCACCCATGAACTCCCGCAGCGCGTGGTCTGTCCACCTCTTGTATCTCCTGTGCGCCCCTCCAAGCCCAGGTTTCTTTACCACTGTTGACTGGTGCTGGTCAGTTACCATTTGGGAATTAGGGGACTGACTGTGCAGTGGGAAGGCCGAAATTGCCACAGGCAGCTAACTGGAAGGGCAGGAGTGGAGGCGAGGAGTACTGTCCAGGTCTGACTTCTAGGAACAAGGAAGTCTTTCTAGAAAGGAAAATCAAGCTGGCTTACAGGTAGGTGCTTGGCACTCAATAGTAGACCCAATCCCAGGTACTGCACCTCTCCCATGGGCCACAAGGGGGAGGCAGAGGGCACGGTCCGGTTGCCAGGCTGGTTGAGCCTTTTTAGAAAAGACACCTTGGTCTTGGTGATCTGCATGGGGCAAGGTGGGCTTCCAGAAAGTTAGGAAGCTAGGTGCTTGTATTGTGGTTGGGAAAGCCAAAGGATGGACAAGTGGATGGCTGACATCAACAGGCATCCAATAATATGAGTGGGAGCCTCTGAAATACAACATGAGTGGACTTCCAGACTCCAGATACTGTGCCCTGGTGGTGTAGTGGTCACGGTTGGGCTGCAATCAGCGTGGTTGGCTGTTGGCAACCACCAGCAGCCTTGAGGGAGAAAGACTGGCTTTCTACTCCTGCCAAGAGTCACAATCTCAGAACCCCCCGGGGGTCACTATGAGTGAGCAACGGCAGGGTTTTTAGTTTGGTTTGGTGCTGAGGACGAGGGAGTGGCCTTGGTGCCCTTGGCGAAGGAAGCAGGAAAGCCAGGCTTGGTGAAGTGAGGATGGTAAAGCCTGGGAGATATGTGTCTTAGAGTCCCGTCTCTGTGTTTGCTGTTAGGCTTAGGTGAGGACCTTGCCCTTCTCTGACCTCAGGTGTCTCATCTTATACAGAGAGGTTGGTGTCTGGAGAACCACACACCAGCCTCCACCTTTTCACTGAGATCCAGGCATCTTTCCAGCTTAAATGGTCTCTAAGACTATGTGAGAGAAGCCGTTCAGTTGGCTGCAAAGACAATTTCATTAAGCACTGGCTGCTAACCCAGAGGTTGGTGGTTTGAACCCACCATCCGCTCCTTGGGAGAACGATGAGGCAGTTTGCTTCTGTCAAGATTTATCATGATTGGCAACCCTCCAGAGCAGTTCCACCCTGCCCGAGAGAGTCTCTCTCTGGGAGGTGGAGTCAACTTGCTGCAGTGGGTTGGCTCTGGTTTGGTAGTGTACTTGCTCTACGGACTATGTTCAAGGGGTCCCGACCCATGGACTAGGGAGCTCCAAAGACCTTTGTAGCAGGGAGCCCTCACGCTCAGATGCACACATCACATCAAAATGCACCCACATCCCCTGCAAATGCAAATATTTTTGCCGTGAAATGATTCTGAAGGTGCGTTAATCATTTTTCCTTACACAATTCTTTTGTGCTTTGATTTAATTTCCAGTGGCTATAATTTCTCAGGAATCACTGGGCTTCGAGGGACTCTCTTGAACTGAAAGATTGCACAAGTCATTTCCAAATACAATAAAAATTTCATAGAGATAGCGCATTTCACCATTTACAGAGCTGACATAGTGCTGTGTCTCAGACACTTTCTTACATTTTGATTTGGGGAGTTTACCTTTTGTATGTGACAGTCCACACATTTTTGGGGGGACTCTTTTAAAAATTATTTTATTGGGGGCTCATACAACTCTTATCACAATCCACACATACATCAATTGTGTAAAGCACATTTGTACATTCGTTGCCTTCATCATCCTCAAAACATTTGCTCTCCGCTTAAGACTCTGGAATCAGCTCCTCATTTTCCTCTTCCCTCCCCTCTCCCCCCTCCCTCATGAATCCTTGATAATTTATCAATTATTATTTTGTCATATCTTATACTGTCCAACGTTCCCTTCAACCACTTTTCTGTTGTCCATCCCCCAGGGAGGAGTTATATGTAGATCCCTATAATTGGTTCCCCCTTTCCACCCCACCCTCCTTCCACCCTTGGGAGTGGGGTTGGGGGAGTCTTTTGGAAGGTTCTTTCAAAGTGTCGGTCCTCAGGCCTGGGTCTACCACCGTGGTGAGCATCCCGTCCCCCACCTCAGGTGGGGGAGCACTTGTTTCCCTTATTACATTTGGCCTCCTTTCTTACAGCCCAAGGACCTCAGCAAGCTGAGTGCAGCCACAAGGAAAGGGTGCCCCAGTCATTGGTGGGATTGAAATAATTTACCAGCCGGTTCACTGCCCTCATGATTGTTTTAAATGTAAAAAAAAAAAAAAAAAAAGATACATCAAAAGGTAGTTTAATATTTCAAAATGATATCTGAACACCTCTGTTCAAAAAGAGTCAGGGAAATAAAACGGAGATTTCCACACTGGGTGACTGCCCAGCCACCCACCTTAGAGAAAACCCTGATTACAAGGGCCATTTTGATGACTGGTTCGCCAAACTCAACAGAATATTAGGTATCGGTTCTGAGAACTGGCTGAATTCCACTACGGACTCCCCTCCCACATCTTTTTCATCTCAGAAGCTTCCTTTTCCACACGTCTTTCAGCTGAGTGCTGTCACAGAGGTGGCTGTCTGTCCCCTCTCTGAGATTTTTGTAGTGACTAGCCCCCCCACCCCCACTCCTCCCCAACCTTCTCGCCATTCCACATTCAAACCAGATAGCCTCCCACCACCAGGGTCCCCACAGAATTAGATACCCCACAAAGGGAACGCCTCACCCCAGAATTTGTTGACTCTTATGGATAATTTCTCTCTGTAAACACTTTTGCAAGCAATGGCTATGCGTACCTTTCTGGAACAGTGGGCCGACGCCGGGGCGGGCGGGGGCTGTGCACAACACATGGGGCTTTATGGATGCGGGCAGCGCCCAGGAAGGCCTGTGACTTCCCCAGCCTCTGACTGGGGAGCGGCTCCCCTGGGTTCCTCTGTGGGGTCTGACTCTCCTCTCACTGCTGTTGCCTTGCTCAGCGCCTGGAAGGCTCTCACTCTTGTTGAAGCTATCGACTTGGTCAGAGAGTTGGCTCAGAAAGCCACGGCGCCGGCCTGGAACCACTTGGGGGCCACGTTCAAGACCTAGGGCCTCTCAGTATGCTTCCCAGCCCCTGCTGCAGGCTTCAGAGACTTCCTTGTACTGTGTGTGTGTGTGTGTGTGTGTGTGTGTGTGTGTTCCATTGCAGCTATGAAAAGAAAGAGTTCCTTCCAGCGTGGTGGTGTGAATGAATCTCAAAGGGGGCAGGGGGAATGTGAGCCGAGAAATATAAAGATGTCAACCTGAACAAATGAACAAATATGGGCACTTTCCATTCAGCTCCGTCTGGAGGGCGGGGAGGCTGTCCGTTAATAACCAGGGAGCGCCGGATCATTCGCTGACGGTTTATCAGGGTCTCCTTACAGGCCAGAGTCACAGAGAGCAAGAAACTGATGCAGGTGACCTAGAAGTGCTGCAGGAGCTGGAGGAGCCGGCGCTCAGGCCCAGGCCAGCAGCTCGGGAAGGAGAGTGTTCTCGCCTCAGGGCGTGTTAGCCAGGGGTAGCAAGCAACCACGCAGTAGGCCCACCCAGGGCATCTGGGACTGAAACACAGACTAAGGTAAAGTGTGGATGGGTGTAACTGGATGTCCCGAGTGCTCTCGGGCTACCCCTGTTCTGGGCACAGCTCTTGCCAACATCTCCCTTGTACTGACCCACTGCCCTGCTGGGCTGCTAGCGGCCACCGGAACCCACCAGCAGCACCTTGGGAGAAAGACGAGGCTTTCTACTCCCGTGAAGTTACCATCTTGGAAACCCACAGGGCAGTGAGTTTGGGTCTGGTACCCATTGCCAGACTTCCACTCCACGTGGAAGAGGCTCCTTCAGGCTCAGGTTCTCAAATCGTTTTCGCCCCTGCAGAGTGGGCCTCCCACTATCCTGCCGGTCCATCTTGGTTTGGAAGTTGTGATGAGACCCATAGATAGTGGCGCTCCAGGCTTCACTGATGCCCACGAAGTGCCTTGGCTGTGAATTGAACCTGGCACTGCCGCACGGGAGATGAGAAGGCTACCACTGAGCCACCGGGGTGAACCATGGCCTGGCCTTTGCCAGGGGTGTGATGTGGATCACATGAAGGCTTGATAGGACCCGTGGAGGGTGACTGTGGGCTCGTCATCCAAGCACTGCCATGGCTCTCTGGCACCCACAGCCCAGAACATAATGCTTCAAGCCTATAGGAACAGTGGAGTGGCCTGCCCAGGCCTTGAACCTGTTACCAGAAGGCTGTGTTTTGGAATGGCTGACAGCACTCTCTAATTACTGAGTGGAACTAAGTACATAAAAAGTCACAACACCATTCTATATGTAGACAGGGATTCCTGGGTGGTGCAAACAGGTCACGCACTTGAAATGTTGGAGCTTCAAGCCCACTCACTAGTTCCTTGGGACAGAAGCCTGGCAGTTTACTTCTGGAAACTCAGCCTTTGAAAGCAGCATGGCGTGAGTCCCACGCTGACACATGTGGATTCACAATGAGTCTACTTGATGGTAACTGGTTTGGCTATTTATAAGGTGGCGTAGTGGACTACACAGAGATCTACCAACTGTAACGCCAGTGGCTGGAACCCACCAGTTGCTCCTCTGGATAAAGATGAGGCTGCCTGACCCCTCCCACAAAGATGAAAAGTCTTAGAACCACAAAAGGACAATTCTACTCTGTCCTATAAAGTCACTGTGGCAATTGGATGATTTTTCGTGTCCTTTAGACACCTGGCTAGGGGTTGAGTCAAACCTGTCGATCAAGTGGTAGCTTGACGACAGTTTGTGGTAGTTAGCTAATTTCATGTCAACTTGATAAATAAGTGTAGGGGTAGAGTCTAGTCTGTCAATCAGGTCACAGCCTGATGATGCCTCCTTGTGGGCATGGCCTTCTCATGAGAACTCTGGGAACTTCCTCTGTCTCTCTGTCTTTCTCTCTGCCTTCGTCTTCCTGTTGACAAGCTGCGTGGAGACCTGTAAGGAGCCCTCTCTCTCTGCCTCACGTTCCTGCTCTGGAGACCCTGGGAGACCTGGAGGAACTACGTGGAGACCCACGCTAGCACGGAGATGCTTCCACCACTGTTGGATCCCAAGACTTTTCACCCACTGACCTGTGATCTTCGTGTGTTCTGCATCATTGCATGAGGCTATGTGAGTCTGAAGAGGGATTTATGGACTAACATTGGAGGGATTTATGGACTAACATTGGACTTATAGGATAGTACTGGATTTATGGACTTGATCTGGACTGGGCTGGGATGCTCTCTTGATATACAATCACTCTTTGATATAAAGCTTTCTCCTTTATCTATATGAGTGTCTCTGGATTTGTTTCTCTAGTCAGCCCAGAGTAACACACAGCTCTTTGGGGGTGTGGTCTCTTGTATGAGAGTGAGAGGCTCTGGGAACTGCCTCTCTCTCTACCACTTTACCTTCCTCCTCTCTGGAGCTCCACTGGGACTCTGTGTCCACAGCCAGGGGTGGCCCCATGTGAGCTTCCTGACACTGAGAGCTGCCAGCACCCAGCCACGTTCCCAACAGCCACGTTCCCAACAACCTTGGATCCCGAGACTCTGCACCCACCAGCCTGTGGTCTTCCTTCCTCCTGGTTTACCTTTCTGCATCACTGGGATGCGGCCACATGAGTCTGAAGAGGGACTGGCATCAGACTTAGAGGCTTGATTTGGACCGGGCTGGGATGTCTTCTTGGTATATAATTACTTTGTTATATCAATTTCGTTGCATGCGGCAACACAGATGCGTGTCATTGGATTTGTTTCTCTAGCCAACCTGGCCTGACACATTCACTATGAACCTGATGACAGTGAGCTGTTTCATGAGTGGGTGCTCGAAAGACACAGAGACCAATCCTAAAATTTCCAGTGGCTTTGTGTCTCTGGGCAAGGTCTACGACCACTGGGTTTCCATTTGCTCCCTTTGGGGAGAGCCTTGTTGTTGAGAATGTACACAGAGAAATATGCGCCAACCCAACAGTTTCTACAGATACAATTCAGGGCCGTTGACTCTAGTCTTTGAGCTGTGCACGCTTCTTATCTTCCTTTCTCGAGCTCCCTGTTGCCACAAGCTCACTGCCCCCTAAGGTTCCAATCTAGTCTTTTGACCTGCTGCTGCTGGACTCTGCATAGATGGTTCTTTACAGAGCATAATACTCAAGGCGTTTGTTTTTTAGAGGACTTCTGGGGATATAGTGTTGGTTTAAGGTTTAAAGATGATCTCAGATTAGTAGTGTCAGGGGTTCGTTCCTCCACCCTCCATGACTCCAGGTAGTCTGGAGTCCAGAGAAGCTGCGATTTGGTTTTTCATTTTCCCTCTTTGGATCAAGGCTCTTCTATAGAACATTTGATCACAATGTTGAGTCGCAGTAGCTGGGCACTATCTAGTTCTTCTGGTCTCATGACAAAAGAGACAGTTGTTCATGGAGGCAATTAGCCACACCTTCCATTGCCCCCTCTCTTTCTGACTCTCTCTTCCTCTGTTGTTCCTCAGTTGCCCTCTGGGAAAACTTTGGTACCTCAGCTGCCTCCCTCCTTTGCTTTTATGCTGTTCCTCAAACGGCCAGGGAGGCATGGGAAGTGAGAAATGGGAAATGACTTGGTACATTGATGTCTTCATCTCACTTGCCATCACCTTGAATGTATTCTTTCTCTCCCTTTTTTGGGGAAAAATAATTCTTGCTTTTAAAAAAAAAATCTGGAAAAGCCCTGGAAGTGGAGAAACACAGACTGCTAATTCCATCACCCAGAGGCAACAAGTGATCATGTTTGGGGCTCACCTCTTATCTTCTTTTTTGCTAAGCGAGACAAACTTCTTTAATTCTTGAGATCCCCCCACCCCCACCGCACCCGCTGCCCCTCTAAAACGGAGCTACTCATTTTCACAGCAATCAGCAGCAAAGTTGGGAGCGCTCTCAATTCCTTGAGTGTATCTTTCTTTGTGCACATTCACTTTTGAAATGTGTCACTTTGAGTGAAAAGCAATTAATTACAGCAAAATGCCGCTTGGAGAGTCGTCTGCAATGATGCTCATCTGAATAGAGAGCGAGGGGAAGGGGAAGGGAGCTGACGGGAAGGAGAGCCGCAGTCTATTTAAATGGATCATTTCCCTTCCTTTCAGCTTTCAGCGTCAGGGACCTATATATTTATGAACGGCTAGAAAGCTATTATGGTATTTCCAATTTGTCAAAATCAAGAAAACCCACTGCAAAGCCACGCTGGTAAACCAGCCAACAGGCAACAAAAGAAGGAGTTTGGTAAAATGTCATTTAAGTGTGCTGTTGTTGTTGTTGCTTTTTTTTAAACAAAAGAATGCTGCTTTATCGGTTCAGGGGGGAAACCCCCACTAAATGGTTATCTGGAGATAGAATAAGCTGGTGTGTGGGGAATCTGGAATAGGAAGATTTCCATTGTGGGGTGGGATTACCAGGCCCCTCTCCAGCCCTCTCTGCACGTTCCAGCTCCACAAAGCAGTGCTGCGGCTGGAAGGTTCGGCTCTGGGGCTGTGGGAATCCTAGAAGGTGTCTTCCCAGAGCAGTCAGCTGGGATCCCGGCGGTGGCCTGGCCTGCCTCGTGGACTGGTGAGAAATTCCATGGAAGGTGTTTACCACAGTACCTAGCACGGAGGAAGCACTTGGCAAATGTCCACTGTGATTGCAGAGATCTGGGGGAGTCTGCTTTTGAATCTTTTCTCAGAGGTAGGAGGGGTTTGGGGATGGGAGTCAAGCTTGAAAGGGGAAATAGCAGGGAGTGGATGAGTTTCTTTTTCTTAAACCTTTTAAATTCCATTCTTGAGGGCTCTGGAGCCCTGGTGGTGTAGTGGTTATGCGTCAGGCTGCTACCTACAAGGTCAGTAGTTCAAAACTACTAGCCTAAGAGAGAGGGTGTTCTATTCTATTCCTGTAACGAATTACAGTCTTGGAAACTCACAGGGACAGTTCTACCCTGTCCTATAGGGTCACTGTGAGTCAGAATCAACTTGATGGCAGTGTTTGGTTGGGGTTTTTTTGTTCTCTATAGCCCTGGTTGGAAAGAGGTTGTGTGTGTGTGTGTGTGTGTGTGTGTTGTGACCTGGGGCACATAGAATGGGGGAGACTCAGACAGGAGGAAGAGTCAGCCAATATTGATTGGGCACTAACTGTACACCTGTGACAGAATTCTCACAGCCCATGCGGCGAGCCAGGTGTGATCGCCAGGCGGTGTATATCATACACAGCTACCACCTCTCCATCAGTAGACTTGTATGGTGTTACGATAAGGTGACCAGATTTTAACATTGGTAAAGTGGGACACCATTGATAAAACTCATATCGTGGTGAAATTGCCACATGGCACCCGAAAACCATATACTCTAGCTTGTCCTGTCTTTCCAAAAATTGGGACTTTTTAAAAATGCCGCAGGACGTGGGAAAAATTATTAAAAATCGGGACTATCCTGTCAAAAGCGGGACGTCTGTCCTTATGTTACGATGATGAATGGGTTTCAGTGGAGTGTCTGGATGCAGGCATTAGGAAGAAAGGTCTGGCGATCTACACTTCCCAAAATCATCCAGCGCAAAAATTCTGGATCACAATGGTCTGACTGGCTCAGGACCCGGCAGCCTGCACAAGATCATTCTGTTGTGCATGTGACTGCCATGAGCCAGGGGGTCTTATGAAGCAAACAGCAACTGTGTACTAGACCCCATGCTAAACTCCCAGTACCCCCTCTCCCCTAAACAAGCTTGACAGAGAGGCTAGGTGATGTGAGCAAGCATCTGTCTCAGGCTTGTCTGTCTGGCCCTAGAGCCTGAGCAGCAACTGCCCTTCCACCCTCGGTGGACTTACAAAGTATTTCCTCCAACAAATTCCTCAGGGTTCAGGCCTAACTTGGCACCAGGGAGGGTTTTAAGAGGCAGAATTTGCTCCACTTGTGGAAATCCGAGATCTGCCCCTTGAGACCTTGGGGAGTGCTCTCCCATTCAGCATTCAAAGGGACTGGGGGAGACGTCCTGAGGATGTTGGCGTGACTTCGCCAGAAATGTTCTCCTAGGCCATGTGGAGAGCCGGGGGAGCTCCTACTCTGTCCCACTCAAATCCTGGGTAGAGGGATGCAAGCTCCATCCTGCAGGGCAGGTCTGGCACACAGTGGGGCGGCGGGCAAACTGCCATCCTTGGCCCCATGGGACCACGTTTCTTGCCAAATGGTCTTGAGTTTCAACATGCTGGGAGAACACAGGAGTTTTGTGAGCATAGCTTCACTGTCAGCCCTGAAGCGGCACCAAAGACGGCCTGAGAGCCCCCTGCAGAGATGGAGGAGAGTGGACCAGGATGCTGGGCTCCTGAGGACTCAGTGGGAGCCTGATCCTCTCTGGGGGAATGTGGGGCAGGTTCTAATGCCAGGGACTGGGCTGTGACAAAGGCATTTCACAAGCCAGCTCAGAGGATGTCTTCCAGTGTCTTCTTGTGGGCTGGCAAGGGTGGTAGAAATGAGCCAGTCAAACACCTTCATTGTATAGATGGGGAAGCAGAGACCCAGAAAGAAGAAAGGACTTGTCTGGAGTCATGTGTTGGAGCCAGTAGTAGAGCTGGGTCAGAACACTGTGCAGGGTTCTCTCCACATCTCCCGCCCCCCATCACTCGATTTTCTCGAATGACTATCCCATGATGATGGTACACGACTGGTCTCCTAAGGGGACACTTTTGCTCCCATCAAACTGTGAAATCTTGAGTTTCCCAACAAAGTAGGGAATTATAGTTTAAAAAAAAAATTCTAAGAGCAGGGATTAGATTCGATTACTCTCTCTCCTGGGCCAAACTTCTGCTTACTTGAAATCCCTTGAAACACCAATGAAGAGTGGATGGAAGCCAACCCACTGTCTCCACCAACAAAACATTGAAGGCTTTGGGTTATATGCTGACCCACCCCTACGTTGCCCATAACCATGTACAAGAATATGTCACCTATAGCTAAGGAGCCCAGGTGGTGCCATAGTCAACAGCTTGCTGCTCACCAAAGGATGGCTGGTTTGATCCCATCAGCAGCTCCGCAGGAGACAAGACCTGGAGACCTCTCCTATAAAGCTCAGGAAACCCGGGGGGAGGGGGGGGGCAGTCTCACTCTGTCCTGTAGGGTCCCCAGAGGCAGAATTAACTTGCTGATGCCCAAAAAGAGATCTCCGGATAGTTGTCTGTTTATCTTTCCATCTTCTCTGGTATGTGCTCAGTTTTCTGTCGTATGACTGAACTTATGTCTGTTTAATACACTAGAGTTTAGGTTCTTTGGTTTTTCTGTATTTTGGGTTGACTGCATTAGGAGCCCTGGTGGCATAGTGGTTACAAGTTGGGCTGCTAACTGTACGGTCATCAGTTCAAAACCACCAGCCAGCTCCTCAGGAGAAAGACGGGGTTTTCTGCTCCCATAAAGAATTACTATCTCAGAAACTCCACCCTGTCCGATATGCTTATAGGGTTGCAATAAGTCAGCATTGACTCATTGGCAGTGCGGCTGGTTTTCTGGTTGGCATTAGCTAGGCTCTTCAAAGCCATCCTAGACAGTGGGAGTTGAAAGCATAATTTTCTTACTTCTGAGTTCCAGAAATCTGCTCTTGGAGCTTTGCTGCCAAGTGAGGATTGTTGGGATCACATCTCTTTTATCTTGTTATGCATTTAAAAAAATCATTTTATTGGGGGCTCATACAACTCTTCTCATAATCCATACCTACATCCATTGTGTCAAGTACACTTGTTATGCATTTTTATCAAACGTGGTTTGGGACATTTATCATGATTATCATATTTTCTCTTGAGCTATTAAAATAAAAAGTTATGATAACAGCTTTTCTAATATTGAATCGGTCTATAGTCATTGTGAGATATTATTCTTTTAATCTATTGCTGGATTTGATTCAACAGTATTCAACTTGACATTTAATAATTATATTTATGTAAGATTAATTGTTAAATGTTTAATGTGTGCAACGCATTTTTGTGAATGAATAAATGATAAGTCTTGGTTTGAGGGCCGTGTTAACCTTGTGCTATACTCTAGGGGGCATTTCAGCTTTTTAGGCTGTGGGACCACATAAACAGCATAGGCATTATCTATTACTTAAGAAGCCCTGGTGGATTACATGTTGGACTGATAACCCTAAGGTCAGCAGTTGGATGCCATCAGTCTACTCTTCGGGAAGAAGGCAAGGCTTTCTACTCTATAAAGATGTGCAGCCCTGCAAACCTCAGGGACAGCTCTACTCTATCTTCCAGGGCCACTCTGAGTCAGAACCGACTTGATGGCAGTGTCTGTTGCTTGAGGCCTTAACACAATGCACCGGCAAACCTATAGAGGCCAAGGGCCCGTGTAGTTACAGGTTTATGTTTAAAACTTCTTTTCCAAGTGCCATATTTTACATATCTATTAATACTTTCTATATATTTTCCAGTAAAAAAATTGGGAATTTACTTTCTTAGAAGGTTATCTAGGAAAAAAAAAGAGAAGGTTATCTGTTTCTTTTTTTAAAAAAACATTTTATTAGGGGTTCACACAACTCTTATCACAATCCATACATACACCAATTGTATAAAGCATATCTGTACATTCTTTTCCCTCATAATTTTCAAAGCATTTGCTCTTCACTTAAGGCCTTTGCATCAGGTCCTCTTTCCCCCCCTCCCTTCCCACTCCCTCCTCCCTCATGAGCCCTTGATAATTTATAAATTATTATTTTGTCATATTTTGCCTTGTCTGACATCTCCCTTCACCCCCCCTTCTGTTGTCCGTCCCCCAGGGAGGAGGTCACATGTAGATCCTTGTAGTTGGTTCCCTCTTTCCAACCTACTCACCCTCCACCCTCCCAGTATCGCCCCTCACACCCCTGGTCCTGAAGGTATCATCCGCCCTGGGTTCCCTGTGCCTCCAGCTCCTATGTACACCAGTATACATCCTCTGCTCTATCCAGACTTGCAAGGTAAAATTCGGATCATGATAGTTTGGGGGGGGGCAAGCATTTAGGAACTGGAGGAAAGCTGTATTCTTCATCGGTGCTACATCTCACCCTAACTGACTCATCTCCTCCCCTAGACCTCTCTGCAAGGGGATCTCCAGTGGATGACAAATGGGCATTGGGTCTCCACTCTACACTTCTCCCTTCATTCACTATGGTAAGATTTTTTGTTTTTGATGCTGCCTTATACCTGATCCCTTCGACACCTCGTGATCGCACAGGCTGTGTGCTTCTTCCATTTGGGTTTTGTTGCTTCTGAGCTAGATGGCCGCTTGTTTATCTTCAAGCCTTTAAGACCCCAGATGCTATATCTTTTGATAGCCGGGCACCATCAGCTTTCTTCACCACATTTGCTTGTGCACCCGCTTTGGCTTCAGTGGTTGTGTCGGGAGGGTGAGCATCATAGAATGCCAATTTAATAGAAGAAAGTGTTCATGCATTGAGGGAGTGCTTGAGTAGAGGCCCAAGGTCCTTCCGCCACCTTAATACTAAACCTATAAACATAGGCACATAGATCTATTTCCCCAGCCTCATATATATATTTGCACATGTGCATGTCTTTGTCTAGACCTCTATAAGTGCCCTTTGCCTCCCAGCTCTTTCCTCTATTTCTCTTGACTTTCCTCCCGTCCCACCATCATGCTCTGTCTCCACCTAGGTTTCAACTATACCTCTTCGTTACCTTACCCTTGGTCATTCCCTACCAGGCCTGCCATACCCACCTCACCACCAATTGCATGTTATTATCTCTGCAAGTCTGTCTAAATAAGATAGGGTGGATGAAGTATCTGGAGGAAAAACAACGGGACCAACAGTTCTGGGGGGACATGGGATAGGGGGAGGTGGAGGGTAAGGAAGCGGTGCTAACAAATCCAGGGACAAGGGAACAACAAGGGATCCAAATGGAAGGTTATCTATTTCAATTCAGATTTTTTTTTCCCTCAGAACCTCTGGTTATCTCTCCTTTCTTTCTTTTTTTTAAGAGATTTTTTTTCCATTTCATTTATTTTTAAATAAATCTTTTTATTGGGGCTCATACAACTCTTATCACACTCCATACATACATCAGTTGAGTAAAGCACCCTTATACATTCATTGCCCTCATCATTCTCAAAATTTGCCTTCCACTTGGGTTCCTGGGATCAGCTCATTTTCCTTTTTTCCCTCCCCCTCCCTCCCCGCTCCCCCCACCTCTCCTTTCTTGCTTGAATAACGGTCTCTCTGTGTGTCTCTTTTTGCCTTGACTATAGATGACTGTTATTTGTCTTGATTGCCAGTCTTTTCCAGGCGGTTCCTTTTGCAGTTATTACTGTTCTATTTGGGCTCTTTCACCGCGGGTGGTAGTTCATTGATATCTTCTACCTTTGCCATCTTCTCATTCTTCTTTCCTTGGGTTAACTTTTTCCTCCTTTACTCTTTTGGTTGAAGGCTGAGTCTTTTCATTAATCTTATTTTAAAATAACATTATTTAACCCTAAGCATTTTACCCCAGATTACAGCTTTAGCTGAACCCCAAAAGGTATCTGCAAGATTGTATTTGCACATAAATTACAATTTGGCAGGCTTGAGAATTTGGGATTGTAATCTTTTCCTTCAAGATCTTTAGCTGCTACAGTATTTCCTTTTTGAGAGGACTATTTCTGAGACTTTTCAGGCAATTGAAATTTGTGTTTGATTTTAAGGTTAGTTTTATTTTTCTTCTGTCTTGATCAGTCTGTAAAAGTTTTCTGTTATTCTTATCTGGCACGTAGCTGGTGGTTAGTAAATTCTATGGTGACTGAGAGGTCACATTTTTCTCACCAGATTATATCAAGGTAACATTTTTCTCACCAGATTATATCAAGGAGTATGTCTCCTTTATTTCATTTGGCCTGCTATTCTGCATGTTCTTTTGCTCTGAAAACGACAGTATTTGTGCCGCTCAGGGAAATTTTATTCAGCCTTTTCTCTGATGATCACGTCTCTTGTCCGCTCAGTGATGTCCTACCAATCGCTGGAGCCGTCGTTCAGGCCGCTTTCACTTTCTCTCTTCTCAGAACATTCCTTAGGCTTGCCTCCCCAGTCACAAGGCGCAGCCTCCGTGGAGGTTTAGAATCCAACCACTGTGCTTAGAATCCAACAATCTGTCTCCTCTAGAGGCGCCCCACATTCAGAGACTCAACAGACATTTCTTTGTCCCTATTTCACATGATTTTCCAGCAGAATATACAAACTTAGGCTATATTTCTATCATCAGCAACGAAGAATCCAGAAATGAAAAATTCTAAATTTCATTTATAATAGCATTAAAATATAAACCCGAGCAGCCAAGTAAGGTACAATTATTGGTATCTCCCTATCCTGAGCAAGGAATGAAGATAATCAGAGATGCCTGCACCACCCAGACCCCACCCTCAGAGACCTTGGGACCAGAAGAAGTAGATGGTGCCCAGCTACCATGCCTCACTGCTTCCAAACAGATCATCACAGGAGGTCCTGGAAGTGGGGGAGAAAAATGTGGAACAAAACTCAACAACACCCACAAGCTTACTGGTCTGATAGAGACTGGCAGCACCTGGGCACTCTGGCCCCCAGATAACCTCCAAGCCTGGAGCCGAAGCCGTCCCATAGCTCAATGTTCAATCAAACAATAGCTAGGTCTACAAGGTGAACACCACCAAGGAGACAAGCATCGTGCCTGCACCCAGTCAACTGGATGAGATCAAAAGAGCACCACGAGGCCAGGGAGAAACTCAGAAGGCAGGAGAGGGCAGGGAAGGAGGAGGAGTGGGAACAGTAAACACAAGGAGGAAATGTAAAGAGTGATGTTATATTGTGGGGACCGTGGCCAACGACAGAGCGTTCTACTCCCGTAGAGAGTGACAGTCTCTGAAACTCACAGGGACAGTTCCCCTCTGTCCTATAGAGCCGCTAGGAGCAGGCAGCAGCTCAGTAACAGTGAGTTTGGTTGGTTTGACTCTCAGCCAGGCCCTGTTCTAAGTACTTTGCTTGTATTAACTCCTTGGGCCCAGATACCAACCCTACACCAACATACAAATATGAGTTCTCATTTTAGAAACCAGGAGACGGAAGCATCTATCTACCCAAGGTCATAGGCCTAATGAGTTTGGGTTTGAGGTCAGGGAGTCTGACTCCTGAGGCCTGCTTTTCAGCAATCTGTGCTGGGGCATCTCAGATAATGAGGGATTATTTTCTTTGGATTAAAACAAACCAACCAACCTCATTCACGTATCACAATGAGAATTTGAGAGTCAATCAGAACAAATTGGGAAGACCCTGGCAGCTTAACATCTTGACCCCTCTCTGTCCTTCTGCAATTTTACAAATGAGGAACTACATGCACAACAACTCCCCGGAGGCTATGGCAGCGGAACTGGCTCTTCCTGCGGGTGGTGGATTGCCTCCTGTTCCCTTCAAGCCTGTGCTGGAACCTAACGCTGGGATGTAATCCCATTTGGGAATAGGGCTTTCTTTGGTATGTTAATGAGGCCATATCATTAGGATGTGTCTTCCATCTAATCACTTTTGAGAGATCAAAAGAGCAGATGAGCACCGAGAAGGCTGAGGAGAGGCAGATGCTGGGGTCACCCAGGGATGCAGGCAGAGAAGAATCCTGGAGCCAGGATGTTCCCCCAGATCAGAGAGCCTTCCCCTCCAGCAGTGTCCTGTGTCTGGAATTCTAGCCTTGTCAATGATAACAAAGTACATTTCTGTTTGCTAAGCCCACCCCCTTGTGGTATTTCTGTCATGGCAGCACTAGGAATCTAAGACACATATATGCTATCCCATCGTTCTCTCTCTCACTCTCTCCTTCCTTTCCTCCCTCCGTCTCTCTTTTTGTTTCCCAACCCCCTTTCCCAAGCCTCCCAAAGCTGTAGAGAGTTTGCGTTCTCCTCTCCAGCAGCCTAAGAACTGTTCACCTCATCTAAGTCAGGATCAGAGCAGTGGGTGAGGAAGGCTACGTGACTGGGGTGATAGAATCTGAGTACTTTTAAACCCTAAAAAGGAATTTTGTATGCATAGGAATCACTTCCTGCTGCCATCCCCCCACCCCACCACCTGCCTCCTACCTCCCCGTCCCTGGCAGCCACGAATCTAGAATCCATTTTTCTGTTTGTTTGGCTGCTTCTTGGAGTGAACACAGTGGCTGGACCGATAGGCTCAAGCTGGGCAGTGACTGTGGGGGTGGCGCCAAAGCAGGCAGTCTTCCATGTTGCGCACGGGTCGCTGGGAACCGACTTGACAGCACCTAACAACCACAACACCGCCATGCATTTAGCTCTTTCGGACACCTCGGCCGTTGTTTAGGCGCCATAGATCCTGTGCTGGCCCACAGCGACCTTATGCACAACAGAGCGGAACACTGCCCGCTCCTGCACCATCCTTACACTTGTTCCTACGCCTGGGTTCATGGATGCAGTTGACGTGTGGTCTTCTCCAGGGACTGAGCTCTCCTGACAATGTGTCCAAAGCGTGTAAGACAGCTCAAATGAATGAATCCAAACCAGATGTGTTCGTGTGTGCCTGGCTCCCTTCATGTCACATAAGGTGTTCGAGGTTTGACCGCGCGGTAGCAGGCATGGGTATGTCATTCCTTTCTATGACTCAATCGTAACTAATATTTCAGTGTATGTATCTTCCATGTTCTGTTTCTCCACTCATCACTTGATGGACACTTGGATTGCTTCCACGGATTTTGGCTCATATGAATCATGCTGCCCTGAGCAGCCACGTCCCAGTCTTCGGATGGACACACGCATTCTGCTCTAAGCGCTCCCCGATCGCTGCAAGCCTTTAGTTAATTACTGGAGTTGTGGACAGTGGATTCCGACCCCTTTTTTGGCCAGTGTTTGCATTGCTTTGGTGAAGAGGGGACCTGCCATTGTAACTGACGGCACCCCAGCTCTCATCATGCGTGAGTATTTGATGAATCCAAATGAATCCCTTTTTAAAGGTGAGCGTCTTTTAGATCACTGCTGCGGTCAGCAACATTGCGTCCCTCAATTTGTTGAATTGACTCCTTTTTCCAATGGGCCAAATGCTGAGATATTAGGATCCAACTAAGCAAATTAGCTCTCCCATCAGCTTCTGGGTAGGACTTGAGGCTGCAGGACTGGTAGGTTTCTTGGAGAGAGAGTAGGGTTCCTACCAAGCGAGCCATGAGGGTGGGAAATGCTGTGAACTGCTGGGGGCTCTTGGCAGGAGGAGACGAGATCTGGGTTGCAGCCCTGGCAGGCTCTGGGGTCTTTTTCCAGCCTCACACCCCCAGCTGTGTAACAGTGTGACCAGGGCTCCCCAGCACTCTCCTGGGCCCCCCACCCTGGGAAGCTTCTGTGTTGCCAGGTGATGGAGACACTGGTATTCGTGCCTTCTATGGGGTTTCCTGTTTCTAGAGACGCAGGTGGTCCTGTCGGGCAACAGAAGGAGGCCTGCATTGACCTCCAGTCAGTCAGGTGTTCCCGGAGGACAGGGTAAGCGGATGCCATCTGCGCCCATATGGAAGGTGGAGGAGTTGAGCCCAGAGTGGGGTTGGGACCATCTTCATTGCTTGATATGCCGCCTGGTTGATGGTCCTCAAACAGGGGGATGGTTATCCAGTACCAATGCCTAAGTCCTGCTTTTTGAGTGAAAATGCCAATTGCAGAATTCTGCAAATGTTTTGCACAGCAGCTGCAGCGGTGATGTTCTTCCCCAGACGTGTTGCAGCCAGCCAGGCTGGTGCGTCTTTGGAATGACCCCTCCTTCAGTCCAGATCTCTGAAAGAATGGTGCTGCCGCCCACCTCACCGCAAAGCCAGAAACCTGGGCGCACTTCAGAATCCTCCTCCTCTCCCCACCCGGCAGCCAGTCCATCCTCGATGTCCAGATCCTGTTCACTGCCGCTGTCAGCACGCCGACCCTCCCTCTCCTCGTGGGGGTCTCTGGGGCAGCTTCAGGTCTATGCAGGGGCTGTCTTAAACCATCTTCCGGAAATGCAGACTGACTTCCCACACTGAACTATATGTGTCACCTCTCCACAGGCTCTGGGTAAAGCTCACAACTCTTCACCTGAAGGTCAGCCTCTCTCTCGGGGCCCAGGATCCCTCCAGCACCTGCCTTTAATCCCTGCTAACCTTCCTCCTCACCTTCCCCGTTCTGTAGGGTCTTCCCCTTTTCTGTAGGGTCTTGCGTAGATGCTCCCTCCTCCAGGAAGCCCTAACTGATTCTATCAGCTGGCAACTGTGACTCTCTTCTCCTTGTGACACTGCTGGCTCTTATGAATAATCTCTCTCTCCGCCCGGCTTCTCCATCCACAGTAAACATGTACCACACATCAACCCGGACGTTCCTTTGTTCCAGTGACAGGTCCAAGGCCATGCATCTAGCAACCACGAGGGCTGAGATTCAAACCCAGGCCTCTTTGCCTCCATACCTGCCCAGAGCCCTCTTCTTGAGTCCTCGGCCCCGTTCCCTCTCGGCCTTCCCTCTAGACTGATAACTTGAGATCAAAGGCCATTTCCAGTTCATCGCTGAGTCCCCAGAAGCCAGTACAGGATCCAGATACATGTGCATCGGTGGAAACGTATCTGCTCTCTGGGAACCCCGTAAACGACTAGCTGGAAGCACCGAGCAAAGTGATCCGGGGTCTAGGGGGCCTGCAGGACATGCAGGAAAAGACCATTGCTCCACAGACTCCGCAGAGCCCCTGGGGCCCAGCTCTTGAGCAGACGTATTAATTCTGGTGAGAATGACCTGTGGTGTGCGCGTGTGCTTGCTGCTGCGTGGGACCCAGCCCCCCACAGCTGGGACACTCTTCAGAGGGATGGCTCCTTTCCTCCTGGCCTGGAGAGGCCCAGCCTGCTGTCTGGAGCACGGCCAGGCTGCCAGTGGGCTCACGTGTATGCACTTGAGTGCCAGCCGCCCTCTCCTCTGCAGACCTCCAGACGCATAGTTCTCCTCTCCGCTAATGCGATTTCTATGTCTGAGCATGAACGGGGGATTTGTGAGCATTCAAAGAAGTGGTTTGGGAAATTACCATGGCTGGCTGGGGCTCTTGGATAGAAACCTGGGGGCGTTACGGGGCTTCAGGGAATTACTTTCCAAGGAGCGCAGGCTCTGTCTGGACAGGGAGAGGGAGCGATTCTGGGCCAAGGGAAGTTCGTGCCCACCTTACATTCTCCCTCAGAGCCGCCGCTGTCATGTGGTGTCAGGGCGGTTCAGACTGCCAGCAGCCCTGTAGAACAGAGTGGGATGGGAGGCTGTCATCCTTACAGGGCCAGTTGCCAAATCCTTTCTCCCACAGAGCAAGTGGCGGGGGGGTTTGAACTGCCGACCTTTCCGTTAGCAGCCAAGCACTTACCCATGAGCCCCAGGGCTCCTCAACCCCTCTTTAGTGCTCCTTCTTAGACATACCCACTAAGCCACTCGGGTTCCAACAGCAAGGGTGACGAGAGCTATATAAGGGGGAAAAATTCATTGACCGGCTGGTCTAGGGAGGGAATCTGGGGCAAGGGACTTGAGGTCAGGGTCATGTCTGGTCTCCGTGCACACCTGCTGGGGCGGCTTCGGTCTGTCCTTGAATCTCTGTGCCCCCTCACCTGCCTGAGGAGGGGTAGAGGAGTAAATAATGGTTCCTGAGAGGATTTCCTGGTGATGTCATGATTCCACGTTGGGCTGCTAACCTCAAGGGCAGCAGTTCGAATGCACCAGCTGCTCCACAGGCGACAGAGAGGATTTCCACTCCCCTGAAGGGCCATTCTACTCCACCTTATAGGGTCACTCTCAGTCGGCATCAACTCAATGGCAGTGAGTTTGTGGTTTCATGCTTTTGGTACTGGGAGGTAGTGTCCCCATTGGAAAGGACACAGATCTCGGTCTCAGAAAAACGATCTGACCTCAGGTAAGCTACCTAACCTCTCTGAGCCTCCCTCCTTCCTTCTTAATCCAGCAGTCAGAATAGCCACCCTCCGTCGGTCGGTTAGCTGTCCTGTGGTGGCTTGCATGTTGCCATGAGGCTGGAAGCTATGCTGTCCCCATTTTTTCACGCCAGCAAGGTCACCCTTGGCAGACAGGTTTCAGCAGGACTTCCAGACAAAGATAGATGAGGAAGAAAGTCTGCTTCTGAAAACGAGCCCATGAAAGCCCTTTGAGCCACAACAGAATGTCGTCTGACAGCCCCGGCAAAGAGTCCCGGTTGGAAGGCTCTCAGAACACCTCGAGGTCTCGGCCATGGACTTGAGCATACCCACGATCAAGGTGCGGGGCTGGGCTATGCTTTGTGCTGTTGTACTTGGGTTGCTACCCTCCCTGGTACCTAATAACAAAATACAATCCCCAGCAGGATTGCTTTGAGGGACTAGGTGAGGCGATGGACAGGAAGTACTAGAGCAGTGCCTGGTGCCCAGTAAGGGCTGGCGAGGGTCAGTTCCTTTCTCCCTCCTCCTTCGTGGTTGCCAGCTGCTCTCCCGGGCCCACGGGTGGGCCTCAGCTCCCCCTCTGTCCTGATGGCTCGTCACACACACCTCTCTCCTGATGCACTCCTCTCTCCAAGGCTGCTGACAGTTCTCTACCTCCAGGTACAATAAAGCCCTGGTGGTGCAGTGGTTACACATCAGACTGTTATCTGCAAGGTCAGCAGTTCAAAACCACCAGCCACAATGAGAGAAAGACAGGACTTTCTATTCTCATAGAGTTCAGTCTCGAAAGTTACAGGGGGCAATTCTACCTGGTCCTCTAGGGGTGCCACGAGTCAGGATGGGTGGTAGAGAGACTGAGATATTAAGCAGAGCCCTGGTAGTGTAGTGGTTTTCTTGGGCTGCTAACCACAAGGTCAGCAGTTTGAAACCACCAGCCACTCAGCAGGAGAAAGAAGAGGCTCTCTTTTTCTGTAAACAGCTACAGTCTCAGGAACCCACAGGGACCTCTGTGAATTGGAATGGACTCATGGGAGCGGGTGAGGTTCAATGTTGCCTCGTACACAGTCTAGGAAGTTTCCTCATGAAACCATCTGACCATGTAATTTTCTCCACGTAGAAGCCCCTCGTGGTCATGTGTCCAGTCTCATGCTCTCTTCCCATGAGCTGACAGACAGCAGGCCATGGCATGAGCTTCCACGGCTGCAGCTGCTAGCTTGACAAAGCTTCCCTGGTCCCCGTTTCTTATGTTTCAGGAGGGGGAGCTTTCCCCCACCCAAGATGAAGAGGTTTTCACCTTGAATTTAGAAAATGACGGTTTCTTGATCTAGTTTAAGCAATCCACTCAAGGAAAAACAAAATGCCATCCCACCCGCCCCCCAGCCTCATCCCCCATGCCTTGAAAGCCACGTGTGTGTGTGTGTGTGTCGCTACAGATTCATCTAGTCTTTCTGTGAACTGCAGTCGAAACGTGCTCTCGCTGTCATTTCTCCAGGCTGGGGTGCGGGCCTGCAAAGTGATAGATGCCTAACATTGATCTGGGTAATCGATGCAATGTGAAGTATTTACACATGATGGATGTATCATCTGCCAGATGTGTGGCTTGGCAACGGCTTGCCTGTTTACAAACCCCCCAGAGATCCCATTTGTATCGGTGACTCATGTTTGCACACGGCCCTGTTTGCTGTGTTTCAGAAATGACTATTTATTCGACGTGACTACCTTTCTCCTTACTCCTCCATTCATCACCAGGCCCAGCTGCTCTTTCCCACATAACACACCCTGGGTTTTATTCAATCTTCTTTCCCCTTGACCTCTGCGATGTACGTATGGGGCTGCTGGAGGTCTGCGTTTCCAACCAGCCTTCCTTCTTGCCGCCCTCTCTAATCTCTCCCAAGGCTGCCCAAGATGGCAGCTACTCTCTAAACTTCCAGCACGGTTGGCTGCCACCCGGTCTCAGCACAGCTTTCCAACTGGACATCTCACTGAGGACCCCAGCATGGGACAGCGATGTCTGGGTTGTAAATAACGAAACTCCCACCCGACTAGGGTATGTGCTCAGAGGTCCCCACATGGCACACAGCATCGAAGAGCCGCCTGCCTGCCTGACCCAGTCTGGTTCGGAGGATCTCAGGGATTGGAACTGGGGTCTCCCAAGCCATCAACAACCTTTGTTCCCACCCCCAATTCAGCTTCTCTTGTCTGATGGCATCTGTGTTGGCCTGGGTTTACTAGAAACAAATTCATTGATACTCATGTGTGTGTATAAGAGAGCGCTTTATAGCCAAGAGTAATTATATATTAAGAGACCATCCCAGCCCAGTCCAGATCAAGTCTGTAAGTTCAATATTAGCCATTAGGTCTGATATTAGTTCCTATGTCTGATACTAGTCCATAAATTTTTCTACAGACTCATGCAGCACATGCAATGATGCCAAAAGCAGGAAGATCACAGGCCAGTGGGTGAAAAGTCTTGTGGAAGCATCTCAGGATTGGCATGGCTCTCCATGTGGCTCCTCCAGCTCCAGCGCTCTAGCTGCCATCAGCATAGCTCCATGTGGCTTGTCATCAGGAATGTGAAGCTGAGAGATTGCGTCCACCTTCAGGGAGGAAGACAGGCGTTCCCAGAATCCTCAGGAGAAGACCATGCCCTCTCAGAGGTATCATTGGCTATGATCTGATTGACAGGCTAGCCTCCACCCCTTTGCTCAAGTTGACAGGGGATAATGTAGCTGTCGCGGGGTCCTTCTCTCCTGCAGAGTGACTTTCTCTACACGAAGAGGAACATGGCTTCATTCAGCTTAAGTCCTCAATAAGTGCTTCCTCCCAGCTACACCAGGCAAAGGATTAGGACGGGCCTGCCGTGGGGCCCAGTGTTTCTGGACCCGTGAGGGTATCTGAGGAATGAGGAGCAATAACTGACCCAGGTAGCAGCTCTGAGGTCAGAAGGGCAGGGCCTGCTTCTTGTAGATGGGTCCAGAGACCCATGCTGGGTAGACTCAACTATGCGTGAAAGCCTCTTCTCTATATTTGCTGGGCACCATGCCCTGTGCCAGACTCCCAGCCTCCACTTCAACTGAGCTCACAGCCTGGCTAAGGAAGCAAGCACCCAAACAGATCAGATCATGCAGGGTGCTGGGTGACCATGGAGACAGACTCAGTACAGTCAGAGCAGAGGTGGGAGCCATTAGCTGTTCAGCCATGGAGAACTCCCAGAAGCCAGGCTTGAACCTGAGTCTCCCAGAGCCGTAAGAGTCATCAAGGTGAGGGTGGGGAAGGGCACTTGAGGGAGGCAGCAGTGTGAAGGAGTGAATCACAGGCTCCCCTGCCAGGCCGCGGCACCAGGGGGAGGTAGAGAGGGCCAGGAAAGAAGGCACATCCCGGCACCCTTGGGCCTTCACCAGCCTCTTGCGGGTGCCTCTGTTCTACAAGGTGGCTCAACATGGCTTCCAGTGATTTAGTTACCTATTCAGAGAATTCTCTGAAAAAAAAAAATATCCAGTGCAGGGCTGGCACCCCAAAGTCTTCATGGCTTACCAGGCTCAGCTTCATGACAGACTTGTTCAAGCTTCTGAGAAATGATGACTGATTTGGGATCTCTTGCCTACCTGTTTTGTTTTTATGCCTCCTTTGGCTCAACTTGTCTAATGATGCTAGTTTCATGCAAGGAGAAAGGATTAAAAAAATCATCTGTCAATAATTTCTCGACATGTCCAGCTAGTCATACCCCCACCCCCACCCCACCCCGCAACCCTCGACTCCTGACCAATGAAAAGAGCTTGCTGGCTTTTACCGATTATAAAGTTGATAAATATGCATGTAAAAATGTAAGTGATACATAAAAGCTTAAAGAATAAATTTAAGATCACTCAAAATACCATCTCCCAGAGGCAGCTGCCGTTATCATTTTAGAAAACACCCTTCCAGACAGTGCTCCATAAATCCAGCTATTATTAATATATTCTTTTATAACAAGGTAGTAAAAAATGCAGCGTAAACTAGCCCTCAGAGTAATAAGTTCAGAGGAATTTAACAGTGGAATAAAATCTGTTGTTTTTTTCTCCAGATTGCCTAAATTGGTTCTCTGATGTTCCGTGAGGGATTCAATAACGGTATTTGCCGTGGGAGATTCCACTTGGTTTCTCTCTCTCTCTGAACACCATTTGCCCAATCCTGTTGGCCTTTTCTTTCAAAATACCCCTTTCCCTATCTTTCCTGTCCTGCTCCACTGCTCAGGCCCCGCTCTGCCCTCACTGAACACAGAGTGGGGTGTCCTCTTTCTCTGTGCCTTGGTCATGTGGAGGCCATCTTTTGACCTGGGCCTACAGGAGCTGGGGTTCTGGGCACCTGCCTGGGGTTCCCTGTAGCTCTGCCCCTTTTGTTGGCAAGGTGACATCACACACTAGCCTGGAGACATGTGGGGGGTGGGGTGGATCCACTGTGGGATCTAGAGGTGAGAGTTTGGGGTTGTAGACCAGTCTTTGCTGGTGTTTGCCAGGGGCTCAGGTAAACCCTTCATGTTCTTCGGCTGACTTTCCCCTCCTGTGCATTGGGGGTGCAGAATGTAACAGTCTTAAAGGGCCCCTCCAGCTCGTTTGGGTGATAATCTGACACATGTAGTCTTTCTTCAAATTCAAGACTTCTGAGAGTGGCTCTCCCTTCCCCTTCTTGACCGACTCGTCTTCTAGAAAGGGTCTCTCCTCTGCCAAGTCCTACTCAGACCTCATTTCCTGTCCCTAACTCACTTGGCTCGGCTCTTCTCTCTGCCCCGTGGCTGAGGGGACGTGTGCTCATGTACAAATTCATTCTGACGGTCGGCCGCATAGCTCTGCTTCTGTGCTGTCTGGCTCTTTGCAGGGCGTCTTCCATGTTCCCGCTCTGTTCCATCCAGCCCCAGCATGAGGGCCAGCAGGATCTAATGCATCATGCAGAGCTTATCGCACCCCTGCTGGAGAACCTGCAAAGGTGCCCCCCCTCGTGTCCCAGGATGGGGACCACCCCTGTCACCCTCTTTTCAAGATTCCTGCAGCTCCCCACAGTCTATCGGCAACTTAGTCGCTCCACTGGGCTGCTCCTGAAAGTGACAGTCCCGGCTCCTTGCCTGCCTGTGTTCCCCCTGATTACAGTGGGCCTTTCCCCACACTCCACGGAAATCCCAGCTGCCCATCAGCTCACGGCCCGTCACCTCCTTGGCAGACCTTCCTTGAGTTCTTCATTCAAAGCCAAATCCGGGTGCTTCTGGATTCCCACAGAAGGCTACTCAGTCATTCACTTCAACTCCATGGAGGACGGCCACTGGATACTGTAGCTGACTGCAGCGCTCTCCACGCAGGGCCTGCTCTCCACGCTACGGATTCGGAGTGGAAAAATCAGGGAGGCCAGGCGTCTGGTTGAAAACCACACAGCCAGAAAGTGACAGAGCTGGGATTCGAACTCAGAATTTCTGACTCTCATCTGGCCTTTTCCACTGCACTTTATGGCCAGTGTCAAGCCCCCAAATGGGCTCCCCCACATTTGGACACAGAGCAGGTGGCAGGAAGAAGCCAGGGTTCACATAAGATCCTGATCACTGAGCACAGAGACACCTGCTTGCATGGCGCGCTGGGATGAAATTCCCCGACAAGAGGCCATGCAGGTATGTGGTCCCTTGACGCTCACAGGGAGGGGTCACGCTTTGCTGCCTTGGGGAATTTGACCATCTGGAGCCTTCCAAATTCCAGAATGTCAGAGGCGGAGCCGGTGCTCAAGATGAATGCACGTATCCAGCCAGCTGTTTCTAGATGGGGAAGCTGTCATCCAGGGAGCTAGGGCAGAGCTGGGGGTGTGGGGAGTGGGCACCTCACACTCTTACACCCAGCTTTGGGCTCTTCTCCTTCCTCCAGATTGTGGCATTTTGGAAGCATTGTTGGAATTCCAGAAGCTTGATTTCCTAAACAGGGATGTTCCCAGAGCTCGATGAATAAGGCCTTGCGATGGACACTTTTCTTTGAGGTCTCTGAAGCAAAATTCGTGATGGAGAGGGTAGGGAAGAGCCCGAGGAAATGAGAGAGACAGGCAAAGAAGGCGAGACAGGGAGAGACAAAGAGGAAATCTAGAAAGAGACAGACGGGGCAAGAGATAAAAACAAGCAACGTCCAACAGACAGAGACAAGTATGTGAGAGAAACCGGAAGCCTATTGAACCAGAGTCCTCTTGGGGGTGGTGTCTCAGAAGAAAAGCTGGTGATCTGCTTCAGCCATTGATGAACCTGTAGGGCAGGATCTCTGGCACACACGGGGCTACCAGGAGCTGGACTAGATTGGCATGACTTTTTTTTTTCTCTCCCTCTACCCATCTTCCAGGAAATGCTCCAAAGTGTGTCTCATCTCCCCCCTTGGGTTCTCTGAAGTTCTAGGTGGCCTGACCACTAGAGCCTTTGTCCCAAACCCTCTGCCTCGGAGGCTTCAGCTTCAGCTTCTCAGGCCTGTGCAAGCTGCAGCCGCCACAGGGGCTTCAGAAAGAGACCAGGGCGGCAGGCAGCAGGAGCTCTCTCCCTGGTGTGGGGTCACCTTGGCATTGCCTGGCTAGGGTCTTGAAAAGGTTTTGGACAAGCAGATCTGTGGGATTCTTCCAGATTAGACATTCTTGACTCCGTGAACCCACTGGACCTATAGATAAAGGTTACTGCCGCCATTCTGCTTGGAGACCCCACCCACCAGCTGCCGTTCCTTCGGGTTCCAGTCTGCTACCAAGACTGCAAGCAGAGAGGGATTGATTTTGCGTCCAGGAAGATTAACTCTGCCTATTGATTTCTCAGCAACTAAAGCTTCTTGGTGGAAATGTTAAGTCACAGAAGGGGTGGCAGACGTTTTACCCAACTTCATCACACACACGTGGGAGGCAGTCCCAAGAGTCCGAGTCAGGGTGGGAGCTAAAAGGTAGAACTCCTCTGGGGATTGCTGACCCCTAGGACATCAGTCTGCATGGTGAGCGGCAGGGAGAGCAACAGGAAGAACAAGCCTGGACTTCCTTAGGCAGTGAGACTAGGCAAGTCTCCAGAAACACCCCAGAATTTTTTTTCTGGGGGTGGTGGTGGCGGCAGTGTTTCTCCCTTCCTCCCCAGATACTCAGGGCTTTGGGACAGCCCCAACTCATTGCCCGGAAGGTGAGCGGCAGCTGGCTGCACCCTGGACCTCCATGTGATGGGGTCTTGGACTTCTAGCAACATACATACGTGGTCTTAAACCTCATTGGCTAATAGGGTTAGCCTGCGCAGGACTGAGCTTGTGGGGAGGGTGCTGCGTGGTGCCTGACGGAGGCATGAGGCGGAGGTGAACCGGGACTAGGAAGGGATGTTCAGAAGATGAAGCCCAGACCCATGAATCTGCTTACATTCCACTCTGCCAGTCACCAAGAGGTGGAATGGACCTTCCTTTATAGGCATTCTGAGATGGCTTTTTGCTTCATTCCTTTATTCATTCATCTGCTTTTAAAATTCTTATTCACATATCTGCTTTCCTTAGGCTTTGAAAATTCATTCAACCTACCAATCACGCATGGTGCACAGCTTCCCTAATGGTGAGATGATGGTGGAAGGGGTGGGGTTGGGGGTGGGAAGATGGTGGTGGTGATAGGTGTTGTTGGTAGGTGGCCTGGGTAATGGTAATGGGGACGGTATTGTAGTTGATGGCGGTGGTTTGGGTTACAGTGGTGATGTCCTGGTGGTGGTGGTGGTGATGAGTCATTGTTGTTCTAGGGTTGTTGATGATGGCAATGCTGGCGTTATTGGTGGGGACAGGGGTAGTGATGATTGTGGTGGTATTTTGATCATGGTATCACCGAAGGAGTTGGTATTAGTTTTCTATTGCTGCAGTAACAAATTTACCACACATTTAGTGACTTAAAACAACACAGATCTATTGTCTTACAGTTCTGTAAGCCAGAAGTCTAGCACAGGTCTCAAGGGGTACCTTTCTGGAAGTTTACTGTGGTGGGCTAGATGTCTTTCCTGGAAGGAGGTAGGGCTGAAGAAGAAGGACTCCCAGAATCGTTTCTCTGTGTGTGCCAGCCTGTCAAGACCGCCTACCCTCCCCGGCTCGGGTCCTCCTTTGTTTATCTTTGAAGCCAGCAATGCCACATCTCTCTGACTCATCCTTCAATGCCAATCTCTCTCTGACCACAGCAAGAAAGCTTCTCCATTTTATGGATTTGTGTTGATTCGACTCGCCTAGATAATCCAGGTTCATCTCCCCATCTCAAAACTCGTACCCTTAAACACAATGAAAAATCTCTTTGTCCTTGTAAGGTAACACGTTCCCAGGTGCCAGGGATCAGGGGGTGGGCGTGATTGGAGGAGCATCTTCCGCCTACCAGACAGGGAATGGTGGGGATGGTGCTTGGTAATGGTTATTCAAACCAACACCCACCACCTTGTCCATTCCACAAATGCCCCAAAGCAGAAACACGTTCCCCACATTCAGTCTATGATTTTGTTTCCCTCACCTTCTGGGAACTTCTTTTTCCTTCAGCCCTGTCTCCTCCCTGGACAATGGTCTACTACCGCAGTAAGGGAGTACCAGTCACAACCGATCTGTCCGCCAAACCTGCGGCTGAAGGGGAGTCTGCAACCTGCCGCCTGCCCCCAAACAAGAGAACTTTGGTCAAGGACAAAAAGTCACAGAAAAGACACCACCAGACCCTTTCAGATGACATTTAGAAGTGAGAACTCCAACAGCCACCGGCTTACTTCCTTGCCAAAATTAATAACTCTAGTTCCAATGCATATTCATGACTGTTTCTCAAAATTTATGAAATATTCATAGCTTCCTTAGTCCACGTCTCAATGCACATGCATAAAACAGGAGCTCCCCTTTGTCCGGGGCTTGCTTGCCCGTGTGACGCTCATCTCAGCTTGGCCCGGGCTTGACCAGTCAGAGTCCGGCTTTCTTCTTTCGCCTTCCTGAACTCTCTGTCTCTGTTTCTTAGGCCTGTGTTGGAAACACTGTGATGATGTTGATGGTGGTAATGGTGATGGCAATGGGGCATCGGGGGTGGGGATCTGGGCCTTGGAGACATTCACAGTTTGGGTAGGAAGGAGGGGTGACCTGTACATAGGCCTCTGGGGTTCGGAGGCGTGGGGAAGGGGGGGATGAAGAGTTTGTTGACTTAGAGGAAGTGCAAGTTTGTGCTGACAAGATATTAGAAAACTCTCCCAGGGCCCAGAGGGATAAATAGCTATGAGCAAAAAATTAAAAAGTAGAAGAAACCTCCGTAAAACGAAGGGCGTCATTACTGTTCTGTTTGTAACACCTGCTGATGAAACTGAGTCAGACAATATGAAAAGGTTCAAAGAGGAAGTTTAAGTTTTACTATAGTCTCCTTTCCCAGACTTGAAGAGTGGGGAGAGAGGCCATCGACACGGGGTGGGGGCTGGGAGGCTCCCTGACCTCCAGGACCTTCCCTTCCAGGTGGAGCAGCTGGTGAGAGTGACAAGAAGGAGCTTCCAGAGGGAGGGGAGGGCTGAGCCCCAACGGTCCCGTCAGAGACAGAAAGGAGGCCCCACTCTCTGGGGGCCGAAGGGGCACGGGCCCATGGGTCAGGGACGGGATTGTGCTGCTCCCAGGGATTGGCACCGTGAGGTTGAGGGATATGGGGTGAGCCTCCACCTTGCCTGCCCTTTGTCCTGTGACCCACCTGGCTGAACAGATAAGCTTTGCGGATGGCTACGTTCTGTTTGCCACTGGGCAAGTGTGAATGCAGGCAGATGCAGAATCTCAATGAGCCAGACAAAGCTCCTGGCCAGGAGCAAGAGCCTGCCCTTTGTCTCCTGGCCCTGCAGGGAGCAGGCCTTCCCTGGATCCAGCGTCTGTGGTGGTTCCTGGATCTGCACCGAGCACTGAGCAGTCTTTGAAATGACCTTGGGGGGAAGCATCTGTGTCCTGAAGCCGAGGCTGAGGGATGCTGGGAAGGTTTCCGTGCCATCTCAGGCCTCAAACATGTCAAAGCTGTAAGGACCCCTCACCATGCCCAGGCTTTGACAGTCTTTCTTTCCCTGTGTATTTGTTCAAGCTTCTCAGAACTCATTCCCTGCCATGCAGTCGATGCCAACTCAGAGCAACTGGCTAGGGCAGGGTCCAACTGCCTCGTGAGTTTCCGAGACTGTAACTATCTATGAGAGTAGAAGGCCCCGTCTTTCTCCCTCAGGGAGGCTTTTGAACTGTGGACCTTGAGGATCGCAGCCCAATGTCTATCCTCGATGCCAGCAGGCCTCCTATTCACATCACAGCATCCTTCCATCAAGTCTAATCTTTGGTGAAGATCCACTATGGACCACAGCCCAAAGGGGGCTGCTTTGCCTGAAGCAAAGGAAGACGTGTCTGCCGAGCTGGGCATCTGGGTCATGTCATCCCTGAGCCTTGGTTTCCTTGTCAGGAAGAAGAGATGACCCCACTTGTCTTTCAGAGGACCACACGGGGTGATCCCATAGGCTAAGGACCACGGAGTGCTTCCAGACAGTTGGGGGTTCACTCTGGGCTTAACCTGGGAAGAAGACTGCCAGGGGTGGTGCTTGGAAGATGGTCCTGGAGGTTACCTGGGGAACACGTTGATATTCTGACGGTCTGTACTAGATTAACATTTGTGTCCTTCTCAAATGAAGTGTTGGAATCCTTATCCCTAATCCCTTTGGATACAATCCTGTGTGGAAGTAAGATTTTTTTGTTATGTTAAATAGGTCATAATGGAGTAGAAAACCCACTGCTATCCACATCATTCTGACTCATTTATTTGTCTGTCTGTCCCCTCCATTGAGTCAATTCCAACTCATAGTCACCCTAAAGGGCAGGGTAGAACTGCCCTTTGGATCTATAGGAGTTGAATGCCTCCTCTTTCTGCTATGGAGCGGCTGGTGGTTTTGAACTGTTAACCTTACAGTAAGCACTATGCCACCAGGTCTCCTATTCCAACTCCTAGAGATGCTATGTAGGGTTTCTGAGGCTGTAACTGCTGGATTTGAATTGCCAGTCTTGCATTAGCAGTTCAACCCTGACTCAACAGCGCCACCATGGGTGCTAAAGCTAATGCCGTCTGAGTTCTAAAAAGGGCAGATCAGACACACACAGGGGACAGGCCCTGTGTCAGGGTTGTCTACAACCAAGGAATTCCAAGGAACCCCTGAGCAGCTGAGTTACCAATGAGGAAAGATTTGGCTGGACCAAGACCCTGCTCTGAACTTCCAGCCTCCAGAGCTGTGAGACAGAAACTCTCTGTTCTTTAATGGCACCCACTCGTGGTATCTGTGACAGCAGCACCCGGTGACTAAGATAGTCTCTAGCCACCTCTACCTCTGCTGCTGGGATTTAATCCAAGGCCCCCTTCTCAATCACTTTTCTTCAGACTCTCAGTTCTAGGAATATTCATCCCCTACCCCTCCCACCCCCCGATGGTTATTAAAGGATCCTTTATTGAGTATTTTCTTTTGTAGTTCTTAACTTGCTGGACATGCCACTGCACCACTGTTGATGTCATCTACGATGTCATGAAGGTGGCAGTCATCCACATTGCATCCCGCAGACTGGGAAGTCCCCAGAATACTTTAAATCCTTCCAGAGAGTTCTCTGGTGAAAGATCGGTGACAGGCAGTGGCGACGATCTCATTGCAAGTGATGTTCCCACTGTGCTTAACTCTGGAAGAGAATACAGCTGTCACGACCCAGGACCACCCAGTCCACATGTGTCCACAATCATCGTCTAGACTGGCCCCGGGTTTCAGCACGGAGCCATCCACAAGAACCGCCCTGTTTCCTAAGCTGGGGTTTACTCTCTGTCCACCACTGGATTGCACCAGTCAACAGAGAAATGGCCAGAGGCAGTGGGGGTGGCTTGTCCAGGAGTGTTCATTAATGACATTGACGATACCAGCAGTTAATGCTTCTGAAGCACCTGCCTCAGGCCTGCTCCTGTCTTAAGGGCTCCGCCCATGTCATCTCAGTTGATGTTCCCAAAGAGGGACCGTTTACCAAGCAAACTGGTTTTCCACCCCACAGTTCATACACAGTTTGTGACATCGGTTGCATTGGCGCTTGAGTCAGTTTATTGTGCCAACCCGGTCGATAAACACATGTGGGGTTAATTGAAGAGGGAGGGATAAATGGCTCCGTGAGCCTCGCCTTTCTAGTTCTCGGGTCTCTTGCTTTGTGATGGTTGGACCAGGGTGCATCTGCCTTAGCAGTTCCCTGCTTCAACTTGCAAGGCTGACTTCCTGCAAGGCATCCTCAAGAAGAAGCAACATGGACCTTACCCTGATGCAACCCTGGGTGCTGGAGCAGCCGTGTGGAGACCCTTGCCAGTGCTGAGATGCTTATACATTCACTGACTCAGCTTTCCTGCAGTCGGCATCATTGCATCTGTTTTGTGAGATGGAGGAGGACTTTGTGGATTGGTGTCGGACATATGGATTAATGGGTTAATGTTGGACTTGTGGGCTTGGGCAGCACAGGGTTGGGATATTTTCTTGATGCACACTTAACCTTTATATAAAACTCTCTCTTATACATCAGTTTCTGTGGATTTGTTTCTCGAAAGTTTCCAGACTAACACAGTGCTCTTCCCATGTCCTGCCTGTATTTACCATTTCCAGTCTCCCATCTCTCCTAGTCCTTTCTGGCATCAGAGCGTCACCCCGGGCAGGTTCTGGCTTTGAGTATTGGCTAAAATGCCATGCACTTCCTTCATAGGCCTGTCTATTGTTTGGCTGAAAGTTGGGCCATGGGGGCGGGGAGATCAGTTCAGGCCTTAAAGGATGATTAAGGACCTTAGTCTTGTGGGGTTTAACAGTCTCCATCAGACCAGTAACCCTGGTATTTCTTACGATTTTGAGCGCTGCCCCCCTCTCCCCCATCCATTTCTCTTACTCTTTCCATGACCTTCTGCCGTGATCCCTTCCAGAGCTGTGGGCTGTGGTGGAGGGACGCCACCAGGCTCTTCCCATCTCAGGGTTGCATGGCTCTTTGTTGTGTTTGTTAGGTGTCTGCTTCAACTAGTATGAGTGGGACGCGATGAACCACAAACGGAAGCAGTGCCCGCCTCTGCACCCCCCACAATTGTTCTTAGGTTGGGGCCCAGTGACGAGCCATCTCATCAAGGTCTTTCTCTGCTCCACCGACCCTCTACCAAGCGAGACTGGTCTCCCTGGTAACACGTCTAAAATACACCTAGAGACAAGTCTCGCCCTCCTTGTCTCCCAGGAATGTCCTAGCTGTCCTGTCTGAGACAGATTGATTTGTTCTCTGGCCATCCATAGTATTTTCAATATTCTTCGCCAGCACCACACCATCTTTCAAAGGCATCGACTCTTCTTCAGTCTCCCTTATTCAGTGTTCAACTTTCACATGCGTGTGAGGTGATTGGAAGTACCAGGGCCTGGGTCAGGCGCACTTAGTCCTCAAAGTGACACCTTTGAAGGGCGTGCTATTATTATGCCCGGTTGGCACACATAGAAGCGACATCACAGAGGAGGACAGGATTTTCCCAGGCCATGCAGTTGATAGATAGCAGAGCTGGCATTGGATGCGCACTGTCGTGCCAGAGCCCCCACGCTGCCCCCCCCCCTTGGAATGTCCTTTTCCCTGAGACCTCAGGGACCACATTTCCTTTTCTGGCTGCAGCTTCCTTCTGTCCCCCTTTCCAGCCCCACGGACACTTCTAGGCCCTCTTTGTTCCCTCCCCCATTGCACTTGATCCCATAGCCCTTCCAGTCACCACTTCTTTGTAAACCCAAGCCTTGTCCTCTCCCTATTCATCTCCTGAAGCCCCCTTCCAGCAACCAGGTCTGTGAAAACCCGACTTGGTCCCTGTGCGACTCCAGGGCAGGAGTGGAAGCTTTTCTTTGAAAGCTGGCCACTTGAGAACTTTCTGCAAAGTTTTGGAGAAAATGGTCTCGTTATTTAGAGGACAGACCCTTGTAGAGTCATTAGAGAGGGACGGGGGGCGGGGCGGGGGGCTCGGCTGACTTCTGATAGGAGAGGGGGGAGCAGGGGGGGAGGGGGAGACTACTGCCAGCCTTGCTGCCTCACACGCCCCTGTGAGCCCCACTCCCATGCTCGAGTGTGGATGCCACCTCTGGGGCTCAGCACCCCAAGAAGGAGGTCTCCCTTTCTCCTCATCCTCAGCAGGGCTGATGCCCATGTCATGAAAGAACTGGGTGTCTTCCACTCTCCCCCTGGGTTATTTGAGGAGTGAGTCATTGTCCCCCCCACCTCAAAACCCTGTAATTCTTCCCAGAGCGCTTTCCTCTGATGACAAGGGCCTGCACCATCGCACCCCCCTCCCCACCCCGTACCTCATCACTCATCAGGACCTCAGGACTGCAGCCACACTACCTCCCTGGCTCTTCCTCAAGCTCCGAGTGTGATTCCACCTCCAAGCCTTTGTCCCTGTGGTTCCCCATGCTGGGCACTTGCCTCCCCTAGAAATCCAAATGGCTTGCTCCTTCATATCATTCGTCTCTTCTCAAATGTCACTGCCTCCGAAGGACTCCCCCTGCACCTACTTTGTTAATATTGCACGTGGTCCCTCGCCATCTCACCCCACTTCCATTAACCTTGGAGAGCCGATCATTTAATTCATTGCCCTCCAGCCGGTTCTGACCCGTAGCGACCGGATGTCACAGCACAATTTTCAAACAGTCGAAAGCATGACTCTCATCCAAGCATGGGGCAGGATGTGTGAGAGCTTTCTTTAAGTCATTGCTAGTGAGGGAATCACAGGTTGACAAAGCTGGTTCTGAAGGAGGGATGAGAAACCGACCCAGGTAATCAACAGGAAAAAGGATGCCGGCAGCAGGGCGCAGGGTTAGAGCCTACATTGGCTAGTGTCCTGTAAAACAAGTCAGCATCCTTTGGTGTTATTTATTTTTCCAGACAGAAGTCATTTGCATTTTTTCTGGACAAAAATAATTCCTAGCTTATCAATCTTCTTTAAGTTAACATTTAACATCTTAGAGATGAGTCCCTAATCAATAACGAAGAACAAATCTTTTTTTAAAAAGTAAGTTAGACAAAAGTTACTACCCTAGAATAACCACCAAAAAAAAAAAAAAAAAAAGAATTCACTGCCATGGAGTTGTTTCAAACTCACGGCGACCCCGCAGGACAGAGCAGACCCGCCACGGGGGGTTTCTGAGACTGTCACTCTTTATGGGAGTAGAAAGCCTCATCTTTCTCCCGAGGAGCAGCCGGTGGTTTTGAACTGCTAGCCTTGCAGATTGCAGCCCAATATGTAACCATGATGCCACCAGTTCAATAATAGGATGATGGAAGTGTTTTAAAAATGATTTTATCATGGGCGCATACAACTCTTGCCACAATCCGTCCATACATCCATTGTGTCAAGCATGTTTGTACATTTGTTGCCATCATCATTTTCAAAACATTTTCTTTTTATTTGAGCCCTTGGTATCAGCCCCTCATTTTTTCCCCATCCCTCCCTGTGGTAGTTATATAATTGTCCATTTGAGATGATTAAGAGGGAAGGGGTGGAGTATAGTCTGTAAATTGGATCATAGCCAATGAGGCTTCTGTTTGGGTGTGGCCTTCTCCTGAGAATTCTGGGAAATATGGGATTTTCCTCCTTGGAGGTAGGAGACTCTCTGCTCACACCCAGGGAGACAGAGCAGCTGACAAGACACATGGACCCACCCTGATGCAGAGAGCCCTGCCGGTGCTGAGATGTTTCCAATGACACTGGATCCAAAGACTTTCTACCCACTGGCCTGTGATCTACATTTGGCATCATTGCATGTGTTTCATGAGTCTGAAGAGGACTTTATAGATTGGTATCGGACATATGGGCTAGTATCAGACATAATGACTTGATATGGATTGGGCTGGGATGTTTCTCAATGTTCAATTGCTCTTGGATATCAATCTCTCTCTTATATACATATGAGTGTCTATGGATTTGTTTCTCTAGTCTACCCAGACTAGTACACTCCTCCAGTTGGAAGTGCTCTATATGATATGATATGTCTGAAAGTATTGGTACTCGGGTTACAGTTCAGATATACATGTTTAAATATATATCTGTCACCAGTGGATAGCAGCAGACAAGGTCTCTCAGTGACACACTTGTCTTAGTCTCACTAGAATGCCTTAAAAAAAAACAACCCTTCCAATCAAAGCAGTAACTTCTGAGGGGATGTCCTCGATCAGTTCAATTCACGGCAGAAGTCATCTCCAAAGGTTCTGAGACTATTAAGGAGTAATCTTGAGAGTATGGATTGCAAGTGAATGTAAAGAAAAAAGAAGTCCTCACAACTGGACCTTATGACAACATTGTGGTAAAGGGAGAGAAGATGGAAGGTTCCAGGAACTTTCTTTGACTTGGATCCAGAAGCAGTGGAACAACAGTCAAGAAATCAGCCCATATTGGATAAGGCAATTCTGCTGTCCAGGGATTTTTTTTTTACAGTGTTGTACAGCAAGGATGCTGCTTTGAGGATTAAGGTGCACCTGACCTAAGTACTGTGTATTAGCCTGGGTAGACTAGAAAAACAAATTCATAGACATTCATATATGTGTATAGGAAAGAGATTTAATATATAAGAGCAAATGAATATTGAGAAAACATCCCAGCCCAGTCCAGATCAAGCCCATAAGTGCAATATTAACCCATATGTCCAATACCAGTCTGTAAAGTCCTCTTCAGACTCATGAAATGCATGCAATGATGCCGAATGCAGGAAGATCACAGGTCAGTAGGTGGGAAGTCTTGTGGATCCAGTGGCATTGTAAGCATCTCAGTGCTGGCAGGGGTCTCCATGTGGCTCCTCAAGCTCAGGGCACTAGCATAGCTCCATGTGTCTTGTCAACTGCAATGTCTCCCAGGGAGTGAGCAGAGAGAGAGTGTGTCTCCTGCCTCCAAGGTGGAATACTAGAGTTCCCAGAATTCTCAGGAGAAGGCCATGCTCACACAGAGACCTCATTGGCTATGACCTGATTGATAGGCTAGACTCTATCCTTCACTCTTAATCCTCTCAAATTGACAAATGATTATATAACTACCACACCATATCTTAAATCACTTTTTAAAAAGTATATGCCAATGAAACTATTTTTATTTATTTAATTTTAATAAATCATTTTATTAGGGGCTCTTATAATAATCCACACATCAATTGTATTCAAGCACATTTGTACATATGTTGCCACCAACATTTCCAAAACATTTCCTTTCTACTTGAGCCCTTGGTATCAGCTCCTCTCTTTTCCTATCCCTCCCCCACCCTTCCACCCTCATGAACCCTTGATAATTTATTAATTATTTTTCCATATTTTACACTGTCCTCTGTCTCCCTTCACCCACATTTCTGTTGTTTGTCCCCTTGGGGTGCAGAGCGTGTTGTACGTCAATCATTGTGATCGGCTCCCCGTCACTCCCCCTTCTCTCCCCACCTCCCCGCTACCCTCTTAAATCACTTTATATGCAGGAGGGAGTGGACAATGAATAAGGGAGACTGGAGAAGAGTGGATGCATTTGAATCATGGTGCTGGCTAAGAACACTGTAAGAACCACGCACCGCTAGAAGACCCAACAAATCTCTTTTGGAAGAAGTACAGCCAGCATGCTTCCTAGAAGCAAGGACAGTGAGACTCCATCTCCCGTATTTTGGACATGATTAGGAGAGACCGGTCCCTGGAATAGAGCATCAGGCTTGTAAACTAGAGGGTCAGCAAAAAGAGGAAGGGCCTTGGCAAGATGGGTAGCACAGAGACTGCCAGTAATGGGCTCAAACATAAGAACGATGCAGGGCTGGGCAAGCCTTCGTTCATTGTACATGGGGTCGCTCTGAGTCTGAACAGACTCGACAGCATCCTGCAACAGCAACACACGTGATAGATTTTCTCAAAGGACATCGGACAGTTCCGAGGGCTTATTTGGAATGAGTTTTTTTAATTGAAAACTGCATTGGTGAGAAAAAGGACAGGAAATGTATGCTGAGGATTTTGTTTTCCTACCATGACAATGCACCTGCTCATTCTTCAAGGGTAGCAAGAACTGTGGGGAAGAAACTAGCTGGGGCCAGGCTGACAGATAAAATAGCATCTAGGGCCTTAAAGGCTTGTCTCCAAACAAGCAGCCCTCTAAGAGAGATGTCAATTAAGGCCACATGGACGAAGTACACCAAGATCAGTGATCGAAGGATTGTCAATCATGTCATCTGAAGCTGAAGGAGGGACTAGTATGAGAGCCTCGACTGTGAGATTCTGGTTTGCAGAGGACTATGGATGGCAGTGGGAGCCCAAGAGACATTTGTGAGATCTACTGAGGAATAAGCCTCCAATGATTTCCCTCTGTCCGTCATAGAGGAATGGAAACACACTGGTTATCAAACAGAGTGCATTGGAGAGATGTCTTCAGGGGATCAAAACGATAAACCTGAGGACAGTTTAAACCATGTCAATTGATCTTTCCCCTGCTGATGCATGTTGGGCCTGATCTGGTTTTCAACATTTTCGGTTTAAATTAAAAAAAAAATTTTTTTTCATACTGCGGTTTATCTCAGATGTATTTTGTCCTTGGGGCTGGCCCTCTTGAATTTTTGTTATATGTTTTTCTGGTTTTTTGGAATATGAAACCCAGGATTGATGAAGCAAGTAGAATAAGGGTTGTGGGGGTGGGATACAGTGGTGGAGAGGATAAAGGGGAACTGATATCAAGGAATTCAAGAAGAAAGAGAATGTTTTGAAACTGATTGATGAGATTGAACTATGGAATGGTATGATATCTGTATAATCTCTCAATAAAGTGGTTTTGTAAAAAACCCAACAACAGAAAAAGTACTGTGGTAAGAGAGTCCTGTTGGGAAACCTTACCCCGTCCACCCTATAGCCCCGGTCTTGCCCCTTTAGCCTTCTCATCTTCTTTCAAGATTTAAACAGAAAGAGTAACTTTATTGAAGGGGCATATTTTGGAAAAGAACTCCCAAGGGTCCGTAGCTAGTCTAAAGGCCTAATAGCATGCAGAGCTGGGCCTCTGATTCAGAGGATGGTGGACCTCCCACCATTGGCCGGCTTTCCAACAGGTTTTCCGCTATTGGCTCATTTCTGCAGACTCCTTTTTGATTCCCAAACTCAAAGAACATTTCAAAGGCGTGTGAGCTGATTCCCTGTATCATGCCCAGGTTGCCATTTTGATGTGGCATGGATCAAAGAGTGCAGAATTCTTGGGAGAAAGGTTAGAGAGATAGAAGACCACCCTGAGAAGCATATTGACTTACATGGAGGCGTCAGTGAGGAACATGAGCTTCCCAGGTTGGTATTTTTGTTTCTACGTTGATATATAGGCCTTTTTGGTTTTGTAGCCATACTTTTGATTTGCCCCGTAGCTGTGCCATCCAAGTATGATAGCCGCTAACCACACATGGCTACTGAAATGCTTGAAAGGTGACTGAGAAACAACATTTTAGATTTTAGTGAATAAAATGTTAGTAAATTTAACAGAACAATTAATTCATAGATTATAACAAATAAAATAAGTTTACTTCTAATTGAACAGGAATACACTTAATACATAACTTATAGTCTATGTAAGTATAATGTACATATACATGCATTTTTATCTAATGCTACATGCATAATTAATTTAATCATATAAATCCAATCAATTAAACATTTCTGAATTTGAATGGAAATCTAAATAGCTTTGGTGCTTACCATATTGGACATCATGGCCCTAGGAAGCCAGGTGACCATTGCGCTGTTCATGGGACAATGGACTTGTATAACATTATTTTTGTGCTTTGAATAGTGAATTCTCTTAACTCAGTCACCATAAATTTATTTACTTACTTTACTTTGTTGCCTCTAATCTCAGGGACTTGCATGGTTTTCTGCAGTACCCCCAGCACTAACAGTGAGCCCAGAGCACAGCAAGTGCCCCGTAAGGGAATGGGGAACAAACACACACAAAGCAACAAGAGGCGCTCCCTGGTAAGTAGGGCTGATGGGCTTCCGCAGGTGATGCCTGGTGTTTGGCCCCTGTGTTTTGTAGAATTCCCTGCCCTTAGTCTCAGACCTTCAGAGAAGTATGCCACTGTGAATAATGGTCCCTTCGGAAATGAAGGTCTATAGGGTTTCAACACAGCCAGATTTTAGAAGTGGACCACCACACCTTTCTTCCACGGTGCCTTGGAGGGGTCTGAGAGGGTCCTAACAGTCTGCCTGGAGGTTGGCAGTTGAGCTCTTAACCGACTGTGCCACCCAGAGAACTTCCCTCTTCCGTAGCCTCTCTCCAAGGTGCCCGCTTGTTGAACCTTGCCCCTGGGCCCTCCTTGCCCTTCTCCCTACCTTCCAAGGGATCATGGGCTTAGGCAGGAAGGGATACAATTGGTCCCTGGCCAATTTTTGGCTGCAAATCTCTCATCCCTGGGAATTCCCTATTCCCTCTGCCTTTCCATCTGCCAGGGAATCGGCAACATCCGAGTTGGAAGGACCCTTAGGAACCATTCAACTCCTCAATTCTACAGCTGGAGAGAGAGGCCCAGAGAGGGGAGGGGGCCTGTGCTCGGCCCTGCAGCCAGTTGGAACAATGCTGCTCCTGGAGCCTGAGGCATCTGACCCAGCTAGGGGGTTTCCAGTGCATTAGCCTATCTGCCGCTCATTATCTTATCTTGTCTCATTTTGTCTATTCTCATTAAGGATGAGCGACAGTGAGACAGCACTGGCATAGGATCTTCAGCTCCAAGGTAGAACAGCTCTTGGCTTGCCTGTGCGTTCTTCCCACTCCCACCCTCTGTCACTCAAACCCAGGACTGGCAACCACTCCTATCCCAGGCCTCCATCCCAGACAACTTTCTTGTTTTGAGCATGTCTTTTCCCCATAGTTTGGGTGAAAGCTTACAGGGACCATTAGTTTCCCATTCAATGTACGTGCAGTTTGTCTTTGTGGACATGTGCCCATTGAAGTTGATGTCTCCTGAAACTATGGGCCTGAGCCCCAAAGCCCAGCGACGGCACTCTGAATTGTTGGGTTGCAGCTAAAACATGTCTGTAGCTTTGTGCATGGCGTGCTCTACTACATACAAGGATACTGTGATAAACTCAAAAGCAGACGCACTGCCATTGAGTAGATTCTGACTCAAAACCACCCTGTGGGACCGAGGAGAACTGTCTCTTTCGGTTTTTAAGATGTTTAGATCTCTACAGGAGCAGAAAGTCTCACCTTTCTTCCCTTGGAGTGGCGGGTGGATTTAAATCGCTGACCTGGTGGTTAACAGCCTTTATATCGCCAGGGTTGCTGATTTGGCAGTTAAGATCTAGTGATCCCTCATGATAAGATCTCCGGGGGGTCGTGATCTGCTTTCAATTTGAGTGGACACTGTGACAAAGCTCAGCTGCTTTTTGCTGGGTCTGGATCCTGCATCTGGCTCACCATCTAAACTCTGGTTCCCTGAACTTGAGCCAGTGGACTGCTTTATTGCTTGCTGATTCTGGGAGTCATTGATAGCATGCCACCTTGTCTGTTGACCTTGAATTCATCTACCTCTGCACCCAGACGCTTCCAGCCTGACTTTTGGTCCACAGACTGGAACTTGCCCAACTCTACAACTATATAAGCCATTTCCTTCGTATAAACTCTCTCTATAAACAAACAAACAAATAAATGAATAAATAATTCCACTGGTTTTGCTTCTTTAGAAAATCCATCCTAAAATAGATATCTTTGTAGCACATACAAATATGTTGCAGAAATAGCTGTTAAACCTTTATATGGTAGTAGATGGCTCCCATATGCCATCTCATATCGCACCAATCTCATATGTTCACTTTACATGTCTACCTACACATTTACTTATGAGTCGTTGCTTGTCATTACAAGGTTGTGTATATAATAGTCTTCACCATGGTTACCTTTTGCTCTCCCGCACCCCCCCCCCCCCCGTGTCTTCCTTAGCTGTGGGCGGACCTTCCTTTTATCATACGAGAGGACTTCAAAAGGTTTGTGGAAAATTCCATTATCTTTTAATACCATGTTTCCCTGAACTCTTCGAGCCCCCTCATATATCGCCTTTCTCTGAACCCAAGTTAGCGCATGTCTGCACTCGAGTTGCTTTTCCCTCCTTTGCCTGCCATCCCTGATGACCATCAAAGATGCTTTCTTTCCGCACGTAAACCTTTCCTCGACTCTCTCATCCATCGTGCTCTCACATCGTACTCATGTTATCGCTCTGTGATTGACTTATTTGCTCAACATAATGTCCTCCGGAGATGTTACGAGAAAGCATGGCTATTGTAATCATTGCATAGTATTTCATTGTGTATATGTACCGTACTTTGCAGATCCACTAATCTGTGGATGGGCAGATAGGTTGTTCCCATGTTTTTGTTATTGTGCAGAGTGCTGCCATGAACATGGGCAGGGAGCTCCAACAGTTCACGATTACACGACTCACTGAAACAGAGGCAAATGCTCTCTGTTCACTGCGTGGCTGAGGGTCAAGACTCTTGGTTGGGTCAGAAAGCCCGCTGGTTGGGGCTTGGGTTGTTGGAAAGACACTAGGCTTTCCCATGTCACGAAATCATGGGAAGGTCTTTCTCACAGCAAGGAATCGTGCCCCTGTAGACTTCGAGGACACTGGGACAGGAATGCAAATGCAGCCAAGACCCCCTGCCCAGCCGTCTTCTCAGTTTACTCATGGGTCAAATTCGTCCTTTAACTGGTTCTTAGACATCGGGGACATGGTGCTGGGCCCTTTCCAGCTCTGGGCTCGGCCTTAAGAGAAGGATCGTTCCCTTCTTCCAGGCCCAACTGGGAAATGCCTGGAAGGATGCAAATTGGCTTAGATTAGGTGAGTGATCATCCAGGTGTTGGGAACTGTCTCCAAAGACCAGAAAACCACAGTGAGCCAGGGACCTTGCTTCAACAGGAAACCAGGGTCCTTTTATTTAGAATGCTTCTGGGGGTCTCCTTGTGCCACGCCCAGGTAGGGGCGGAGCTGTGAGGCAGCCTCAGGCCTGGGGTGGGGTGGGGGTCAGTTTAACAGGGGGGAACAAACCGCAGGGCCTAAAATCCAGGCAGATGTAGTGCTCTGGGGGAGGCTGGTTTAGAACCAGGTAGACTAGAAAGACTAGTGTGTAAAGGCTTGGAGGGAACGGCGAACCTAGTGCATTTGGGGACGGGTGATGGGTAATGAGCCTTATGGACAAGGGTCTGGAGCTTCAGCTGAGTGCTGGGTGTGTGGGAGTATAGAGTCGGCTTTCAAGCAGGGCAGTGGCAGGGTCAGACTTGCCCGACTCTGCCCCGAGGGTCCAGTGCTGTGTCAGATAGGAGGTTGTTGGTGGCTCTTTTGCAGACGTCCTTCTCCCTGGAAGGCAGGAGAGAGGCAGCCACAAGTGTCAGACAGGAAAGAGAATGTGCACTGTGAAGCATGGCTCATCAGCTCTTTGGCACCTCTCTGGTCAGTCACTGTGGTGACAGGGTGGCTGGTGACAGGAGAGACCCTGGAGCAGGACGCCAGGCATGGGAGTCATGTGTTTATTGGCCTCCCCTCTTTCCATGGCAGCGTGTGGGTTCCTGGGGGAGAGGGCAGAGACGGGCCAGGCACATGAGTTGCTGGGTATCTGGGCTTTCTCCTCTTGAGTCAGGAGAAGCACAGGTCATATTTCTGGTGCATCATTTATAAACAAAGATTCTGGAAGAAAAAATGTGCATCATTTAAAACACATACAAATGCACATGCATGTAGTCGGATAAGTGATTTTGCCGTTGTTGTTGTGAGTGTACCCAGCAACACATGCACCAAGTCCACTGTTTCCACGCGTTCAATTCAGAGACACTGGTTACATTGTTTGAGCTGTGCAATTATCCTGACCCATCTTTTCTGAGGCCCCCCATTAACTCTGCTATGTATTCGCTCATTGCTCCCAATGGATCCTTTATAATCATTTCAGTTACTATTGTTCATTTGATCCCATCTCAGTAGATATTAAAAGAGCATGGTGCTCAAGGCCCACATTCGTTCTGAGGTGAGCTTAACTCTATTTTGATTTTAAGAAAACTTGAGGGACGCATGTACCCTCTTGCTATTAAGGTCAGCCAGGCACAGACTTTGGTGTTGGGTAAGGCAATAGCAGTGAAAGGTGAAGTCAGCACAATGAGTTCAAGGTCAAAGATGTCAGCAAGACCAGGAGACCAAGGGATGGTTTTGGTCAGTGCCGTAAACTGTACCACTTTGTCTCTGCGTAATCACAGCCAAAATGCCCGTGCTGATATCGGCAGATTTGTAGGCTTATATGTCTACCCTACAGCCCTGATCTTGCCACTCCAGACTTCTTTTTGTTTCCCCAAACCAGAGAGCATTTAAAAGGAACGCAATCTGAGCCCTGCGAGGATGTCCAAACTGCTGTTCCAGGTGTTGTGTGCTTAGGAGCACAGGATTCTTTGAGGAAGGCTTATGGAGATGGGAACGCCACCTTCAGGCATGTAGAGGGCTCGAGGGAGGGCATGTTGAGAAACAATGGCTTCCCACATTGCTACTTTTGTTTCATAGAGGATTCTGTGATTTTGGAGCCATGCTTTTGACTTATCTTCATGCTTACAGCATGTATAGGCATACACAGTGCAATGCCTAGGCTCTGGCTGAGCAAGAGTTCAGTCTCAGCTCTCTGAAAGTCACTCCAGAGTAAGGAAAATTGGGAGCGGCAGGAGGGGCCGACTCCAACTTGTGGGTTTTTCTAATGGTGACATTTTAAAAAGAAGACGGGGGAGGAGGAAGGGGAGATATTCCTGCAGACAGACCTGCATTAAACCCAAGCTTGGATGCTCTCTACTTCGGCTCGGAACGCCCCTGGGGGCAGAGGTCAGGAGCACGTACCTCCTGAGCACCCGGGATGAGGCTCAGCGCAGCCCACAGAAGCTGAGAAGTTGTTTTTCTTTGCATTCTGCTCCGTAGTAGACCCTTTACTTCTTTATCACATTTTGTAAAAGAATGCGCGGCCTTTTCAGATAAAATTTACATAGCGATTTAGGTTCTCGTGGAACAATTTCTATACATAGTATTACTCACTGACATTGGCTACACTGTTCGCAGTGTGTCAGCACTCTCATTATTTCCATCCTGGTTGTTCCATTTCCATTAACTTGGCTTCCTTGCCTCCCTGGTCCAGGGTAACGGTGACCACTAGGCCTCATGTAGATGATTCTTTAGAGGAGCACAGTCCTCATGGGCAATGTTATTTATTTTATGAGTCTTCCTGTCTTTTTTGCTAATAAGTGGCCACTGGAAGTCGTCTGAGTTTTAAGTTTACAGGGTATCCCAGGCCCATAGTCTCAGAGTTCCTCTCCTCCAGTTTTTCCAAAGGGGGAACTAGTCAACAGGGGCACACCTACCCTCTACCCTCTAGACGGGGCTATCAGGGGGCCACTAACGCAGACCCCCAACTCTTGATCCTGGGGTCTAGGCTACCCTACAAACATTTCACATTGCCAGGGAGGCGCCGAGTAATTTTATTTCTGTAAAGGGAGTGATAGACCAAATGAGATTGAGAACCTATGTCTAGTCACTACGAGTCTAAGTCTGACCTTTTATAGTCATTGAGTTTTGTTGTACATGTTTCTCCCATTCTGTCCGGGGTTATCTACAAGGCGGTACCTAGAAATAAAGGCGTTTTGTTTTTTTCCCCAAAAGCTATGTATTATTTATTTATTTATTTTTATTTTTTTTAACAAAACAACCTCATCACCTCCTCCAAAGTACACTCTGCATTACACCTACTGCGTTTGTCAAATCTGCGATTCCGTACTTGGAAACATTTTTCAAACTCATCTGTTTGGATGGCTGACAGCACCTCCCTCATTTATTTGTTGATGTTTTTTTTTCTTTTCTTTACCTTTTCTCCGTTGTCAAATCACCATCCTTTCATGTCCCTCTTTCTGGAAGCTTTCTGAAGCCCGGGACTCCTTGGCCCGGGACTCCTTGGCCCGGGACTCTCTTGTGTTTTCTCCTGGTGTCGGGGCTCTCCTTCTTGAAGCCTTTGATTCTTCTTCCAGCTTCCGAGGTGCCTCTGAGGAACACACTGGCCTTGACAGCTTGTTGCAATGTTGTCTGCCCACCACCTGCCACCAGGTCCCAGGAAGGGACTGGCAGTGATTGAGGGCTGACCTGCCTGTGAATTTAGCCTTTCTTGTGAATGGCCCCTGAGGAGCCCCATCTCTCAGAAGCTCACTGCTCCTTGCTGACTGAGCTCAGTCAATCAGCTCCCAAAGGCACCAGAGCATCTGGTTAAGGGGACAGAGGCTGACAGCCCCGGGCAAAGGCTTCAGGGTCCTTGCTGCATCTCGTCTTTCGGTGAGGACAGAGATGGGGCCCCTGTTCCTGCACTCAAAGAGCTGAGCATTATGGCCTCTGTGATGCACAGTGTTAGAGAGCCAGCCCTGTTGCTATGGAGCCGAGAGGAGGAAGCCGTCCATCCAAGCTCGAGGAGGGATTCAAGTAGATTGCACAATTTCCCTGAGAGATAAGCTATGGAAACCCATGCACAGAAACAAAAACCACAGGCAGTGTGCAGGGCCATCTCTGGGGACCTGGCGACTGTACCAGCTGTCACTCTGAGAGGGATGACACAGAAATGACTCTCTGTTACATTTCTGCGCCGAGCTTCAGCAGGAATTGATTATCCGTCATAAAAATACCGCTGGAGTTTGTGAAACCAGCAAAAACAATTTCTGTAAGCCCAGCTTAAGTGTACCCAGGCTTCTGGAAGCGTCCAGTGCGCTGGTCAGAGCCATGCAATTACCCAGTTACAGGGCGCTCAGCATCACACGGGTTTGTCGGCAAGCGCCGTTACTAGCAAGCACTGCTGCTGGGTTGCTGCCAGCATTTTTAGAGTCGCTGAATTTGGTGAAATTTCTGGTGTTTTAGCTACAGAACCATGATAAGTAGTATTTGTGAGCGTGTTTCGGTGACTTTGGTTGGTTTGAAATGAACTTGTATGTCACTGGAGCATCTAGGGCCACCTCAGTCTTACTTTTCCTCTGTTTTCAGCCACTCGGACTGATGCTTAGATCTGTGACCTTGAGGGCTTTTAGGGCTGTGAATCCGCACTTAAAAAAAAATTAAATTTCATTATTTGTTTCGCTTTTTTAAAAAAGAAAAACCTATTCTGTATAGTAGCACAGCCCCTCCCATCAAATTAAATCAGCAATTGCACCCTAAATGTGTTTCGTTTTTTCCCTTCACATCCCTCCCTCCATCATTTCCTGTCCCTCCCCTGCCCCTGCCCCGGCCTCCTCATTGTCTTCCAAGTCTTGTCTTCTGGGGTAAAACCACTTTCTATTTTTCCTTACAATAATGGTGTCGTTAAATATTTATCTTTAGAAGACTGACGAACTTTGCTAAGCACAGTGCTTCATTTTATCCATGTCGTGCGGTGCTGAACAGTCATCATTGTTCTTACTGTGTCTAGTATTCCACTGCACGACTGTACCAGCGCTTGTTTGTCTATTTTTCTATAATCAGTGTTTGGTGATTCCATCTTTTTTGCTATTATGGACATTGCTGCAATAAGCATAGGTATGCACATGTCTGTTCATGTTGTAGTCATCCTTTATTTCTTTAGGGTACACACCCAGTAGAGGGATTTTAGAATATAAGGTAACTGTGTTTGCATTTGTTTAAGGAATTTCACTCCGTGGCGGGTGCACAATTCTACAGCCCCATCAGCAATGTGTGAGCATTCCAATCTTTTCACATCCTCTCCAGCAGTTATTATTTTCTGGTTTATTTTTTTTTATTTGCTGAATGCTGGTATGAAGTGGTATCTCATTGTTGTTTTAATTTATATTCTCTTATTGCTGATGAAGAAGAACATTTTGTTATATGATTGTTAGTCACCTGGATGTCATTTTTAATAAATTGTCTGTTCATGTCTTGGGCCCATTTTTGATTGGATTATTTGTATTTTTTCTTGTCAAGTAAGTTATTGTAGTTTTCTGAAATTAGCTCTTTATCTGATATATCATTACTAAATATTACCCCCACCCCTCCAAACTATGGATTCTCTTTTAACTCTTTTTGTTTAATTTAAAAATTCTTTAATATTTTATTCCTGGTACCTCCACCACAATTTACAGGGCAATATACCTGATGTAATGAAAAGAAAAAGAAAAAGCCACAACAGATAAAAGTCATCAGGAATGTACATCTAATTGACACGACGTTGCACTAGCCGATAGCTGCAGTTTTTGCAAACTGCGGTGATGACAGTCCTGAACAAAAGGGGTTTCCTGTTGAGGCTGGAGTCACTTTTCTGACTAAGGGTCCTCGCTCCTTCTGTGGCAGAATCATACAGTTCCTCTAATGAGTAACCTGCAGCTTTCCTGACAGCTCCTCACTCCCTCTCTTGCCAAGAACTGTAGCCCTTTTCTTCTGAATTTTTAGAACCTTCTGTGACCATATCCACCACTTCCACCCCCAGATCCATAACCACCACCATAAGGACTGCCAGAGCTTCTTCCACCAACACTACCCCCACTTTCATGAGTCCATAATTTGAGTGCTGTTGTCCACTGTAATTTCCAAAATCATTATAGTTCCCACACCATAGTTACCACCGCCCAAATTTCCTGCCTCATTGTAACCATCATACCCTCTACCTCCACCACCATACCCCCCACCTTGGTTTCCATATCCTGGTCCTCCACCACCATACCCCCCACCTTGGTTTCCATATCCTGGTCCTCCACCACCATGGCCCCTCTACTGCTATAACCAGGGCCTCCTCCATAGTTGCCACCATCACCTCTGAATCCATAACTCCCTCTGCTGCCACCACCTCCACCACCATCGGCTCCTCTTCCACCAAAGCGCCCACCCGGCCAAAGTTCCCTCCACCACCTCCAAAGATTCCTCCATGACCCAGAGAGTTGCCAGATGCACCTCCACGCCCTCTCTGTGATCCAGCAGACTGCAGCTCTTGTTTGGAAAGAGCCTTTTTCACGTCACAATTATGCCCATTCATAGTGTGGTATTTCTGAGCAACAATGTTATCAACTGTACCGTGATCATCAAAGGTTATAAAGGCAAATCCTCCCTTTTCCCACTCTGCCTGTCCTCCATGACTTCTATGGTTTCACTCTTGCCACTTTTCAAAGTAGTCTCTCCAATTATATTCTTCTGTGGCTTCTTTTATGCCACCCACAAAAATTTCCTTCGCTGTTAAGTGGGCACCAGGCTTCACGGAACCCTCTCTGGAAACAGCGCTCTTTGGTTCCACTCCACGCCCACCAGCCTCGTGTGGCTGTGCACCCATTGCTGCCTCCACCTCCTCAACCCAGGGGAAGTCACCAAACCAGAGCCCCTGCGACGTTTGTTTGGGGGTCTCTCATCACTGCACAGTCTGAGAGGGTGCCCCGTTTCTCAAAATGGTCTCTTAAACTATCGCCCGTAGTTTCAAAGCTCAGACCACCAATAAACAGTTTTCACAACTGCTCAGATTCCTTTGGATCATGACCCCCCCCAACCCCCCCCAGTGGCGATGGTGACGGCCGGAGTTGGGCTGGGGGCGACCGGGCGGCAGTTTTACCTCCATTTTGAGACCGGACTTGCCTCTTCCAACTTGAGATCAATATGAGCTCTTTTCAACAGCACTAAGAATAAGAAAAAGAAAAAAATTAAAAACCAGCCCAGGAAGATTAAAATAGACATTCCCTCTCAATAAATGACTCGACAACAGTTGAAAAAAAAAAGAGCTCTTTTAACTCTTTTTATGTGCATAGATGTTACATTTTTCAAAAGCTCCTAGTCCTTTATTTTGTTTTCTATAGCGTGAATACTTGTTCATTATGTTTGGTAGTATATTTATGCCTTGTATTAGGACCCTTAAGTTTGCCCCTAATTTTTCACTGGTGATCATTATAGTTCCAGGGTTTATATTTAGGTCTTTGGTCCATCTTGAGTTTGTTTCTGTATATGATGTGAGGCCCAGGTTCGGTTCAATTTTTTTTAGGTGGACATTCAATTTTTCCAGCAGCATTTATTAAAAGGGCATCTCTTCCCCACTCAAGGTGTTTTAGTCGTTTATCAAAAATCAGTGGTCTGCAGGTACTGGGTTGTATTTCTGGCTTCTCAATTCTCAGCGATTGGTCCTCAGAATCTGGGACTTTGTAGGGCCGTGAGGTGCTGAGAGGTGGCTAGCCAAGGGGTCTTCCTCAGGGGAGGTCTGGAGCCTAGACTGCTGAAAAGTATCCACTGTTTTCAGTTTTGTTGGAGAGCGATTAACAGAGGCTCTGACTACAAGGCCTTGTTGGGTTTTTATCAGTAAGTTTTTTGAGGATGAAGTAGTAATTAAAGGAAAATAAGGAGAAATATTAAAAGGCGTTTGCTCAGTTACTGATAATGTTGTAACTAATATATTTTCTACTTCAAGGTAGAAATATTTTACAAGCAAGTTTGTTGTTAGTATCCATATAATCTAAGACACACTACCTTTAAACAACTTATAATGATTTATATCGCATTTCATTCTATGATTAAAATTGATCATAAACTTTCCTAAAGATTCTGCGTGGTTTGGTCTGGGGAAGAGGGTTGGGCGGGGTGCAGCACCATGAGTTACTGCTCTGGGCAACCAGCTGGGGAGGCTGGATTATCCAGAAAAACAAATCCAGTGACACTCATGCATGTATAAGAGAGAGCTTTATACCAAGAAGTGCTTATATATCAAGCAGGCATCCCTGACTAGCCCAGCTCAAGTCCCTCAGTCCGATGCTAGGCAGAAGTCCCTCTTCAGACCCATGCAGCCACGTGCTAGTGAGGAAGATAGTGGACCATTGCAGGTTGCTGGGTGCAGAGTTGTGTGAGTCCAAAGTGGGTGGGAAACATGACAGGGCACCAACAGCTCTCAGGATCAGCAGCAGAGTCCCAGCAAGCAGGAAGGTGAAAGGAGAGAGAGAGAGAGAGAGAGAGAGAGAGAGAGAGAGAGAGAGAGAGAGAGAGAGAGAGAGAGAGAGAGAGGCAGTTCCTAGACTCCCTCACACTCATACACAAGCCGGCATCATCAAGCTACCGCCTGATGACAGGTTTGACTCCACTCCTAGGGCCGAGTGTCTAGTTGACATAAAATCTGCTTCACCAACCCTAGTGAAGCCCCGGGGAGTGCTATGAGCAGATGCTTTAGGTGCCAAGGAAGAAGGCTTTGTCCCCACTGGGGATCAAGACCTCCTGGAGTTGAGTTTGATCTTAACCCTGGCAGACTGGAGCAGGAATGGATGTCAGTGGAAGAACTCTTGGGAAGAGTGAGCAGGGTCACTGGGGCAATCCAGTATGCAGCACGTTCAGGAACTGGCCGATGATCCAGGCTGGTTGGAAGCTTTGGTGATGGGGCCTCACAGAAGGCTTCTGAGTAGGGCGATGGGAGCAGAGGCGCAGTGATTGGCAGGTTTTGATAGTACTCCTAATAGCAAAAATGTACCTGCCAATCAACTGCAAGTATTAGGGAAGAGTGGAATCCAATTGACTTGGCCATGCTAGTAATGATTTCTGGGTCAATGAAATGGGAGGAAACCTTTTTTTTCTAATCTTTTGGAAAGCAACTATTTCAATACACAGCTCCCGTGCAGTTTCCTGGGCTGGAAAAACGGAATATTTGATAAATTAAAAAATTGAATAGGACAATCTTAAATAGGGTAGAAAAAGCTATCATTTCAAGCTTCCCATCAGTCCAGTCCTTCCTGTTACTTGTGGGTCTACTCGGTGGAGAGGCCGGCTCCAAGAAGAGACACCGGAGGAGAGGGGAAGATGGAGTGCTTGGTTTGGGGCATACTGGGTTTGAGGCGCCTGGAGGCTAGGTGAGCAGAGATGCCCAGCAGATACTTGTGATTATGAATTTGGCTACTGATTTGGGAGTCAGGGCTCTTGTGGTTGTGAGCAACAGAATCCCAATTCCAAGTGGCTCAAGACAGAAGAGATGTGACTCCTGTCAGTGGGGAATTCCAGGGGAGAGTCGGTCTTGACTTTGGACGCAGCCAGGTTCTCAAGATTTAATGATGCTGTCAGAGCTCGGTCTGAACCTCCTTTCTACTGGTTTCTCCTTAGCATTCCACACGGGGGCTTCCCCTCTGAAACCGTTTTAGCCTCCGCAGCAGAAAGAGGAGGCTGAGCTTTGGGTTTGATCTTGTGTTAGTGAGTGCTTAAAGAAAAGGTTGAATTTTGGGGAGAGGGAAGGGCTTCTAAAGGAAGTGGGCAGGGAATTCAGGAAGAAGTAGCAGGATTAACTTTGGTTCCTCCCAACCCCGCCTTTCTGCACACATGACACACATTCTGTTTTGGTCACTTAATACTTTACCTTCTGCATTTTTTATTGGGAATATAGTATTCATACTTACCTTCTAAAATGAACGTTTAGATGATAAAAGTCTTGCATATACCACACACAAGGTAAACCAAACGCAAATGTTTCAGAAAGGAATATGATGGAAAATGAAAATTTCCTTCCTGGAAATAATGTTTTCTTTAGATCGTTTTATTGGGAATTCTTCCATACACCGTCATGCATATGTAGGCGAATGTATGCATATGTTTTTAATCGACGAGTGGGAGGCCACTGTGCCGACTCTCTTTCATGACTGCTGGATCTTGAAAATCTTTCTTATTAGCATCTATAGAGATGAAAAAACTCACTGCCATCAAGTCTATGCTGACTCACAGGAACCCTATAGGACAGGGTAGACCCGCCCCCTGTGAGTTTCTGAGACAGTAACTCTTTACAGGATAGAGAGCCCAGTGTTTCTCCCCCAGAGCAGCTGGTGGTTTCAAACTGCTAACCTTGCAGTACGTAGCCCAACTCATAACCACTGTGCCATCAGGGCTCCTCTAGATAGATGGCTCATTTCTTTTCAAGAGCTGGATGGTGTTCTATCATGGGGACGGAGCAGGCCTGTTTAACTAGTTCTCTGGTTCCAAGCTATTTCCATGAAATATTATATTTCAAAATCTGTTTCCGTAAGTTCGTCTTTGTGTCTGTGTGGAAGCTATTTCTATAGGCCCCCAGAAATGGGAATGTTGGAGCGTAGATGTTCTTGTTGTGTTGTTAGACGCTGTGCGGCCTCTTCTGGCTCATGGCAACCTCCTATGCTGGACAGTAGAACGGCTTCATAGGGTTTTCTTGGATGGGATTTTTGCAATCGTATAATAGATAATGTCAATTTGCTCCCTAAAGGGCTCTCATAAATGTTAATATTTCAAAACTTGGGTAGGAGATGCACAGCTGTTCATTGCTTTCTGTCCGTATTTTTCTAGACGCTTGAATAGTTTATAAACACGCACAAGAGGTCACGCTATTTCCACTCGCACGAACAGTGATGGAGAATGCCCCCATTGCTGCCAACAGAACATTAACAAATTTCCTTTGCCCCCCTGCAGGGTGGAGAATAGCGGACCTCTACTGTTTTCATTTGCATTTACTTAATGGTGAAGATGGCTGGTTCTTTTTTCTTCTTCAGTGAATTTCTTTTTCCATTTCTAGTGAGTCACGCTTGTTTCACGCCTACCAAATATTTCATTTTATGCATGCGACTGAATTTACTTAACTAGCTCATTGTGGGTTATTTATGCTGCTTCCAAATGACTGTGAGCGTCTTTGTAGAGAAAGCCTTTTCCTGCTCTCCCTTTTTATTTCCCCCCTTTAGTGTACCATGCCAGAAGATGAATTGCTGGGTCAATGGTGTGGACATTTTTATGGCTCAATACATATTGTTAAATTGCTTTCTCAAGGGACAAAACAATCTACGAACCCCCTCGTTTCAGTACACTCTTCCCAGTGCTGAGTATTGTTAATTAAAAAATATTTGTTTGTTGGTTGGTTGCTAATTTTATAGGTAAAAACACCCCACCAGTGTCTTACTTTCCTTTGTAATTTTAAATGATCATTGCTGTCAGACAGTTGACTGTGTTTGTTTATTGATTACGCTTTCTCCTCGGAGCCGCCTGTTCCTCTCCCCCTGTTTGACTGATCGCACCTCCTTGCATAAAGGAAATGGGAGGTGTCCGACTGGGGAAACCCCTTTTTCCTCAGGCTCTGCAAACTTCTAGGAAATGATTGACGGCTACAGTGTTATCAAAGTCAATCTCTCACATGACAGCATGGGGGCGGGGGGTGGGGGCTTGAAAGGACCGTGGTGGTTGGAAGCTTCCATGAAGCTGCCGTTGATTCGGGAAGGTGCCATGAGATGGATGGAGAGACAGCCAGCAGTGTCTGTTGAAAAACAGCTACTTCACATTTTGATATCATTTTTAAATCACATTTTCTATGGCTTTATAGCAGCACTTTTTCATCCTTTTAATTAAAAGATCATTTTATTGGGGGCTCTTAAAACTCTTATAGCAATCCATACATCAATTGCAGCAAACATATTTGTACATATGTTGCCATCATTCTTGTCTGGACATTTACTTTCTATTGAGCCCTTAGGATCAGCTCCTCATTTTCCCTCCCCTCCCCACACTCCTGACCCTTTGATAAATTATAAATTATTATTATTTTCATATCTTACACCGACCGCTGTCTCCCTTCCCCCATGGTTTCTGTTGTTTGTCCCCCTGGAGGGGATGGTGTCAACAATGATTGTGTCAGCAATTATTGCAATAGATTCCCCCTTCCTCCCGTCTTCTCCCCACCTTCCCCCTGCCCTTCTGGTATCACTATTCCCATTCCTGTTCCTGGATTCCATGTGTCATGAGCTCTTATCTCTTATCTGTACCTGTGCACATGCTCCGTTCTTACCCAAAGTGAAAGACAGTACTGGGGTCATGATAGTGGGGGGTGAGGAAGCCTCAAGGAACCAGAGGAATCTTGGGTGTTTCATCGGTGCTTTACTGCACCCTGGTTGATACATTGCTTCCCTGTGACCCCTCTGTGAGGGGGTGTCCCATTGTCTACAGATGGCCTTTGTGTCTCTAATATGTTTTTGTTTGTTATGGGTCTTCTGATGCCTGTTACCTGGTCCCTATGTCACCTTCTGATCACACAAGCTGGTGTACTTCTTTCGTGTGGGCTAGTTGCTTCTCTGCTAGATGGCCGCTTGTTTACCTTCCATCACTTAAGACCCTGGATGCTACATCTTTCAATAGCCAGGCACCATCAACTTTCTTCACCACATTTGCTTATGCACCTAGCTTGTCTTCAGCGATTGTGAGGATCACAGAGTGTCAGTTTGTTAGAACAAAGTGTTCAATAGCAATCCTTTTGACTCCCCCTTGTGCGGGATATATACATACCGTTTTACTACTGCTTTGCGTGTGCATGTGTGTGCACTTTGAGGGGACCTGACTGTTCATGTTTATTTACTTTCTTTTGGGATGTTAATGTTTTACTGATGTCTAAATAATCCTTATATTTCAAAAGTCCTGTCATGTTTTCTCACCTTCCGCCCCTGATTTGTCAATTGCCTTTTGATTTTGTGTATTTCCCTCTTCTTGCTATTGAAATACACAAAGATGAAGTATACATTCAATGAATTTTAACAAATGCATATGCTCGGGTAACCCACATTCTTATCAAAACATAACATATTTCTATTGCCCCAGTTAATTCCCCATCTCTGCACCCCATCCCCATTAATTCCCACTCCCCCTCTTCTCTGCCAGAGGCATCCGCTGCTCTGATTTCTATCATCCTAGATCAGGCTTGCTTGTTCTAGAATTTCATGTAAGTGGAATCACAAAATATATGGGTTTTTTTGGTCTGGTTCCTTTAACTCAGCATAACGTTGTTGGGGTTTACCCATCTTGTCAGTATCTCAGCAGATCAGTTCCTGCTTTTGCTTGGCACTCCGTTGTATGTAACGTAACGCAGCTTGTTATCCTTCCACTGATTGGCATTTGAGTTGTTTCTAGCAGTTAGCTATTACGAATGATGCTCTAATGTACATTCTCATATAAGTCGCTTTGTTCATGTGCATTTTAGTTCTCTTGGCTAAACATCTAGGCATGGACTTGCTGTGCCGCACAGCAGGTGTATATTAAACATTTGTTTGCTAAGCTTCCAAAGTGATTGTGCCATTTTACATTCCCACCAACCGGGCATGACAATACCAGTAGCTCCGGATCCTTGCCAACGTTTGGTGTTGGACGTCTTTTCCATTTTAGTTAGTCTCCTGGGTTGCAGTGACGTTTCATCACCATGGTCATCTTCACTGTCTGTAGGACGTCCCACACTAAACACATGTTCCAAGTGCTCATGGGCCTCTCCTAGGGTAGTGCAGTTGATGGAGAAGAACTTTATATTTATGTAGTTAAGCCATTAGTCTTTTCTGCCATGAGTTTTCTTGCTTTTTTTTTCCTTAACAGCTTTATTGGCAAATAATTCACATACCCATACAATTCAACAGTTCAGTCATATTAAAAAGAGTTGTACATGATTTGCCCTTGTGAATTGACCCGATTGCTAATTTCCTCTACAGTTGGCTATGGTCTTAATTTCTTTTTTTAAAAAACAAATTATTAGGGGCTCATACAACTCTTATCACAGTCCATACATATACATACATCAATTGTATAAAGCACATCTGTACAGTCTTTGCCCTAATCATTTTTTTCTCCTCTTTTCTTTTTTTACATTTTATTAGGGACTCATACAACTCTTACCACAATCCATACATATACATACATCAATTGTATAAAGCACATCCATACATTCCCTGCCCCAATCATTCTCAAAGCATTTGCTCTCCACTTAAGCCGAGTTTTCTTGCTTTTATACTTAAAAAAATTCTTAGTACCAAGACCTATTATGTATTGACCTAAAGTTCCAGCTATTTCTTCACTGGCTTAATTTTTTTCTTTTGATTCTATAATCTACCTATCTGTCAACTTAAGGTTCAAGAAAACGGGGTCCCTAAAGCTAAAACCATTTGAACTGTGTACTGAATAGCCAGTCTTTCCTTTCCCCAGTTATTTAAACCAACAGTTGACATTTAATTGGATCTGTTTCCACCTCAGTGCTTTACTGTTCGAGTCCCTGGCTGGTACAACAGTTAGCACATCCTAACCCACAGTCTGGAGAGTCAAAGCCACAGTGGCACTGTGGAAGAAAGGCCTGGTGGTTTGCTTCAGAAACATCAGCCATTGAAAGCACAAGGAAGCCCAGGCCTACTCTGACACACACAGGGTGGCCATGAGTCGGAATGGCTCCAGTGACAACGGATTTGGCTATGTTACCATTCCCCTTTTCACCAGTAGCACATTGTCCTAGCTATTAAAGTTTTAGAATGTATTTATCAAGCCAACAAGTCTACCCCCACTCCTCTTTATCGCTCCCGACATTTCCGGGTCATTCCAACTTTGCTTGGCTAATGCATCACAAGCACTCACGAAGACGGCCACGTTGTCATCTCCAGGACCTGTGGACACGTCATGTCATCTCCAGGACCTGTGGACACATCACCTGACACGGTGACAGGGACATCACAGGTGTGATTGAGTTAAGAATCTTGCGATAGGGAAGTTAGCCTAGATTATCCACGTGGGCCCCAAATAACACAGGGGCCATATGCAAGGGAGGCAGTCTAGCAGGGAGGGAAGGGAACAAATGCAGAGATTGGAGCCATGTGGACACACATCAAGGCGTGTGGGCAGCCTTCAGAAGAGAGAAAAGGCATGGGGTGGGGTGGGGGGAGGGTGATGGACATTCAACAATCCATGCCCCATCGTAGTATCCCCCCAGGGCCTGGTGGCGCAGTGGGCCACCAGCTAGACTACTAACCGCAAGCTCAGCTGTTCAAAACCACCAGCTTTTTCTTAGGGAAAAAGGCAGGCTTTTCCTCTTTAATCGTACTTCACTTTCCCATGACTACTGTCATCAGTCGTCAGGAATGAGACTATGCTGAATGAAGTTAATCAATCACCTTGTACAAGACACTGTTACAACATTTTTTTAAAAATCAAGATGATAAAGGTTTTCATACCAAGAAGAACAGACTTTGATGGTGACCAGGGATGGGAGGGAAAAGGAGGGAGGGGGAAGCAATAGGCTAGATGGTAGCTGAGGTTTCGCTTGGGTGAAGGTAAGACACAGCTGCAAGAGGGACGGGGGACAAGGATGGAGGGGCCAGGGCAAGCTTGAGAAGGTACATAAGTTGCCAGGGAGACATATAACCCCCACCCAATTGACAATAAAAAATCAGAAAGAAGGAAAGATGAGATTCACACCCTGGGAAACCCATGGGGCAGTTCTATTCTGTCCAATCCATTGAGACGAGTCAGAATTGGCTTGATGGCAGTGACTTTGGTTTGGTTTGGCTACTAGTCTTTCCTAGAGGCTCCCGAAGAAACCAGTCCTGTAAGGTCCCTTGTGGCACAGTTTGCGCTTGGCGCTTGATTCGCATCTATCTAGTGTCACCACAGACTCGCATAAAGATGACAGCTGTGGCAGTTATATAATCCCCTTACCTTGAGCGAAGGGGTGGAGTCCAGCCTGTCAATCAGATCATAGCCAATGAGGCCTCTGTGTGGGCATGGCCTTCTGAGGATTCTGGGAGCTCCTATCTTCCTCTCTGGAGACAGGACAGACACTCTCCCTATGAGACATTCCTATTGACAAGCCAGATGGAGCTGTGCTGATGGAGCCAGAGACCTGGAGCTGGAGGAGCCACGTGGAGACCCTGCCAGTGCTGAGATGTTTCTACCACCACAGGATCCACAAGACTTTCCACCCACTGGCCTGTGGTCTCCCTGCATTCGGCCTCATTGCATGTGTTGCATGAGTCTGAAGAGGAATTTATAGATTAGTATTGGACATATGGGCTCATATCGGACTTATGGACTTGATCTGGACTGGGCTGGGATATTTTCTTGATATACAATTGTTCTTTTATATAAAGCTCTTGCTCATACACATGAGTGCCTATGGATTTGTCTCTCTAGTCCACCCTGACTAACACAAGAGCCAAGAACCCCTTTTGTGGTTTTGTTTGTTAGGTGGGTGCCGCTGAGTCGCTTTCGCTCGTCGACACCCCACGTATCACAGAACGAAACACTGCCGATCCCACGCCATCTCACAATCATGGTGAGGTTGGAGCCTATTGTTGCAGCCACTCTGTCCATCCTGTTACAACCCATGGAGTCCCCGAAATCACACATCCACCCCAGAAGGAAGCAGCCCGGCGGACATCTGGATTTTAGTTCCTTAAGATGCCTCTTCCATGGCTGAGCTCCGGGACCCTAGGAGAATAAAGCTGGGGTGTTCGCAACTGCCTGGTTTCGACAATGTGTCACAGCCTCCGTGGATGCAGAAGGAAAAGCCAGCCCTACCTGTTGTGCTTTTTTGAATGAACTTGTTTGTCACTAAAATCCCCAAGTCCATTTCTGTTTTACTTTGCCTCCTTTTTTTTTTTTTGTCTCTCAGACCACGATTTAGGTTGAGGAACAAGGAATGTGGAGGGATTTTTGTGGTTGTTGTTGTCTGTTTTTAAAGCTCACTGTATAGAGACTGACACAACCCACACCAAGAAATGTAATCAACAACAGAGCATTCAATCCTCCATAAACGGAGTTCTCTCTTTTTGTCCTCTCCCTCCCCCATTTTCTTCCCGCCCTCCTCAATAGCACGACTCTTTCTTCTTTGTCCCCCGTCCCTGAAACCATGTTTCTTTTTCATGTTTTTTTCCTTAAATAATGGTGTTATTCAATATTTAGTCTTCAAAAGATTGACTAACTTTGCTAAGCATATGTCCTCTAGTTCTGCGCATGTCTTTCAGTGTATAACAGGGCCAGCATTGTTTTTGATAGATGCACAATATTCCATTGCATGAGTGTACCAGAGTTTGTTGATCCATTCCTTTATAATCAGGATTCCGGTTGTTTCCAGGTCTGTGCTGTTTTGGAAAGTGCCGTAGTAAACATAGGCGTGCATCATGTCTGCTCGGCCTGCTTTCCTTATTTCCCTAGATCGCTGGTCTGTCAGGTACGTGCGTTTGGCTTGTTTACGGAACATGCTGGCTTCCACAGTGCGTGTGCAATTTGACAGTCCCACCGGCAATGGAAAGGCTTCCCGATCTGGCTGCCTTCTCTCCAGCATTTATTATTTTCTACTTTATTGAATTTTGCTAAGACTGTCAATGTGAGGTGGTGTCTCGTTGTTGTTTTAAATTGTATTTCTCTTCGTGCTAGTCTGGGTGGACTAGGGAAACAAATTCATAGACACTCACATGTGTTTAAGGAAGAGCTTTATATCAAGAGTAAGAAAGCATCCCAGCCCAGTCCAGATCAAGTCCTTAAGTCCGATAGGAGCCCATATGCCCAGTACCAATCTATAAAGCCCTCTTCAGACTCACGCAACACATGCAATGACGCCGAATGCAGGAAGATCACAGGCCAGCGGGTGGGAAGTCTTGAGGATTCAGTGGCGGTGGAAGCGTCTCAGTGCTGGCGTGGGTCTCCACATGGTTCCTCCAGCTCCAGGGCTCTAGGATAGCTCCATGTGTCATGTCAACAGGAATGTCTTGCGGGTGAGTGTCTGTGCCCTGCCTCCAGTGAGCTATTTATCTATATAGCACCTCTGAATGAGGTCATCCATCAAGCTGCGACCTGATTGACAGGCTAAGCTCCACCCCTTCACTCTTCAGAGTCTCAAGTTGCCACCAGATTATGTAACTACCACACTCTTATTACGAATAAACTCAAACATTTCTCCATATGGCTGTTGGCTATCTGAATGGCATCGTTGGTAAGTTGTTTCTTCCTGTCTTGTGCCCACTTTTTGACTGGGTGATTTGTATTTTTTCTTTGTTAAGTAAGATATTGTCATTTTCTATAAATTTTGGAGACTATCCCTTTATCTGATCTATTATTACTGAATCCCTCCCTCCCCAATCTGGGGGTTCTCTGTTAACTTTGGATGTGCATACATGCTTTATTTATACTAGGTCCTGGTTCTTTACTTTGTCTTCTACAGTGTGGGTATTTTTCATGATGTTTCACAATGTGTTTATATGCCTTGTTAGGGCCCTTCAGTTTGTCCCTGCTTTTCCGTGGGTGGTCTTTATGATTGCGTGGTTTACGCTGAGGTGTTTGGTCCATGCTGACTTTGCTCTTGTACGTGACGTGAGGCCTGGGTCCCGTTTCTTTCTTTTACAGGGAAGACCCAGTGTTCCCAGCACCATTTGTTGAAAAGGCTGTCTCTTCCCCATGTATGTGTTTTAGTCCTTTTTAAAAAATATTAGGGGGGAAATTAGGTGTCTATAGGTACTTGGATTCTCAGTTAGCATCTCTTGGTCTTCATATCTGTGTGTCCCTGAGCTTTTGATTGGCACTGTGCAAAGCAGATATTTTAGTTTGGCAAGAGCTGGCACATTCATATGCCTTGGTTTGTCATCGTCTTGCCTCCGTGCCTCTTCTCTGGCCACCTCTGCACATTGCCTGCTCATGAACACCCAGGCCGTGTAGAGCCACACGCGTTCCATAGGATTGGCAAGAGTGGGACCTTTGGAAACATATCACCAGACCTGTCTTCCAAGGCCCTGCTAGGTGGGCTGGACATGCCAGCCTTTCCCTGAGTTGTCAAGGACCTGTAGGCACCCCCCTCGGAACTCCTTGGCCTGCCTGCCTGTGCTCTCTCTCCTCACAGGGAGGCGACTTTACGAGAGACAGCTGGTCTCACTCTGCACAGGACGTGGTTGCCAACACAGCTTCCCAGAGCAGGGGACCCCTTTGCCCAAACTAGGCGATGTGATTATTCTTCACGCCTCCATCTCTCTGCCCGCAGCTTCCCCAAGGGCAGGTCAGCAGTGCCAGAGGATTGAAAGCAACTTCTCCTGCCAGTGACTGGCTGAGGCTGCTGTGCAATCACCCAGCTCTCCTGCCCAGGGAGGCAGAGATGGAGGACCCTGAGGCGTGTGACCTCACAGGTCCCCAGCAGGCCCCAGGGGGCTGGCGCTCCAGGTCCCATGTGCTTGATAAGCCACTGCTATTGAGTCTATTCTGCCTCGTAGAGGACAGAGTAGAACTGCCTCTTAGGATTGCCGTAGGGTTTTCAGGAGCAGACAACCTTATCTGTCTCCTAAGGAGCAGCTGGTGGGTTTGAACCACCTACCTTGCACAATGGTCAACCCACTAAACCACCAGGTTACCCTTCTTGCCTGCCTTCATCTCCCTGTCTCACATCCTCACTCCCCAGAAGGTATCTTCTGAGGTCTCCTCCCCAGTACGTGCTCACATGGGAACCCTGGTGTCATGGTTGTTATCTGGGGGATCCAACCTCAGACAGCTGGCGGTGGGCACGCCAGCCTGAGACAGGAGCCTAAGCAACAGAGAAGGGATGTTAGGGCCCGGGTTGCAAGAGGAGAAGCTCTAGGCCTTCCGCCGTAGGTTCCCAAATGTCCTTGGCCTACTGGTCCCTCTGCAGAAAAGCAATGGCTCAGCGCTGCCCTGGAGATGCACACCTTCTGCACTAGAGCCATCACCGAGGACAAAGTGTATGTAGTGCCTTTTACAGCTCCCCACCCCCCCAATTGTTCCAGCACCCCTCAGCGGGTGGGGTTGCCCCCTTAGGGAAACCCTGGCTTACATTGTCTGCTGTGGTCAGTTGGTGTTGGGCTGATTCCAGCAGACTCCTGGTGGCCTTCTGGCGTTTTCAAGGCCATTCACTGGTCCGGTCTTCTGAAGCATCACGGGGGGAGATTTGAACTGCCAACCTCTCAGCTTTTGTTCAGAGCTTAACCACTGGCACCTCTGGGGCTGCTTTTATGAAGTCCTTGCCTGTTCCTTTTGCTTGGTCAGCCAGCCACCTTGACGATTCTTTGGGGGTCTCTCCCCGAGAATGCGGCTGTTTGCAGTGGTGTCCTCCCGTTTGGAGCCGTGCTGCACCCGCACATGGAGGGACTGAAGGCCCAGCTCCTACAGGCTTTGTTGGTCTGAGTCGTTATGGTTCGCTCGGCTTTGAGAAGGCGGCTCGTTCTCAGTCCTCTTTTCAGTGCCCTTTGACCTGAGGGGCTCATCTTCTGGCCCTCTCTCTGTCAGTATTCTGGTTCCCCGTCACTAGTTTTTCAGCCCCTATCACTGGGCAGTGATGGCCATGAGGTTTTTCAGGGGCCGGTTCCTCCGCATGAACGTGCTCACCCTTCTTCGTCGTCTGTGCACAGTCTGGAAGCTCTGCTGAACCTTGTTCATTTCGGTGACCTTGCTGTACTTCAAATACCAGCTTCCGGCATCACAGCAACACACCGGCCACCACAGTACAGATTGACAGGTGGTGTCTTGGAAGATGTACAGCCAGAGTGCTCCTTAGAGGCCAGGGTGGCAAGACTTCGCAGGTCAGACGAGACCAGTCCCTGGAGAAGGGCATGAGGAGGCCTGGGAAAGGGGAGGGCAGGGAGAAAGAGGAAGGCTCTCGATCCAAAGGACGATCAAATGGACGCCGTGGCTGCCGCAAGGGCTCCAACACAGGAACAATGGTGAGGGTGGTGAAGGCCGCCAGTGTTCGGGTCATTTGTGCACACGGTGGCCGGGTGTCGGAACCACCTCGACCACACCTAGCAACCATGATGTGACCCATGGGAACAGGGTGCTAACGATGGCACTGATCTCAGGACAAGACTCCCCAGGACTTCCAGGCACGGTGGCGGAGGCCCCTCACCGGCATGGGGTAAGTTATTTGCTGTCTCTGGGGTGGCAGAGCAGGAGCTAAGAACAAAGAACTCCCCACTGGGAACTTCACCTGCTCCCAGGAGAGCAGGCATCAGAGAGATTGAGCTCATGCACCAGGGAGGACTCTCCGTGGGGCAGCCTTGTAACCATGGGGATGGAGGGACGAGGGAGCCTCTATGTCCCATAAAAACATTGGCAGCTGGATTGCAAGATGAAGGGCCTGCAGGTCCCCTCAGACGCTGGTGTGTAATTTATGGGGCAATCGGAACACCTCCTGAAGGGAAGAGCAGCATTGATTTAGAGCCTCTGGGGCTTGGACATTTAATGAGGCACTGGGAGGCCCATAAAGATTTAGATCAGAATGATCTGCCCATTTGTGTTACCAAATTGTATATCAGCAATGCCCCGGAAGGATGCTGCTGCTTCTCGGCAGCCTGGCAGTCTGGATATGGAAATCAACCAGCCCAGCAGTAAAGGGTTATCGAAACCACCAGCCGCTCCTCAGGAGGAAGACAGGGCTTTCTACTCCCATAAAAAGTTACAGTCTGGGTTCAACCCGGTGCTCCAAGATATGAATGCAACATATCGGCATGAAGTCGGGAACCAGTAGAGGTCTGAGGGGCCAGTCCCAATCCCAGCTACGTGGACAGTCTCCCCCTCCCCCCAGAAGAATCCACTTCAGAGGACAGTACTGAAGCTACAGCTCAGGGAGAGGGACATGTCTGATAAGAGCACACAGGAACAACGAAGGAGGAGGAGGAGAGAGTGAAGCACATCCTGGCCCACCAAGCCTTGAGGATGATATTCCTGCTCAGAGCAGCCAATGCACAGAGAGGACCATAGGGCTGACCCCACTACAAGACACGACATCCCTCTCACTGACCCATAGCCCTACAGGGGACATCACTGGAGACACAGTGCAGGAATTGCATCTAATCTGATGCCACCACACCGAAGCAAGCCACTAAGAATATGCAACAGAACAGCAAAGGGAACAGAGCAAGGAAGTCCTGAGGGAATGCCAAAAATAGACTTTGGGGCCTGAGTGTGGAACCCCACCAGATTTGACTGGAAAATAATCCTAAAGGTCAACAAACAGACCTTGAACTCTTTACAAGTTTTTCTTTTCTTTTGTCATTGGTTTTTGTTTTGTTGCCTTGTTTTGCACTGTCTTGCTTTTGTGCATATTATTATTTCTGTATGTCTATCTGGATAAGATAGGTGGGATAAACAATCTGGAGGAGAAAACAACTGGACCAACAGAGGGGGGGTTGGGGGAAAGGAAGTGGGTGTTAACAAACCCAGGGACAAGGGAACAACAAGTGATCCAAAATTGATGGCGAGGAGGGTGTTGGAGGCCTAGTAGGGCTTGATCAAGGACAACGTAACGGAGAGGAACTACTGAAACCCAGATGAAGGCTGAACATGATAGTGAGATAAGAGGAAAGTAAAAGGGAATAGAGGAAAGAGCTAGGAGGCAAAGGGCCTAAATACAGGGGTATACATATATAAATATATGTATGTATGACTATAGGGAATAGATCTATGTGCATATATGTATAGGTTTAGTATTAAGGTAGCAGATGGACATTGGGTCTCTACTCAAGTACTCCTTCAATGCAAGAACACTTTGTTCTATTAACCTGGAATTCCATGATGCTCACCTTCCTGACATGATCTCTGAAAACAAAGTGGGTGCATAAGCAAATGTGGCGAAGAAAGCTGATGGTGCCCGGCTATCAAAAGATATAGCGTCTAGGGTCTTAAAGGCTTGAAGATAAACAAGCAGTCATCTAGCTGGGAAGCAACAAAGCCCACGTGGAAGAAGCACACCAGCCTGTGTGATCATGAGGTGTCGAAGGGATCAGGTACCAGGCATCAAAGAACAAAATATCATATCATTGTGAAAGAGGGGGAGTGCAGAGTGGGGACCAAAAGCCCATCTGTAGGCAACTGGACATCCCCTTACAGAAGGGTCATGGGAAGGAGACGAGCTAGTCAGGATGCAGTATAGCACCAATGAAAAATACAAATTTCCTCTAGTTCCTAAATGCTTCCTCCCCCCAACTATCTTGATCCCAATTCTACCTTACAAATCTGGCTAGACCAGAGGATGTACACTGGTACAGATAGGACTGGAAACAGGGAATCCAGGACAGATGAACCCCTCAAGTCTAGTGCTGAGAGTGGCGATACTGGGAGGGTGGAGGGAGGGTGGGGTAGAAAGGGGGAACCAATTACAAGGATCTACATATAACCCTCTCCCTGGGGGATGGACAACAGAAAAGTGGGTGAAGGGAGACGTCGGACAGTGTAAGACATGACAAAATAATAATAATTTATAAATTATCAAGCATTCGTGAGGAAGGTGGGGCAGGGAGGGATGGGGAGAATGAGGAGCTGATGCCAAGGGCTCAGTAGAAAGCAAATGTTTTGAGAATGACGAGGGCAATAAATGTACAAATGTGCTCAGTGCAATGGATGGATGTGTGGATTGTGATAAGAGTTGTATGACCCCCTAATAAAATGATTTTAAAATATTAAAAAATGAATAAATGATTATATAGAGTTAAAGAAAACAAACCAAAAAAGTTACAGTCTGGGAAACACACAGAGCACTTCTCCCCTGCCCTACAGGGTCGCTCTGAGTCGGCGTCCACTCGATGGCGGTGAGTTTTGAGTGGGTTTCTTTGAGTCACCAAGGCAGGAGTCGGGAGGCCGAGAACTGTCCATCTGGCCACCACCAGGGTTCTGAAAGGAGCTAAGTCTCTGTAGCTGGAAAGGAGGAAGCTGAGTGACTTTCTCACAGTCGCCCAGGGCCCCAGGGCCATTAGCACCAAGGTTAAGTTCAACCATAAGGAAAAAAGGAACCACCTAAGCCTACAGCGAAGCTGAAAGGGCTCCCAAAGCTACCCAACCCGAGGGAGTGCAGTTCTTCTCGGAAACACAGGGGGCTGCCGTGAGCCGGAATCCACGCCATGGCAGCTGTGCTCTGCTCCTGTTGCAGTGATTGTTTTTAATCTGTGCACGAGAAAGCGCTGGCAAGGTCCCTTCTTGGGATGCGAAGGGCAGCCTCTGGAGTGTGAAGTGCACACATCGTATCTTGGTGTTAAAGCTGAACTACTGAAAGCGCTTTCCTTAATGCAAAGTAGGAAGGGGTGTTGCAACAGTTCCAGACTCTGTAAGGGTTGGTTCAGCAATTAGGAGGGAACCCATTAAACTGTCTGTGTGGCGACCGACTGGTGAAATGATTAATAATGGCCTCGGTGAGCCTTGGAGCTGAGCAAGTCCCCGAGTTTGGAAACGGAAGATGCTCAGTGAACACTCACTTGCGTCAGAGGCCGAGTGCGTCTGGCTCTCTCAGAGGGAAGGAAGAGCTTTCTTTTCCCTTTCTGATTTGAAAGGCTATGCACGTTTAGTTGAAAAGTTAGAAAATACAGGAGGCTATCAAAAAAACAAACTTTCCTCGCCCCCAACCACTCCACCACCTCTAGAAAGAACCATCACTCATATTAAGATCTAGTTCCAACAAGGTTTTTATTTATTTATTTATTTATTAACATTTGTGTATATTTAGAATTTGGTACAGGCTTCAGTTAGAGGTTTCTATTTTGCTTTGATTCTAATTTACTGTGATAGCTAGGGATTATGTCAGCCAGACACTCGTGGGTCAGGCTAGGGATGTAGCTCAACCTCGAGTGGAAGCCTGTGCATGCCTCCTTGGCGTCACAAGCCTTTTTATATAAGAGAGAGGCCAAGGAGAGACCCTGGAATCCTCTCTGGGCCTCCGCCTACTGTGGGAGCTGGACTCTGCGTCTGGTTCCCCCATCTCCTGTTGCCTTTGTTGCCTGAAGGTCCCAGGGGCCACCAGTGAGTGACTGATGGTGGAATCATTCGGCAGACTTTAAGCTCTGCATCCACCAGCCTGTGTCCCCTCTCCCCCCACCCCGCCCTCTTTGCTTCCTCATCCTGCTTCCTGTTCATCAACTGCCAGGAATCAGAAGTCTGACTTGAACCTGACTGGATGTATGTATTTCTACCACTAAACTTTCAGCCATTTCTTGATATAAATCTCTTTCTATATACAACCCTTGCAGGTGTCGCTGTTTTTGCTTCTCCAGAGAACCAAGTTCATACACTTATGGTCTCCGAAGAGATGGCATGAGATATCTGTATTATAGTCCATTGTGAAGGAGGTGAGGCATAGTTCATTAACCCCATTGTAGACCACTTTGTACAGTATAAGTGACATGGTGGTACGCACCCTGGCGCCTCCACTGGCTCTCCCCTCTGGCCTCGCGGAGGTGGCAGCTCTGCTCGCAGGTTCGAGCCCACGGAGAATTGCACCTTCCTAGCATTCATTTCAGGGTCAGTCTCTGGTCTTGCTTTCCACCCAGCAGCCACTGACTCCTGGCAATGACCTCACAGCACGGAGGAGAAAGGCTGGGTGGTACAAACTCAAGTCCCTCTGCCATCTGGCCTCAGTTTCCCTTCTGTGAAGAGTGAAGCAAGAGCCAGGCTGTTGGTTGCTTTGTAATGTTTGAAACCCATGTTGTTTAAAGGCAAGTATCCATAGAAGGTCACGATGGAAAAGAGGAGCTCCTCTGGCAGGGGCAAGAGTCCTGGCTGGCTGTCTTTCTTTTGTCCGACAGAAATTATGGAGGTGCGTTAAGAGCCCTGAAAATGCTTGCAGCGGTGCCGCGGCAGAGAGCTGCCAGGAACGCAAGCCAGATTCAGAAAAGGCTGTGGACCGAGGGGTATCACTGCTGACACCAGATGACGTCAGAGAGCACCGGCACGTTGCTTACTTGTGCTTTATTGCTTGCGTGCAGGCACCTGAAGGTGTGTATCGTAACAAACTGGGGGCCACATTGAGAAGAAGGGGCTGCAAGCACTGCCCTGTGTTCCTGCAGAACCTGTATCTGGACCAAGAGGCGGTCCTTGAACAGAACAAGGGGACACCGCATGATTTAAAACCGGGAAAGGTGCGTGTTAGGGTTGTATCCTTTCACCACACGTAGTCAATCTGTATGCTGAGCAGCTCATCTGAGAAGCTGGACTACGTGAAAGAGAACGTGGCATCAGAATGGGAGGCAGGCTCATTAACAACCTGTGATATGCTAAACATACAACCTTGCTTGCTGAAAGTCACAAGGACTCAAAGCGCGCACTGACGGAGACCAAGGAGTGCCGCTTTCAAGACGGATTACAACACAGTGTAAAGAAAACAAAACTTCTCCGGCCCAGTACACAACATCATGGTAAAGAGAGAAAAGAAGGACATTGTGGCAGTTACATAATCTCTTGTCACCTTGCGAAGGGGTGGAGTTTAGCCTGTCAATCAGGCCGCAGCTTGATGACCTCATTTGGAGGCACCATGGAGATAAATACCTCATTGGAGGCCAGATACACTCTTTGCTTGTCTCCCTGCGAGATATTCCCATCGACAAGCCACATGGAGCTATGCTGATGGAGCCAGAGCCTTGGAGCTGGAGGAGCCACATGGAGACCCAAGTCAGCACTGAGATACTTCTACCACCACTGGATCCACAAGACTTTCCACTCACTGGCCTGTGACCTTCCTGCATTCTGCGTTATAGCATGTGTTGTGTGAGTCTGAAGAAGAATTTACAGACTGGTATCGGACATAAGGACTAATTTTGGACTTATGGACTTGTTCTGGACTGGGCTGGGATGTTTTCTCAATGTACAATGACTCTTTAAATAAAGCTCTTTCTCCCACACATATGAGTGTCTCTGAATTTGTTTCTCTAGTCTACCCGGACGAACCCAGGCGCTGTCAAGGATTTCATTTTACTCGGATCCATAGTCAACGCTGATGGAAGTGGCAGTCAAGAAATCAAATGGCATATTTGAAATTCCGCAAAGTTCTGCTACCAAAGCTCTCTTTAAATTATTGCAAGGCAAAGATGTCATTTTGAGGACTGAGGTGAGCCGGACGCAGGCCCTGGCATCTCACTCACCCCAGTGCAGGAGAAAGCTGATGATGAATGAGGAAGACAGAGGAAGAGTGGGGGTTTTGAATGACGGTGTCGGCTAAGAACACTGACTGCACCACGGACTGCCAGGAGAATAAGCAGAGCTAGCTCAGAGGAAGTACAGCCAGAATGCTCTTCAGCAGGAGGGCGGCAAGACTCTTGTCTCACGTAATTCAGACAGCTTCTCTAACAGGACAGCGCCAAAGAGGAAGTGCCTCAACGAGGCAAGGATCCGAGGGTAACGATGGTGGGGATGGTGCGGAACCAGGCAGGGTGGCTTTGCATGGTTGGAGGGTCTCTGTGAGTTGGAACCAACTTGAAGACACGTGACAACAGCATGGGACCGACCTCTGCAGAGAGGTGAATTGAGACAACGCAGGGAGGGGGTGTCTTAACACTACCCCAGGCTCCCATAGGTGCTCTGAACCCATTGCCGCCAAGTTCATTCTGAATCATAGTGACCTAACAGGACAGAGCAGGGTTTGCAAAGCTGCGATCTCCATGAGAGCAGACTGCCGCACGCCTCCCCAGGGGCGTCCAGGGCATGCCAGCCATTGACCTTCTGGTTATCACCCCAGTGCTCTAACCACTGTGCCACCAGGGTTCTTCAGCAGGTGCCCATCAAGTGGGCATGCTTTTACCTCTCCTCCCAACCCTTAGATTCCTGCCCATACAGAAACATCTCTTGGTTCCAGATGCTCTGAGTTCAACCCAAAGTTTGTAGAGTGGCCACGAGGCTGGACCAAGGATAGGGACATCAGAGCCTGGGCAGTATAACAAGCCCCCCATTCCCCCGGGGTCTGTGTGAAGATGGAGGCCCATCCCAGGCAGGCTCTGGGTTGAGCTGGGTGTGAAAGCAGTGATAGCATCAGGACCGTGTCCCGTGTCCCTGGGGGCCTGGGGGGTAGCCTTTGAGAATGGGGCATCGAGTCTTTGGTCTGTCGGAACCACACTGTCTTCACAATTTGGAGAAGCTGCATTTCTCAGCTCTGCGCCTTCTATTGTGGGTGAGCGGGCGGGGGATGGAGGGTGGCATGGGAGGAAAGCTGACTGTGGTACTGACCACTGTGTGGTCGTGAGCAAGGTTCTGCCCTGCCTTGGCTGTCTGTTTCCATACTTGAAGAACGAAGATGTGGCTCAATGCATGCGACTAGTGAGCTAGAATCTGCCTCCCCCACCTGGCACCTGGGGCTCTGCCTGTGTCTCATTGTGTGCATCAGTGAGATGGTTATTGTGTCTGCCGCTCACCCTGCCCATTGGCCTGTGAAATCCCCGAGGCCAAGGGCAGAGACTGTGTCTGATTCATCTGTCAGTCCCTGCCAGGCCCCACGCGGTACAGATCACATCCAACCAAGGGTGGGAGTGCCAAGTTTTCTAGGTCGGGCCTGCTAATGTCCCTGCTGGTCCACCCTCCCCCAGGACCAGCCTGGCTCCAAGTCTGGGAGCAGGGCCACTGGCAGTTCAGAACACAGGCAGGTTTTACCCGCTCTATCCTCCCCTCCCCCAGTGAGGGTGGTCTGGGTGATATTAGACAATAGTCGCAGAGCGTCTGGCATCCTCCCTGATCTGTCTGCATGGTCAGGCTGGGCTTCTAGAGGTCTGACTTCTCTCTGTGCCCACAGCGCCAGGGCAGGGTCTGGCAAAGAGTAGGGGCTGGCAAGTAGTCATAGGAGCCTTGTCACTGTTGGGCTTTACTTCTGTCCCAGTGTTCACCCTCCCTCTGTGTCCATCTCTGAGAGCCCTGCCGACCTGCGTTAGACTGTGTGGTGGGAGGAACAGAGCTAACTGCCCAGGCCTGAACCCAGTCTGGAAGAGGCTGTCCAGTCAGCTTAGAGGTCTAGTGAACCCTGTGCTGTGGATACAATGGAGGATCCCCTGGAGGTGGGAGGGAGTGACCGGAGACAGGAAGCTAGCATCTGAATCTACAGGCCCCTAGAGTCAGACTGTGTACTCAAACACCAATTCTGTCATGATGAGCCAGGCACCTTTGAGCAAGTTATTGAATGCCCATATGTCCGACACCAACCCATGAAGTCCTCCATCTCACAAAACATACACAATGATGCCGACTGCAGGAGGAAAGCCAAAGCAGTGAATGTATAAGCATCTCAGCGCTGGCAGGGGTCTCCACACGGCTGCTCCAGCAACCAGGGCTGCATCGGGGTAGGTCCACATGGCTTCTCCTCAGGGATTTCTTGCAGGAAGTCAGCCTTGCCAGCTGAAGCAGGGAACTGGCTAAGGCAGCTGCACCCTGGTCCGACCATCAGAGAGCAAGAGACACAAGAACTAGAAAGGCGAGGCTCATTGAGCCATTTCTCTCTCCACCCTTCAATTAACCCCACATGTGTTTATCAGCCAGGTTGGCACAATAACTAACTACCTCTCTGTCTCCTCATATGTAACAGAAGCCATCTAAATAAAAGCCTTAAGGAGCCCATGTAGCAGAGGTCTGACCATTGCAAGGTCAGTGGTTTGAGCCCACCCATTGGTCCAAGGGAGAAAGATGAGAGCAGAAAGATGTCTGCTCCCATAAAGATCCAAGTGTCTCAGAACCCCCACCCCCTCAAAGGGCATTTCTACTCTGTCCCACAGCGAGTCTGTGAGCAGGAATTGACCCAAAGCAGTGAGTCGAAGTAGTTCAGGTTCTGAGAGCAACAACTGGCCGCTGGTGACTAAGAACCAGGCTCTGTTGAATCGGCTCTGACCCTAAGCAATGCAAAGTAAAATTGGGCTCCACAGGACTTTTCATGACAGATTTTTTGAAAAAGATCACCAGGCCTTTCTTCCAAGGGGCCTCGGGCTGCATCCTTTGCAGCCCCTATCCCCAGCTCCCCTAGGCGCTGTGGTAGTGAATGAGTAGTCAATTCCTGTCAGTCGAAGGAAGCCAACAAACGGCTTCACCTTTGAGTGGGGCTCCTGCAGGAAGCAGGAAAGCCCATCCAGCCCTGCCTTAGGGACCTTCTCAGAATTCAACAGGTTGGTCACGGCTCATCTAAGGGGAGACTGGGGCCAGAGAGAGGGACGAAGTGCTGTCTGAATGGTAAAGCCAGGATAGAACCCAGGTGCACCCCCCTCCCAACATCACCCACTCTTCTCCTTACCAGGTGGCCTTCCATGTAAAACTCCACAGCTGTCATTTGTGTGCCACACAGCAAGGCCGCTGGGAGCTTTGCAAAGTTGCCAAAGCCAGTGTGCGAGCTGAGTCTCACCTGCCAGCGTTGCACTGAGGTTAGCAGGGCTTCTGAAGAAGGGAACACTTTGGTAACTTTTGCCAGTTAAGAACTCCCCCGGGGAGGTGGGATCAAACACCTGCTTTTCCTTTAAACAAGAAAAAAATAGATCTTTTTCTTCTTTTTTCATATTTGACAAACACCTGCTCTGCTGCCTTCTCTGTTCTCTGCTGCCCGGATGCAAAGGGCTTTGAGGATCCCTTCACCTGCTGTCTTACCCACCCCACCCCACCCCCACCCCCCTGCTTCCTCTCCCTTTCTGACCTGACTGCAACGGGAGCTTCCCCGAGCTGTCCGCCCCGCAATCCTTTCAGAGCCGGGCTGTCTATCTATCTGTCTACACCCCTTCTGACCCCAAGCCTCTTGGGACTTCCCAGAATCTGCAGGGTAGGGTCCCAAGTGCTCAGCTTTCCAGTAAACTCTTTCACGATCTGACTGCCCCCAGTTTACCTGTTCAGTTTTACTGCCCTCCTCCTTCCTAAACACACACCGTTCCTACCTCAGAAAAGGCAGGGCATTATTTACAATGTACATATTCATTGCCAAGCGGAATATTCAAACGAAGACCTGTGAATCCACCCACTTCTGGAGCTGGAACATTTCCAGTGCCCTCACGTGGTCTGGGGTGTCTTCCGGGTCCCCTCCCCACCCTTCTCTGGGAGGTGACCATGATCACGAAGGGCAGCGGTTATCCTTCCTTCCTATTTTGCAATAGTTGCAGCCTAAATGTACACATCTTCAAGCCATATATTTACTTTTGAATGTTAGTGAACTTTGTAAAAGCAATGCGCTGAATAACACCTGGAAGTTGACTTCCCCAACATTTAGAAACGTTGTATCTAAGACCCACCTGTAGAAACGTTGTATCTAAGACCCACCTGTAGAAACGTTGTATCTAAGACCCATCGTAGAAACATTGTATCTAAGGCCCACCTGTAGAAACATTGTATCTAAGACCCACCCATAGAAACGTTGTATCTAAGACCCGTCTGTCATTTATTCCTTTCCATACAGCCTTACTCCATTGTGTGGACACGCCCAGGCGGCTCACCCACCCACGCTCTTCCCCCGGGACTTTGTAATGGGCTTCCGGTCAGTTTGCTGACCGAAAGTGAATGTTCTTGGGCAAGTCTCCCAGCGGAGAAGCCCTGCTGGTCATCTGAGAACATGGAAGAATTTCTTTTTTTTTTTATTCTCTTAAAAAATAAAATACATACTTAGGAGCGCTCCTGCTGGATTTGGGGATATGGGGAATGGTCAGCCTTAGAAGCCAAAGCAAAGCAGTGAGTGCAGACCACAGACCCTCACTTCTCCATCAGAGACTCACCCTTTCTCGGCACCTATTGGCAGCATCTAAGGAGCCAGCTGGCCCAATGGAACTTTGTGTTTAACAAGAGTCCTGGCTCTGGCACCCCAAAGCTGAATTCAGAGGGTGGCCTTAGAGATGAGAGGCTTGGCAGCTAGCGAAAAGATATGGGATCGGTGTGTTGGCTAAATAAAAACAAAGGGGCCAGAGACCACCAGTTTGAAACCTCTGCATGGCAGCCTTTCCAAGGAATCAAATCCCCCCCCTCCCCCGCCTTTGTACTTTCTGTTCTTGCCACGGGCAATGCCGCATCCTCCCCCCCAAACCTGGAGCTCTTCCACTGAGGCACCTTCATTTCTCCTTTCCTCTCTGCCTCAAGTCCCTCCCTCCCCACCCGCCACTCTGCTCCTTGTGAAGTCCTTCCCGTCACCGAAGGCCGGCTTCAAATGCTGCTTCCTTTGTGACTGCGTCTCTGATCTCTCCAGCTGGAGGTAATAAAAATATCCTTCCCTGGGTCCCGCAGCTCCGTGCCTGCCCTCTCTGGGCAGCAGGCCCGGCTCCCTCAGCATCGCAGTTGCTTTGGTCTATGACTCATCTCACTCGAAATGTTTTATTCTTTTTTTAATTTTTTCAAGTGTAAGAAACACCAAGGCAACAGTGTGGGAATAGAGAAAATAATCACTTATAACCCCCCCGACTGGCACAACTTTTATCATTTTAATGAATTCCTTTCTCGTTCTTCTGTCTGATATATGTGGCACACCTAACACATTGTATCTGGTTGTTTTTTTTACCTTATTAGGGCAAGACAACGTTTCCCGTGCTGCTTCCCAGCCCTGTCGCAGTCTGAGTTGTTATGCGTGGGTCTGCTGCAGACAGGTTAGTGATCCTTCGGTTGTAAGTGACAAGAACTCGGCCTTAAGCAATGAAAAGGCAGCTTTGTGAGGAGCATCTCCCAGAAGCCCAGGGAAGGGAAGGTGGGCCTGGACCTCCCAGGTCCTCACGTAGGGATGCACGTGCTGGGCTTCAGCTCTGTTCTCCTCTGTTCCCCCCAGGCTGGCTTCCTCCACTTTGTCCTCACCTGGCGGGAAACACCGCCCGGCTGTGAGCACACGTCACCCGTCACCTTGTGCTAATGTTGCACGGAGTCGACTCTGACCCATGGCAGCCTCACGCTCAACAGAACAAAGTGCGGCCTAGCCCTGCGCCATCTTCACAGTGGGTGGTGTTTTGCTACCTACCGGTCAGTGTTCTGCTGTGATCTGTCACGTTTCCACGGACATGGTTTCAGATCACCAGGGTTTCTTCATGAGTCCGTGTTAGTCTCCCAGCTCTGCTGAAACCTGCCCACCGAGGGTGGCCCTGCTGGCATTTGCCATACGCTGGCACAGCTCTCAGCATCACAGTAACATGTGAGCCACCACAAAGGTGACAAGCTGACTGATGAGTAGGTGCCATCTCCAGAGCCAGTTCCAGCTCACAGAGACCTTATGGACAACAGAACTGTCCTCTCGATTGGCGTTATGTTGTAGCCATGGTTTCAGACACTGGATCAATCCATCTTGTTGAGGGTCTTCCTTCTGTGGTGGCTACACAATTTCACGCCAACTTGATAAAAGAATGGAGGGGTGGAGCCTAGCCTGTCTAGCTAGCCTAGCCTAGCCTAGCCTAGCCTAGGCTGTGCCCTGATTGATCCCCTCCTTGTGGGTGTGGCCTTCTTATGAGGATTCTGGAAACTTCCTTCTTCCTCTTTGGAGGCAGGATACACTCTCTCTGCCTTGGTCTTCCTGCTGACAAGCCACATGGAGCCACGCTAATGAAATCCAGAGCCCTGGAGATGCTTCCACCACTGGATCCATAAGACCTTCCACCCACTGACCTGCAATCTTCCTGCATTCAGCATCATTGCATGTACTGTGTGAGTCTGAAGAGGAATTTATAGACTGGTGTCAGACATATGGGCTAACATCGGACTTAATGCACTTGATATGGAGTGGGCTGGGATGTTTTCTTAGTATTCAATTACTCTTTGATATAAAGCTCTCTCTTACACATATATGAATGTGTCTAGATTTGCACTAACACACCTTTTTGACCCCGACCATCCACTTTACCAAGCATGATGTCCTTTTCCAGGGACTGGACTCTCCTGATAACACGACCAAAGTATTTGACATGCCATCTTGCCTTCATTGCTTCTAAAGAGCATTCTGGTTGTACTTCTTCCAAGACAGATTTATTTGTTCTTCTGGCCCCAAAATTCATTGCCATTGAATTGATTCCAACTCATAGGTATATTCAATACCCTTATTCAATACCATAATTGATTTCATAAATTCTTCCTTAGTCTTGCTTATTCATTGTCCAACTTTCACATTCATAGGAGGATTGAAAATACCATGGCTTGGATTGGGTGCGTGGTAGTCTTCAAAGTGGTCTTGTGCAATCCTCTAAAGAGATTTCGTGTAGCAGATTTGCCAGATGCAATATGTAATTTAATTTCTTGACTGCTGCTTCTATGAGCTTTGATTGTGGATCCAAACAAGATGAAAGGCTCGACAATTTTGATCTTTTCTCCAACTGTTATGATGTTGCTTATTGGTCTAGCAGTGAGGATTTTGGTTCTCTTTACATGGAGTTGCAATTCATGCTGAAAACTTCAGTCTAATTTTCATCAACAAGTGTGTCAAGTCATCTTCACTTTCAACAAGCAAGGTTGTGTCATCTACATATCCAAGGTTGTTGCTAATAAGTCTTCCTTCAGTCCTGGTGCCTGCCTTCTTCATATAGTTCAACTTCTCAGATTATTTGCTCAGCATACAGATGGAATAGCATGATGAAGGAATACAGTCTTGATGCACACCTTTCCTCATGTTAAACCATACATGTGCCCTTGTTCTGTTTGAACTGCTATCTCTTGGTTCATGTACAGGTTCCACATGAAGAGCTTTGGAATTCTCATCCTTCTCAATGTTAGCCATAGTTCGTTATGATCCACATAGTCAAATACCTCTGCATAGCCAATGAAACACAAGGTAACATATTTTGGGTATTCTTTGCTTTTAACTAAGAGCCATTTAACATCAGCATTGATAATCCTTGGGCCATGTTCTCTTGTGTATCTGGTTTGAATTTCTGACTGCACTCTGCCAGTATATAATTGCAACCATCGTTGAAGGATCTTGAGCAAAATTTTACTTGCATATGATATTAATGATAGTATTGGATAATTTCTACATTTTGTGTGTCACTGTGATAAGTAGGTATTTGTGCCAACCTTGCTAATAAGATCATATGGGATTAATAAAGTCACAGTTGGATTGGAGGGCAAAGAGTTGGTTGATGAGCCCTGCCTCTCTCTCTCTCTTGCTCTCTGGTGATCGGACCAGTGTGCAGCTGCCTTAGTTAGCTCTCTGCCTCAGCTTGCGAGCTACACTACCTGTGGGACACCCAACCCATGGATTGTGTCGCTAGAGCTTGAGGTTCCTTTGACACCTGCTTTGCCATGCTGCTGGTGTATACATTGCTTGAGCTTGGGACTGTTGGATCCTGTCATATGGCTGACTGTTGGTGACCCCTCCCTGCTGTTTGCTGCCACTGGCCAGATTGCCTGCATTGCTCAATGGAAGACTCATCTGTCTGCTTCCTTGACCTTGGACCAAACAGCCCTTGTGAGTTGAAGAACTTCCAGTATATTAACTGTTTCACTGAAGTGAGTTGAACCGAGCCCTCTACACTGCTGTGTGAACTAATCAGCTGTTATATTCTTTTGTGCTGTATATACCTATAAAATCATAAGTGTCCTGGTTTTGTTTCTCTAGAGAACCCTGTTGAACACAGTCACCTTTCTTTGAAATGGGCATGAATATGGATAGAGATCGGTAGGCCAGGTAGCTGCCTTTCAGATTTCTTGGCATAGACAAGTAAGTACTTCATCACCTTGCTGAAACATTTTAATTGGTATACCGTCAATTCTCGGAGCCTTTTGTTTTTCTAACGACCTCAGTGCAGCTCGGACTTCTTTCTTTAATGCCATTGGCTCTTGATCATATGCCGCCTCTCGAAATGGTTGTTTTTCCACCAATTCTTTTTGATACAATGCCTATGTACTCGCCTCATCTTCTTTCGATATTTCCCATATCCGTCAATATTTTGCCCATGAAAGCCAATATTGCAGCTCAAGGTTTGGATTATTTTCTTCCATTCTTTCAGTCTGAGATATGCTGAGGGCGTCCTTTCTTTTTGGCTACCTAACTCTGGATCGTTGCACATTTCATTTTAATGCCCTGTCTTCCTAAGAAGCCCTTTGACTTGTTCCGCTCAGCTTTTTAAATTCATAATTTATTCCACTTTATTTATTTAGCTGTGCTCCCATCAAGAGCAAGTTGCAGAGTCTCTTCTAATGGCCACTTTGATCTTTTCTTTCCTTCCAAAGGAGAGTAACAGTAGTTGGAAAACATGGCCTTGGTGATAGACAAAGCGGAAACCACATGGTAGAGTTTTGCGAGACCAAAGACTTGCAAACGCATGGCAGATACAACATGATATTTTTAACAACATAAACGGTGACTACACACACGGACTTTACCAGGTGGAATACACAGGAATCAAAATGACTGTATCGATGAGACGAGATGATGGAAAAATTCAATGTCGTCAGCTGAAATGAGGCCAGGTGTTTGCTTTGAAACATGCCATCAATTGCTCATATGCCCATTAAGGTGGAAGCAGAAGAAATGGAAATGACCGTGAGAGCCAAAATGCAACCTCAAATACATCCCACCTGGATTCAGAGGGCCTCTCAAGGACAGATGTGATCTATTGAATCCTAATGATGGAAGACCTGAGGATTTACGGAATGGCATCAAGAAGCTCATACATGACACAGGTACAGATAAGAGATGAGCACTCATGACACACAGCAACCAGGACCAGGAATGGGAGTAGCGATACCAGAAGGGGAAGGGGAAGGTGGGGGAACCGATTGCAATGATCGACACATAATACCACTCCTCCTCCAGGCGGACGAACAACAGAAACCATGGGGGAAAGGAGACAGCAGTCAGTGTAAGATATGAAAATAATAGTAATTTATAATTTATCCAGGGGTCATGGTTGGGGGAGGGGGAAAAAGAGAAGCTGACACCAAGAGTTCAATAGAAAGAAAATGTCTAGAACAGAATGATGACAGCATATGTACAAATATACTTGCTACAATCGATGTATGGATTGTTATGAGTTGTAAGAGCCCCCAACAAAATGATCTTTAAAACACAGAGAAAAGATCATCCATGAAGAAAGGTGAAAAGCCACGGAGAAGACAGGAAAGAAAGGAAAGACCAAAGTGACTGTCAGAAGAGCTCCTAATGCTGGGACACATGTTGGTCTGGGAACCACAGAACCAGCAGTTCGACACCACCAGCCGTTCTGTGGGAGAAAGGTGAGGCTTCGAGTCCTGTGAAGTGAGTCTGGGAAGCCCACAGGGGCAGCTCTACCCTGCACTGTAGGGCCGAGATGAGTCAGAATCATCTTGATGGCAGAATATGATTTCAAATTTTGAGTATAGAAAATGAGATGATCATTCCATTGTGAGATTTTCTATTTCTTCCACATAACTGCTACTGTAGTAGTGGTGTGCATCGGCATCTAAACTCTTCTTTATTTTAAATTGCTCTCTTTAGGTTCTTAGAAGTAGGAAGACTTGGTTAGAGGATATACACAGTTTTAGGATATTTTATATTATTGCCTGTGGTGGTTACATAATCTGTTGTCAATTTGAGATTTAAGAGTGAAGGGATGGAGTTTAACCTGTCAATTAGGCCCCTCAGCTTGATGACCTCACTCGGAGGCGCTGAGGAGATAAATAGCTCTCTGGAGGCGGGGAAACAGGCTTACTCCCTGTGAGACATTCCTTCTGACAAGACACATGGAGCTACGCTAGAGCCCTGGGAACTGGAGGAGCCATGTGGAGACCCCTGCCAGCGTTGAGACACTTCTACCGCCACTGGATCCACAAGACTTTTCACCCTCTGGCTTGTGATCTTCCTGCAGTCAGCATCATTGCATGTGTTGCATGAGTCTGAAGAGGAATTCATAGACTGGTATTGGACATGTGGGCTAACATCGGACTTAATGGACTTGATCAGACTGGGCTGGGATGTTTTCTTAATGTACAATTACTCTTTTATATAAAGCTCTTTCTTACACATATATGTATGATTATGAATTTGTTTCTCAATTTGTTCGTCTACCCTAACACATTGCCCAATCGATTTCAAAGAGTTGTTCACCCTCTCCTCCAGCTAACCATAATGTGTAAGAGAACAATTTCATTGAACTACTGAGAGCACTGATCTATTTTCATAATCATCAAATGTGATCTTAGTGTAACTTGTGTTAGCATTTTTCTGCTAGTAAGCTTGAAGACTTCTTGATATATGTTTGCCTTATTAGAGTCTATTATTTGGTTTTGGGAATTGTCCTTCCCTTTTCAGTCCATTTGTCTAGTGGAGTGTTCATCCCGTGCCGACTTGATGGTTTCTGCTGTGTTTGCACTGCGCTGTCTGCCTCTCGTTGGGCCCGCGCAGTATGCTCAGTCGGTATTGTGCTTACTCGTATCCGAGTCTGATCTCTCTTTTGAACGCTGAGCTCTTGGTGGGCAGAGCCAGTTCAGGCTCCTTCCTGGTGTGGAGTCTTGTCCTGGTAATGTGCTCAAAGACAAAACTAAGACAAAACCAAATCCCCTGCATCCAGTCTAGTCTGACTCAGAGTGATCCTAAAGGACAGGATAGAATTGCCTTATAGGTTTCCGAGATGGTAACTCTTGATGGAGGTAGAGAGCCTCATCTTTCTCCCTTGGAGCGATGGTGGTTTCGAACTGTTGCCCATGTGGTCAGCAGCCCAGGTGTAACCACTACACCCCCAGGACATCCTCCCAACGTGCTCAGGAATGGTTTCTTGGATAAATACAGGTATGGCTATGTCTACATGTAGCAGAAGTAATTATTCAAGCTTAGCAGTCCTACCGACAGGCCACACAGATGGAAGAAGCGCAGACTTGTGTCAGTCAGTCATTCAGCCCATTGTTCCTGGAAACCCAGGTTCTGAGGGAACCCTCTTGAGCAAGCCTTCCTGGAGTTTACAGGGCAGGGCAGGGGAGAGAAATAAGTAACTATCACACAGTTAGGGACACAGCCAGAGAGTTCTGTGACCATCCCACAGACAGGATGCAGGGCCAACACAGTCTCGCATGGGATTGCCACTAGACAAATCCACTAGACTCTCCAGTAGACAAATCCACTAGACAAATGGACATGAGGCGACTTTCTTTTTGGTAAAGGCTGACTGCGGAGTGTGTTAGGTCTTGCAGGTCATGCAGTCTGTGTACGAACGGGCTCTGCAACATGTTAAGATGTGAGAGCAGCTCTTAACCGGCAGCCTGACAGAGTGGACTGTTGTCCTGCTCTGGTTGGGTCGAGAAGGCTTGGACTGGAGGGGTCAATGGCCTCACCATCCAGATGGGGCCCCTGAAGTCCAGGGACAGAAGCTATGTGTTGGGGTCCTGTGGGGATACGTGTGCTGAGCAAGGGAGTGGAACCTCTCCTCTGGGACACCCCCTCCCTTCCTCCTGAGACAGCAGGTTTGTGCCCCTCTGCTGGTGCTTCTCCAGGACACGGCTCTTTCTCAGAGCACAGCATCCCACACCCCCTCCCCAAAGGTGTGCGTGTGCGTGTGTGTGTGTGTGTGTGCATCCCTGTCCCTTTCACCTTGGGAGTTCTTGGACACGAGGACCTCTTGTTACATCGGGCAGGGGGTGATGGGAAAGATGGCCTAGCAGTGCTATTCGTTAAAGCTTGCATATCCCAAGGCTGAGAATTATGTTGCATGTTGATGTGTTTTCCTTATTACAATTGATTTTTTTCTTCTACTTTTTTTTTTAACAGCAAAGGTGACGCTCTTGCTTAGTTGAATCATGTCTGGGGTGGAAAAGACTAAATATAATTGCTTCTCCTCTCTTGAGGCAACTCCCCTGACCAAGCACGAGCTCAGCAACAAACAGGACCCGCAGCGGCTCGCCCTGTCTCCAGAGGCTTCCACTGGCTCTTTGTGCAGAGAGAGAGAGGGCTCGGGGGAGCTGCCCCACTGGGCTGTTACCCAAGGGCCACAGGGTTCTCACTGAGGTCCCCACCCACTCGTGATCCACAGAGACATCGGACCTCTTTAGAAGGCCCTCCTCATTGAAGAGACCTGTCAGAGAGAGAGAGAAACCAGATAGATGCTTTAAAGAGATCCCTGACCAAATTTAACCCGCCAGCGCTTTTCTTTCCCCCAAGTTGCAAATCCCGTCTTTCCATTCCAAGATATTAAACAGGAAAATTAATAACAGACATGTTTCATTTGAAGCGGTTCTCCCTACCTCCCCCCCTCCCCTTATCCATACAGCCAACTGTTAACCATAAAATGACTGCCAGAAACTGCCTGATCCTCTTGAAAAGGAGAGTCTTCAACCCAGTGGGTCCTAAAGTAAGTCTCCAAAGACCTCACGGGTGCAGATGGGTGTAAGCCCCCAGGCATTCGTGGGCCTCAGTCAGCCCCAGTAGGGTCAGCCCGTGGCTGGTCGTGTCTCTTTCTCCCTCCTCTTGTCTTGATTAGCCCCATTTTACCTCCCAGCCATCACCTTTGCGTGGAATCAAATGATCTTGCTATATGCAATGGCCTAGCTATTCGGAATAAGCTTTACGCTCACATGTCAGGGAGTTTTGCACATGATTCCTGGGGTTGCTCTTGACCTCAAAGCTGAAGCCTGCTTCAACAGATACTGACGCCACAATGGACTCCTGTTCTCCCCAGCCCTCTCGGCCAGGGCTTGTGTGTCCATGCCGACAGGTCCCTTCCCAATGCTGCTGCCCACTGTGGAACTTGGGTCCCCAAGCAAAAGGCCCCCAGCTTTCCTCTGCAGTCTGTGCCCTTGCCTTCTTCTCCTCTTAAATTGTCAAGTCGATTCTGGCTCGTGGAGACGCTACGTGCACAGAGCAGGCACCCACCCTGGAAACAGACCTCGTCTTCATAGGCACCTCTAGGTGGGGCCTGCCCTCCATTCTGTCAGGCCAGAGCAGAATGCTTTACCGCTTACACCACCCAGAGACACCCTCACTCCCCCCCAAGCAGGGGCTTGGTCCAGAGCCACTCACATTTCAATCAACACAGGAATCACTTTAGAAGCACTTTTGAATGTAGATTTTGACTTAGTGATTATGCACTGGGTTGCTAACCACAAGGTGAGTAGTTCAAAACCACCAGCTGCCCTGTGTGAGAAAGACTACTAGACTTTCTACTCCTGTCATGTTGCCATCTTGGAAACCCACAGGGGCAGTTCTATCCTGTCCTCCAGGGCTCCTCTAAGTTGGACCCCAATCAATAGCAGTGATAATTTTTTTTGGAGGGGGTGCTTGGGGACAGGGCTGGGGAGGCTGTTGGAAAGGCATTTTGGTGACCCGGTAGATTAAGTTTTGGGTTTTGGTTGTATGTTAGTCTTGGTAGACTAGAGAAACAAAATTTATAGACACAAATATGTGTGTATGAAAGAGCTTCATCAACAAGAGCAATTAAATATGGAGAAAACAGCCCAGTCCAGATCAAATCCATAAGTCTGATATTAGCCCATATGTCCAATATCAATCTATAAAGTCCTCTTCAGACTCAGAAAACACATGCAATGATGCCGAATGTAGGAAGATCACAGGCCAGTGGGTGGGAATTCCTGTGGATCCAGTGGCGTTGTAAGCATCTCAGTGCTGTCAGGGGTCTCCATGTGGCTCCTCCAGCTCAGGCCACTAGCATAGCTCCCTGTGTCTTGTCAGCTGCAATGTCTCCCAGGGAGTCAGCCTGCATCCTGCCTCCAAATGAGGTCCTCAAGGTGCAACCTGATTGACTGCTTAAACTCCACCCCTTCACACTTCATCCTCTCAAATTGACAACAGATTGTATAACTACCACAGGTTGCTAACCAAACAATCAGATCCACCAGCCGCTCCGTGGGACAAAGATGAAACCGTCACTCCCAGAGAGATTTTCAGTCCGGGGAACCCTAGGGAGTGAGCCTCCTCTGCCCTACAGGGTCCCCATGGTCCAAATGGATTGGTCATCAGTGGGTGGGCCAGGCCTGGAGGTGGTACACTCCTAACAAGCTCCCCGATGGCCTGGTACAACCTGCTGGATGCCCGTGGGCTCCTGGCAGGCCTGAGCTGGACGGGAGCTCTCCTGGCTCCACAGAGCTTGATGCCCAGTGGTTCCTCAGCACATGCAGAATGATGAGCTGATAGGCAGCTAGTGAGCAAGATGCCACCAGCACCGCAGGAAAGAAACCTGCTGCTCTTTTCATGCTGCACACCTCAAAGTCCTCCCTCCCCCCCACCCCCCCACCCCGCCCCGAATCCCTATTTTTAGAAATACCTATTAAAGTTCTATGGAAATAGTGCTCCAAGAAACCCACTCTGGGAGGCCCTGGTTTAGAGCGGGTCTTGGCAGGCGGCGTAACCAGAATGAGATGCTCTCTAGATGGGAGGCTGAAGCCCAGGGTGTTTATTTGGGTGTCTGCTTCAGCAATTAGGAGAACTGGTTTCAGCTCAGACTCCCTGTAGCCCGGAGGGCTTGCAAACTCCTTGAGGGGACATATTTGAATATATTAAAATGTGGGAGCAGATGCCATGGCTAAGGTGTTCATTTCTCTTCCCTTGGCAGTGCCCGGCAGGCCTATGACCCCCTCAGGGCTGTGGGGAGCTGGAGTTATTTGCCAATTAATATGAGCCTGTGGATTTGTTCGATTTCTTTGTTCCCAGGTGGAGGGGAGGAGGCAGTGCTGGGGAGGAAACCGAAGGAGGAATTCCCTGTAGTTTGAAGCCAGCATAAAGACTGAGTTCCCTTCGGGGGGATCATGTTGACTAGGTGAAGCCCCAGAGCTCTAGGTTGTAAAAGAAGCCCCTGGGCTCTGGAAGGCCTGGGATGCTGGCTTCAAGGGAAGGGAGGATGCTGGGAGCAGGGGCTTTTTGATTCCCCTGGGACAGCCTTGTCAGAAAAACCGGGCTGTCTGTCTGCTCAGGAACCCCCAAGGGTGGCTACAGCTCCCCCAAAGTAGGCTTCACAGGATTGAGTCCTGGGCCACATTACTTAAGCTAGACTGGGGCCTGTTGTCTTCACTGTGGGTCTTTGTTTCAACTCTGGGTCAATGGGGAAAATCCTCCTTAGTGTTCTGTTGTGCACATAAGAACTCAAACTCAGTGCCACCAAGCAGTTCCAGCTCCTGGCACCCAACACGACCTGGAGGAACCGGCCCCTGGTTTCTGAGGCTGTACGGCTTTGAGGAAGCCGAACTTCATCTTTCTTCCACACACTGGCTGATGGCTTCAAACTACTGGCCTTGCTGTGAACAGCCCGTTCCGACTGACCCACGACGAGTAACCGGGGCTCCTAGGGTCAGAAATCACTGGGGAAGTAAAGGCTGAGAGTCAAAAGGAGAAAAGTCAGCCTTTTTAAAAATATCACAGAATGAAGTCTTTCTCTTTTTAGGAAAAAAGTAAATGAAGAGAATTGATGAGAAAAAGGAACTACTATAAGAGAAACTCAAAATGTAATCATAGAATTAAAATCCATCTCTAATCCCTTGGTAAGATGAAAGAGCAGAATTGGTGCAGTGGAATATTAAATCAGTACCCTTAGCAGTCAAGGTTGATGCGTCTCGTCAACAATGCAGAGGAGGACTACCTGTGTGGATCAAATTGGACGACAGCAGCTTAGAAGAGGGGTTAGGAACCATGGGGGGGGGGTGAGTTTGTGTTCCCGAGGCAGGAACAGCTCCAGAAGGCAGGGCGAGAGTGGCCTAGAGCCTGCAGAAGGGAATCGGGGTGCTACACTGCTTCTTCAGAAACTGTTGAGTTGATGTGTACTTCGCTGTGTATACTCTCAGCAACAACAAACTCAATCAACTGTAGAGGTCGGGGGAGAGGGCCAAGAAAAGAATCAAGGGATTAAAATGACCTGAGGAGAGCTTATTGCTATGGTGAACCAGAGAATAAGGAAGGGCCAGGCAGCTGCTGGGAGCTTCTGCAGGTGAGACCAGAGGTCAGGCCCACTGGCAAGAGACCACCACGCAGATCCTGTGTGTGCCGCTCAAGAGAAATCATGGACAGACAAAGTTGCTGAAGATGGAACTATACCTAGACGTCCCAGAAAAACAAGCAAACAACACATGGAGAATCCAGATTTTCAGTACATCCACAGACCACAGAGGAAATCTACAAAAGAAGACAAATCAGAGTGGCTGCCTTTCGATTCCAACCTAGAGCACGTGGAGTTTCCAGGGGAGCAGAGACGGTGTCAAGGAGTCCAGGCAGGAAAACGCATGCTTGGCAACGGATTGTGGCAATGATTGTACAATTCTACTTGATGTGATTGAAATATGGAATGATCGGGTGTATGGACTCAATCCCAACTAATAAGTAGGGAAAAAAAGAATGCAAAAAAAGATGGCAATCTATTAATTGGATGCAGAACCAAGTTATTTATGCTCAGAGTCTCAGTAAAGGTACCCTTAAATATGACGGGGTTTCCAGAACACCCCACCCTTGCACACATCTTAAATCAGACACTGGGCAAAGTATTCAAGAGGAAGCAGACCGAACACCTGAGAATGGGACAAAGGACTGGGTGAGTGTCTATCACACGGCAGAAAGAACGTGGAAGGACTTACAAATGTGGTTCACTGAGCTTAGTGAAAAGTTACAGATGTTAACTCAAAAAGTGACAGCACTCAGAAAGTTGCAACCTACTCTGAGGGCTGTGAAAATGGCATAGTGGGGGCACCTGACCTTTTCTCATGACTAGGAGGAAAGAGAATCACCATCAACATCAGCCCAACAAGGTGGAGGTCACCCAGCTCTCCTCTCCAACCTTCATGCCAATTTTGACAGCAGCCCTCCTCCCGCCGCCCTCTACTTCTCTGCTGGGGTTGATCCCTTGTTGCAATGGCCATACAGAACCACAGAGAATATTCATGGATTATGGGGTTTATTGTGCGGGGTGGGGGTGGCGATATTCAGTTATAATTCAGGATCAGGAATGACTCAGGATACAGTTCTTCAGTTATGGCAGGTTCTTTCAGCTGTACCTGGAGCCATGCCTCTCTTTTGGGCCTTTTGGGCCAAGTCCAGACTCTGTCCTGCTCAGGCAAGTGTTACAAATTTCTTTAGTTCCCACTTAGTGCCCAGAGGCACCCCACCCCACCAATAAGCCTCCTTTCCAAAGGCTCTCATTTCTCTTGCCCAAGGGGTCAGTAAGTCTAACTCTGGGGACAGGTGCCCCGATGCACCCCACTCTCCAGCAAACTTCCTGCTCAACTTACTTGCTCTGTGGGCTGGGAAGGTCACTGTGCCATCTTGTGCTGACCGGGCTCTGCTGCTTCTGCTGCCCCTGTATCTCTGCTGCTGCTTCTTGCCATCTCTCACCATCTGCAATGTTACAGTTCTCTGTCTTCTGGGTCTAGGAGGCCCCCAGTGCAGGGCCCCAAGTCCAAAGGCCATGCTTATTCCCATCTCTTCTTGGCTGTACAAGCTTATTGGATGGCAAGATTGACCAACCTCTTTGTTAAGATGCCATGCAACTTATTTGCATGGTTCACCTTTACAAGGGTGCCGTGCCCTTTATTTGAATTACTAGCAAGCTATCCAATTCCTTTGGTGGACCACAAACACCCTATTTGCATAGTCATTTACTGTGGACATGGTATCAGGAGAGGTCAGTCCTTGGAGAAGGCCATCACGCTTGGTGAAGCAGGTGGTCAGTGAACAGAGGAAGACTCTAGATGGGATGGACTGACACACTGGCTGTGACAATGGGCTCAAACACAGCAACAGTTGCAAAGATGGGGCAGAACGGGACAGCTGTTTGTTCTGTTGCGCACGGGGGTCGCTATGGATGGGCGGCAACTAGAAGGCACCTAACACCACCCCCAAATCTTTTGGTGGGAGTTTTAAGACAGTTGCTATTTAGGAAGAAAGCAAAAGTTCATACTTTTGAAAAGTTTTAAAACTATTTGCAGAAATGTAGACATAGTATACATTATATATACCAAACAAATGTGTACAATATAAAATGATCATATAAAATATAGGACATCATAGATGTGATACATAGACACCAAATTGACAAAGAATGCATGGCTCACATATCCTAGGACAACAAAGATGGAAAAGAGTAAGAAAGTATTCAATAATAATCTTAAAGTGATGGAATACTAAATGTACACTACAGTAACGAATGCCAGTGGGTTGCATGCTCCTATTTGGTGCGTCCTAAAGGGAAACAGAAAGGTAGCGAGTCAATGGATGGGCTTGGGTTCTATCAAGCATATTCAAACAAAAAGGCAGCAGGAGCCCCAATATTAATATGACAAGCTAAGCAGGATTCAAGGCCAAGTGGATTACAGGCGACCGGGGTTTAACTTTGATAAAGGGTACAGTTTCCTTGAAGATCTAACTGCAATGACTCTTTCGGCAGTAAATCAAGTGGTATTGAGATACAGAGAACACACACCTACGGCAGTCATCTCTGCCCGGGGAAAAGACAACAGGCTCACCAAATCGAGTCCGAGCCATCTGCCCTTTCCTGCTCCCGTCTCCTGTGCCCACCGAAGAAAGGAAGCAGGGCTAAAGGGGGGGCTGTGCCCATCACTCCTCCTTGCCCATCAACATCAGCAGCGGGGCCTGCAAAGGCTCTCCCTGTGTTCCATGGGACAGGAGAGGGGCGGCTGGGGCTGCACACAAGTGCTCACGGAAGGAGCTTTCTCTTCAATCTCTCTTCCCGGTCAGGCAAAAGACCTCCGGTTGAACCACCCCCCAGGAGCAGACTAAAGCCTCCCAGACCATCCGTGACCCCTCCCTCCTCACCCAAACTTCCGCAATGGCCTGACCTGTCTTGGCTTAATTCTTACTTCTGCTAAACATTCGTGGGGCCATGGTACAAACAGGACCCAGACTTTCTCTCAGTGCGAGTGGGGTGGGGAGGGGGGGGCAAAGGTAAGTAAGGGTGACCAGGGATTTCAAGTCCCTTGGCGAGCCCCCATTTGTCCAGGGACAAAGAAAGTACAGAGAAATGCTCTAGTGATTTGGGGGGCTTGCAGGGAAGCTGTTCTGGTAGGGGCAGTTGCTGCCAGGATTAAGAGGAAAGTCTGACATCAAAGGGTCTTTTTCACAGAAAAGTCACTTTTGCCCCCCACTGGGAGTCACCTGCAGACAGGTATTGATTGTATATTCAGCCAGTCTCTCCCTTCCTCTTTGCCTCTTCCCTAGTCCAAAGCAGCCTAAGAGAGGGCGGGAATTCTTCCCAGAGAGGGACCCTGTGGCCGCAGGGTGGGTGGGGTAGGTGGGGTGCATGGGATGAAAGGGTGGTTTCCAGGCCCCAGCACCTCTCTCCCCACCACTCGCTTCATCAGTACTTTTGTGGACTCAGCCACCCACGCTGCCCGGCCACATCCTTTCTAACAGTGGCTGCTGTGTGAATCAGGTGCCACTTTCAACGCAAACACATGAAGCCAAGGAGCTGAAGGCCCAGGACCAGCTCCGCATCCACGCCAGGCCTTTCTCGCACACGTTTCCATCGGACACCCAAGTCATCTCACTTCTCTCTTAAAAAAAAAAAAATATATATATATATATATATATATATTCAGAATTAGATTATTTAAAATTTTTTTAAAAGGTATTAAATAGCCATGTGACTCACTACTGATTTGGGGGGACATCTAAAGGCACCTAGTGGCAGAATGGGTCGCACACGGGGCTGCTAACCACAAGGTCCAGTCGATGGCAAGCCTCTCGGTAGGAGAAAGATAGGGCGTGTTCTCCTGTAAAGAGGAACAGCCTGGGAGACCCGCAGGGGCAGGCCTGCTCTGCCCTACAGGGTCACGGTGTGTTGGCATCAACTGGCGAGTAGTAAGGGGATGAGTCATCACCTGAAACAGAGAAATAGATACCTACAGAGAAGTGCCACTCGGACTCATAGATCCTCTTTTTTGTGACCCGAAAGTGCACCACTAGATTTCAAAACAAGCAGCTTTGGAGAGATACACTATACCTCTGCTGAAGTCGATCACGGAATGGTGTCCAGTATATTCCCATGTAAGTGCAGTCAGGACTCCCATCAATTTTTACAACTTTTTTTCCTCACCTCAAAGAAGAAGAAAACTTGGACGGTCACCCCTATATTTCCCTATTCCCTAAGCAACTGCTATTGTAGCTTCTGTCTCTAGAGATTGTCGGTTGTGAACTTCCGTATACATGGTCTCTGGGACTGGCTGCTGTCACTCAGCTTAGGTGTTTGAGGGGCCTCTGAGTGTTGCAGCCATCAGTGGTAGCAGCCCTTCCTTCCTTCCTTCCCTCCTTCCTTCCTTCCTTCCTTCCTTCCCTCCCTCTCTCACTCCTTCCTTCCTTCTCTCTCTTTCCTTCCTTCCACCCATCCTTCCTTCCTTCCTTCCTTCTCTCTCTCTCCTTCCTTCCTTCCCTCCCTCCCTCCTTCCTTCCTTCCACACCTCTCTGGACGGGGATGGGCACACCGCCCTGCACCTCTCTGCATGAGAAAGTGTCTGCAGATGCTTTCCCCAAGTGGCTGTGTTGTTTTCTTTCCATCGGGCCTTCGTTTGTTGAAGGGAATTTCACAGATCTCCTTCTTGGGCGGTAGGTGAGCTTGAGACGGACTTCCAACTTTAACTTCCAGTTGGCCGAGTGTCGGCTGTCTCCATACCTGATGTGCAGACTTCCAACCTAGACCACCGCCTCGGCTGCCCTCGCCATATGGAGCATCTGCTGTGTTTCCAGGTGCTCTGGTTCCTCTTCCTCTGGATGCTCCTCATCAGGGATACCAACTTAGCTGGCCACAAAGAGCATCCAAAACACGTGCCTGCACATTTCTGAGGTCCTTTCCACAGGGCTCTGTTTGCCTCCTAGACGGCCCTTGTCAGCTCTGGGTAAGGAAGCATTCTTGACGAGCTTAGACTTGGCCTCATTGCTGCCGCTGAAGCCCGTAAGGGGACTAGGTATCACTGGGGGAGAAAGACAAGGAGTTCTACTCTCATAAAGAGTGACAGTCTCAGAAACCCACAGGGACAGTTCTACCCTGTCCTACGGTTGCCGTGAGTCAGAATCGACTCAGTAGCAGCGAGAGGTTGGCCAGGACTTTTTAGTAACAAAAAATGAACGGAGGGATCCGCTAGAATGTCATTAGAGGACAGGAAGGAGATGTTGGACAGAATTTGTTTGAATGCAAGGGATTAGAAGAAAAACAAAACAAAAACCACTTCCTGTTTGTGGCCCACTGGCTTCAGAGCCTTTAGTAAGCTGGTAATCCAGTTACCTCCAGGGGTACAGAGATCTCGCACAAAGAAGAATCCAGTCCAGTAGTGTATGAGAAGACCTATCCAGCATGATGCATGGAGACCGAGTCAACGTCACGTTTCAGGAACACAAAGCGAGCTTGGCATTAGTACATGCACTAATGGAACTTTTCACAGCCGCAGGTCCTAGGGGAAACGTCACAGGCATCAGGGAATCTGCCCACACCAGCGTCTGCGTTGCACTAGGGCAGGTGCCAAGCAGCAGCCACTGTGACAAAGACAGCGTCTGCTAGCGATGGCGTAGTCTGCTGCCTGGATAGGCTTATCCCCAACGGAGCCGTGGGACAAGTGAGCCTCATGAGATTGAAAAGCCACATTGAAACAGAGGACGCTCAGCCAGGGGTGAATCGTTTTGAGAGTGCGGAAGAGTCCTGGAGTTTGTGGTGACAAGACTTGTATTGGATAGCAGTGGTCCTCAACCTTCCTAATGCTGCGACTCTTTCATACAGTTCCTCATGTGGTGGTGACCCCCGCCCCAACCATAAAATTATTTTCATTGCTACCTCATGACTGTCATTTTGCTACTGTTATAATCGGCAACTCCTGAAAGTCTTCTTACCCCCCAAAGCGGTCTCGATCCACAGGTTGAGAACCGCTGCTGTAGAGGGTCACAGTGAGTCCGAATTGACTTGATGGCAGTGGATGGGTATTGGAGCGAAGCAAACGTTTTGGTTTTACTTTGAATGGTACCGACAGGATAGCAACTGCTGTCATTTGATACGAACGTATCATACGTCGGCACTGTTCTAAGTACGGCGTTGTTGTTGGTAGCTGCTGTCGAGTTGGCCCCAGGTCAGGGTAACCCACACACAACAAAAGGACAATCTGCCCAGTGCCGTGCCATCTCCTCTGGTTGAGTGAGGGCTTGGCCGCTGTGAGCCACAGAGTTGTGAGTGGTTGATTTTCAGGAGTCAAGCAGATCGCCAGCCAGGTCTTTCTCCCTGGTCCGTCTTCGTCTGAGAACACCATGGACACCTCTTCAGCATCAGCAATGTTCAAGCCTTCACCAGCAAGACGGGAGGCAGCTGCTCAGGAGGGGTGCCACACTGTGGGGAACTACCTTCCCCGCAACTGAATGGGTCCAAGGGCCAGTTGTGTGACTGAGGGGTAGATTAAAGAGACATCAGACATGGTAAAGCATGCAAGCCAGGCTCGCCCTCTTCCATGATGACCAGAAGATTTAGACTGTGCTTTATGACTCATAGACTTCCATCATCTCAGGCACGGAGGCCACAGCACGTTCATCCGTAACAGCAAGGGGCTGTATTAAAAGCATACAGGTAACAGGAAGGGGACCAGCTAGGGGTATACATGCAATAGGAAGGGGAGGCGCTGGAGACATGTGTGGGACAGGAAGCACATACGTAACAAGATGGGTGGGCCCTAGAGTCAAGATGGCAGCCAAACCATGGTTGTCCCTGAGTTGGCTTGACTTCGATGTCTTTGAGCTCTTCTCCAGGGGAACAATCTGGGATCCTTATCAGAAGAGTGGGACAGACCATGGAGTCTGATTGCTTTTGATGGCAGACAACCTTCAGGCAGATCGCCCTCAAGCAGTTGACTTTCAAGCGGATAGTAAGAGACCGTGTGTTTGCAAACAGCACCTGCAATTTGGCATTATTATGGGGGGCATTGAAGAGGATGACTTTTTACTCCGGAGAATGTGAGTGGGACAAATCTCCAACCCACACACATGCTACCTATAAGGATCCCCTTTGTCCCTCTCTTCCCCGACCCCTCCATCCCCAAGGCCTTAGTCCCAGGCTCCTCTCCCTGCCTCCAGTCCCCAGCCCTCCCTACCGGGCCTCCCCCTGGAGCGGGACGGGAGGCTGAGAGTGAGAGGTTTCCCTGAACAGCAGCCCTGGCCTCCCAGACTCCTTAACGTATAAACGTTGAGAGGTTGCCTGCACGCACTCACTTCCCGGTTCTGTTTCTCACACCAAACTACCACTGGTCCCAGCTAAGCCCTTTATACCATTTAACTCTGTCCCCAAACCCCAGGAGTCAGGTGCCATTGTTCTTTCTTAAGGGATCCTGGGTGCAGTGGTTCAGAGCTAAGCTGCTAACCTAACGTTCCGTGGATTGAACTCACCAGCCAGCCTGCGGGCGAAAGGTTGGCCGTCTGCTTCTGGGAAGGCTGGAAACCCTGTGGGGCGGTTCTACTCTGTCTTAGAGGGTTCCATCAGACTCGACAGCAATGGATTTTTAAAGTTTCCTTTATAAATAAGAATGCTAACCTGGGACGAGGCTTTAAATACCACCTCCCCAGTATGCTTGAGGACTAACAGCATTTAAAAAAATCATAAACCACATTAGCCACAGAGGAGTTAACAGCACAAAACATAAATTCTCCCCTTGCAGCTCAAACGATTCTGTTTGTGGCAATGAATGACCCAAGGGTCCCCTCCGATGCTTTCATAGATAACACACCTTGAAATTGGGAACCATTTAAAAATCGGTCAAGGTCACTTACTCAGAGTCATCAAAATTGCTAAAAATAGCCCCTCCACACCCCGTTATTCCTACCCAGCCAGGCCAGGTTGTGAAAGGAAAATGAAAGACAATGACTGAAAATGTCACTGCAGCCACAGTCAGAGCCCGGCCCGGCCCCACGGAGACCCGGAAGCTGACCTCTCCGCAGAAATAAAGACCCATCACAGGCATGCTTAAACGAGGAGAATGGCGATTTTGATACTGGTCAAAAATCACGAGGGGAAAATATTTTCACATGCCCGAGAGAAAGAGAGCATCATAGTCTTGCGTATTCATTAGGAACATTTGTCTGCCACGCTTTGTTTCCGTTCTTAATGAGTATTTTTATCTGACGCCATTCCCATCAGGGCTTCCCTGGGAGAAGGATAGAGGATCTGCCGCTCTTTGACGGGCCCATTGTGTGTGGGAACTTGACTATGACCGCGCGTGTTGCAGTTGAATGACAGTGAAGGCAGGGCAGAGTGACAAGTGGCCTGAGGAGGAGAGACAGGGTAGGCTTAGCGGACGGCAGCTTTTACATTTTGATGCAGCCCAAAATGAGTGAAAAGAAGTCAGAAGCCTCAGACTGAAGGAAAGGGTGGCCATTAGGAGCCATCCAGTTGGTGCAGACTCAGAGTGGCCCCTGGAGAAGCAAAGCGGGTGTTGCTTGGCCCAGGGCCATCCTCGTCCCGGTGGCTAGGTTTGAGCCCGTCCTTGCAGTCACTGTGCCAATTCATCTCATTGAGAGTCTTCCTTGTTTTGGGGTTGTCCACTGTCCACTTTCCCAAGCATGATGTTCTTCCCTAGGGATTGGTCCCTCCTGAGAAAGGTTTCCCAAGGATGGGAGGCAAAGCTTCACCCTCCTCGCTTCCCAGGAGCCTTCTGGCCGCACTTCCTCGAAGAACGATTTTCTGGCTGTCCGTGGTGTGGTCAGTGTTCTTTGTCAATGCCGTCACCCCAATGCACCCACTTTTCAGGCTTCCTCTTCCTACGCGCGTGAGATGATGCAGAAGACCATGGCTCGGGCCGGGTACACCTTAGTCCCCCCGAGCGACATTGCTGCTTTACTCACAAAGAAGACCGTTGTTCACCTTAATGCGGCTCGAAGTGACCAGGGTAAAACCTGAATGAGGATCGCCCCACCAGCACAGACGACTTCCCTGGTACTCCTGGCTTATGCTGGTTCAAAGGATTTGTGGTGTTCACAGGCGGAACGTGCCGTCTGCGCTTTTCCCTAAAGAAATGTCTAGCAGGCTACCTATAAGGATCCCCTGTGTCCCTCTCTTCCCCGACTCCTCCACCCCCAAGGCCTTAGCCCCAGGCTCCTCTCCCCGCCTCCAGTCCCCAGTCCTCCCTGCCGGGCCTCCTCCTGGAGCGGGGCCGGAGGCTGAGAGTGGGAAGGTCTCAGCAGCCCCTGTGCTCGACAGCCTCCAGGAGAGTGTCCTTGTCCCTTAGCCCAGGGGTCATCATGGAGGTCTGTGGTATGCCAGCTGCCTCCCTGGTCCCCCTCCATGCCTGGCCGTGCCGCCAGCTGTTTATAGATGTTTGTCCCATGAAGAGTTGCCAAAATGGCTTGCTGGATTCCTGGCTCAGCATGGCACCATCCTCTGGGGTGGTGAGGACCCCACCCAGGACCCATACCAATCACAGCATCTGACTCTGGTGTCTCGGCTCCCCGTCTGCCCTTGGGTCCTGCTGCTTTCAAAGCAGATATAATAAACAGAAGATTTTTTGGAGTATGACTCAAAATGGGGAAGGAGAGAGAGACTCTTAAGGTCTATTTCCCCTGGGGGACCGACCTCAGTTGACTGCCTCCATCCCACCCCCCACCACGCGCTCCATTTGTCATCAGGACCTGAGCATCTCTCTCCTCTGCGTCGCAGATCTAGCAAAACACACAGCGACTGACAAAGAATCCGAAAGAGAGAAGAGTCGCATTTGAATCCCGGCGCTGGTGAGGTGTCCTTAGGCTGTCCGGAGGAGGGCACGTCTGTCTCGGAAGAAGCACCTTAGCCTCAAGGATGGTAAGACTTTGTCTCACGCACTTTGGACCCGTTTATGGGGTGAGATCAGGGCCTTGTGAGGAACATGAGGTCTAAAGGGTCAGGGAAAGCGCAGAAGACCCTCAGTGAAATAAACGGACACAGTGGCTGCGGCCACGGGGGCAGACCTAGCCATGATGGCGAGGACCGCTTAGAACGGGGCAGCACTTCATTCTGTGGTCCCTAGGCTGGCGGCCAGCCCAAACGTACTCGATTGCATGTAGCAGGGGCAATGTGGGTGGAATTGTGTCTCTCTCCCTCAAACCAGGTGTTGAAATCCTAACTCTTGTACCTGTATGGTCCTGTTAAAGAGCTCCTCTAATAAGGTGGGTCTTAAACCGAATCACTTCTGAGTTATTAAAAACCCACCAGCATCGACACAGGAATGGGCGTAACCAGAGAGACGCACGACAGCTGGGTCTACAAGCCCAGAAGCTCTGAGGACTGCAGCTTCCAGACGTTGACATGGGCAAAGGAGGCTGTTCTCCTGGAGCCGCATCCCGAAGCCGGACTTCTTGCCTCCAGAAGCGTGAGAGAATACCGGCCTGTCTTTCCGTCCACCCTGTTGTGGGGTTTGTCTTTGTCTGTTTGTTTACTTTGTTGTTGTGATTTGGGTGAAGGCTTACTTGACAAATGGGTTTTTCTTTCAGTAATGCGCACACATTTTGTTTTGGGGAACTGACTGCCATCCCACAAAGCAGCAGCACTTCCCCCCTGTGCCCACCATGTCCATCCATCCTTCTCTCCTATCCCCAGGCCTCCCGCGTCTCAGCCCGCAGCCGATGCTACTCTGGACCTCCAACAGTTCGTTGCTCTACAGGCTGCGCATTCCTGGTGGTCTTGCTCACCGTAGGAGTTTGTCTACTGTTGGCTGAAAGTGGAGCCAAGGCTGAGTTTCATTCCAGGGTTGAAGGGTGACTATGGGTCATAGTCCTACCCATCTCTAATGAACCTGGTCTTTTTCATGATTTTGAGTTTTGTTCCCTATTTTTCTCCCAGTCTCTTCAGGGCCCTTTATTACCATCCTTTTCAGAGAGATCAGCAGTAGTAGCTGGGCACCATCTAGTTCTTCTGGTCTCCGGGTTATAGAAGTGGAGTTTCATGTGGTCCATTCATCCGTGGGACTAATACTATTTCCATCCATCTTTGATTTTCTTGAGTCTCTCTTCCTCTGCATGCGGAGAGACCAGGAGTTGCTCTTTAAACAGCTGCTCCAAAGATTTTAAGGCTCCAGTCACCACGCGCCAAAGCAGAATGCGAAGCCTTGTCTTTGTGGGCTGCTTTGTGCCGACTGAAGTGGATGTCCCCCAAGGCTATGGTCCTGAGGCTCCAGGCCCCGTGCCTCATTCCAGTTCTCATTACTTTGTGTGTCGCCTGGATTGGCACTACTATTTACATGGATATATTTGCAGCACCTACAAATATAGATGTAGTAATAGCAACTGCTGTCCTGTATGTGAGGGGATTCTGGTCAAGTAGTGGGTGACAAGATGGGCTGTTAGTCACGAGGTCAATGGTTTGAAACCGCCAACTGCTGCTTGGGAGAAAGATGAGGCTTTCTGCTTCCATCAAGAGTGACAGTCTTGGAAACTCACAGGGACAGTTCTCCTCTGGCCTACAGGGTCACTGTGAGTCGTAATTAACTCGATGGTGGTGAGTTTTTTCAGGGATTCTATCTATAGTTTTGAGCACAGTCCTATTTGCCTACCTAGACCTGCTCGTTTTGCCCAGCTGCCTATATCTCCACTCACAAATCCGTGTTTGCTGTCCCTGATAAGGCAGGACTATGGGTGCAGTAGCACTTGCCTTTGCAATCTGTAACTCCCTTGTTTCCTTCTGTGGTAGTTACATAATCTGGTGTCAATTTGAGGATTAAGAGTGTAGAGATGGAGTCTAGCCATCAGTCAGGTCATGGCCTTCTCACGAGGATTCTGGGAACTCCGGTATTTCTTCCTTGGAGGCAGGAGGCACTTTGTCTCTCAGCTCACTCCCTGATAGACACTCTACTGACAAGACACATGGCACCATGCTGATAGATCCGTGCCCCGGGAATTGGAAGAGCCACATGGAGACCCCTGCCAGTGCTGAGATGCTTACAATGCCACTGGATCCACAAGACTTCCCACCCACTGGCCTGTGATCTTCCTGCATTCAGCATCATTGCATGTGTTGCGTGAGTCTGAAGAGGACTTTATAGATTAGTATCAGACATGTGGGCTAATATCAGACTTATGGACTTGATCTGGACTGGGCTGGGATGTTTTCTCAATATTCAATTGCTCTGGCATATAAAGATCTTTCTTAGACACATATACGACTCTCCCTGGATTTGTTTCTCTAGTCAACCAGACTAACACACCTTCTGCATTCTTTTTTCTTGGAGACAGTGGGCTGACCACCCCCTGACTGTATATTACCTTCCCGATTCCCACAAACGGATATATGGTCTTATTGTCTAGTTAGTGATTGTTCCTCCTCCCCGTCCCATTCCCAGAAACTGTCAACCTTTCCTTGATTTTTCCTAAGAGTGGCCTCTGGCAATGTTTGTCCTCTGGTGATTGATTGACTTATTTCACTCAGCAGAACGACCTCGGGTTCACCCCCATCTGGACATCTTTCCCCCTTCATGGCCTTCAGTAGGATGGCAGCAGCAGGGGGGGGTGGGGGAGGTCTGTTCGGTGCCCAACGTGGGGCAAAGGGTGTGCTTAGCAAAGAGGCAGGCTGGGGGCAGAACTAGACCTTTGACGCAGCACCACCCTAACCTGCAAGACTGTAGGCAAGTCGCCTCCTCTCTCTGGGCCTCCGTTTCCCCACGTTTGGAGGGAGCATTGTACCAGAGCATGTTTTCAGTCCCAATGCTCCGTGACTCAAAGGCAAAGAATGGACCTAAAACTCCAGGTGGCTTGGGAAGACTCCTGGCACAACAGAGAGGAAGCACGCCCTGCCCTCTCCCAGCCTTCCGATGCTCCCTCCTTGCTAGAAGGAGGCCCAGCCGTGTCAGTGATTGCGGAGGTGAGAAGGCAGCCAAGTAATGACAAGGAGGCAAAGTTAGACTGTGAGAGGGTGCAGGGGAAGAGAAGCCTCCTGGGGGAGAAGGCAGAGTCCCCCCACCTCCAGTTTCTCGGAGATGCCATCTCGGGTCCTCCCAGCTCCGTGGCAGTTTTGGTGGGGAAGTTGTTGGCACTGCCAGAGCTCTACGTACTCAGGAAATGACTTGGTTCCTTCTCGACTGTCTGCACCAGAAGGGCAGGTGGGTCTCATACAGAGCGGGGCAAGCGGGAGGCCCACATTTAGGGTGCATTGCCCCCACCCATCTGCACCCATCTCACCGCCTCTTGGGCCAGAGTTCCCACCAGGACAAGGGGTGGGGTGGGGGGAACCCAGTGAGCTAAGGAAGCTAGAAGGAGTTGTACAAACAGACAAAGCGAGCACAGCCTGCGGTCCTCACGGTGGGCTCCCTGCTTCTCCAGCCTCACTCCCTCTGCTTCACTTTGGAGAACCACAGCTCCCAGGTGAGTGTACCCTTCCACTGGCGAAACAGACTCACTCTAGCTAACGCGGCTCTGTCTCTTGTGGGCCCGATCCCTGGGCTGTGGACCCTCACCACTCAGAGTGGGAGGGCAGGCTCTTCCCTAAGGGAGAGCTGGGTTCAATTCCTGCCCGGTGCACCTGGTGCATGGGCACCACCATCTGTCAGTGGAGATTTGCATGTTGCTATGACGCTGGGTCAGAATCCACTCAATGGCAGTGTGGTTGATGCTGCTGAAGGGGGATCTACCTCTGCCAGGATCCTCTGCAGAGCCTGCATGAATCAGCAGGCCAAGGAGGAGGAGGGAAGGGCAGACAGCTGTCAGACTGTGCTTCTTGGAGAATGGGTACTTTGGAGACAAAGAACAAGTGTCCACTCCATTGTCCTTTCCCTGTCAAACAAACAAACAAAAAGAGTAACTTTTGAGAGTTACAATCAAGCTTGCTGGACGAAGTCAGTTTAAAAAAAAAAAAGAAAAGAAGATGCACGTGATGTCATAGCTGAGCCGATGTGATTAAAAAGCCAGCGAGAGACTACATTGAGTGTGCAGAACAATGCCTGCTGTTGAAACCACAGAGCTGCGTTTAGCATTGAGCTTCTTGGCGGCCAAGGCAAAGAAAATCCCTAGCCAACTCACAGAGGTCTTGTTGGCCGAGAAAAACAGATGTAGCAGAAATGGATTCTGCCCTACCCATAAAGGATGTCCCAGCCTCGGCACTGCTTTTATGCCAAGCGCTGAAATAGTCCTTGGTCCCTCCTTGTGGAGGTCCCGCTGGTTTCATGAGTTCGGCGTGAGATCACAGCTCAGAGAGTGACGTCTGCAGGCTCCACAGCGGCTTTGTGCTGCTTTATTTCCATCCAGGACTTAGGCTGAGGAACTCACGGGGAAGGAGCTCCGAGCGTCTTGGAGCAGCGGTGAGGGAGCTCGTGCGGGTCGCTCTCATTGATTTCAAGGGCATGAAGCAAAATGGCGCCCAGCAGGCCACACGCACAGCCTTGCAGAGGATTGCCAAATTGAATTAGCCGGCCAAACGTCTGCCCTAATGGCTGAGAGATGGACGAGGCACTTATTAAACCGTCCACAGGCGGGGATGTCTCGAGTACTTAATCAACTCTTCATTTCCCTCCTCCAGCCCTCCGTGCCACCCACAGTGAAAAATTACCAGTCCCTGCAGGATCCATCTCTGCCACATCCACTGCAGAGCCTGCATGAATCATGGGAAGGGCAAGGAGGACGGGCGAGGGCAGACCGCCATCGGGCTGTGGCTGCGGCATAGATCTGGGAGGCAGGAGAGTGGCAGTGGGCTCCTCTATCTCCTTCTCGGGCTCTCTCCACTCAGATGAGCTCAGCAGAGTCCGGGGAGGAGGCTCACAGGTGGCAGCTGGTCACCTGCCCTGGGCAGCTAGTGGCATTGAGGACTCATTCCAAACGCAGCAGCCTCTATTTGGGGGATGTTCCCCAGTTTGGTTTTAATTCTTCCTCCTCAGCCTCCTGGGTGATTTGTCCTCTCGATGCATCTCCTGCCTCTTTTGTCATGTGAGAAACCACGTTCTAGGGCTAGGAGGTGACTAAGAGGCACCCCTCTCTACTTGCTGCTGCCTGCTCTAAGGAGGGCTTCCCTGGCCCTCTTTCCCCCGCCACCCCACCCCATGCTCTTGCTCAAGGACATCTCTGAGTGAGGCCACTCGCCCGCCGCTGGAAGAAGACACAGAGGCTGGTGTGCTTGCATCAAGACGCCCTTGTCCTCGTTGCATGGCGACTTTGACCTAAATGGGTGCAAGCCCTTCCTGGGACAGTGTGGGAGGCTGAGGCCAGGGAGGGGAAGGGCTCTACCCAAGACCACATGGGGCATTTGCAGCGGCCCTCTGCCACACATTCCTCCCCTCCCCACTGACCAAGCACAGGCCCTGGTCAGCAGGGGACAGGGTCTCGGAGGGGCCTGAGGCAGGGGAGCACTGAGGCAGGAGCTGGTTCTCTGCAGGGTGCCCCACAAAGGAGGGGGAGGAGCCCGGTTCCTTCCCTCCCAGGAATGTTTCCTATAATTAGAATAAACTCCCCAGGCCAGATTCCTGATGGATCTAGCTCTTGTAGTGGAAGCTTAGCAAGCCTTTCCATGATCTCTCTTTATTGAGACAGCCAAACATTCATGTCACCCAGGAAAGGAATACGGCCTCAAGGGAGGTGGGCGAGGGGGAGCAAACCCCCAACCTTGTAGTTAAAATCTGCCATCCATGCCCCTAATCCTTATCTTACCCATCAAGGCTGAAGCTAACCTCCCCATCACCACACTTCAGAGGGACACTTCTTTCAAGCCCCCCAGACCATTCTTGTTCAGGTCTAACACTCTGTGCCTTTGATGTTTCTGCTGAGGGGCTCTCCTGTTCTCTCTTGATCGGATGCCAGGTGCGGCTTCCACTGTCAAACCTCCCTCACTCTGCAGGGATGAGGTTGGGAACACTGTGTGTGGGGGTGGGGGTGGGTGGGTGGAGGGGTGCTCCTGAGCTCCGGCTGCCCCTCTCCTTTCACGAAGAAAGAGCAAAGGTCCTCGTGCCTCAGCCACGGTGAAGTTGGCCCTGCCCTTCCACGAGAAGCCGATTTCTTAACTGATTTGCTTGGGCCCTGGTCCTTTCCCTCGTCTTTCTGATTAATAGTATAGTTGGGGGTTCTGGGAAATTTACATCCAATTGTTACCATAGCAACCAGCTCTCTCGCACAGGATCCCACAGAAAATGCATGTTGAACCTCCTGAAAGAACTGGGGTTTAAAGGGTCTCGGCTTCTACTGGGGCGGCATGGGCATAAAGGGCGTTGGACTGGCGAGAGCAGGAACAAGGAGTGAGCCGTCTCCCACATCGGGATGCAGGAAGGAGGATGGACCTTACTTAGTGTGTTTCCACTTCCCTTCACTTGGTCTCTGGCACCAGACGCCCCACCCTCTCGACCTTCTCTCCCAGGTCCCCTGAAAGTTCCCACAGGACAAAGGCAGAGTCCATGGGTGGGGGGCGAAGGGGTGGGGAAGTCACAGGGGGGGTTCATTTGCTTTGAGCTAGAGGAAGAATTTGTAGTAGGCAGACTATCTGAAGATGCAGTTGGTGGGCAGCCTTAGTAGGTAATGACCTTGTCCTTGGAGGTGTGTGAGCAGGGAAGGCCCTGCCAGGGAGCTCAAAAGAGTATTGTGCAGAGGCAGGGGAGGGGCCCCTGCTGAGCCTGGCGTGGGGAAGCTGAACTTGCCTAGCCAGTGAGACCAGCTCTAACTTTCCCCCAGCCAAGAGGAAGGTCGAGGGGTCGGGGGGGGCGGGGGCTGAGATGCCCTGTCTCCTCAGAAACTCAGTGCTTAGCACCTTGCCTGGATAAATGGGTGAATTTCCCCAGGTTTTATTTAAGTGTGCAGGTATCATTTATTTACCAACGAGGTGTTCCCTTATTACAATGATTAAAATGAACTTCTTAGCGAACAGTCAAGTACCAATCAGAATGGGCTCTATTTAGAGAAAAAAATCAACATTGCTTCTAAACCTTGTCCCACATGCTGAGTGGTGCCCAAAGTGACAGTTACGGCATAAGAAGTGCTTGTCTTAAGCAAGCCACATGGTGAGAACAAGCAGGGAAACTCTGCATGAGGGACAGGGAAGCTTGCTTTGAACAAAACCCGTAGCCTCTTTGCCTCCATTTTCTGATCCGAGAAATAGGCGTCACGGAAAACCTCAGGAATGACCAACTGGTTTTACCCGAGAGGCTGACCCTGGTGTGTGGGGGTTGGCTGCCAAACTGTGCACAGTACGGTTCACAACTTGTTTCTGGGCTCAGTGGAAGAGTGTGTGAAATAGATTAGCAATGTCTGTCTTGGATAACAGGCAGGAAGAGATAACATGTGCCAAATAGATTAGCAATGTCTGTCTTGGATATCAGACAGGAAGAGATACATGTGCCAAAGAGATTAACAATGTCTGTCCTGGCTAGCAGGTGGGAAGAGAAAGGCCCAGAACTCGCTGCCTGTTGAGTCAATTCCAACTCATAGTGAGTGACCCCGTAGGACAGAGGGGAACTACTCCTTAGAGTTTCCAAGGTTATTTATCTTTACAGGAGTAGACGACAGCCTCCTTTTCCTCCATGGAGTGACTGATGGGTTTGAACCACCGTGTGGTTAGCACCCAATGCTTAACCCACAGCACCACCGGGTCTCCAAAAAGGCACATAGTCACGTGATGGTCATCTCTGGAGCAGGTGGCCTTAGGGGACTTAGTGGCTCTAAGTGCCATGACTTAATGATTCTAGGCCACTTCAGTCATTCCTCTGCCTTAGAGCCTGCCTTAGCAGCCCGCATCCCCCCATCCAGGTCCCTGTAAACCTGTGAGGAAGCTGGAGGTGCTGCTTCCAAACCAATCGGCTTTTCTAATCTGAGTAGAGTGGTCTGTGGGAAGGCCTCAGACTGTGTCGGTGCCGTGCAGGAGGGTATTGGGTCGGTTTGCCGAAGCACGGTCGATTCAGATTCCAAGAAACACCCAGCCTGGGGCCAGTTTGCAGAAGAGCCCCATGCAGAAGTCTTTTGGAAAGAGGGCGGCGTAGTGGAGGCGTGCAGGAAGGCGTGGATAGATGACTCCTGTGGGGGGCGGGCCCCCGGATTATCTGCGCTCCAGGACTGAGATTCTTTGTTGGCAGCAAGAGGCCAAGGGGAGAGAAACTTGGCCAGACCTTCCTGGGTAAACACTCTCTCCACTTCCCTCCCCTGCGCCTCAAGTCTTCCAGCTGGGCTCTCCATCCGCTGGCCTCTGCATCACCCCTGCTTGTTCCATGTGCTCTCTGCACCTCATGCCTTTGAAAGAAACAAAGGCAGACGTCACCCAGGAGACTGCTAGTCACTCTACAAGACCCAGCCTCAAGCTTATCTCTGAGCTGGCTCCCCAACCCTCTGAACCACGGAGTTCTACACTGCCTGCTGAGAAGACACGGATTTGTCAGCGTTGCCAGCTAGGCACAGAGAAGTGGGTGCAGGACTCTGGGATGTAGTGGTTACCAATTCAGCTGCGATTCACAAGACCAGCAGTTCGAAACCACCAGCTGCTCTTTGGGAGAAAGAGGGGGCTTTTTCCTCCCATAAACAGTTATAGCCTCAGAAACTCACAGGGGCAGTTCTACCCTGCCCTAGAGGGTCACTAGGAGTCAGTGTGGACTTGACGGCCATGCGTTTGAAGTCGGTCTAGGCACAGAGGAGCGGAACCTCCCGGAACATCATTGTTTCGTGACAGAAAACAAAGATGACTTAATTCTCTGTGGAGAGCAGGGAATCCAGTTTCCACCAGACCATTCCCTGAGCTCCTCGCCCGGCGGAGGCTGCTAGAGGATGTCAAGTGGTTTCCCCTGGCCCAGGCCCAGGCTTTTCTTGGAGGCTGGCCCAGAAGGCCATGTGGCTGGGCCTGACCTCAGAAAGGACTTCATATTTAATTATTTCACGTTATCTCCACATGAGGAGATATGCCCCGTCAGAGAGGTGCCAGATGGGAAGAAGAGATTGACATCAGACAAGTCACATGTGCGTCCGGGTTCTGGACCACAACCTCCTATCGTGGTGGGCCAGCAACTCTGTCCCAGTCCCTTGAGAGACCTCCAGTCGTGTAGTACAATTCACATGCTTTGCAAACAAATCTGCAATTATCTTGTGACGAACAATTGCCCTTTTACGGGCGGTCATAAAGTGGTCATTCGTTGCGTGTAGCGATGTAAATACACCACAGTGTTGACTACTGTTTCTTCCTATCTTCATTCATTAATAGAACGCATTGTAGTGTTACAAACCAATCCCCATGCTCCAAGATCACACCTGACTCATGGGGGTGACCCTGTAGAGCTGCTCCATGGAGTTTCTGAGATGGCGTATCTAGACAGTCAAGATACAGCGGACGGCCTCGTGGTTCTCTGTGTATTCAAACACCAACATTTAGGTTAGCAGCCCCAATGCTCAACACATGGCACCACTAATGCTCCTTACGACAGCACGGCGCACCTCAAAAGTCGGAAGTGGGCCTGGTTTTCTCAGCCTCTGAGGGGCCCCGCACTGCCGAGGAATATGTTCGCATACAGTACTGCGCAGTAACTGTGCACCCTGGGCCGATGCGTCAGCTGTTTCCCCGGGCCTCGGGTTCTTCATTTGCTCAGCTGAAAACCAGTGGCAGTCACTCTCACTTTCCGTGGTTAAAGCATGAAGTAAGGTGGTGTGCTGAAGTCCCGAGCGGAATGTCACACCCACAAGGTTAAGGTTCCTGGCAGACAGTGAGGACGCAGCACCCCACAGTGACACTTGTCATTATTTCACACAAGTGCCAGCTTAGCTCCAGCCACTTGGATTCAGAATACTCCACATCACCTCTTACTGCTGAACAAGTCATTCTAAAGTGTAGTGGCTTCAAACAACAACCATTTATGTTTTTATTAATCATTTTATTGGGAGCTCTTACAGATATCATAACATTCCGTAGTTCAATCCCATCAAACAGCATTGTACAATCGCTACCAGTTTCAAAATGTTTTCTTTCTTTGTGAAATCCTTGATATCCGCTCCCCTTTATCCCCTCCCTCCCCCACCCAAACACCCAAGAACCCTTATTTTTCCCCCTATAATAACTTTTTGGGGTTTTTTGGCCATACCTTACACAGTCCAATATATCTGTTCACATACAGTTCTGTTGTTCGATCCCATCCAGTGGGGTTCTACAGCCATAAATGCTATCTGCTCTCTGTTCCCCCTTCCTGTACCCTCAGGGAACCATTGCTCCTGTTACTGTTTATGAAGGGTTGCCTATCTTGGCTTTCATGTACCAAATGATCTTAAATATACAAACGAACATATGCAAATCTAACATGATGAATGCGGTAAAACAAAGAAAAGCCATAATAGTCAGGGGAGAAAATATTAAAGAACTAGAGGCTAATGATGTGGCTCACCAGTGCTCTACTGCACCCTGAATTTATCATCCCTCTGAAAGGGACTGTCCAATTAATCTTCCAGGCGGGTTTTGGGTCTCCACTACATCCACGGCCCTTCACATCAATTTGATGTCTTGTTTTTGAACCTCGGATACTTCTTCCTGTCAATACCTCGTGATCACACAGGCTGGTGTGCTTCTTCCATCTGGGCTTTGTTGCTTCCCTGCCAAACAACAAGCATTGGTTGAACTTCACCTCCACATGCTGCCTGTGGGCTGGGAGTGGAGACTGGGCTCAGCCAGCAGGCTTTCTGCTCACAGTTGGGATTCCTGCTCACCTTGCCGGTCAGCTGTGAGGGTACTGTAGGTTGGTGCTGCTGAGCTCTCCCTCCTGTTTGGGACCTCTGCTGGGCTCACTGGCTCACTCATGATCTCTCTTCCTTCACCGGCTAGTCTGGATGCTCACAGGGCAGAGACAAAGAACCCAACAAGGCCAATAACTGGGTGCAAGGCCTCTGGAGGCTTAGGCATTGCATGGTGTCATCTTGGCTATGTTCTATTGGTCAACGGCAGTCACAGCTGGGAGAAGTGGGGACATAGACTCCACCTCTCCATGGGAGGAACTGCAAAGTCACATGTGCAAATCAGCACATGTACAAGAAGGAAAACGATGGTGGTTTATTTTGCCAATGCTCTCTGATAATTTCCCCTCTTTTGCTATAAAAACAAAAGGACTTGAACGAATCCCTCACCCCCTCGTGAGCAAGTAGGCCCACGCTCTGCCCTTTTCTACTGGCTGGCGCAAGTCTCTTTTGAGAGAGTGTCTAATACAATGCATTTCACACCTGGGTTGCTCACTGGCTAACAAACACTTTGTTCCTATCAATGCCTGGGACAAATGCCTTGGCAGCTTGGATTTGTAGTTCCATTACCTCTGAGCACAATAATTGTTAATTACTTGCTTTATTTGGTTCTGTTGCGTTTGCCAATAGTCAATTACTTATGTTAGGTTTTCTTGTGATCAGTGGGGCTTATCCAATATTGCAGCTCAGGTCTGTTTTTGTCTCAGCGATGTCTTTTCCAAGAGAGTTAAAGAAAATCCTTGTTCACTAGTTTATTGAATATTAGCCTTTATCTGCTTATTTCAAAGGCTGCTTATTCATTGCCTCCGAACCACAGTGCTCAGGCCGAGCTGTTAGAATCGAACAAAAGACTAAAGATAAGCTTCACCTTTGCTCATTGGGCTAAAACCCAGGACGTGGGTGATGGAAGAATCATGGGATCTTGGGGTGTTCATTTAGCTTGCTCCAGAATCTCTGAACCTGCCTGATCCCCCTAATCCACCTTCCACCTGGCTGCAAGTGACCTAACGCAGAGATCCAGCACTCTTGGTAGATTGAACTGATGGGCTTGATTTTCCAGTCCTTGTAACCATGTCCTTTGTCACATGACTTTGCAGGCTCTCTCACTAGTTCCTTCTCCTTAAAGTTGGATGAGGTCAGGTGACTTCGTTTGGTCAACGGAAGCTGTGGAAGTGGTGACGTACGAGTTCTGAGCTCGGTCCTCAACATACCCTGTGTGTTTCCTTGGGCTCTCTCATACCCCCATCTTGTCATGAGCCTGATGTGTCCAGGCTGGCCTGGTGGCCTCTGAAGAGACACATGGAGAAGAGCCAAACCAACTTTGTGAAACTCAGCCCAAACCAACCCGCCCTAGATGTGGAAGCATGAAATTTCTGATTGTTGTTCTAAGCCATTGCATTTTTTGGGGGGCGGGGGAGGAATGTTGTTACATGGCAAAGAGTCCTGGTGGGAAAGGTGTTGGGCTGCAAGATCGGTGGTTCAAACCCACCAGTCACCCCATGGGAGAAAGATGAGATGGTCTGTTCTCATGAGGATTTACAGTCTAAGAAACCCTAATGAGCAGGCCTGCTCTGTCTCATAGGGTCACTACGAGTTGGAATCATGTTGTGACATGGGAAAAGCTGGTTCGTCGTTTTCTGGGTAACCCCAATATTGATGCTCTACAGTGTGAGGTTTAAAGTCCAGGCAAAACTTTTGAGCACCTGGGTCCAGCTACTACTAGCTCCCTTTCGTTAGCACTTTACACCCTGGAAGTTACTTGCAGTTCTTCAAATGTACCATGCTGGTCCATCTGGCGTCCTCTCTGCCTGTTATGCCACCTTTTCTTTTGTCTGCCAGGAAAACTCCTATCCATCTGTCAAAACCCAATTCAGGTGTTGCCTCCACCAGGAAGCCTGACTGTATCTCTCCTCTCCCCTGTAGGCTTCTGTAGGCTGTCTGGACCCACATATGGGAATACTGTTACTGTGTATGACATCGTGTTAGAATGGGGGTTCTCACTTTTGCCCATCTTTGCCATTGATAAGACTGACCCATTTGAGAAAAAGAACAGCCTTAATCAATCCACGTATTATCAGTGCCTAGCACAGGGCCTGGTTCGGACCATGCTTGGTGACTCAGAGGTATTAGGATCATCTGTCTAGCTGGAAGTATGCAGCATCTGAGCTGGGCTAGGAACTTGTGAAAACGCAGTAATCGTTTCTCCTGGTCTAACTTCACGAGGAGGAAGGAAAATCATGCCCAGGGCAGATTGTAATGATGTAGAGATCAGACACCTCCACCCTGCAACTTTCTTACCGGTTCTGATGCCAGCCATCTCTCCCCATCTCTCTACTGGGTTTGACAACTCATTGCGAAGACCACATAGACCTCATAGACCATACACATGATTATGAGGTTAGGGAAGTAACAGGTGTACAATTCAGGATCAGGAATGACTCAGGATACAGTTCTTTGATCAGAACTATCTCTTCTCAGTTGTGCCTAGAAATAGCCCTCTCCCTGGGCCTCTGCGCCTGGCCTCTGACCTGCTCATATAAGTGCTACAAAATTCTTTAGCTCCACCAATAGGTTCCCAGGACATTCCACTCCACCAAGAAGCCTCCAGTGGCTCTTTTACCCTGTGGGCCAGCCTGCCCACTGTAGGTAGCTTGTTCCACAGGCCTGGAAGCCGACTGCGCCATCCCACACCTGTCTCCTGGTTGTGATGCCTCTGTTTCTCTGCCGCTGCTTATCAACATTGTGCATTATCACAGGTGTTCTAGCTCTTTCTCTCCGTCTCCTGGGTCTAGGATAATCTCAGTGCAGGAACCTTGAACCCAAAGGATGCTCCCCTACTGAGTCTTCTTCTTGGTGATAATGAGGTGCCTCATTTGCTTGGTAATAGGGTCTTTTTCTGCCCGATGGGATGATAAAACTGATCAAATCCTCTTGATGGGTCTCAAGCACCTGATTTGCATAGTCCCACCCAATCATACTTGGAGTCCCAACAAGCACGGCTAGAAGAGCTGTAGCAAGTAACTGATTGCCCCGAAGCATAAACTCAAAACCCAAATTCAGTGGGGCAGGAAACACACATGAGGGTATTTCATTTTGGCCTGGACTCACCCTTCCTGAGAAGATATGTGGTTTGAACTCAGCAAATGCAGAATGAGTGAGTGTCAGATTTCGGGGGGACCCACCTACTGGGAAAATATGCAAGGCTCTGTCTTGCTCAAAGCCAGAAACTCTTTGAATGGCAAACTGATGAGCTGGCTGGGGTGGTTAGAGCCCATCTGCAGAGCTCCCAGCTGGATGTAACTGACTGCTTCCTTCAAGTCAACTTGTCACTTGCTGCCCCTGCTATAGCTCCGAGTAGCCCGGTGGGAGGTCTCTGGACCCTTGGTTGGTGGACAGGGACCCCTAGGCCCTGCTAAATGTTGCTTCACCCCTGTTGGGAGGCATCTCTCTGCCTTCTGGGCGGAGAAATTGTACATTAAGGAACACTCACAAAAAGTATTACTAGAATGTTGTTGTGAAGTCTCTTAGCATGACTCTTGTATCCATTTCCCTATAATTTCATTTCTCTACAATTCCCATCAAATGATTGAACGGAACCATGCCAGTGTGGAGAAGGGGACTCTAACGCAGGGATCGCCCAGTTTTGCCATTCCTCTGAGAGCATCTCAGAAGCAAGAGCAGAGGGAATGCTGGGGCCATCAAGAAAGAACAGCCGCCATTGGAGGCCCTGCAAGACCCCTGCTGGAAGTGGCAGGAGGCTCCAGGGGCCGTAGCCTGGAGACCAGCAGCCATGAAACTGAGGCAGAGCGGTGGGTGGGTGGGCTTCCTGGCCCATGAAAGCAGCAGCATGGGCCATGTGACTGAGAGACCGAGGACCAGACTAGACTAGGCTGCTGGTTGAGGAGAGGTGCTGCTGTGGATCGAAGGCTGTATCCTCAATGTTTTCTGATCCTGACTTGTGGTAACTTATTTCCCTAAGAACCCCCATAAACACGCCTCTGTCTGTGAGTTCTGTGTGGCTGTTACAATGGACTGGCTAGCCCGGCAGAGAGGTAGCATGCCCTGGGAGGACTAGTCGGTGTCCAGATAGAGGAAAGAAAGATGGAGGATGAAGGCTTGGTTGGCATCCTCTGCTCTGTGGCAATCGCTCTCAGGCTGGTGTGGAGTTGGATCCTCCTTCTTTGTGTAGCCAAAGGACATCAGAGGTTGCCCCTACTCCAGAATCAGGTGAATGAGAAAGAGAGAAGAGAGGTGGGCTTCCCTGCCCATGGTAGCAATGGCTGACCCCAGGAGCAAGAGTGCCTTAAGGCAGGAGACTGCCTGGCAGAGTGGAGTGCCTCTGGGTACTTATCAGCAGAGCCAAAGAGCTGTGTCGGTCGCACTCAGCTGAGCGGAGCAGAAGTGAGGCCAAGAAGCCAAGAGAGCCAGGGCCAGCAAGAGGCCTCCCTGAGGGCATGGCTGAGATGTTGTCCTGCTCCTGTGCAGTGGCCTCTCTGATAAGCCCCGTGATTGTGAGTGTGGCCACGACAGCACGTCATCTAACCCCGGGGCAGGAACGGCTGGCGTCAGAACGGGCCAAAAGGTGGAAAGGAGGGGTTGCGTCCGACCTCCACCTCCTCACAGGCAGCCTTGGGATGGCCAGCCGCTGGTCCTGGAAATGACTTTCCTTTCGCCTCTGGAAGTCAGACGAGGAGGTCATCGAGCACCAATGTTGCGATTGCTATCAAGCCGATTCCAATTCGTGGACCCCGTAGGATAGATAGACTAGAGCTGCCCGGTAAGGTTTGTTACGGCAGTGAATCTTTACAGAAGTGGTCTGCTCCCTAGGAGCGGCTGGTAGGGACGAACCACTGACCTTTCCGTCAGCACTCAGGGCTGTCCCATCACGCCACCTGGGCTGCCCATTCCCCTGTTACAAAAACCAGCCAAACTAAAAGGCCAAACGCATTGCCACCGAGTTGATTTCTATGCACAGTGACCCCTGTAGGACAAAATAGAACCGATCCTTTGGCTTCTGAGACTGAATCAGCAGTTCTCAACCTGTGGGTCGTGACCCCTTTGGGTGGGGGTGTTTAATGACCCTGTCACAGGGGTCGCCTGATTCATAACAGTAGCAAAATGACAGTGATGAAGTGGCAAGCAAACTACATTTTATGGTTGGGGGGTCTCTACCACATGAGGAACTGTATGAAAGGGTCGAAGCATTAGGAAGGGTGAGAACCACTATGCTGATTTTTGTGGGAGCAGATAGGCTTGTCTTCCAATGAGAATCTGGTGGCTTTGAACCACCAGCCTTGTGGTTAGCAGCCCCTTGCTTAACCCAGTGAGCCACCAGGGCCCCTTGACCACCGTCGGACCACCCACACACTCCATGCACACGCGAGTCTGTGATCCAGGGATGTGCTTCTGCGGGGCTTCCTTTGTTTTTCTGGGGCCCAGGGCTATCTACATGCAGGAAGTTCCAGAAAATCCTTTTCTTCAAAGAACATGTATTTTTGGAACACCTATTGCATTCATTTCCGAGGGCTGCCATGACAAGTGACCACAGCTAGGTGGCTGACCCTGACAGAGAGAAGTCCCAAGCCAAAGGGTCGATGGTACTCTAGGGGAGCACCTGTTCCGGGCTTTTTCAACTCTTCCTTGTCACCGCACGGCATGCTCTCTGCGCATCTGTTTCTTCTCTTCTTATGAAGGCAGCACTGATATTGAATTCAGACTCATATTGGATAGGGCGGCGCAACTGCTTAGCACAGGGTCAGCAGTCGAGCACACAGTTGCCCTAAGGGAGACAGGTGAGGCTGTCTGCTCCTGTAAAGATCCAGTCTCAGAGACCCCACGGGCAGTTCCACTCTGCCCTTTAGGCTCACGGTGACTTGGAATCGACTCGATGACAAGGAATGTGGTTTTATTTTTGGTTTAGGTGGTACAAACAGTTTAGCACTTGACTACTAGGTGATAGGTTGGCAGTTCGAAGCCACCCAGATGTTCCTGAGCAGGCGGACCCTGTGATCTTGCTTTCAAAAGGCCTTGACAGTCCTAGGGAGCAGCTCTACTCTCACACGTGGGGTCACCATGAGTCTGAATCGACTTGGAGGCAACTGAACACACAACCTGTTGGATTAGGGTCCACCCCACTCTGGTATGGCCTCTTCTCCACCGGAGTATGCCTGCAAAGACCTAGTTCCAAATAAGGTGACATTTACAGGTTGGGACCTTAACATCTTTGGGGAACACTGATGATGCGCTGGACACTGACCAGTCTGGGCCATGGGTAAGTTGGTGACCTGTGGAACACTGAGGCCGACTGGAAGCATGCGCCTTCCACTGGGAGCAAGGACAAAGGCGAGACGGTGGTTGCATTAATGAAAGTACCAGATCTGCCTGTTTGTTCCCGAGCCTGGACGCATTTCCTACGCACTAGGAAAGCAGGCTCGAGGGTCCAATTTAGGAATTGGCCGGATGTGAAGTGAACTTGGGAAGTCTAGGGCATCTCAGAGGCCCGGGCAGGCTGTCTCCGGAAGAATGGACCTTGAGAGAGAAGCAGAGGTCAGCTGGGGTTGAAGGATGACACTGGCCACTGGACACCATGGGCAGAGAAGCCTCAGAAGGTGAGGAGCGGGCTATAACATCTGTTCCGGATATGAGCCCGTCCCAAACGCGGGTGTACCGATCAGCTGTTCTAATAAAGCCCAACACGGCGGGTGTGGTGTGTGAGCTGGGCAGCTTTACAGATTGTGCTCCAGGGGACGGGGCCCCGGGCTGTGTTTATTAACGATGCTGGCTGGGAAGGTCAGCCAGCAACCGACAAGGTTGCCAAGCGTGGCCAGCATGTTAGAAAGGGGCCTGAGATGCAGTCCGCGGACTGTGGCAGGGCCGCCCTGGGCGGGGCTCGGGGATAAAGGTTTATGGTGAGTGCGGGGTGAGCAGGGTGCACGGTGGTCGGATTCCCAGGGAAGGACTATGAGTTGATCGGGATTTAATTGGATCAAGTCTTTCCTAGGTGCAGCCAAGCAAATTGGCGCGTAGCCCTTGAAGACCTGGGTCGCCCCCCCTTCTCCCCAACCCCCCCCCCCACACACACACACAATTCTGCCTCCTCGCAGAGTTGGAGACCCTGATTTCCCAAGGAAACAAACATTCAATTTCAGGTTTAGATTTGCATTAGAAAGAGACCTTAATTACTCTGATCTCTAACACCTCCGGGGAGCTGATTTGAGCTTTTCAGATGCAAAGAGTGTTAATTGGCTAAGGGGCCCAGCTGAGCGAAGCCCTCCGCTACCCCAGAGTGGGAAGGGGGTGGGTTGGGGAGATGGGGGTTGGAGAGAAGAGGGAACCCTTCCCATTGGTCAACTTTCCTGGAGGTCTGCTGCCTTCTTCCTCTCCTTCCTCCATTCCAGCCCACCCGCCGCTGCTCCGCAGTGGTCTGACTCCTAAGCATGGTCCAAGCATGATCCTTCCCGTGTGAGTTGCTGTGGAGTCTATGAGGAAGTACAAAGACACACAGACTTGCACTGGGCAGAGCAGAGCTTTCTTAGTAGTAGGCAAGCATCAAGTGACTAGCTCTGAGTTAGCACCCAATGCTGCCGCCTGGGAAGGTTTTCTCTGGTCACAGTGACTTTTTTCGTAGAAGCAGTTTCTCTTGAACCTCGTATTTTGTGATGGCCAATTTAAGAGAACACCATGCGGCTCTGAAATTTTGTTTCCTGCTCAGGAAAAATGCCGCAGAAACTGTTGTGATGTTGAACACAGCTTACAAGGACAGGGCTGTGGGAAAAACTCAAGTGTACGTATGTTTTTCTCGTTTCAACAGAGGTGATACGCCGATTGGTGACAAACTGCGTTCTGGACGTCTGCCAATTTCCCAAACGGACGAAAATGTCGACTCGTAGTGCATTTGGAGTTCGTCCCACCAGGTCAGACAATTAATCAAGCTTCTATTTAGAAGTTCTGAAAAGATTGTGTTACAGTGTGGGACAGGAAAAAGCCTGATGTAAGGCAGACGCAGACTGGTTTTGCCACGACGGCAATGCACCTGCTCACGCAGTCATCTCAGTCAGGTTGCGTCCAGAGTCAACCTCTTTCTGGATTAAACCTGCAAACAGAGATCACCGGGACCTCCTGTCACCAAGAAAGGAGAGCCTGGAGGGGAGTGTGTTCTTTGGACCCCAGGGTCTTGGTGCTAAGAGACTCCTAGACCCCCGGGAAGATTGATGGCAAAGCCTTGCCCTAGAGCGGGCATCCTGCACTTCAACGTCTAGCCTGGTCATGGAGAGAAGGAAGGTCTCTTTGCTAAGCCAGCCACGGGCATGCCTGTTGTAGCAGCATCACACCACCGGATGACAAACAGCATTTTATCTTTCTTTAAGAACACGCGAGGAGCCCTTGCGGTGTAGTGGTTATGTGCCGGGCTGCTCACTGCAACGTCAGCAGTTCAAAACCATCTGTGTCCCGAGAGAGAAGACGGGGCTTTCTACTCTGTGAAGGGTGGTGGTGAGACGGAGGGAAATGGGCAGAGTGTGAAATAGCTCTGGATGGAAGGGGATTAAGGAGGGCAGAGACTAGAATTCGAAAGGGGGCCCATCTGAGGGTGTGGGGGGGGGACCTATTTCCCCTGCAGCCCCAGCCCTTGGGGAGGACAGTGAGGGTGGAGGCAACATTGCTTTGGGACTTGGGGTAGCTGAACAGAAGGGTGGCCAACTGTTTTGGTTCATGCAGGACTCAGGAGGCCCCTCAGGCACTCAAGCATGGCTGCTTATCCTAGTGGGCAGAGTAAGGAAAACTGGGAGGGTGGGAAAAATGCAAGAAGGGGCCCTAGACATTCAGAAAGTGATGTGGGGAAGGGGGTGTATATGCTTGCTCTTGGACTCCCATAAGAAAGTATGATATCCCAAATTGGGAAGTTTAGGGGAACAGAAAGGAGTTCTGGGGTGACACTGTGGGGTCCTCATTGAACTGTCAATGTTAAGGTCAGCGGTTCAAACTCACCAGCTGCTTCACTGGAGGATGACAAGGCTGTCTGCTCCCCAAAAGAGTTGTAAGCTTGGAAGCCCTCAGGGGCAGTTCTACCTTGTCCAAGGTCGCTGTGTCACATCGACTCGATGGCAGTGGGTCTGGCTTTGTGGAGTTAATGAGAACAGAAATGTTTAGTCTCATTGTCCTGGAAGCAGAGATGGACAGTGGACTGTTCCACCGTTCCCTCCCACCTTCTAGTGGCAGCAACCCATGGGCTCCAGGCTCTGGCTCTGCCTTCACCCAGACATCCTTGCCCTGTTCTCAGGCATATTACGGGGCAGGGAGGTACAGTCTCATAAAGCCATGGGGGCAGTTGTACTGGGCGCAGCCGTCAGGTGGCTGTCAGGGTGGTTTGTGGTTGGCATGCTCCTCTGAGGCTGAACAGCTGACAGCAGAGTTTCTAGACTCAGACGGACGAGGAGGAACCTGATCCACACTGGTCATGGGACCAGGCAGGGTGGTGTTCTATTGGGAACGGGTTTTCGTGGGGCTGGGTGACAGCTAGCAATAACAGATCTAAACTGAGTCTCTCTTTGAGGTGCTGAAGACAACTGGGAAGGGCACCCCTTTCCCATGTTATTGGATTACGTGTTCCTCTCCTGGCCCCTCACTGTAGCAAACGCTGTATAAAAGTGCTGGAGGCCCTAAGACTTCCTTAGGGTTCACAAGAGCCTGTATGAGCTGTGTATTTAAAGATATATATACATGCTCTTTCTTTTTTTATTAATTGGGATTAATATGTAAACCAAATCACTCCATAGTTCGAGCATGTCAAGAAATATATAAATTTAAAAACCAAATTCGCTGCCATCAAGTCAATGCCAGCTCACAGTGGCCCTATAGGACAGGGTGGAACTGACCCTGTGGGTTTCCGAGACGGTATCAGGGGTCCTCAAACTTTTTAAACAGGAGACAGTGAACTGTCCCCCAGACCCATTGGAGAGACGGACTAAAGTTTCCAAAAAAAACTATGAAAAAATCCCTATGCACACTGCACATATCTTATTTTGAAGTAAAAATCAAAACGGGGTAAAAACACCCGGCGGGCCAGATACATGTCCTCGGTGGGCCGCATGTGGCCCGCGGGCCGTAGCTTGAGGACGCCCGCTGTAACTCTTTACAGGAGTAGGAAGCCCGTCTTTTCCCCGAGGAGTAGGCTGTTGGTGGTTCAAACTGCTCGCCTTGTGGTTGGCAGCCCACTGTGGAAGCACTATGTCACCAGGGCTCCTGTGTGTTTACGTAGCCACGTGAAGTTCATGTGGCAGTTTCTCCTGAGGATAGCGCAGTGTGTGCCTGCAGGTCCCCAGGGCAGGCTCTCCATTCCTCTGATGGCCCCACCCAGCTTTGTTTTTGTTTTTTTTTCTTTTCTAAACAGAGGCAGCACCTAAAGTCCACAGAGGGCCAGAGACTCATCCAGGGACTCACAGCCAGAGCTGGTTCAGCCCCTGGCCCCCGGCTCAGTGAGCCCAACCCGTTGGCGACATCACCCACTCCTTCCTGCCCTTTGCCTTCGGAGACAATTTGGCTTCTTGATTTCTGACTTTTTGTCAGTTGGGATTAATGAGAGCGGTGCACACGACACGGCTTTCAGCTGTACCCAGTTTACAAGCAACAGATTAGACCATTTAAGTAAGAATAATGCTATTTAGCAAAGCCGGATTTAGAGCTGGCAGAAATTAAGAAGATTAATTTCGAGCCAAAAAAAGAGTGACAATCATAGATCAACACCTGAAACATCTCGCCGCTCGTGCACATCCCTAATTGAGAAGTATGTGGAAGATTCCATCCGTGAAATTCAATTATCATGCAAGCCGAAGGAAGCAGCCTCCCCGGGGAAGAAGCCGGGTCTTCGGAACCCACCCGGCCCCACCTGTCTGTTTGCGTGTCAGGAGAGTGGGGAGACCAGCCGTGGGGACGATGAAATATGGGCTGTCTGCATCAACGTAATGAGAATATCCCGGGGTTCACCATCCTGGGATTGCCTTCCCAGAGCCTCCCTCAAAGGTCACCCCGGAAGACCACCGAGGCTCCAGGAAACTGCTGGGCCCTGCAGGCCGATGGCCCGTGGGCCCCCGCCCCATTGCTGACACCCCTGTACCTGGCTTCTCAGCGGGACTGGGTAGAGCCCCCAAGGCCAAGGTGCTCTTCAGGCCGCAGCCCCTCCCTCCCCCCCACGGATGAGGGGCTTCTTAACGGAGCAATCAGCAGGGAAAACTGGAGACAACACGATAATGATTACAAATGAGCCGGTGGTAATTGGCCAACCGTTTAACTGCAGAGAGGGGGGATGGGGCGGGCGATTCCTCAGCCCTTGCTTTGTCTCTGGGATTCTGCTGGGACGCTCCCAGGAATATGGCGGTGAATTGTGGCCTAGTCCCTTCCGGACCTGCAGGTAGGCCGACCAGTTGCAATGCAGTGGATTCCGGCTGGGGCGGGGCCGTGTGCCCGGGCAGAACTTTGACTTGGCCTTTTCAATGCTGCTTATTTATTTTGGCGGCCGGTCAACAGGCCTTTCTTTTGAAATAACCTCTGGGTGGACGCAAACCTCCGTTCTCCTGGTTATCATCCGAGAGCGTTCATTGTCCTCTGCCCTGGCCAGGGACTCCTGCTGGAGCTCCAGGGGAGCCACTTACAAGTGCTTGTACATTCAGCCTGGAAAATTCCACTCCCAGGAAACAGAAGACTAGGCCTTCATCCATCAGACGAAGGAGCTGAGGTTCAGAGTTTGGCTTTGTCTCTTTGGAAGGCTGCGGCGGGCTTCTAGTTTGTATGTGTTTGACACGAGTGCTCCTGTGAGGTGCCATCCAGTCGGTGACGACTCAGAGTGACCCTGTGTACGACAGAACCAGCCCACGGCCTGGTCCTGCCTGCAACAGCAGGCTGTGAACAGCGACTGCGGGCAGCGCGTGGTATCACTGCGTGGGCCTACGTAGAAGAGGCCGTGGTGTCAGGCTTACTGGAGCTTCTATTCTGGTGCAGGGATTGGACAAAGACCCATGGAGTCCACACAGCAGGTCCAGTGTGATAGGTCATCAGCACGGGTGTTTAGGGAGGGGTCAGAGTGGATGGCTGGGCCCATGCAGGAGGAAGGATGAGGAAATCTTCCCAAGGTCAGGGCCAAGGCCATCTTCTTCATCTTTGTAGCTGCCGGGCCAAAGCAGGTTCCACAGGTGTCAGTTGATGATACGAGTGAGTGGACGATGGTGACATCACTTGCGATAGTCCTTGGAGAGTGCTCTATGTGGGGAAAGATGGCGACTGGGAGGAGAGTTGGAATAGTGGGAATGATTGGTCAGGGGAGCAGACCCCACCAACCATCGGCTAGTAAAAGTGCTGAAACAGCTGCGTGTAGACAAGTCCTGGCTGATGCTCGCACTGTGGTTTGCTAATCTATGGAAGTCCAGCAGGGCTTGGCAGCGCTTCCACATGGAGCTGGCAGGTCCCTGGTTCAGCCCATGCCTGAGTGCCTCTAGCTCTTCCACCTGCTCTCTGAGTCAGGTTGGACAGCCACAAGGGAGTTATCTGCTCCATCCCTCCAGACCTCATTGGATGGAGACCTAGAGATGTTCTAGGTCTGAAAGCCTCCTTTGAGGAGCCTGCCTCGAGAGTCTAGCACCACCAGTCAAGGCTGCAAAGGGAAGAACTCCGTGTTAGAATGTGTGACGGGGATGGCAAGGGAGGGGACAGTCCAGGGGAGCCACCTTGGCAGTAGGAATTGCACCTGGTCCCTGTGAAGTCACTCATTCTGGCTCTTGCTCCAACCCTGTGGAGGGCTGTTTGCACGACTCTAGCCAGGCTGCAGTTCTTCACTGGTCCTCAGTACACCCAATGAGGAATCGAAGGCACGGAGCCAGGCAAATTCTGGGACGCTGGCCCTAGGAGTCCCCAGTCTGGTGCTGGGAGCTGCTGAGGTGGCAGGGACACAGATGCCCCGGCTCCTCGCTCATGCAAGCACGTTCTCACACCACGCCTGTCTCTTCATCATGCTTTCTCCTCACCTTGTCCTTGTGTCACCGGATAGGATGCCATCTGTCACAATGAGCCATCTGCTTCTTCTCCTGCCATCTCTGCTGCCCCACTCGAAGTAAATTAAAAAAACAAAGAGGCAGGAATCTGCTGACAGCCGCATTTATCCTCATATCCGGGGTTGGTGATGGAGGTGGGAGGGCTTTGTGGGCCTGGATTAAAGATTGGTTAGTGCCACGGGGCAGGGGTCAGTCGCATGGCTGTGAGATTCTGACCACAGGTGATGCCATGGGTGACAGTGAACGTCAGTCAGGGATGGGGAGGATAGGGGTTTGAGCCAGCATGAGGGGCAGGGGTGGGGTGCTGGCTTCAGAGGCTGGCAAACGTGGTCTAGTTTCTGCCTTCTTAATGTCTGGCCCCAGGCCAGTCATTCACCCAAGGCTCAGTTTCTCATCCATGAATGGGTCCTCACCGATGGCACTTACTGGTGGTTGAGAGGCTACGGCAGGAGAGTCCAGCAGGCTGGCAAGGATGAGGTTGGGCTTAGCATTGGGGTGAATGGGGGAGCCACCTCCCAAGGAAAGACACGCGGGAGGAAGCAGGTCAGTCGTTTCTGTGGGCCTCCTCAGCTCTAGGGTGGGAGAGCTCGGAGGACGATGGTACCAGACACCAGGGAAGGTGCTCAAGGAGCAGGAAAAGCAGGCAGGCTCAGGGAACTGGGGGATGGGTGTGCAGAGGAGCAGAAGACACAAGGGAGGGCCAGCTGCCCTGCCTTCATTCTTGCCCACTCCCTCCTGCCCTTGCTCTGTAGCCGGGGTCGAGACAGGAAGATGGCATCGAACTGAGTCCCAACAGACCCACAACAAGGGGCGATTGTGAGCTGGAGATGAATGTCCATGGGAGTCACTGAAGTAGCAGGGCTCTTTGTTGCAGAGGCAAACCTTGGCAAAAGCTGACTTACTCCTTAGAACGCAAACTGGTCCTCACCTGCATCTTGGGGAAGGATGTTCGGTCTGCGCCTGCCAGTTCCGGTGGGGGCCTGGGCAGATGGACACGCCTCTCTGAGCCTCAGTAATTTTGTGCAGAATGATTGGGCAGGGACAGGAAAAAGGCAACATGGGAAAGGGTAGGGGGTCGGATTGACCAGAGACACAAATCCAGCGCCTCTCATAGGTATAAGAAAGCTTTACATCAACAAGTAATTATATTTAAGAGAGTGTCCCAGCCCAGTCCAACTCAAATGCATAAGTCTGACTATAAGGACTACAGGTCCCTCTGCAGACTCACGCAGCACCTGCAATGGTGCCGAATGCAGGAAGATCACAGGCCGGTGGTGGGTACAGAGTCATGGGGATCCAAGGTCGATGGAAACGTGACGGGACTCCAGCAGCTCTCAGGGTCAGGCGCTGAGAAGCGGAAGGGGAAGAGTCAGAAAGAGGAAATTCTCATAGAGCAGGCCATACCCAAGGAGGCACCATCAGGGGGTGACCCGATTGACAGGTTGGATCCCCCCTACATTTTCACCCATCTTCAAGTGGATATCAAATTGTCTAACTACCTCAGAGGGTCTAGATGAAGGGCCATCCCACCGAAGCATGCCCAAACCCAGAGGACCTTCAGGGAGAGGGCGGACAAGGTCCTACAAAAAAGCTCATGGGAAAAGTTCATGAGCTCTTCATCTCATTTTTCCACGGGCTTTCTGAAGCCCGCTGTTACGCGGCACAAATCAGGGTGTGATTCCAGGGATGCCACCCCCGCCCTCCCCGGATACCAGGCTCCACGTCGCCCCTTCCTGACCTGATCCCATAGCAGTCATGGTCAGGGTTCATCAGGGGCTCAGCAGCACTGCCCCAGGCTGGCTAATAGTTTAACCCAACTCCACAATGAAAACTGTGACGTTGTTTTAGAGAGAAGAGAGAGCTATCGCAACATGACCTCTCTTTCTATGACCCTGAGCTACCCAGTCTGGCCCCAAGCTTGATTCATCCACCCTGGAAGGCTACTTAGAAGAGAGAGCTATCACAACACAACCTCTCTTTCTATGACCCTGAGCTACCCAGTCTAGCCCCATCTTCCTGTCAGTGGCCATTTGTCCTTAAGGAGACATCCCGGCATTCAAACGCCCTGATCCCAGAGCCTGTCCCTCTCCCCATGGAAGCAGGGAAAGTCTGGGCCCTCACTTTCCAGGCCTCGCTGGGCAGCCTAACCACCGGCAATCAGACCCACCTGTTCCAGCAACCCAAAGACACCGTGGGTGCTCTGTGTTGGAGCAGCAGTAGCACCCAGCCACCGGGGGCCATGGTGGCAGTGGACCCGGGGGCAGCACCCCGTGCCCAGTGCCAGCAGCAGAGCTTTGTGAGCCGTGGCTCACTTGGCATCCTCAGGACTCGCTCTGTGATGGATTCATGGCTGGAGCCGGTCTTTGCCCAACCTGCCCCTTCTCACCCAGGCTCTCTCCCTGTTCCAACTGTCATAAGCTTCTGTGTCACTTATTTTCTGCTTATGTCCACTATAGTCCATTCTGTTGCTTGCTAGCCGGAGCCCTGATGGTTGTACCATCCAATAGAACCAGTAACCAGCTCTTGGTTGGTATCCAACCTAGCCAGTCATCAGAGAAATTTCTCCAGCAAAGCACGGTCTTATCTCCAAGGAACATTCCGTGAAGTACATTTTATTATCGTTTCAGGAGTGTTTCAGTGCTCCTATAGATTTCTATCCTGGCGGGGTGGTGGTGGTGGTGGTCCATTCCTCCAACTGGTTCTGAGCAGGACTGGCCCTGCCCTCAGGAGAAGAGTGTGTTGGGGCATCCCATAATTCTGAGCATCGCACAGGCAGGGGCACTGTCCACAGCCCTAGCAGGACCCTAGCCCAAATGAGGTCCACAATGGGGCCAGCAAACCAACTGCCTCAGAATCACTTGGGAGGGGCTGTTTAAAAAGCACATCCCAAGGGCTTGCCTACTGAGGCCCGGGGTTTGCATTCAGACTCTCTCATGTGCAGATGGGGCAAGAAAAGCCTTTGGTTCAGTCCCTGACTGCTCTGCAGGCCTTCACGGAGACCGGACCTCTCTGAGGAAGACAGCATGGGCCAGGTTGGCTGTCAGCAAGGCCAACCTGGTGGGGACAGAGTGGGGGGGAAAGTGCTGCTTCTGGAGAAAACTGCCATGAGTGTGGAATTCATAATCGGGCTATTTCAGCAAATATGCGCATGCTTTGCTGAAAGGTGCACTTTCGGATCAATTCTGCACTGCACCTTTTAAAAATTATTATTCTAAGCTTGCAAAATTGAGTTTATTACTGATGTAAAAATGATAAACCCAGGGATCATTCATCATTCCCCAACCTCGGGAGCCCAGACTGTTAAAAAAAAAAAAAGCCAAAAAAGTAAAAACCAGGAAAGTTCAGAATAACCCTAGATTTATGGAGGAAAGGGGAGGGGGCGGGGGGGGGAGGTGGTGCTGTTCCCTCAGGTGGAAACTTGATACCGCTGAGGTTGGGGTGCATGTGGAGCAATTGGAGGGACTCAGGGCAGAGTTCTGGTCCTGACACGGGGCGTTGGACTTATTTCACACAGTGAGATGATTCGGGTACAGGTTTTTCTGTGAGGAGGGAAGAGGACAGACCTCATCTGTCTATTGGTCCTCCAGCAGACTAGGAGTGACAGGAAGAATGGGCAAGGGCTGAAAGGCTTGGGCTATCAATTTCACCAAGCACTGCCATTCTACTGCTCAGTGCCATCAGGCTGTGTGAATGCAATTCAGCTCAAGTTACCATTGCCAGTCACAGAACTGAGCCCAACTCCATTGATTAACTGTGTATTGGGCACCCACTGAGGGAGCACGGGTGGCCTAGTGGTTAGTCTTTGGGCTGTGACCCACAAGGTCAGCAGTTGGAAACCACCAGCCTCTCCGAGGGAGAAAGACAGGGCTTTCTACTCCCGTAAAGAATTACAGTCTCAGAACCCCCCAGGACCTATGGATTTACTCTGTCCTATAGAGTGGCAAGGAGTCGGCATCGACTCGGTGGCATTGAGTCTGTTTGGATTTTGGACTCTGATTCAGAGGTGTCCTGGCTGACGCAAATGTTTGAATGCTAAGCTCCTTGCTAAAAGTTGGATGGGTCCAACCTACCTACTCAGAGAAGCCTTGGAGACAGCTGGCGACCTGCCTCCCCAAGGTCACGGCCTTGAAAGCCCCTGTGGCTTATCACATAGAGGGAGTGTAAGTCGGCATCACTGGCTGGTACTGAATGACTGCAGTGTGCTTCTGCCCTGACATAGTCTTCCCGGAGGCAATGGGTCAGGATGTGATGTTTCACATCAAGACAGATGAGAAAATGGACGTCCAGGAAGAGGCAGCGACATTTCCACGGTAACAGAGCAAAATGGTGACCGAGGCTCAACCTCTGACAGGTTGACTGCCTGGCAGCCCAGCGTGGGCTGTAAAAGACGGGGAGTCATAGACTGTCTAACAACTTGGTGGGGTCTGGGGTCCTATTGGCAGCAGCAGGGGTTCTGGGCTCACCAGAATAGTTGGGGTGTCTTGAGGCGGATGAGAAAATCTCAGGACTCAGGTCATCTCCTCCAGTCTTCTCCCATTGAAGGCACTGCCGCGCACGCCCAGTGAGGAGGGGCTCACGCGCGCTCTTCCCAGGCCTCCAGTCCTTGCTGACGCAGCTCTGACAGGAGTGGGGTCAATTCCTACGCTAGGGCCCGCGGAGGGTTTCCGAGACTATCCATCTTGACGGGACTAATTCAGCTTCACAGAAAGCTTCATCTTTCTCCCACTGAGCACTTAGTGGACTTGAACCGCCAACCCTGTGATTAGCAGCCCAAAGCCCTTCCACCCTCCTTCTCTGACAGTTAGGATGTGTTGTTTTCAATAAAGTGAGCTCTTTCAGACTGTGGTCTCTATCCCATTGACTCCTCTTAGCTCAGCCCTGGGGTTCGCAGGTCATGTGATTACCTCTCGGCCTCTTGGAGGTGACCGCATCTGTCCCATTGGACCTGTTTTCCCTGGTTGATTGACCTCAATTCCTCAGCCTTGTCCCGCCCTAGGACTGGCTTTCTCTCTTTCTTCCCTGCTTCTCCTGGTGCATTCTGGCTCGCTGCTGTCTCTGAGCTCAGCACCGCAGAGTACGGCTGACACACCGGTGAAGAATATGTCTCTTGAATGATCCTGGGAGTCATGCCATCTTGTGACCCACTGTCCATCTGCCAGTGACCCTGATTCCACATAAGGACACAGACCAGGCGCTCCCTTGTCCCTCCACGTGTGGGCGGGGCGGGGCGGGGACAGACCAAGCACAAGGAAGAGGGTGATAATGCTCAGGGACTGGGAGCCCGAGGAGATGGAGGGTGAGCTTGAAAGCAGTGGGGGCACTCGGGACGGAGTGGCCAAGCAGGACTCATTCCCTGCTGTGGCCCCGCAGCACCAGCGACCCCTGGATGCTGACTAGGAGAGCCGAGTCTCAGGCTCCGTCCGTTCCAGACCTGCCGGAGCAGACTCTGTGTGTTCACGTGATCCCCAGTGGGCCACAGGCTCTATCCAGGGCTCGATCCACACAGAAACCAGCATGGTCTTCCGAAAACTCAAACCAGGCCAGGTCACTCCCTGGCCAACACCCTTTCAAGGCATTCCCTGTTGCTTTCAGGATCCGAGCTACCCTCCAGGGTGTGGCTTTGAGATGGTCTTGCACCTTGGTTCCACCCCCTTTCCCTTGCTCATCACCAGAATGCCTCTATCATGCCAAACGACACCTCCTTCCTCCCAAAGGACACTGCTCTGTGTCGATGCACACACTGTGTCCCTGCCTGGACCGCAACCCCGAGGCCCTCCCCTCGGATCTGAAATCCGCCTTCAGCCTTCATCTCAACTTCAAGGCTGCTTCCTCCAGAGGACACCTGGCCTGTCTCTGCTCTAGCAGGTCATGGCGTGCATGGGCCGTCCCCGTGCACCCATGGGTGCCCTCCTCGCTGAGCGCTGGCTTTCCTAGGGCCGTCTGTGTCTGGCTCTGAGGGTGCTCAGTCCATGCTGAACAGCTGCTGAGGTAGCCAGCAAAGGCCCCATGTGCATACAAGAGCCCAGCGGGAGGAAAGATCAAGGAAGAACCTGGACCCCTCATTTGGCACCTGTCTCGCTGCTCCCCAAGGAGGGAGCCCCTCCGGCCCATGACTGGTCCTCGGAGACTCAGTCGCACCATCATCCCCGCATTCTACTCAGTTAATGACAGCCAGTGTCACCACCGAGCTATGCCATGGACATCAGAGAGGTTCCTTGGCTATTTCAAGGTGTGAGAGGCTTGGGCTAATGGTCCATTTCATCTAGTGCCAACATTCCATCCTGCAACCCATTCCACCCTTTTGGTGCCCATTGGGCTGAGCTTGCCTCCCAGGGCTTGACTGTCCAAGAGGGAGCAGACCAGTTCCTGGCCATCAGCAGCTCAGAGTCTCCCCGGGAAGACCGGCCCTAAGAAAGTGCAGATCGTGTTGTGGAGACGTGGGGTTTGGTGCTCCCCACTAACTAGGATGTCACCAGGCAGGGACAGAACAGGGATGGCATCCAAAGCAGAGGGAACAGCTTTGACAAAGGATTGGCGTAAATCCCAACCAAACCCTCTGCCATCAAGTTGACGCTGACTCACAGTGACCCTATGGGACAGAGTAGAGCTACCCACAGGGGTGTCAAGGCTGTCGAGCTTTACAGAAAGCGGGCCTCTAGATTTTTCTCTTGCAGTCCCTAGTGGGCTCGAACCATGCACCATTCAATTAGCAGCTGAGCTCTTAGACTGCACCACCAGGAATCCCACTGCCCCACACCCACTGCCATGGCACTGATTTTGACCAATTTAGGCTCTCTATCGGGTTTCTAGAGCTGGAAATCTTTACAGGAGCAGAGAGCCTCATGTTTCTTCCCCAGAGTGACAGCTAGGTTTGAAAGACCAGCCTTGTAGCTAGCAGTACAATGTTTACCTGACAGCCCCACTAGGGCCCCTGAGGACTGATTTAGGGACTGGCTAGGTAGCTGGAGCAGAGTATGTGAAGTGTGATATTGGGGCCAGACCATGCCGTTGTGGTTGGCTGCCATCACACAATGGGGACAGATCCTAGAGAGACATAGGGCTTTCATTGGCTCGTTTGGGAGAACTATCTCTCCCGGCCTTTCTTCCCAGTCTGTCTTAGTCTGGAAGCTCTTCTGAAACCTGTTCAGCATCATAGTCACCGGCCCCTCCACTAACAGACAGGTTTCAGCTGTATTTCCGATGCATTGACTGAGAATGGAACCTGTGTCTCCGCATGGAAGTTGGGACTTTCTCCACTGAACCAAAACCGCCCCTGGCCAGGCCCTGGGCAGCTGTCCCGGTGTGGCTGAGCAGGGCACGCACTGCATGTAGCTGTCATGTCTCAGCTCTGCACTCACTCGGCAGGCCTCGGCAGTATTTGGAAAGTTAAATTTGTTCACTCTAATGATGGGTAATATACATTTATCATGACAATTTTCTGGCAGGTGAAAGTAGATCGTCTTGTTCTAAGTTGATGAATACACATTGTTCTATTTCGGCTGTTGAAAGAGGAGAGAAAAATTCAACAGTTGAAAGACCTAGTTCACAAAGATAGAGACTATAGGATACAAGAGGAGGTGGGTGTATTTTTTAAGAAATCACTTTTAAATTGATTTCCTTAGTGCCAAGTTTGACATGACGTTTCATATAAAATGGGAAGTGTAAGTAGAAGCATGCAGGAACCCAAATCAGGGTCTAAAATACATTTTCAAGCATCGAAAGATTTTAAAATTTGGGGGAATCATTAAATGATGTCTAAGAAAAATGTTCTTTAACTTTTTTCAAAACCATGTTAAAGGGGCTCCTACAGGTGTCGCACAATTCCACAGTTCCATCTCATCAGTGTTGTGCGCTTGCGACCACAATCCGTTTCGAAGCATTCTCTTCCTCCTTGACCTCCTTGATAGCAGCTCCACTCTACCCGCTGGCTCCCCCCCCCAAATATATTCTTGATATTAGATAGATTGCCAACCATTGATGCCAACTTCTCCAAAGAAGGGAATATGAGAGAAAGAGGAAAGATTCATTTTAACTATGAATTCCAGAATTGGCCCATTTGTGAACCACTGCATACTTTTAAAGGTTGATTTCTTTTTAAAATATTGACTGCAACAGTATTCTTTTTATAAGAAAGGTTTGCAGTACACTAAAAAAAACCCCACAACTTTTTATTCTCCTAAATGGCATGCATTTTTTGTTTGAAGAATTATTAAGAACTACTGCAGCTATAAAATTTACAAAAGAAATTGATCACTGTGCTATTGATGGGGCATTGACCTGTCAGGCACTAAAAACCTTGAACTGTTTTCTAAGGTCTCTTTTAGCAATATGCTTGCATCAATAATTTACTGGACGCATGTCTGAATGCTTTTGTAGCTCTCAGAATATATTTAACTTTGCCAATATTGGTTGCCAATGGAGAACATAACTTCTTGAAATTAAAATGTATTTAAAATTACATCAGATTTATAATCTGTCAAATTTAACAACCATTTCTAGAGAAAATGAGATGTTGAAGCAAGCCAACATAAAAATAATCCAAAACAGTTTGTTTCCATTAAAACGAGATGCCTATCTGAGCCTAAGGAGCAGATCCAGAGACAAAGCTTTTAACTTTTAATTGTTTTATAAACTCTCCTGAGAAAGCGATGCCAAAGAACTGGGAAAAATAAGGGGAAGGAAAGTCAATCTATTTCCATTGTCACCCAGGTGACCTGCCCCTGAGCAATGGGGCCTTCTTCTGACTGGGGCCCACTGAGTCTAATGCACCTAGAGATGTCTGTCTACAGAATTGGAATGCAGAAATTGTAAACAAAGAAGAATAATCAATGGTTGGAAAATAAGGCTTTGGTGATAGAAATGATGCCAAACATCGAATGATAAGACTTTGTAAAATGAATGACCTATTCATCAGAAGAACAAAAAATAACACTATAAATGACAGGTAAACATGCAGAACTAATCTGATGGAAAACGCAGGAGTCAAATTGACCACATCTGTGGAAACAGATACCGGAGAAGGTCCAGATTGTTAGCACAAGGCTAGAGGCCAACTGAGCAGCAAATGACCAACTGCCCACATGCAAATTAAAGTTGAAGAAAATTCAGATAAATCCACAAGAGCCAAAATACAAGCTTGAATATATCCCTGTGTTAGTCTAGGTGGACCTGAGAAACAAATTCATAGATACTCATGTGTATAACAAAGAGGTTTATATACAAGAGCAATTGAATATTGAGAAACATCCCAGTCCAGTTCAGATCAAGTTCATAAGTCTGATATTAGCCCATATGTCCGATACCAATCTATAAAGTCTTCTTCAGACTCACACAGCACATGCAATGATGCTGAATGCAGGAGGATAAAAGGCCAGTGGGTGGGAAGTCTTGTGGATCCAGTGGCGTTGTAAGCATCTCAGTGCTGGCAGGGGTCTCCATGCGGTTTCTTTAGCTCTAAAACTCTTGACTGTCTCAGGGTAGCTTCTCCTCAGAATTGTCTCTCAGGAACTGAGTAGAGAGAGTATGTCTCCCGCCTCCAACAGGGAAATACAGGAGTTTCCAGAATTCTCAGGAAAAGGCCAGGCCCACACAGAGGCCTCAATGGCTATAACCCAATTGACAGACTAGACACCACCCCTTCACTCTGAATCCTCTCAAGTCCCAAATTGATACCAGATTATGTAACTACCACAATCCCAACTGGATTTAGGGACCATCTCAAGAACAGGTTCAACACACTGAACACGAATGCTCAAAGGCCAAAAGAGTTACGAGGAGACCTCCAGGATCATCATACCCAAAGAAAGAAAGAGGTCATGAGCAAGACAGAATGAAAAACTAAATGGATATCCGAAGAGACTCTGAAACGTGTTCTTGGGCACAGACTAGCTAAAGTAAATGGGAGGAATGAAAACGCGAGGTCACTGAACACAGAGTTGAAGGCAGCCCAAGAAGACAACGTATTCTAATGAGATGTGAGAAGACCAGGAGGAGTTAGGAAACCAAAGGAGAAGAGCAAGTTCTGCATTTCTCAAGCTCGAAGAACTGAAGAAAAACAAAATCAAGCCTCAAGCTGCAATGTTGAAGGATTCTACGGGCAAAATGTTGAGCAAAGCCAGAAGCCTCAGACAAAGATGGAAGGAATACACAGAGTTGTGCCGAAAAGAACCAGTCAATGCTCAACCATTTCCGAGAGTGGTACATAGTCAAGAACCAAGAGTTCTGAGGAAGAAGTCCAAGCTGACTGTAACTGCTGATTTAAAAAAAGACTCGTGGAAGTGATGGAATGCCAACTGAAGTGTTTCAGCTGATGGAGGCAGCGCTGCCAGCCCTCCGTGGTTAATGACCAGCAATGTGAAGGGTGGCTACCTGGCCGCCAGCAGAGGAGAGCCATATTTTGCCATGCAGAGATTCATGAACCACAGCAGGAACATTACAAGTCAGTAAAGTTTTGCTGACTATCCTCCAGAAACAGTCATGCCCTCTAAGATCCTAAGGGGATCCTTATGGGTTCCCAGGTAGTTGTATGTATACATGCACATAATGATCACCTGGGACCTTGTTTTACCGTAGATTCTGATTCGGGGTATCTGGTGAAGAAGAGCACATTCTCAGCAGGGGTCTGAAGTGGTGCGGGTCTGGTCCAGGTCTGGACACAGGGTTGTTGTGTCGGAGTCAGAGCTGATGGGGATCTCACAGAAGCAACAACGGGACAGAGGGCAGGCCTATGTTTCCACGGGGGTCTGTTCCCATTGGCCAGGTGTTGCTGCCAGCCATCGACAGCTTGTGTTTTAAAGTCTGCCTGAATGTTCTTGGCGGCCACAATAGAAAGACCCCAGAGCAAGAGATCCCGTGGGGATCAGCAGAAGGGAGGTGTTCTGCCCACAGTGGTTCCCTCAGAAACAGCTGAGGTAATAAATGAGAGGAGGGAGGTCAGTCACAAGAAGTGCCCCATGCAAAATATAACAACTTCAAAACAAACGAGTATGTTCTAGTTCTCATTATTGTGAAAGTGCAAAATTTCCATTATTTTATCGAGAACTTTTGTTTTGGTGGTATATCGTATATATGCCACACAAATCTTAATGGGTTTTAAATATCCTTTTGGTATTTCACTATTTGTTTTCTACATAATGGCTTTGTGATAATAATAATGATTATTATTTGGAAATAGACAATATAGTCAGTCAAAAATTCACTTGGGAGGAGGGCGCCTTGTTCCAAATTGCGCAAAGCCCCATGGGGGCTCCTGGTGGAACTCTGAGCCACGTTCGGAGTGCCCTGAACTTCACCTAGCAATTGGGACCTGGGAAAGTGTGGCCAGCTGAGATTTGGGAACTGGAGTCCGTTTAAAGCCTCAACCAGGAGAACTTGCTGCCATCAAGGTACGTGTAATCATACGACGTCTTTGCAGAAGGGCTTTCTCAACCCTCTCCGATCAACGCATCTGCAGAGCACTCCACTTAGTCACGATTGACTCTGCTCGAGGGAAGCTGTCAGCGGATGGCCTCACTCACGAGCATGCCAGTGGCACCTCACGCTCAGCTGTGACAACCACTGATGTCTCCGGACAAAATCCGCAGCCGCTGAGAAACCACTGCCTTAGAAGGTGGAGAATCTGTTCACAAAGCTAATGACTTCTCTCTCCCCTGTAATACTTGTGTTTGGTAAGTGCTGCTTTTCTACACTTCCCTTTTTATGAAATGGTGTTTGTAGGCCTGAGGGCTCAGGGAAAAATCACCCTTCAGGGCCAAGTTTCTGAATGCCGGCTCAGCAAAGCCTACTCCCCACCGCAGCTGGGCCCACACGCACGTGCTGAGGACAGATCGGAGGTGGACAGGTGTCCAGATGAGGCTGCTTCACTCAGTGAAGTAGACGGCTGAATGAAACTGGGGCTTGCAGGGCCTGGCAATGGGAGCTGAGCGGCCCAACCACATGCAGAACCCGGATCTTTGGGTAAAGACTCAGGCCATCTCTTGGGCTCTGTGTGGGTGAATGTATTTTCTGACATCCTTGTTTTACTTTTTTCACACCCACTCATTTAGCTGATCCTCCCAAATACCACAATGAAGGAAGTGGGTCTGGACACGCTTCCCCCAATTTCTTGAAGAAGAAGGAAAAGAGGAGGAGGAAGAGGAAGTGGCAGAGGGAGAGGAAGAAGAAGAGGAGGAGGAGAAGGAGGAGGAGGAGGAGGAGGAGGAGGATGCCTGGAGAGAGGGAAGACCATACAAGAAAGACTAGAGGCAGGAATTCTGCACAGACCTTCCAACGCAATCTCAACCGAACGGCAGAGAACCCAACCAACATAGCTGTTTCGCTGTTCCCAATCATTTTATTGATAGAAAATTCACACCTCACACACGTGCACAGTGAAGGAGCTTTGGGGAATAATTGCATAGACACAATCACAATCTGTTGCAGTGCACCCTCCTCTTCCTCACCCCACATTCATTATTTGCCTTTCCGTTCCACTCAACCTCAACCTCCCCTCTTCATCCCTGATAAACCATTGCCTCAGTTATGCCTGGGCTCCTTCTGTGTCTCATAAATGGGAAAACATAACAGGAGCAGGAAAGAACAAAATAGAAAAAAATCAATACAAATAAAGGGGAAGAAAGAAAAGACAACCAGCAACCTTAAAATAAGCCAGAGGGGATGGGGGGAATAAAATAAGCCAGAGAGAAAATTTCTGTGGTGGAACATGTGAGAAATATTTAAACTTAGGGCAAGTTCAGGTTACGTCAAGAGGAAGGTTAGTTGATCTAGTATACCTGAGTCCATCCACCATGATCAACTTTACAATCATCTCTGATCAAAAAGCTGTTCCCATCCATTGACTGTGGCCGCAGGGGATCTTCCAGAGGCTCAGTCTGACTCGGCACTCTTCAGAAGGCTTTGGTATGCTTCAGAGACTTGACGAGGTACTCTTCAGATGGATTTTCGACTCCCACGGTCTCCCATACCCTTCTACAACTTGGGTGTTCACAGTGTAACCTCTGATACATTTCCCTTCATCATAATTGGATTTTGTTATTAATCATCTTTGGATCACATAGCTGATGTGCTTCTTCCATGTGGACTTAGTGGATACCTCACTTAGATGGCTGCTTATTTGAACACAAGCCTTTCGGACCCTAGACACGATTCCAATTGACAGTCAGGCACCATCTGCTTTCTTCACCACACTTTGCTCTAGCGCCCTTATCTTCAGTGATCATTCATGAAGGGGAGTGTGGAGCAGGGCCACGTCATAAGAACTCACTGCTCTCGGATGGGGGCTAGAATTAAATGGGAGCTCAGAATCCATCTGCTAGACATAGCTGGTTTTAAAAGAAATACTAAAATTCTATTTTTATTACTAAAAAGTTAGGGGCCAGAGAACGTTCATAATAGTATCACTTATGACAGCAAAACCACAGAAACGCCCCGAATGAGCTCTCTCAGAAAGAGGCCCACCCCTGGACAAGAGGTAAATGAGAAGATGCTCATCTGCACTAATGTTTTTGTTCTTGTGGGCCATCGAGCCAGTTTCCACGGAGCAGAATCAGCCCCTGGTCTTTCCTAGGCTGTGGTCTAGTGGTTATGCCTTGAGCTGCTAACTACAAAGTCAGCAGTTCGGAACCACCAGCCGCTCCTGGGGAGAAAGATGGGGCTTTCTGCTGTAGTAAATAGTTACAGGCTCGGAAATCCACACGGTCAGTTGTAGTCTGTCCTATAGTGTTGCCATCAGACAGAACCAACTCGCTGGCCATGAGTTTGGGTTTTTAAAATATCTTTATGTAAGAGCAACCACACGATCTTTCTCCCTTAGAGTCTGTGGCAGTGGTCTCAACCTTCCTAATACCGCAACACTTTCATACACGTCCTCGTGTTGTGTTGGCCCCAATCATAAAATTATTTTCGCTGCTACTTCATCACTGTCATTTTGCTACTGTTATGAATCATCATGTAAATATCTGATATGCAGGATGTATTTTCACTGTTACAAATGGAACATAATCATAATGAATGCATAGTGATAATCACAAAACAATATGTAATTATATATTTTGAAATATTTATGTGTTTTCTGATGGACTTAGGCGACCGCCATGAAAGGGTTGTTCGACTCCAAAAGGGGTCATGACCCACAGGTTGAGAACCACTGGTCTGTGGGTTAGGTAGGTGTTGTCAAGGACGGGAAACTGAAACCCTCACCTGTTGGGGTGCGATTGCAAAACAGTATAACCACTGGGGAACACTGGCGCTTCCTCTAGGACGTAAGCATGGAATTACCAGGAAGACTTGAGAGCAAAGATAGACACAGACACATGGACACCAACGGTCCTCAGAGCACCTTCCCCACAGGTGGAAACCAACGAAGGACCCGGCAACCCGGAACCAATAAACAAGGTACATGCCACAGTTTCTTGCACAATGGAGTATTGCCCGGCCGTGACTAGAAACGAAGTCCTGATGACCGCATGATTCTACTCATCTGGAATATTTTGCATAGGCAAATGGTATAGGGACAAAAGGAGATTCGTGGTTCCCAGGGGCTGGGGATGGTGGTGATGGAGAGTTATTAAAATCAGATGGAAATGAATGACAAGACTCCAAGACATTGTCCTACAGTTGCTCACTGCCAACCTGTATGTATATATATGCATACATATATACTGTGTGTATATACATATACATACGTATATAACACTGTTTCATATGTAGATACATCATTCAGAGAGAGTGGGTATGTGTGCTTTCGGTGCGTGTGTCTACCAAACTCATTGCCATTGAGTTGACTTCCACTCCCAGGGACCCTGCAGGACAGAGTAGAACTCCTCTCAATGGTCCCCAAGGCCATCACCTTCATGGGAGCTGCCCACCACATCCGGGAGCAGCTATGGGTTCCAGGCGCCAGCCGTTCAGTTAGCAGCAGAGTGCCCATGGCTCCTATTTGTCATAGCTACAATATAAGACAGAATCAAGTCGATTGACCTATGGGTGGGCTTCATCAAGTTTATGGATACAGGTCATTATCTTTTAATTCCAGTTTTCCATGAACTTGTGGAAGCTCCCTTGTACAGCTATCATGTGACAAACTAATATTCAATGGTATGGATACTCCTTATGAAATCTGCAACGGAAAGGCCAGCTAGGCGAACAGTAGGCCGAGGAGAATTGTGCTTTCGTCTGAGGCCGCGTGAGCAGGGAGCAGGCAGAGCAAGCACCAGGCGGGAACGTTCAGCGTGGTAATTACTGAGCGGGGAGAGAACGGTGATGGGGCTTCTCTCCTTCCAGCTTGTGTATATTCCCTAAATTATTTACAATGAATAAATGCTACTTTATAATTGAAAAAAAATAGATATTCTACTTTAGAAAGCGTAGGGAACCTGGCTAATTAAAGAACAGCAGGCCGCCTCTGCCATCGGGTGTCGGGGGAAGAGAAAGCCTTGTCTCCCCTCTCCACATCCACCGCCTTCCCTCCCTCTCGGCTTCCCTTCCCTATCTGCTCCAGACTCGGTGCTTTGAAAGCTAGGAGCTCCCGGGTCTTGGAAGGAGAGCGCTTCCCTCCGACTGCTCTACTTAACAGGCATCTGTGGCTGCTGTGGGCGAGATTGCGAAAGGAAGCGTTTAATTTGGAATCCACAGCGGATAGAACCTTTAATATAATATTAATTCATTGTGCAAATTAGCAAGGTTTAATAACCACGCGAGCCATCGGGAATCCCGGTGTGACTCAAAATGACATCTGCATCAATGGTCTAATTAATAATGTATATGTTAATCAGAATCTCATTAAAGACTGGGTACAATTATCAATGTAGGATGCAATTCCTTAGCATCCCTGGCTCAGCGAAGTGCTCGGGTGAGTCCAGTTTCAGCTTCCAGTGATAAATGACCTTGTGCGTCCACTGAATTGATTAAGGAGGCAGCGATTAGTTTGCACACTCTACTCCTCTGGAAGACTAGAAACCACTGGCTGCCCTGCTTACAGCCCCGCAGGCAGGTGGGAGTTGCGTCGAGAATAATGAGACAGCGGACAGGTAAACCCAGGTCCACTCATTCACAACGTCTTCTTTCCTGCACCCCAGACCTGAGCATTTGACTGCTGTTAGCAGCTCTTCCAACAGAACAAACTGGGCACCGAGTCATTTTTACGGGGAAATGATTTCTTCAGAGCAAGCGCTGGCAAGTTAATCGACTCCTTTGGCCATTCTTCTCTTTGATTTAGTTTTTCTCTTCCCAAGTTTCCCTGTTCCGTTTGGATCGTAATTAAATGATCTCCATCCAGGCTGGGGAGACTTGGTTAGTCAGTCGGGCTTTTTCAGGGACCATAGACAAAAAGTGACTCAGGAGATCACCTGCCACGGTGGCTCTTGTTCTTGTCACGATTTCTACCAAGTCTGAGTGTCCTGGGTCAAGATGAGCAAATCAACAGAGTGTCACAAGATGGATTCTTCTTTAACTAAAAGGTCCACTTTGTAGGGAGTTGTTGTTGTGAGTTGCCATCATGTCTGTCCTGCCTCCAGGGACCCACTGCACAGCCGAGGGAAACACTGCCGCTCCATTGCATCGAAGGACTTCCTCTTTGTCACTGCCCTTCCACTTTAGCAAACACGATGTCCTCCAGGGACTGGTCTCTCCTGAGATATGCCCAAGGTATGTGAGATGAAGTCTTGTCATCCTGGCCTCTAAAGAGCACTCAGACCATACTTCTTCCCACAGGTGGGTTTGTCCATTTAAAAAAAAATTTTTTTAAACAATTTATTAGGGGCTCATACAACTCTTATCACAGTCCATACATATACATACATCAATTGTATAAAGCACATCTGTACATTCTTTGCCCTAATCATTTTCTTTTTTTTCTCCTCTTTTCTTTTTTTACATTTTATTAGGGACTCATACAACTCTTATCACAATCTATACATATACATACATTAATTGTATAAAGCACATCCATACATTCCCTGCCCCAATCATTCTCAAAGCATTTGCTCTCCACTTAACCCCTTTGCATCAGGTCCTCTTTTTTCCCCCCTCCCTCCCCACTCCCCCCTCCCTCATGTGCCTTTGGTAATTTATACATTGTTATTTTGTCATATCTTACCCTATCTGGAGTCTCCCTCCCCCCCCTTCTCTGCCGTCCCTCTCCCAGTGAGGAGGTCACATGTGGATCCCTGTAATCAGTTCCCCCTTTCCAACTCACTCACCCTACACTCTCCCAGTATGGCCCCTCACACCCTTGGTCCTGAAGGTATCATCCACCCTGGATTCCCTGTGCGAGGTAGTACCGATGAAGAACACAGCTTTCCCCCAGATCCTGGATGCTTCCTCCCCCCAACTACCATGATCCGAATTCTACCTTGCAGGGCTGGATAGGGCCGAGGTTGTACACTGGTGCATATGAGGGCTAGAGGTACAGGGTTTGTCCTTTTGCAGTCCAGGGTACTTTCAAAATTCTTCTCCAGCACCACCATTCAAATGCGTCTATTCTACGGTCTTCTTTATTCGATGTTCAACTTTCACATGCATGTGATGCAACAGAGAACACCATGGCTTGGGTCAGGTGCACCTTGTCTTCAAAGCAACATCCTTGCTCTTCAGTGCTCTAAGCAGGGCTTGTGCTACAGACGTACCTGATGCAATACGACTGTTGATCTCTTGACTGCTGCTTCCATGTGCATTGAGTGTGGATCCAGACAAGACAAAATCCTCGACAACGTCAGACTCTTCACCATTCATCATGATGTTACCTATTGGTCCAGTTGTGAGGATTTTTGCCTTTCTTACGCTGAGGTGTAGTCCACACTGAAGGTTACAATCCTGATCCTCATCAGCAAACGCTTCAAGTTCTCTTTCAGCAAGCCCGGTTGTGTCATCTGCATACCACAGCTTGTTAATACACCTTCCTCCAATCCGAGGCTGCCCTCTTCTTCATGTCACTCAGCATCTCTGATGATATAGATGAAACAGCATGGTGAGAGGATGCAACCGTTCCTATGTTCAACCATGCAGCGTTTCCTTGTTCTCATCTCACAGTTGTGAGCCTCTTGATCCATGAACAAGTTCAAACAAACATACTGAAGCGTTCCGGAATTCGCACTCTTCTCGATGTTCTCACATGGTCCACGCAGTCGAGTGTCTTTGCACAGTCAATGAAACACAAGGAAACATCTTTCTTGTACTCTCTGCTTCGAGCCAAGATCCAGCTGACATCAGCCATGCTATGCCTTGTTCCCCATCCTCTGAATCTGGCCTGAACTTCTGGCAGCTCCCTGTCAATGTATTGCTTCAACCGTTGTTGGCTGATCTTCGGCAAACTTTGACTTGTGTGCAATATCAGTGCTATTGGTCTATAGTTGGAGCATTCTATTGGGCCACCTTCCTTTGGAATGGGCACAGATATAGCTCTCTTCCAGTCAGATGACCAGGTAGCTCTCTTCCAAATTTCCTGGCATAGGTGAGTGGGTGCTTCCAGTGTTTCTTCAGCTTTCTGGAACATATCAATGGGGATTCCATCCATTCCTGGAGCCTTGTTTTTTTGGCTCAAGGTCTTGGCCATCTCAGTTCCTTCCTGGTTGGGAACTCTGACGTTCATCGACTTCTTGGCTTGTGCTCAATCCTCCCATGGCATCGACCTCCCTCCATTTGAGGATCGGCTCCAGAAGTGATTAGATTTAGGATACACCCTACACTGGTGTTCCCTCAGTACGTTATATGAGGGTAGATCCACAAGTCTCACTCCCAGAGGCCCATTTCATACATACACGAGTTTATCCCAAACAAACTGGGTCTAAACACATTTGTACAATCAGTGAATGGGCGCAGGTAAGTTCTCTCCCAGTACCCTTGTCTTTAGGGTACCTGCTATAAAGGTCCAATCAAATCGGGTGCTTCCCAGGGGTCTGCTGGACCTGTTATCTTCAAGGCAGAGAGATCGCCCAAGCATTCATGACAATTGTTTTTTGAACACCGAAGGGCCGTCTTTGTCGATTTTCTCAAGGGACACAGGACAAGCACAGGGACTGACTTGAGAAAAGGGCCAAGGGCATTGCTGAGACACAGGGCAGGAAAGCTGGTCTGAAGCACGTCCCCCACCACGGCCGTGCAGCTGCTCATTCTTGGAGCGTGCCACAGGCCGTCCTTCGAGAATCTCACTGGGGAATCTCACCCCACCCACCCAAAAAGCCCCGATCTTGTCCCTTCAGATTTCTATTTGTCTCCCAGACTCAAAGAACATTGAAAAGAAAAACATGTGTCGTCCCTGGCAGCTGCCCAAACGACAGTTCTGACATTCCGCAGACTTCTCCGGGGGGATTATCGAGGCGGAAACGCCGCCTTCAGACGCGCACATACAGACCGCGATGGCGGGCAGTGAGAAACGCAAGCTTCACGCTGTGGACGGAGATTGGGGTGCTCCGAGGTTTCTGTAGCAGCAGCATTCTTCACTCCCCTCACGTTGCACTGTGGGAGGTAATTAGATTACACTCTAGCCACAGATAGAACCCAGTTGCTGTGGAAGTCTGTCCGTAGGGTCTTCAAGGAATTTTTTTTTGAAGGTAGATTGCCGGTCTTTCTTCCAGGTGGACTCGACTCCCAAACCTCTCAGTTACAGGCGGGATATGTAATTCATTTGTGCCACTCAGGGATGCCGCCCAAATCCTCAAACTGACCCAGCGGACCGAGACGACAGGGTAGAACCGCCCCTGTGGGTTTCTGAGACTGTAACCCTTTATGGGGGTAGAACACCTCCTCTTTTTCCTGCCGAGTGGCTGGTGGTTTTGAACTGCTGACCTTGGCACCCAGCAGTCCTATGGCAGCAGGAAGAAAAGATGGAAACAGATGTCTCCCCTCAGGGGTGGGAGTTACTATTCCAACGCAGGTCTGGGGGTGACAACTCAATCTATCAGCGCAGCTGTGGTTCTGATTCCACACCAGCTCTCTTGGGGTGAGAGGCAGAATCCACATTTCTCTCTTTATTCACCGACTGCCATGGTCTCTGAGCCTGCCCTGGGCTGCACCCTGTGCTACGGTGAACAGAACTGAGCAAGGTAGGGCGTCTGTTCTCAAAAAGCCCCAATCAAGGAAGCCAGGTAGGAGAGAGAGGGTGCCCGAGAACCAGGGTAAAGAGGCCACTCACCTGTGTCCCCATGCTTCCCTCACCTTGTACAGGACCAGGGCAAAGACCTCGATCCCGGTGAATGAATGGACCACCTACTTCACGTGCATGGATCAGCTGTGACGGTCCTGCTCCTGAGTGAGGGTCCGAGCAAGCAGTGCAGTGGAAGCAGAAGTGACTGGGAAGAAGCAAACTTGTGGATCGTCTACATTCAGGTCCCTCACCCACCCCAGAGCAGAGGCAGGCATTCTGTAATTTATGACATCTGTCAGCGTGAAGCCAGGGTTGCTCAGCTCACAGGGAAGGCAGGCTGGCTGCACGTGCCACGGGCAAGCAGAGAGCCCGATTCGATTTTTCTCTCCCAGCTCTCACGTCTGTGTGTTTAAAACCATTACTCTGTCCTACCTTCTACTTTTCTCTCCTGGGCAGCCTCAGGCGCCTGGAATGATCCCGGCTGATGCGGGAGACGTGGGTTCTAGCCCTGACCCTGAGTGCTCTCCTCCAGCGGTGGGCCTCAGTTTCTCCATTTATAAATGGGATAGTTTTTGTTTCACTCTGCCCAGCTGGGCTCCTGCTAACCAGCAGCGCCTGGAGCCCTGTCCCTTGGTCCTCGACTGTTAGAATCCAGGTTCTATCAGCTCATAATGATTCCAGAAGCGGAGGGAGACTCCCTCTTGGCAAGTACCTGGTAGTCAGTGGCTGCAGAACTGCCCAAGGTTATGTTCCACGAGGCTCTTGGAGAGAAAGTGATGACCAGCCACGTACCTGGGTCTGTGCTGGACTTTTTAATGTCATCATCTCAACGTCTCCACCCCGCCCCCCGGCTGGAGTTTGCATTCCCCCCTTGGTGATGGAGAGACTGAGGCGCAGGGAGTTTGAGTGGCTTGTTCAGGGTTGTCTAGCAAGGAAAGGCAGATCTGAGTCTAGAACCCATGACTCCTGTTCTCTAGGGAGCCGCCAGATCTCTCCTTCTTTATCATCCTGGGCGCCCCAAGACTCCATGAGATGTGATGAAGCTGCAGGGCTTTACCAGGCTGCCACCTCCCGGGCTAGCAGGGCAGCTGTGGGCAGCTCCTGGCTTAGCCTTCTCCTACGGAAGAGAGAGATCATCAGAAGTCAGCCCTGCAGAGCCCAGACTGGGCTAGCCAGGGACACGGCAAGTCTTCTTTGTCCTCACAGAATCTTATTGTTTCAGAAATGAGGGTGACCAGGCTGTGCCTCTAACTGTTCAGAGGGGACTGTAGCCACAGTCCTACCGGTACCTCCTGAGGACACTGGGCTCTTGTGGCACCTTTGCTTGAGGACTCAAAAGCCGACTCTGTCTTCCTTCCCTTAAAGCAACATTTACGATCCCCACTGCTGTCCTGAGGAGAATTTCACTGAACGTGCAGTCGATTGCACGTAATGATTCACGCTTCTGCTCCCCCTCGAAAACTGGCCGGGCCTCAGGGTGGAGGCGGAACTGCTGGGTTCCCCTGGATGAGGCTGGCTGAGCACCACACCTGGAGGGGGCCTGCATGGGGGAGCAGACATAGAGACCGTCAAAGGGTGCTCCCCTCCAGGAGCTCGGCCAAGGGCAGCGTGTCCAAGGTGCAGACCCTACAAAGACTCGCTGAGAGTAGGGCCTTGGCGGTGCCGTGAACAGGACTGGGGGTGGCTATCTTATGCATGGAAGTAGTTTGAGCCAAGGAGAGGGGTCTGGGCTGCGTGGTGGTGGAACTGAGGTTTGTTGTGGGTTATGTTGTGTCCCTGTCACACACACACACGCGCGCACACGCACACACACACACACACACATTACATTTTGAACCCTGGTATCTCAAATAGAGGTGCCCTGGCCGCATAGTGAGTGTGAGTTGGGCTGCGATCTGCAAGGTCAGCAGTTCGACCCCACCAGCATCTCCATGGGAGAAACTCTGGGCTTTCTCCTCCGTGAACAGTTACAGCCTTAGAAGCCCCAAGGGCAGTTCTCCCTGCCCTGTGGGGTCTCTATGGCCCAGAATGGACTCCAGGTCAGTGGGTTTGCTTTGGCTCTTTGCTTCTAAGTGCACCTGCTTGGAAATGGGACCTTCTGTTATGCTGATGAGCTACTATTAACACAACAAGCATTAGGAGCACCTTCCTGGGACGCCTAACTCGGAAGGAACCCTCCCTGAAATGCCCTGGTTTGTGCTTTTCGGCTCTAGAACTGGAAGAGAAAATTCAAGTCACCCACTTAGGGTATTTATGCTACAGCCGCGTTAGGGATCAAGTTAAAAAACAGACCTCACTGCCATCGAGGCAATTCCAGATCTCTAGGACATAGTAGAACTGTCCCCTGGGGATTTCCAAGACTCACTCTTAAAAAAAAATCATTTTATTGGGGGCTCATACAATTCTTATCACAATCCATACATCCATCCATTGTGTCAAGCACATTTGTACATTTGTTGCCATCATCATTCTCAAAACATTTGCCTTCTACTTGAGCCCTTACTATCTGCTGCTCATTTCCCCCCTCCTTCCCCACTCCCCCTACCTCATGAACCCTTCATCATTCATAAATTATTATTTTGTCATATGTTACACTGTCCAATGTCTCTCCCCCCTCCTCCCCCCCCCCTGCCTTCTTCTCTGCTGTCCATCCCCCAGGGAGGAGGCTATATGTAGATTCTTGTAATCAGTTCCCCCTTTCTAACCCACATTCCCTCCACCCTCCAGGCATCGCCACTCTCACCACTGGTCCTGAAGGAGTCATCTGTCCTGGATTCCCTGTGTTTCCAGTTGCTATCTGTACCTATGTACATCCTCTGGTCTAGCCAGATTTGTAAGGTAGAATTTGGATCATGATAGTGGAGGGGAGGAAGCATTTAAGAACTAGAGGAAAGTTATATGTTTCATTGTTGCTACCCTGCACCCTGATTGGCTCATCTCTTCCCCACAACCCTTCAGTAATGGAGTGTCTGGTTGGCTACAAATGAGCTTTGAGTCTCCACTCTGCACTCACCCACATTTACAATGATATGATTATTTGTTCCATGATGCTTGATACTTGATCCCTTCGACAGCTCTGGTCACACAGGCTGGTGTGTTTCCTCCATGTGGGCTTTGTTGCTTCTGAGCTATCATGCTCAGTGATTTCTCTCGGTTACCTTGCCCTTGCTGAATCCCTACCAGGCCTCTCATACCCTCCTTGCCACTGACTTTTGATCACTTGTTCCTCCCCTGTCCCTGGGTTGGTCAGCACTACCTCCTTACCCCCGCCTCCCCCTCTCCCGTGTTCCCCCAGAACCATTGGTCCCATTGATTTCTCCTCCAGACTATTCATCCAGTCTATCTTATCTGGATAGGTCTGTAGAGATAATAATATGCACCAAAAATCAAGCCATAGCAAGATAGGCGATGAGTGAGAACACAGCGATGACAACAAAAAAGGAAACCAATTACCCATGGAAGAATAAATTAATTAAAAGAAAAAAAAATTTTTAAGAAAGAAAAACCTGTAAATAGATCAAGGTCTCATTTTTGATCTCTAGGTGTGTCCTTCAGTCAGGTCCGATGGGGTACCATGCTCTGGCCCCAGAGTCTACAAGACTCACTCTTTGCAGGAGTAGAAATCCATGTCTTTCTCCTGCAGAGCAGCTGGTGGTTTCAAACTGCTGAATGTGGTTAGCAACTCAATGGGTAATCACTACACCACAGGGGCTCCCTTAGGCAGCAGTTCAGAAGCCCTAAATACCTGTGAACTTGGTCTGGATTCGGACCTTGTAAACTGGCCACTCCAGACCAGGCTGGAGTCTCAGACAACCCAGTTTTGCTTTTGTTTTGTTTTTAATAATCCGAGTCAGCTGTCAACCTTTCAAAACCAGAAGTCACGTGCGAAATGGATTTCCAGCTCTCTGGAGAAATCCAAAGCACTGGCAGGTCTGGGCTTGCATTTCTGGCCAGCAAGCACTCTTGGCATGCACTTGGGGTGCCCATTTCTGGGGCAGGGGGAGGTCTGTGCTTCCCATAGACTTTTCATGGCCCTTCCAAATTTTGAAGGAGATTATGAATGATATGGAAGATGCTCATGAAATAAGTGGAGGAAGAGCTACAAAGGGTTATTGTCTGATACACAATCATGTCTTAGAAATGTACGTACATATTCATAGAAATCCTTGGTTATCTGCGGATGATGTGATTAAAGTTGTTTTCTCCTCCTTTGCTTATCTTCATTTGTTTATGAGAAATAAATGTAGCAAGAAAATTCTGTTTTTAAATCCGTTTCCGAAGTAAATTTGAATTGGTAGAGAGTGCTGAAAAGCTTCAGTGTTGAAAGTGGCAGGCAGCATTCCAAGTTTCCCAGCACCCAGAGGAAGATACCTGAGATCTGCCGTGAGGTATAGAAATCTGCCCAGAGGCAGTGTTACTGTCAGTAGGCACATGTAATCAGGCCCACAGATGAAGGCCATTGGCAGAGGAGATGCTGAAAATTGGGAGAATGTGCTTCTAGAACTTGGCTCGAGCACCAATATTGGGAACCATCACCCTAACCCAAAACTCACTGCCACCAAGTCGATTCTGACTCCTAAAGACCCTAGATAGGACAGAAACCTTGGGGTTTCCAAATCGTTAATATTTTATTTTAAACAAAAAGTTTATTTAAACAACAAGACTTGACTTGACTCAACTTGTCTTGAAGGGAAAACTATCTAGGCTTCATTTATTTCTTTTTAAATCATTTTATTGGGGGCTCATACAACTCTTATCACAATCCATACATATATCAATTGTATAAAGCACATTTGTACATTCGTTACCCTCATCATTCGCAAAATATTTGCTCTCCATGTAAGCCCCTGGCATCAGTTCCTCATTTTCCCCCTCCCTCATGAACCTTGATAATTTATAAATTATTATTTTGTCATATCTTCCACTGTCTGACGTCACCCTTCACCCACTTTTCTGTTGTCCACCTCCCAGGTAGGAGGTTATATATAGATCCTTGTAATTGGTTCGCCCTCTCTACCCCACTCCTCTCTACCCTCCTGGTATCGCCACTCTCAGCACTGGTCCTGAAGGGATCATCCATCCTGGATTCCCTGTGTTTCCAGTTCCTGTCTGTACCAGTGTACATCCTCTGGTCTAGTTTTTTTTTCTTTCTTTTAATTAGGGGCTCATACAACTCTTATCACAATCCATACATATACATACATCAATTGTATAAAGCACATCTGTACATTCTTTGCCCTAATCATTTTCGAGGCATTTGCTCTCCACTTAAGCCCTTTGCATCAGGTCCTCTTTTTTCCCCTCCCTCCCTGCTCCCTCCTCCCTCATGAGCCCTTGATAATTTATAAATTATTATTTTGTCATATCTTGCCCTATCCTGCGTCTCCCTTCATCCCCTTCTCTACTGTCCGTCCCCCAGGGAGGAGGTCACAAGTAGATCCTTGTAATTGGTTCCCCCTTTCCAACCCACTCACACTCTACTCTCCCAGTATTGCCCCTCACACCCCTGGTCCTGAAGGTATCACCCACCCTGGATTCTCTGTGCCTCCAGCTCCTATATGCACCAGTGTACAACCTCTGCTCTATCCAGACTTGCAAGGTAGAATTCAGATCATGGTAGTGGGGGAGGTGGGGAGGAAGCATTTAGGAACTGGAGGAAAGCTGTATTCTTCATCAGTGCTACGTCGCACCCTGACTGACTCATCTCCTCCCCTAAGCCCCTCTGTGAGGTGATCTCCAGTGGCCGACAAATGGGCTTTGGGTCTCCACTCTGCACTTCCCCCTTCATTCACTATGGTAACATTTTTTGTTTTTGATGATGCCTTATACCTGATCCCTTTGACACCGCATGATCGCACAGGCTGGTGTGCTTCTTCCATGTGGGCTTTGTTGCTTCTGAGCTAGATGGCCGCTTGTTTACCTTCAAGCCTTTAAGACCCCAGACACTATCTCTTTTGATAGCCGGGCACCATCAGCTTTCTTCGCCACATTTGCTTATGCACCTGTTTGTCCTCGGCGATCGTATCATGGAGGTGTGCAGCCAATGATATGATTTTTTTGTTCTTTGATGCCTGATAACTGATCCCTTCGGAACCACGTAATCACACAGGCTGGGGTGTTCTTCCATGTGGGCTTTGTTGCTTCTGAGCTAGATGGCCACTTGTTTATCTTCAAGCCTTTAAGACCCAGATGCTATCTCTTTTGATATCCTGGCACCATCAGTTTTCTTCACCACATTTACTTGTTCACCTGCTTTGGCTTCAGCAATTGTGTCAGGAGGGTGAGCATCATAGAATGGAAATTTAATAGAAGAAAGTATTCATGCATTGAGGGAGTGCTTGAGTAGAGGTCCAAGGTCCTTCTGCCACCTTAATACTAAACCTATAAATATAGACACATAGATCTATTTCCCCAGCCTCATATATATATTTGCATATACATGTCTTTGTCTAGACCTCTATAAATGCCCTTTGCCTCCTAGCTCTTTCCTCTATTTCCCTTGACTTTCCTCCTGTCCCACTATCATGCTCCGTCCCCACCTGGGTTATAGCTATACCTCTTCTTTACGTTACCTTACCCTTGATCATTCCCTACCAGGCCTGCCACTCCCCCTCGCTACCAATTTGGATCCCATGTTGTTCCCTTGTCCCTGGGTTAGTTAACACCACTTCCTTACCCCCCCTCACATCCCCCTATCCCACTAGCTAGCTTTCTAAGTTAGAATTGGTATCATGATAGTGGGTGGGGAGGAAGCATTTAGGAACTAGAGGAAAGTTGTATGTTTCATCATTGGTACACTGCACCTTGACTGACTCATCTCCACCCTGTGACCCTCTATAAGGGGATGTCCAGTTGCCTGCAGATGGACTTTGGGTCCTCACTCCGCACCCCCCCTCATTCACAATGATAATATTTTTTGTTCTTTGATGCCTGATACCTGATCCCTTTGATACCTCATGATCACACAGGCTGGTGTGCTTCTTCCATGTGGGCTTTGTTGTTTCTGAGCTAGATGGCCACTTGTTTACCTTCAAGCCTTTAAGACCCCAGATATTATATCTTTTGATAGCTGGGCACCATTAGCTTTCTTCACCACATTTGCTTATGCACTCATTTGTCTTCAGTGATCGTATCTGGAAGGTGAGCACATAAGATATGATTTTTTGTTCTTTGATGCCTGATAACTGATCCCTTTAGCACCTTGTAATCACACAGGCTAGAGTGTTTCTTAGGTTTTATTTATTTGAGAGTTGTTTACCCCTACTTAAAGATGGATTGCCCTACATGTTACAGCTACATACAAAAAATTATAAAATTGTCCTTGGTTTTACGATGCTAAATGAAAAGCATTAAAATTCTCCAATTGAACAGGTATGCAAGGATTTTTTAATGTAATTGTTGTCGTTGTTAAACAGTGTGAGCAAAATACCTCCCTGGAATATAAAGAGCAGAGCTGAGTGAGCGCCACTGATGGAGAAGGGGTTTTCACAGAACTAGTGCTTTCCTGTCCCATCTCCACTTGATGTCAATCAAACATATCATTGGCCGTTTCATATAGGTAGCCAGATAGGGAAGATAAAGGGAGGCAAGGCAGCATGCTTGTGCACATGCACCAGTGACTTTATGTAAACGAAGGGATGGGGAAGCAAAAGGATAGAGAAAGGATACTGTCATCATCAGGATGCGGCGGAACCAAATCGAACTTTTCTGAGAGTGGATTCTTGGTCAGTGGGAACCGAGCTCTGGAGGCAAGGAGCAGGCTCCCTTTGTGGAAGACGCCTCCCGTCTGCTGCTGGAACACACCCATTGCATCGTCATCCTCCACTGCCACCTGTGCAGGTGTGTCTACGTCACTGACTGGCTGCCCATCAAACTGGAGTCTGGTCTGCCTCGTTCACAAGCCCTGTTGTTCACAATAGGCTTTCACTAGTTCACGAAGTGGCATATGCCCCTTCACCTTAAGCCACCCCAGAGAAGCACCCTGCAGCGCCACCTTCAAATAAATGAGATTGTTGTACCTGTTCTAGGTCTTGGGTTTCTCCTCGGCCATGGTGAGCACCGGAGTCTCCTCAGCTGCCACTTCACAAAAGAGCTGCCAGCTCCGTGCCAAGCAAGCAGCACACCGCGGCAGAAGGAGGAGGCAGCAGTGGTCAAGGTTCCTGAATCTTTATGGGAGCAGACAGCCTCTTCCTTCTCCCACCGATGGGTTGGTTGGTAGGTTTGAACCACCGATCTTTTGGTTAGCAGCCAATGCATAGCCCAGCGCATCACCAGGGGACCCCATCACCTCAGTCCTTGAAAAATAACATGTTCCATGGAAGCAGAAAACAACGACAGTGACCAAAACTCACTGCCATCAAGTCGACTCTGAGTCTGGTCAAGCCCGTAGGATGGAGCGGAACTGCCCCCTGGGGTTTCCACGACGGTCACTCTTGGCGGGAGTAGGAAGCCTCATCTTTCTGGCTCCTTCGGGCGTACTTCCTCTATCAGTTTAGATATTGCCTCTACCCAGGGCAATGGGGAGGGCTGCCTCGGAAGTGGGGCCCCTCATCTCTGCAGCTCAGCTTCCTGTGGTCAACTCACAGGAGCCGCCAGCCCTTTTGAGTCGCCTTCCTTTATCTGGGGGGACAAGAGCTCCTCTATCCCACCAACAAGGGCTGAGGGACAGCCACTGTCCAGCGGGTTCCGTGGAGAGAACAGACAGGCCTCCTACCCGCGGGGGGGTTCCTGTTCCAGGGTGATGGGGTGCTGCCTGCCCTTGCCTCCTCCCGGAGGAGGGGGTGGAGAGTGGCTGTGGAGAGCGGCTGCTGCTTAGGCAGCCTCACCAGCATTTGGGTGGCAGGTGACTGGCAGCCTCACCAGCATTTGGGTGGCAGGTGACTCCTCACATGTGATTCCTGCTCTGGAACCATCTTTTTTTAAAAAACTGAACGCTACGCCAACAAAGGGGGTTGGTGATAGGGCAAACTTCCAGTGACATTCATTCACAAGGGCAGGGCCATGCCTACCAGATGACCGCACGTCAGAACAGAGGAAGGAGGGCCTTAAAGTAGTGCGCATGCGCTGGTCCCGGGCCACCATTTATTGGGCACCCTCAAGACAGAGACCCCCAGTTCTCTACTCTTGGGATAGCAGTTATCTGCTTCTCACCCAGGGGAGCGTCAGCCCTCAGTCCGAGGGCTGCAGGGGAGGTTAGGTGAAGCCCAGTACACTTAGTGGGATGTCCACATCCAGTCCTTCTGGCGTGGCCCAGGAAGGAGGCTGTGTGCCTCAAACGAACAGAATCTGAAGTCCCAGAGTAGTCTATGGTACACAGGCTGGGTCACCAGGGGCTGGATAGAAACTGGGAATCCAGTGCCAGGCATCTTCTGCCCTTGGGTTCTGTAGAACTGTGAAGGGTGAAACCAGCCATCCTGAAATTCGGGACCAGACACTATTAAGTATTGGTGACACTGCTGCCGCAGTCATGTAAGATGGGACTAGGGTGAAGCAAATCTGACCTTGTGCATGGGCCCGGTCCCCACCCCACCCCACCCCCCACCAAACACACACACACACACACACACACACACACACACCCTGCGAGTGAGGCCCTTCACAGGCATCTCCAAGCCTGGAGCAATCCAAGACCCACCTCTAACTCTCCCCTGGCCCCGCAACTCCCTGCCCGCCACAGAAGCAGCGTGTCTCATCAACCCTGCTTCTTGGGCTCCATTCTGACTTCCTAGACCCTGGACCAGCAGCATCTCGTTACAATTCTAGTGGCTCTGTCCTGCCCCAAACAGACAGAAGCTGGTTTAAACGAGGGCCATTCAACCAGTGATTTAAGAAGCCCCCTGGATGTTTCGGGGATGCTTCTCAATCCCAAGACTCCAGCCGCTGCGCAGAGGTTGTCAGCCCAGGATACTAGGCCCTGCCCTGCCATGCTGTGACTGTGCCTGCCTCCCCTCCAGGTCTGGGAAGGAGAGGCTGCCACCACTTTAGCTTGGAATTCCAGGACTCGGTTCTCAGCAGCACCCTTCAGTCCAGGCCACAGTGCCCCTGGCAAAGTGCTCTCCCCAGGGCGACTCCCGGGCCGAGGCTGTGCACTGCAGGCGCCTCTGTCTCCATGGACATCATTAGCTGAAGCACAGCACTGGTGGAGGAGACCTAATGGGAGTTGGAGTGGGATTTCTGTGTGGGCAGCGGGAGGAGCCCTGTGAGCTGGGGGGACGCACACCTACACCCTGGGAGTGGCGGTGGGGTGATGACTGAGAAGGCTGTACTCTTTATTTTGATGGAGGGTTGGTTTGCACCTGTGGGTGAATTTGGCACCGATTCATTGGGAGGCAGACTTAATATACGTACCTCTGATGGGATGAAACTTTACCTTGAAAAGCAAACTGTGAACAAATAGGAAGAGTGAGTTAATGATATGAATGTTGACAGGTTTCTGGGTAAAGCATATTGATTCCTGTACCTTATTTTTGAAATATACCCATTTAAAAAAATCAAAGGATGGATACATGGATCCCAAATGAAAACACTCGCCTATCACGGAATCGATTCTTACTGATAGAGAGCCTACAGGAAAGGGTTGAACTGCCCCCTGTGAGTTTTCGAGACTATCAATCTTTACTGGAGTTGAAAACCTCCTCTTTCTTCTGAGAAGTGGCTGGTGGGATTGAACTGCTGACCCTGTGCTTAGTGACCCAATGTGTAGCCCACTTCACCACCAGGGCTCCTTGGGTAGGTGTATGGACACAGAATCAAATAAAACGGCCAGAAGTGAACTGCGTTGGGTATATAAGTGCCCACTCTACAGTTTTTCCTTTCTTTCTGTTTTTCTCTGTGTTTGAATTTCTTCATAATAGAACAGCAGGGAAGAAGAAACAATTGGCGTGAGCTGTATTTCTTGACTGGATTCTGACGGACACCATCTCTGTGTGTGCCCATCATTGATTCAAGGGCTCTTCTATTGATTGACATTTAGCCGACATTTTCGGTGCAGTGAGGAAGCCTGCCGCCCTTGTTTATGTCTGTATGTAGATGCACACGGAGAGCACAGGTAAACACCAGGAAGGGGCTTTTCCTGATTTTCCACGTGGTAAATGACCCCGCTGGCAAGAGGAAGATGCCAGACTTAGGAAGTCAGCGGAGCCCCAGGGCCTGGTCTCTCAATCTGGTTCTTTCTACAGAAGGTACAGTCCTTGACCTCCAGGCAATGGCCCTCTTCGCGTTGGCGAGCGGAGAAGGGCAGAGAGGAGCAAGTTAGGGTTCGCGCAGGCTGACAGGTTCTTGGAGGGGCGTGATGAGCAGGCGACCACCCAGAGCAGTGCAGCCCTGACCAAAGAGCAGCGGGCAGAGGGGGGCCTGTGCCTTTCCTGGCACCCAGGCCCTGGCCAAGGAGCGCTAACCATACGAGAATCCTGGTGGTTAAACTCCTGGCTGCTAGTGGAAAGGTCAATTGTGGGGATCCACTAGGCTCAAACTACCAGCCACTCTGTGGAGCAAGAGGTGGAAAGTGAACAGGGCCGTTTTAATCTGTCTGTCTGATTCTGTGAGTCAGAATCAACCCAACCGCAATGGGTTTGGTTTGTGTATAAGGGGACAGAAGGGACAGACTGGGCTTCGTGGAGATAACTGTGTTCTCCTAGGCTGCCACTCAGGAATGGGGAGACAGACAGCTCCCCGAGACAAGGCCATCATGGGGAGCAGATACACCAAGGCAGCTTGCCAGTGACTGCCATTTGTCACAAGGAACCTCGGTGCCTGGCGGTTCTGAGTTGGCCTGTTGTCTTCCATGTCAGCAGTTCAAAGCCACCACGCTGCTCTGCGGGAGGAAGACGGGTCTTTCGATTCCCCTAAAGAGTTAGAGCTTTGGAAAGCCACAGGAGCACTTCCACCCTGTCCTATGGGGCTGCGATAAGTCGGCATTGACCGGACGGCAGGGAGTTTGTTGTTGCTGTTTCCCTTTGTCACAGTAGAAGGAAAGGGCGGTGGCAAAATGAACACTCAAGGCCAGGAGTGCCTTGCTGGGCAAGAGGGCCGATTCCAGGGACTCTAGAGAGGTGCACATACCAGAGAGCTGGGGAGAGGCAGGAGCGTGGGGCCCCTCCGCTGCCATCTGGCCTCTGGGTCATGCGGTGCCTTCACCCTTTAGGACTGGGGCCACTGATGGTTCCATTTTAGACCTGAGGCTCATTGGAACTCTTGGCGTGGTGGGTGACTTTGTGGTGCAGAAAAAAGTAACAAATTACACGTGATTTCTTTTTTTTTGCAAGGTGGAATAAGTCAGACACAAAGTACAGATACTGTACGATGCCAGCCATAAAGGTTCTAAAACAGGGGCCTGCATTGAGAAAAAAAAAGCAGATTGGTGAGTGCCAGGGGCTGGAGGTAAAGAGGGAATGGGGAGTGAGGATGGGGGGACAAAAGCCCCCCAAACTATTTTCCCCTAAACCTTTAAGATTACTTTTATTTAATTTTAGTTATTACCCCAACTATAAATTCAAATTCTATTCCACAGCTTCCGTAACAATGCACGAATTCCTTTAAGCACTTTGAGGGGCTGTGTTAGTCTGGGTAGACTAGAGAAACAAATTCATAGACACTCATGTGTGTATAAGAAAGAGTTTTATAGCTAAGAGTAATTGTATATTAAGAAAGCAGCTCAGCCCAGTCCAGATCAAGTCCATAAGTCTGATATTAGCCCATATGTCTGATACCAATCTATAAATTCCTCTTTAGACTCATGCAACACATGCAATGACGCCAAATGCAGGAAGATCACAGGCCAGCGGGTGGGAAGTCTTGTGGATCCAGTGTGAGTGGAAGCACCTCAGCGCTGGCAGGGTCTCCACCTGGCTCCTTCAGCTCCTAGGCTCTAGTGTAGGCACATGTGTCTTGTCTGCGGCAATGATGCACAGGGAGTATGTAAGCGCCCCACCTCCAGTGAGCTGTTTATCTCCTTAGCACCTCCAAATGAAGTCATCAAGCTGAGACCTGATTGACAGGCTAGACTCCACCCCTTCACTCTTAATCCTCTGATTGACACCAGATTATGTAACCACCACAAGGGCACTGGTAATTTGGTGCATCCCATGTTCCTTCAGAGTCTGTTGCGTGCCTCACCTAACAAGCAAATTCTTTCCAGGCCCTTAAATGACTCTTGTAAATTTAATAAACCAAAGTCATAAATATGGTGAGTCTCAAGTTCTCATAAACATTCTGACACTGTTTACAAAACTAATCAAAATCTCTTACAACTTTTCATTTGAAACTCCAGGTCTAAAGTCAATTATTCAATCACACACTTAGCAGTATCATCTCAGTGCGGTCTGTCAATTTCTCTCACACATCACAAAACCCACAAGTGCCGTATGGGAGGGGACTTCAAAAAGTTCGTGGAAAAGTGGAATTAAAAGACAACAGGGTTTTCCTACTAACTCTGAGACAGCCTTGACAGAACAGCACATTCTTAAATTCAACACAGATTCGTTCAGATTGTGGGTGCCATCTAACTCATTACTTGGGTATTTAATTTCACAGCTTCCAGGAGTTACAAGGACCCCTTGTCATCAAGGGAGGGAGACAGTGCTTTCTACTCCTGGAAAGAGTTAGTCTCAGCGACTCATAAAGGCAATTCAACCCTGTCCTATAGGGTTGCTATGAGTCAGCATTGTCTCCATGGAGCAAGTAAGATGAGAGCTCATTAAGGGAACCATTCTTTTATCCCCAAAGAATTGAGGTCTCCAACCCCGAAGCACCTCCTCTTAGTCCAAGAGAGCCGAGGTGCCTAGGCCTGCCATCTGTTTTATAGCTGGACTCCCAGTGGGCTGCGGTTGCCAGCAGCCAGAGTTGGTGACTGGAACTCAAGATTTAGGGCCATGATCCTTCTGGGCGGTCCCTCCCATGTCCTTTTCAATGGACATACTGTCTAGATAGAATTGAACCCATGTGCCAAGCCCAAGATTCAAGTTATACTTCACCTACATCATGTCTCCGATCTGAGCCTGCAGCTCTCAAAACCACATGGCCCTAGCGCTCTTCCACCAGTCTCTTTGTTCGACGTTTCATTAAATGCTCTGTTCTTTCCCCACGTTCCCTTTCCGCCACTGACACCACTTGTAGAATCATTTAGAATCACACCCACTTGGATTGGGCTCGACTCCGATGCCTTCGCCAGGATCTCTCTGGTCCGCAGACTAAATTCATTTTGATGACGTTGCACTGAAAGTGGGCGAGCCCATGGAGCTGCGTGCTGGCCAGGGAGGTGTGCCACCCAGAGCTTTTCTGGTCCAGAGAGCCTGTCTCGGGGGCAGAGTTACCTGAGAGCTTCCAGTGCAGCCGCACCTTCGAATCCACTGCAGTGTTCAAGCCGAGGCCTCCCCCAACACACACACCACCCCCACCTCCCCCACCTTCCCCGTGCGACTACCTGCCAAAGACCGAGCACGCACCTGCGCTCCTGCTCCTCCCGGGACTCCGCTATAACTGTCTCGCCTGTCTCCTTTGATCATCCTGGCCAAGACCGCCTCAGAGCTGCTTGGGGGTCTGATCCTTCCTGCCTTCCTTTCTTCTCCCAGGTCCCCTCACGGTCAGGTCCCCGGACACATCTTTTGTACGTCTAATCCTATCTTGGTGGCTGCTTCATGGGGGACTGGTGAGAGGCGGTACCGGGATTGGCTGTGAAGACAGGAGTGAGATGTGGAGGCTTTGGGATTAGCAACAAGGACCCCAGCCCCTATGGAGCAGGGGCGGTGATTGTCCTGGGTAGAGGGGGTGGACTGGCGGCTACAGATTTCTCCAGGGATGACCTGGGGAGATGGCCAGGGAAGGGTGACGTCTCCGCAAATATTTCCCACTGAAACCAGTGACAGAAGCGTGGTACACCTGCACCCTGACCACGGTGGAAGGGAGGTGAGACCAAGAAAGGCAAGGCAGTCCTTCGGTGCTCTGCTGCCCACAGCTTCACTGAACAGGCATTTCTACTGGACAAACCTGGCGGAAACGATGCCTACAAGGATAGTGGGATTGGCTGCCTTTTACCCCGGCGTGTGCCACCCTGCAGTGGGATACTGAGAAACAGGGTGGGTCACACAGTGCCAGGCTAGGTGTGAGCGCCAGGTGTTCTCTTTGCTGGAGGATAAAGCAAGCCGCATCTTTGCATGGACAGCCAATTCTGGACGAGATGGAGGTCCAGAGAGGTTTAAGTGCTCAGCCAACGTAGGGTCCTTACTAGCAAAATATGGAGTCTGGAGATACAGGCGGGGACTTCCGGGTTAAGTTCCCAAGGCTTCGGGTTCTATGAACCGCGCACCCCACCCCCACCGCACCCCCGAGAGGTCAGGATGGGACAGAGATGGGACTGCTCTCTGTAGCAGGCATTTGCATTGCTTCCTGGAGGGAAGGCCTGCAGAAACCTTGCCCTCTCCCACCTACCAAGGAAGCAGGGGGCTTCTCCCCCTCCGGGAGCAGCCTCCACAGCCTCAGCTGGCACCCACGTTGATAAACTGGGTTAAACCCCAGCACAGCCTGACCGAGGCCATGCTGGGCCTGAGGAGGGAGGAGAGAGATTGCATCTCAGAGGAGCTGCGAGCATTAGCTAGCACACGCCGACTGGGACAGGGGTGCCTGACCTCGCAGCGTGAGGATGTTCGACTGGTACAGGCAGTCCGCGGGGTCTGTGGGAACTCCTATGTGACCCTGGATTGTATGTAGATTTGCTCTTGCTTTGAAACAATCAAGCCCCTTCTGACTCACTACAGATTCCTCTATCAGACATCCTTAAGCTGCTGCCCAAGCACAGCTTTTAAATGATTACAAAGGCTTTGAACCTTTTCTTGCACTAAAGGGAGGCTAAATGAGAACTGTGCGTGTCTGTCCCAATTCACCCACAAATTCTTAATGCCCCGGTTAGAAATAGATCTCTTTGGAACCCTGGATCTGCCTGTGATGAAGGATGGAAGGAATTATAGACATGGGGACCCTGAGCCTTAACACGCTGGCGAGGGTTTCAGGATTGGAGGCAAAGTCACTGCCCGGTGGCTCCCGGTATCCTGGGGAAGACAGTGCCCACTCTGAGCCAAGAGGAGGGCCTGAGCTGCCTGGCGGGTGGGAGAGGGAGGGAGAAGGCAGTTCAGGGAGGTGGGTAGATTGCCTGCGTCCAGGAGGTCCACCAAGGTTCTGTTCCACAGGAGGGCTCAAGGACATAGCAGTCACCAGCATCAAACACATGGTGGTGAGCAGCATCTGTAGTCCCAAGGTATGCCGTCATGGCTGTTCTTTGCCACCAGGAGAAGCAGACCGCCTCGGGGAGGCTGGGACCCTGAAGTACTCAAGGTCAGGTGGCAGCACTTTCCCACCAGGCCCCACTAGGGTAACCATCAGCCAGGCTGGATGGCAGCCAAGTGGGGTGGACCACTCCAGGATGTGGTGGAGATGGTTCATAAAACAAGGCTTCCATTGGGTCCGAGTCCCTGGGTGATGCAAAAGGTTCACACACGGGGCTGCTCACAGAAAGGCTGAGGGTTAGAGTCTGCGCGAAGGCACCTGGGAAGACAGGCCTGGCAACCTTCTTCTGGCAAGGCCGCCAATGAAGAGCCCTTGGAGAACAGTTAGCTCAGCCCCCTGCCACCACAGGTTCGCGTCAGCTCTTGGGGACAAAACAGGTGCACAGCCAACGAGGATGCTGATTCACATCTGCACGCAGATCAAGACCCAAAGTCCAATCACAGCCCCAACCCAAAGACCCCAACGAGTCTGTCCCGCTCACAGCCACCCTGCAGGACAGGGTGGAACTGCCCCTGTGGGTGGCTGAGACTGTAACTTTTTGTCTTTTTCTTTTTAACCTTCTTTATTTTCTTTTATCATTTTATTGGGGGATCTTACAGTTCTTATCACAATCCATCCATCGATTGTGTCCAGCACATCTGTACATATGTTGCTGTCATCCTTTTCAAAACATTTTCTTTCTACTTGAGCCCTTGGTATCAGCCCCGCATTGATTTTCCCTCCCTCCCTCATGAACCCCTGACAACTTATAAATTATTATTTCACATCTTACTCTGACCGATGTCTCCCCTCACCCACTTTTCTGTCATCCATCCCCCTGTGGTGTGGTTATAGGTAAATCATTGTGATTGGTTCCCCCTTTCTCTCACCATCTTCCCCTTCCCCTCCTGGTCTCACTACTCTCCTGATTGGTCCCCAGGGGTTTGCCCGAGACTGTAGCTGTTTAGGAGAGAGGTGCCAGTTCTGATCCAGGGTGACTCTGTGCACAACAGACGGAAACACTGCCCCACCACCCCTCCACTGTAGCTGGCACGATGTCCTTCGCCAGGGGCTGGTCTCGTCTGACAGCACTGACGGGAGTAGATAGCCTCATCTCTCTCCCGTGGAGTGGCTGGGGGTTTCAAACTGCTGACCTTGAAGTTAGTAGCCCAACAGGTGACCCACTCAGCTGTCAGAAGACACAAACCAGGCAGCAAGAGGCCAAAGAAGCTTGTGCCAAGAAGAACCATATCCGTTCACAGACAGGACTCAACTTTCACATCCCGTACCCACCCATGGAAGCGGTGGCTGGTCTCTAAAAGGCAGGACACCAGGACACCCCAGCAAGTGGCGATGCCCCCATGCCACCTCTGAGAGGTCTTTGCTGGAGATCACCATACGAAACCCCGTTGCAGCTCCCACCCCTCCCTGGAGCCCAAGGGCTGTCACAGGCAGCACGCACACACACACACACACACACACGTGGCTATGTTTCAGCCACAGTTTATTTATGGACTCTGGAATTTGCATTTTATATCATTGTCACATGTCACACAATAGACTTCTTTAAATGCCTGCCTCCCACCCTTACCCCCTCAACTATTTAGAAGTGTAAGAACCATTTTTAGCTTAGGGGTCATGGGAAAACAGGTGGAGGACAGATTGGACCCTTCAGCCACAGTTTGACAGTCCCTGCTCTGGTGTGTTAACACGGGTCCCTTGGACATTGTAAGTTTTAGAGAAATTGGTATTACCAACAAAGCAGCTCTAACATCTTAGAGGGGCACTGTCTGCTTGGGTCTACCTTAGTCTGTGCTGCTAAGATTCATGTCTTGGGAACAAGAGGCTTAAGGTTCCCCCACGTCTTGTTTTAAATGCCTAGGAACTGGAAATCACTGGACCTCATAAACTCTCTACCCAAGTGAGACCTGCCTTACGGAATTAGTGTAGAGCAATTGTTATGCCATTTGTCACAGCCTCTACTTGGGCTTGTCCCTCAAGCCAAGTGTGTTCATCTGGGTTGACTAGAGAAACAAATCCAGAGACACTCGTATATGTGTAATAGAGAACTTTATATCAAACAGTAATTGTATATTAAGAAAACATCGCAGCCTAGTCCAGATCAAGTCCGTAAGTCCAATATTAACCCATCTATCCTATAGTAGTCCATAATTCCTCTTCAGACTCACACAACACATGCAATGGCACCAAATGCAGGAAGATCACAGGCCAGAGGGTGGAAAGTCTTGTGGATCCAGTAGTGGTGGAAGCATTTCAGTGCTGGTGTGGGTCTCCATGTGGCTCCTCCAGCTCCAGGGTCTCTGGCTCCATCAGCGTAGCTCCACGTGGCCTGTCAGCAGGAATAAGAAGCAGACAGAGTGTGTCTGACCTCCAGTGAGCTATCTATTTCCATTGTGCCTCCAATGAGGTCATCAAGCTGCAACCTGATTGGCAGGCTAGACTCTACCCCTCCTTCAAGTTGACAGTTGATTATGTAACTGCCACACCAAGTTCTGGGGTTCCCGCTAGAAAGCAGTGAACTAATCAAGTGCTTTCGCAAACAAAGGAACCCTGCCACGAAGGCGAGTCCAGCTTTCCTCTCTAAAAGGCCTGCACTTGGCTAGCAGTCTTTAGAATGGCCCAGTTTCATGCCCACCCTACACACCCCGGAGCCCTGGTGCTACAGTGATTGAGCACGGGGCTGCTTACCACAAGGTCAACAGTTTGAAACTACCAGCCTTCCTGCTGGAGGAAAAGGAGGCTTGTTACTCCCATAAAGAGTTAGCAGTCTCTAAGACTCACAGAGGTAGCTCCGCCTGTCTTATAGGGCTGCCATGGGACTGAATTGATTGGAGGGCAGTGAGTTCGGTTTGGTGTATACACAGTTAAGGACTACTGGTGGGGTAGTGGTTACGCATTGGACTACTAATCACAAGGTCAGCAGTTCAAAACCACCAACCACTCTGTGGGAGAAAGAAGGGGCTTTCTACTCCTCCCGGAAACCCACAGGGGTTGTTCTACCCCACCCTGCAAGGTCGCTGTGAGTGGGACTGGCCTCGAAGGCAGGGAACTTGGTTTGGGGTTTTCACACAGCCAATTGGGTCCTCCCCCCCCCCCCCCCCCCCCCGCCACGATCCTGTCCTGGGGAAAATGAGGAAATGGAGACTTTGCCAAGCTGTGGAGACTCTAGCAGCAAGCCAAGCGCGTTAGCTCTATCAGAAATGTCGAACAAGTGGGGCCCTTCCTGTCTCCCCTCTTACTGTCCTGTCCACCGAGAATGGCAATATCCACCCAAATGTCTGCAGAGCCCAGACGGGGGACATCAGTGGCTAGGACACCAGGGAATGGTGGGGCCGGGCCCAGCTGCTGCAGACACTCGCTAAGCTGGCTCAGAAGGAAACCCTCCCTCTGGTGGATCATTGGCTTGCTCTGTAAAACATCGTGAGATGGATGCAGCCCTCGGGCCATCGGTTGGCCGCCTACCCGTCTGTCCTGGCCATGTATCCAAGTCCATCAGCGGTGTCCTGAGCAAGCCCCCCTCCAAGTCCAGCCCCCGTGTTATCAAGGAACACAGTTTGGGGATGGCCCTTCTCCAAATTAGTACAATCAAGCCGTTGTGGCCAGCCTGGGATTTGAGCCCGCTTTGCCCCAAGGCCCCTCTCAGGGGTCCTCCCCCTGTGCCAGGTCTGCATCCATCTCGAGGAGCCCCTGGAAGAGGGAGTAGGGAGGCTGGCACAGGAAGCCTGTCGTTGCTCATTCTGGCTGTGCCACTTAATTAATTCATCCACCAACTGGCTGAGCAAATGAAAGAACGAGCCCGCTGGCAGGATGAGTAAGAGGCGCCCAGCTGCCTCCCGCAGGCCAGAGCTGCCCTATATTTGAAGGTCAGACACCAGAACCCCCACTCTCCCTGTGAGATTGACCCGCTGGGACTACGACTGGCAGCCAGACTGCCGAGGGGGGAGGATGCTCATGGTTTCGGGGTCCCGCACACTCAGAGTCATGCAGCCAGTTCCCCACCCACTCACGTGGGACACAGATGATTTACATACCTCAGCCACTCGAGCCAGACACACACTTCAAGGTCACAGCAATTACAGGCTGGCAGGTTGGAGACGGGCCCTGGAGGGCACCCGGGGAAGCCTGCTGGGTGAGAGTGGGAGGGCCACACAGCCACCAAGCCCCCCCCCCCCCAAGCTTTTTTCAGAAGACAATGGGAACTGTTGGGTCCAGCTCTGGTGTCTGATGAGATCCCAGTCCTCCCCTGCTGGCCGCTATGACCCAGACTGATAGGACCCTTCCTTGCCCACTGGGCAGTGTGCCTTTGAGGAGCCAGAGTCCCACGGATGGTGATCATGGGACAGAGACAGTCAAACAGGAAAAGATGCTGCTCTATTGAGGACCCATAGGTGGCTAGCCAACAATGGGAGGGGCTGATGGAAGCACCAGGGGGCTTCAACAAATGGGCAGAAAACCCCCATCATCTTTTATTTCCATTTTCCACCCCCTACTTGAAGCCCTTTCGTATTTCCTAAGGAGCAAGCCACGCTGATGGTTGGAGCCCCTTCTCTTGCTGCCCACGGGCTTCTATTCCAGGGTCGGGGACATGCGCTGCTCCAGGAGGCCCCAGAGATAGATGGAAAAACGGAGCAATAGGTAAGCCGGGGAAGAAGCAGCAGGAGGAAAGCGTTTGTACCAGAACACAGGGGAAGAAGGAACTGCCCCCCCGAGGTGGCAGGCATATCATGGGGTCCAAGCCGAGGCACTCAGCAGTGACGCTGGGACAGGGCCCCAGCATCTGGGGGACGGGGAGGAGGCCTGCTCTGCCCCTGCTCTGGGGTCCCCTTCAGCGCTGTTGTTTGAATTTCAGATTTGGTGGAAGGCTGTGGGCCCATGGGGGCTCACTGGCAGAAGGTTCACTTTCCTCATGGGAGACTTGGATTCCAATGCCAGCCAGTCCTCCTGGGGAACAGCCCCTCTAGCTGTGGAGGCCTGCGGGATACTAGGATGCGGTCAGATGGAGACTAGGAAGAAAGACCTGTCAATCCATTTCTGAAAATCAGGCAACGAAAACCTTATGGGTCGCCATGGACCAGGCATCATTTCGTCCTGTTGTCCATGGTACAGCCATGCACTGAGGGCCAACTTGATAGCGATATGGGGTGACAAGGGAGATGTTAGCCCAGGAACCACGACTCCGCCTCAGGCTTTGCCGGCCCACCTCCCCACCCACCTCTCCAGATCCCAGGGGCTCATTGCGTCTGCCCCATTACAGACACAGGTCACAACAGAGTTGATGGTGGCCCTGGTGGCCCCTTCTGGCAAAGCAGGTCTCAGAACACAATTTGGAAACCAGGGCTGGGAGATCAGGGACCCTTGCCACTCTGGTCATCCCCCAGCTTCCAGATACAGGACAGAGTCTTCCAGGACTACCTGGGAAGACAGAGCCCCCTCTTGAAGGATTCCCAATTTGTCACCTTCAGGCCTCTCACCCCTGTCCCGCCCCCGCCCACCGCCAACCACCTCTGCCCAGAAAATCAAAGGTGGGAGTATGGATTTGCTACGGCAATGACTTGATTAATGTCCCTGCTTCTGGCCAAGCCGTAGGATGGAGAGAGGCTGTCAGAATTATGAAAACCTGCCTGGACCCCTGGGGAAATCAGTCCACTTCGATATCCCGGGCTAACCGTTGGTCTGCAGGAGCCGGAGCCCTGTGGCTCCTTGGAACATCCTGCTCCTGCGCTGACAGCAGAGCCCAGGGGGTAGCCCCTGCCTGGGGTGGGGGCAGGGGCGGGATGCAAATAGCACTCAGAAATGCAAGCTCGGCATCGGCATCTCGTTCCCTCCCCCTGCAAAGGACGCCCCACTTCCCCAGTGACACAGTGGTTACACGCCCCAGTGGCTAACTGAAAGGTCGGTGGTTCAAACCCACCAGCTGCTCCTTGGGCGAAAGATGTGGCCGTCTGCTTCCATGAAAGATCTAGGCTGAGGAAGGCCAATGGGGACATTATCCTCCCCTCTAGGGTCTCTGTGTGTGTGTGTGTGTGTGTGTGTGTGTGTGTGTGTGTGTGTGTGTGTGTGTGTAGAGGGGCGGTTGCTTTAAGGTCAACGAGTCATTCTGCTAACAAGAAGGCTGACTGGTGGGTCCAACCCATCCAGCAGTTGGCGACCTGCATCTGTCAAGATCACAGATGAGAGAACCCTCTGGGGCAGGTCTACTGTGCCACAGGGGGTCCCGAGGAGCCTCAGGGGACTCGGTGGCAACCAGCAGCGATATTTTATAGGTGGTCCTCAAACAAGGGGAGATGGTGACACAGGTGACAGGAACCCCACTGCCTGTGCACACACATCCCCAGAGCTGCTCGAGCACAGGGGGCCACGGGGGCCTTCCAGGCCACCTCGGATGCCTCACCCCGGCCCCGGTGTTTCTCCTTGGTCTCCTGCACCAGCACACGCAGACTGAAGGGCATGGAGTGTCACTGTGCTCTTGGCCGGGCGACCAGCAAGTTCAGGGCCATGGGGCCTGGCTCCCTGGTCTCAAGGACAGGACCAGCTCAGGCTCAGATGGAACCTGTCCTCTTTGGGGCTTGGCCGAAGTTACCCTCTGGCTTGTCTTCCTCTTTCCCATTCCTCACTGTTTTTCCCTGTTCCAAGTCCTGAGACTCTGGAGAGGAACAAGGCAGGAGCTCCCTGGGGAAGGGTGTCCAGGTGTGGGCGTGGGAAAGGGTCCATTTCAATGCAATGTGGTGGAAGCCATGGTCAGGGGTAAACAGAGACCAGTGGTGCTGGGGAGTGAATCTGGGAGAGGAGGGCTTCCAGCTTCTGGGTCCCCCAGGGGCCATTCCCGGGCTCCCCAGGAGCTGTCTGCTTGGAGAAAAGAACACGTAAGGTCAGTGGTCCTCAGAGTGCTCACTAGTCCCGTGGGGTCAGCATCGCGTGGATTCTGCTTAGTGGACAAGTTAGGAGTGTGTGGTTGGAGGGTGTCGGCCATCAAGATGCTGTGGTAGTTACATGATTTCACGTCAACTTGAAAGCTATCTAAAAGTGCAGGGGTGGAGTTTAGCCTGTCAATCAGGTCACAGCCTGATGACCTCACTTGGAGGTGCGACCGAGATAGGTAGTTCCCTGGAGGCTGGCCTGTCTCTGCCGTCACCTTTGTGCTTGCAGGCCGCTCTGAGAGCTGCCAGAGCCCTGTGATGTTATCACTGCATTGGCGCCACACTGACCTGTGATCTTCCTACATTCTGCATCATTGCATGTGGCTGCGTGAGTCTGCAGAGAGATTTATGAACTTGAGTTGGGCTGGGATATTTTCTCAGTTTCGCAAGCCCAGCATTAACCCATATGTCTGACACCAATCCAAAGTCCTCCTCCATCTCACAAAACACACACCATGACGCCGACTGCAGGAGGAAAGCCGAATCAGTGAATGTGTAAGTATCTCAGCACTGGCAGGGGTCTCCACACAGTTGCTCCAGCACCAAGGGCTACATCGGGGTAAATCCATGCGGCTTCTCCTTGGGGATGTCTTGCAGGAAGTGAGCCTTGCCAGCTGAAGCAGGGAACTGGCTAAGGCAGCTGCACCCAGGTCCAACCATCAGAAAGCAAGAGACCCGAGAACTAGAAAGGTGAGGCTCACCGAGCCATTTATCCCTCCGCCCTTCAATTAACCCCACATGTTTATCGGCCAGGTTGGCACAAAAATCTCCATTTGATTGGGTTCTAGTCAACTCAATATGGGCTGCCTCTCTCAGCCTCCACAGGGTGCCCATTGGTCACCTTGCCTTTAGACCATGGGCTCTCACCTGTACTCAACAAGCCTAGCCCCCTCGTGCTCGGTCATGAACTTTAGACCAGTCAACCCGCTCATCTTCTCTTTTTCCTGTAAACCAAGTCCACAGGTGTCAGTGGCCAAACTCAACCCAACCCTTTATTGCTGCATTTCTCCCACTTCCACTCAAGTAGATCCAGGTGGTCACCTAACAAGCATCTCAGCCTGCTCGCAGGCTCTCTTTAACATTAAGTCCTAGAGCGGAGTTTTCTTCATGGTTCCAGATATTTTCCAGCTTCTGACAAAGACAATTGGTTCCTGAGTACTCCAAAGCACTGGGTGGGGCATATTTTTTCAAAGCTTTCTTTACAGGCCTGGTCTAAATTCATCTAAAGATCAAATTTTAATGGATGAAGTGGACTTACAAACTTTCTATTTTCATACTTCCCATATTTTTCCCAGAAAACAACCGAGTTAACAGAGTGGCTTTATCTGACCTCTGGCTAGCCAAAGAAGAAAAACTACCATGAGGGAGACGTCAAACAAACATCCACTCTCCGTCTTATGATTTGTTTCCCCATTACCCCACTCCCAAGGTACCGTAATGTGCTAGTCTGGGTACTTTAGAGAAATAAATCCACAGAAACTCATGTATAAGAGTTTTATATAAAGGTTAAGTGTGCATCAAGAAAACATCCCAACCCAGTGCTGCCCAACCCCACAAGTCCAACATTAACCCATATGTCCGCCACCAATCCACAAAGTCCTCCTCAGTCTCACAAAACACACACTATGACGCCGACTGCAGGACAAAAACAGAATCAGTGAACGTGTAAGCATCTCAGCTCTGGCAGGGGTCTCCACACAGCTGCTCCAGCAGCCAGGGCTACATTGGGCTAGGTCCATGCAGCTTCTCCTTGGGGATGTCTTGCAGGAAGTGAGCCTTGCCAGCTGAAGCAGGGAACTGGCTAAGGCAGCTGCACTCTGGTCCTACCATCAGAAAGCAAGAGATCCGAGAACTAGAAAGGCGAGGCTCACGGAGCCATTTATCCCTCCACCCTTCAATTAACCCCACATGGGTTTATCGGCCAGGTTGGCACAATACACTTTAACTACCTCAGTATACAATTACTTCTTGATACAAAGCTCTCTCTAAGACAAGAACGAGTGCCTCTGGATTTGGTTCTCTGGTCAACCCTGCCTAACACAGGTGAGTTGCCATGCGTAGGAACAGACCTGGTGTCGTGGGTTGGGTTTGTGTTTGTGGGAGGCTGAGGTTTGCAGTGGGAGCCCCTGCTCCATTTGGGTCCTGGTAAGTTCAGATTCCACGTGCGTTCTCTCTGACCAGGAAGCAGCAAGGTGGCAGCTCTGCCCCCAGGCAGAGTATGTCTGAAAGCAGGCTCTAAGACCTGGGCAACTCCGGGAGCGACAGTCTGGTCCTCAGGGAATTTGCCGAGCAAGTCCTGAGACACTAGTGGCTGTGACTCAGGCCGAATGATACTGGGTCACACCCCCAATAGCCTGTAGCCAGGCAGCCAAGGGTGTCAAGACCAACCCCTGGACATTTAACTCTGCGGTTGTCCACGTCCCAGCCACAGTCCTTCCTGGCTCCAGCAGCCCCGCCCACCACCACCACGATTTGTGACCATTCTGTTTGCCGTGACTCACTGGCCTCCGACGGGGCCTGATTTATCTTCTTGAAGGCTTAATAAAGGGGTCACCAACAACACAGGCCAGGGTTTGAATTGGGAGGCATGTAACCCCCAGAACATTAGAAAACAGATTCTTCCTCCTCCCAGTCCCAACCTGAACCGGCGTTCCGGAGTTTCCAAATCCTCTAGGGGACGCTGATGGATGCTAGAGTTTCAAATAAATAAATAAATCACACGTCAATAATTATCTATAGGCTTGAGGGTTTGCTAATCAGTATTTGGAATTTGCTCTTTGTAGCAGGCAATCAGATGTTATTGATTTGTCCAATGGCTCTGGGAGTTTGTTTTATTTCACTATCTACTGCTTGATGTATTGGCCCAACTATTATCGACTTCCGGTCCCATAATATAACTCTCCTCCCTGGTCCCAGGAGTCTACATGGTCAATGCACTAGGCCTCTCTCACTGCAAGGATTGGAGGTTTCAATCTACCCAGGGGCACGTCGGAAGAAAGACCTGGCGATATGCTTCCAAAAACTAGACAGTCAAAGCCCAATGGAGCAGAGTTTTATGCCGACCCACACGGGGCGTGTTGGAAGAGATTCAGTGCCCAAGCAAAAGGTGTTTCTGAGCACCTGACATGCACTGGAAGAGCCTCTCCTTTGACAGCCTCAGTTTCCCAACTAAAATGTACCGGGGAAGTTTGAGATCACAAACCCTCATGTCCTTAGCACTGGGACTGGGCACCCCACCTGCAAAGCCTGGAGCAGAGGGCAGAGGGCAGAGGGCAGCAAGTCCCATCCAGGAGCCTGTGGGGTCCAAGCAGATGCTCTGTGACAGCACTGGGTCAGGCCACCTGCTGGGAAAGTACAGAAGAGGCCGAGCTTCATTCTCTCGCACAGGTAGCAGGGGTGAGGGGCAGGGGTGCTGGCATTTGAATCCCCCCATGATCTCCATCAGCCCCGCAAAGCCACCCCAAATAAACACCTAACCCGGCTAAGAGCAAGTATCGGTCTGGACATGCCCCCTCTGTTAATACAGTGCGGCCCCCAAGCACGGGCTGTGGAGGTCCTGGCTGTGTCAATAAGGAGGGATCCCGGCAGCTTCTGGAAAGGGTGGAGGTAGCAGCTGGGTCTGGAGTGGTCCCCATAGAAGTCTCTGGGTGCGAGGAGCACCCAGGCCTGCAGCCTGGGGCAGACAATCACGGCTGTGAAAGACCACTGAGGTGGGCCCTTGGGTCTCTAGAAAGCGGTGGGGCAAGACTGAAGGCCAAGCAAAGAGAAAAGACCACAACCCCAGCATAAAGCATTTTAAACACATCGCCTAGGTCCATGATATTGACCTGCATTTCTTAGTTGCCAGGTCCTTTTGAAAGCGGAAGTCTTGCACCCATCTTCATGTCGTGACTGGGTGACAATGTGGCAGCACTCACTGATCCCTCTGTGTCTTCCCCTGACCCTGTAAAGTCTCCCACTTGGGGGGGGGGTGGCATTGTTAGACCCACTTTACATTTGGTCCGAGGGGGAGGTGGGCTTGGACTCGGGGTCCCAGCATCAGAGTGCTCCATGCCCAGGCTTTGTCTGAAGTAGGTCTGGGGGTCTGCCCGAGCTTGCTCAGGCCACGAGGCTCTAGGGAGAAGGGGTTGAAACGCTGTCTGGTCTGCCCAGGCTGGTGCAGGAGGGAACTTGGTCACAGCTGTGACGTGGCAGGGTCTCTCTGCGTGGTGGGAGGGAGCAGCACAGGGGCCCCGTGAGGGAAGAGGGCAGGACCAAGGGCGAACAGGAGATGGAGTTGGACAGTCTAGGTGCGCAGGCCTGCGCGTCTCTCCATTCATGCTGGAGGCCAGAGGACCCCACCCCCATCCGGCCAGCTCTGCTGCTGACTTGCTCCAGGTGAGCCTCTCCACCCCTTCGGGCAATGACAAGGCCTGGCGAGCTCAGCGCTTTCCAGTCATCTGGGCAGTGATATCCAAACATGTTGACGAGTGACATCACTATACACGTATGTTTCCGCTCAAACGCATACGCACCGCTTATTATCAAGCCAGCCACTCCGAATAATGAGATCGCCCCGACCACCCAAAGGGTCAGGAATGGGGCATTATGAACCAAAGTGGCAATCTGGCACGAGCATCAAGTTCCGATTCACCTCGATGTTTCGATTTGGTGGCGCTGTGTCATGAGAAGCCCGATCCCCTCCCCAAACCAGCTGCTAGTGGTGACCGTTGTGAAACGCTTGGCGTTCCCATGTCAGCGCTCCCTGCAGGTAAAAGGATCTGGGAAGTTTAAGGGGGAATAAGCCAGAACGAAACAAACCAAGCACACTGCCATCGATCCATCTCTGCCCCCGCCCCCTGCGGACCCTGTGGGACAGGGCAGATCTGTGGTCATCGTTAGGGAAGCCGGCTGCCACAAGGTCCTGCGGAGCAGCTGGGCTCACACGGCTCACCTCTCAGTGAGCAGTCCAGCCCTTAACCACTGTGCCGCCAGGCTAGGGCGGAGGAGGCCCGCCCCTATGGTTTCTCAGACCGTCTCTCTTGAGGGCAGTAGAAAGCCGTGTCTTTCTCCCCGGGCTCTGAGGGAGCACTTGGTGGTTTTGAACTAGGGGACCTTACGGTTGGCAGCCCAATTTATAACCACCCCGCACCGGAGCTCCTTTCAGGAGGAATCAAGGCCATTGTTTGCGGAGCTCTTAATAAATCTCAGCCCTGCTCGCCTTCCTGAATTGGTGACTGTTAAACTTGGGATGGAAGTGAGGAGTCGATTTCTTAGCTGAAATAGTCTTCGTTTGCAAAGTCCACCTTGGAGATTCAATGTTACCTGCAACACTACCTAGAATTGAAAGCAGGGTAGCAGTGTGACCCTACGTTACCAGACCTACCAAACCGTGACCAACATAGGTCTCCATCAGAGTGGCCGAGGAGCCAACACAGAGGAATGTGTTCCTGTGGCTGATGAGCAAGGAGCAGGTTGGGACCAGAGTCCCAGCGGCAAGCTCTTGAATCAAGGGGATTTGCAGTTTTAGACATGTACATGAGGAAGCAAAACGAGGGGATTATGAATATGTAACAGATTTCTGAGGAATGCTCATGAATATGCATCAGGACAGCATTCTGATTCTTGACCAGAAAGTGGCCTGTCAGACCTCTCACTGTCGAAGGTGGCCCGAGTCGGACTGGTGATATCTTCTCAGCGACTCTGTGTTTCTCTCTTGAAAGCAAAACCGCTTGTGTTTCGGGGACATCCTGTAGGTTGTCACTGTCCTTTCTTCACATGTCCGGGGGGCAGCTGTAATCCAAACCCGCTCGCTTGCTGTGATGCCATGGTTTCCTAGGAGGGAGGGCTCAAGAGAGGCTGTCCGGAAGGAAAACCAGACTCATGCCGGCTCACAGCAGCCCTGTAGGACAGAGTACAACAGCCCTTGCGAGTTTCCAAGGCTCTTAACCTTGACAGGAGTAGAAAGCCCCAGCTTTCTCCCACAGAGCAGCTGCTGGTTTTGAACTCCTGACCATGTGATTAGCCCCCCAAGAAGGAACCACTACGCCACCAGGGTTCCTATCAGGAAGGAAAGAATGGATTACTTATCTGCAATATCTATTTCAGCATCCTGAGCCAACATCTCTTGTATCCTAAGGGTTGGTTCACTGGGCAAGCTTCGGAACTGACAACATTACACAGAAGTACTAAGCAGGCTGGGGAGGGCCTCGCCTCAGCCCAGAGCCTATCTGCACTGACAAAAGCCAGACAGGACTTGTCTGCTCATTCAAAGGCGTTTCCAGTGCAACAGTATCAGGCTTGTGGCGTTTCTCCTGGCCCTCCGTGTGTCCCAGCAGGCCTCGAGGCGGGCCATTGAATTGAGCCACAGCACTGGAGCCACTGAGGACCGGGCTGCCGGGACAATGTGACAGGCGTGTTCATGTCCAGACCTAATTACCAGAGGGCATCAGTGCATCTGGACAGCCTTCCCCGGACCCTGCAGAGCTCACTCAGCACGCAGGTGTACGGAGACCCGAGCACAACTCCATCCCCAGGCCTGAGCGGAATTGCAAGAGCGAATGCACGTGCCCTGGGCTAACACGAGGGAGCACGCACAGCCTTCATGCTTCGAGATAACATGGGGAGACCTATAAGTGGACAATGCTTGGCCTTCCTTGACCCCCTCCTGGGGCCTCTGAAAACACCAACTTGGAGCTCTTAGGCCATAGCAATCTCCCCAGGCCTGAGACCCGGGATCCCCCCGCCTTCCGTCAACCCCAACATCTTGGATGATTCATTCTATTTGTCCTCCCATCCCTCCCCCCCCCCCACCGCACACCGGATGTTTCCAGAAGTGCAAACCCCCATCCTCCTGGTGGCCCCACCCCCAGCCGGTGGGATTCCCTTCGAGGAAAGTCATTACCGTCGCTCTTGGTCGGCTTCCAGCTCTAAAGTGTCTTTTTAATTGCATCTAATTTGGCCTCATCTCATTAAATCCTTAATTTAAACCAGAGCGATCCCTCCAGCTCCGGCTGCCTAATGACAAAGGGGCCCGCGCACCCTCCCCCTCCGGCGGCCCCCCAGTCAGCCTGCTCTCATTTCCAGATGGTCTCTCTGGGAGGCTTCTGACAAGTGGCTGCTGTCCTCACGTGCTGAGCGTGGAGCCTAGCCAAGAGGGCTTCCGCGCGCGGTAATTACTGGTACAGGCTTAGCCCTCCACCCCATTGGCGCCCCAGCCCACAGCCTCCAAGTGGCTGCTGAATCCAATCCAGTGGTGCAGCCATGGGAGCGGAGTGGCAGAGGAGAAGCCGACACGGAAGCACATAGGCACAGGAGCCTCCCGGCACAGGACAGCACACCCGAGAAACGCGTTCTCATCGGGGAAGGCACTGCAGGCCCCAGATGAAGCTCGGGCTCAGAGACGGACAGTGGGTGGGAGGACTTCAGGACCTGCGGGAGGATGGTCCAGCCTTGGCAGCGGGGCTCTTCCTCGCTTCAGGGTCAGCCTCACGCCTATCAGGCACTCCCACGGCGACTCGTCCCAGCCACTAGCCAAGCATGCTCACAGGACACACTTCTGCCCAAGGGCCTTTGTACCTGCTTCCCATCACCCAGGTGTGTACCTGGCACCTTCTCCTTGTCCTCCCCGTCACCTAGGCCTCACTCTCTTCCCCCTAACCCCATTCTCTTTTTCTTTGGGTTACTGCCGCTGGCAGTCCTTACGACCAACTCTAATAAAATGGTGTGGTTTGGGGTTTATCATCGGTTTCCCTCTGTTAAAGCGCAGCACTCTAAGGGCAGAGGAGTTTCCTGTCCTCCTCCCAGCCCCTTGCCTCACACCTAGAACCATGCCCGGCACAAACTGGGTCTCTGGTTCACATTGGTAGCTTGGCTTCCTGCTGGCCATCTGGACCGTAGCCAGCTCAGACGCACACCTCCACATGCCCCTTGGCTCGCAGAAGAGCTTGCCTAACTTTATTTCTTTTAAATCATTTTATTGGCGCTCTTACAGCTCGTATCACAATCCATCCAGCCAGCCAGCCATTATGTCAAGCACATGTGTGCATTTGTTGCCATCATCATTCTCAAAACATGTTCTTTCTATTTGAGCCCTAGGTATCAGCTCATTTCCCCACCACCACCACCCTCCCTCCAACCCTTGATAATTGATATATTTTTTGAAAAATTATTTTATTGGGGGCTTATACAGCTCTTATCACAATCCATCCATCCATTGTGTCAAGCACAAATTATACATTTGTTGCCATCATCATTCTCAAAACATTTTCTTTCTACTTGAGCCCTTGGTATCAGTTCCTCATTTATTTTCTCCTCTCTCTTCCCCTCCCCCCTCACAAGCCCTTGGTAATTTTTTTTTCATGTCTTACACTGACTGATGTCTCGCTTCACCCACTTTTCTGCTGTTCGTCCCCCAGGGAGGGAGTTATATATAGAGCCTTCTACCCCACCTGGTATCACTACTTTCATTATTGATCCTGAGGGGGTTATCTGTCCTGGATTCCCTGTGTTTCCAGCTCTTATCTGTACCAGTGTGCATGCTCTGGTCTAGCCAGATTGGTAAGGTAGAATTGGGGTCATGATAGTGGGGGGGGGCATTAAAGAACTAAAGGAAAGTTGTGCGTTTCGTCAGTTCTATACTTCACTCTGACTGGCTCGTCTCTTCCTTGTGACCTTTCTGTAAGGGGATGACCAAATGTCTACAGATGGGCTTTGGGTCTCCTCTCAGCCATCCCCCTCATTCACCTTGATCGCCTAACTTTTTATGAATCAATCCCACCAGAGAGGGCCCTTCACCTCACCAGAATCCTTTGCTGGGGACAAGGCTTCAGTCCAGGGAACTCAGGGTCAAGGCCTCAGACACACTGTATTGATACAGACCTGGGAAGCTGGTTGCTATAGAAACAGCCATTGACTCCTAGAGTCCTGACACCGGATGGGCTTCCTGTGTGTTCCCAACATTCCATGCGGCCAGTATCCATGCTGGGGATGGGGGGGGGGGGGGGGGTGGGACAGGCTGAGCGGGAAAGGTTGGGCATCTAATTCCACTTGTTCAGCCCTGGGCAAGTGTCCTTGATTCTCTGAGCCCTGGTTTCTCCACCTGTAAACCTAGAGTTTGTTGACGTGTAAAACCACCCTACAGAAAGAGCTGGGCCCGAGGCGTTGCTCAACAAATACTGGCTCCAGTCACAGTTCCTGAAGTCTTCGCGAAAACCTTTTGTAGGGGGGTCACCCTGTTTCACAGTCAAGAAAAGAACTATGAAGGGTCTGAGGTTTGGCCCGAATTACACGCTAACACGTCAGCCTGCCGGCTCCGCAGTTAATGGCAGGAGACATGAGACCTCCGTGCGTGTGGTCGGAGAAGCAAGGTCAGCTCCACATTCACCCACCTCCACTGCGAGGAGGCGAGCAGTCTGTGGGAGCATGGGCGTGGCCCAGGCTGTGGGTATCTGTCTCAACTGGAGGACCCCAGGTTTCACAAGCCCACATCTGTGATAAGGGACATGGTCTTGGTCCCAGAATAAGACAGTCTCTTTATTGTGCAGGACGGCAGCTAAACCTGCCCTCTCCTCTGGAAGGCAGTGGGAGGGAGAGCTTTCGAGGTGCAGGGACACCCTGGGAAACAATCTCAAGACATGCCCACTTTTGCCTGTAGGTGATGGATGACCACTGAAGGGGACATAGGTTCTGGTTCATTTTCTATGACTGGAGTTTAACATTCTATTGGAAAAGCTTAAAAAAATATCAATTAGGGGAAAAACAAATGCACAAATAAACAACAAAACCAGCAGCATATTAATCACCCCTAATTCACCCAGCGCAGGAAACCTACTGTTAACATTCAGGATCTTTCTCACTAGGGATTTTAATATGCGGGCACCGGTCACCCAAGCACTCATCCCTGGAGTGTCCGCCTCCTCCTTTCCCTCGTACCCCAGAACGAGCTACGTGTGTATTGGAAAGACCTTGCCTTTGAAGGATCAGACTACCACCTCCCCTCTCCTCGCTGCTGAGATGGTGGGGCAATCAGGGTCAACCACGGAGGAGGGTGAGGGGGTACCTGCCCTCCTGAGACCCACAGATGCAGGAAGAGAGGAGACCGGCTCCTCAGCCCTTACCCCCCCCCCAGTCTGTCCTGGGCATTCCAGTGCCTCTCCTAGCCAGCAGGTGGTCACTGCCAGTTTCCCTGTGGCCTCCGTGCCACCAGCAGTGCCAGGAAACTTTGCTGACCCTGGGCACTGTGAAGCCAGAGTCTGGCCCCTCGGAGAGAAACGGATGCTTCTCTAGAGACTGGCCTCTCATAGGGCTCCTGGCAGGCCCTGCAGGCCTCCCCCGCCCCCCTCACATGAATGGAAGCCTGTGAGCCGCCCTCCTCCTTCCAGCGAGGGCAGGGGCCTGGTTCCCTCCCTGAGCCAGGGGGGGAGGACTGAGAAGCAGCACACACCAGCTCCTCAGCCCCGTGTCGCAGGTCTCCGATGCACGTGGAAGCAGACGGTGATGAAGCGAGGACGGAGAAGACTCAGCGCACCTGCCTGACGGCGCAGTGATGGCTACGGAGGCCACGGGCTGCCCAGGAACCAGCCTGTCTGTCCTTAGAATGCTCCTGAGAGGCCAGGATGGTGACTTTTGGTCTACATACTTTGGGCATGCTTTCCGGAGAGACCATGCTTGGTAAAGGGGAGGGGCAACGGAAAAGAGGCAGACCCACCCCCCACCCCCACCCCCCGCCGCCCCACACACACAGGATCGACAGTGACTGCAACAGTGGGTGCCAACATAGGAACCACTGTGAACAAGGATGGCACAGGGCCCGGCAGTACCTCATTCTGCTGGGCACAGGGTCGATGGCGGCTGACCACCACCACCAAGCCCATGGTCTGCAGGAAACATGGGCGCATGGCTTCCAAAAGGCACAGCAGGCAGGCCTCTCCCTCGAGACGGTGGCCAGTGGCAGGCAGAGTGAGCTACCTTCCTTCCTAGGGGGGATTCACACCTAGAAAATCTGCCATCTCTACCCTAACCCCGCCCTCCCCATCCCTCCCCCCACGCCCCTCTATCCTGGCTGATGAGGAGGCAGGTAATGAGGCTCTGGGCAGACAACTACTTTCACACTTCTTCTTGATAATTGGTCACCACTTGAAGGAGCAGGTGGGTCCTGATGCGGTAATTGGCAGGGCCAGGGTGGTCACCCAGGGACTGGCAAGGTGTTAATTGCTTTTCCCCCTCCCCCATGTCCATTCCTATTAAGAGGGGAGTTCTCTGGATAAGAGCCTTTCAGGAGAGGCCCCAGGAATATCAAGGTTCAGGGGTAGTCCTTGACACTTGTAATGAGGACAAGGTGTCTGGGCCACCATCCGGTACACCCTCAAGGTGTCCTGGCTGGAAGGTGATTGAGATTGTGTGGGACTCCAGAGCCTGGGGCTCAAACACTTCTTGTTGAGAGGAACTGACTAAGACGACTCCAGGCATAGGTGACCCCGAGGTCCTGAGCCCACTGGCCTGTGGATTGGGGTGAGGCGGGGTGGGGCTGGAGCTTCGGCTAGGGACTGGGCTCTTTTCCCTACCGCAAGAGCTCCCGTGGGTCCGTGTCCAGGTGGGTGGGCTGCTCTCTTCAAATAGCACTCCCTGCCCAGCACATTGTGTTCCTTGGAAATTACTTTCAGTATAATATTTTATCAACCTGAGCCACTGGGTAATTGGAAACAGGTAGACTTTCCCACGACAACCATCAGTCCCTGAGAGTATTAATTATGCACCCCACGGTGTCGCCAGGCCGCCATCGACAGCGGGTGGAAATGCCTCTGGAGGCCTGGGCACCACCTGTGAGAGCACCCGGAGGCCCCTGAGTGCCTGTGCTCCACTCTGCGGGGGTGGGGGGTGGGGGGGAGCTGTTCTTTTTTGGGTGGGGCAGCCAGGCTAGGCCTCACCAGCCCTGCCCACAAGCATGCGAGCCCAGGCACTCTGTACCTCCTCGTGGCCCTGAGACCGGCCATCCTGAAGAAAGGGGGGTCTCCATCTTTTCCCACCATCCAATCACTCAGGCCTGTGTCCCTGGACCCAGTTGGTTCTCGGGTCCTGTGTACCATGCCTCCTGCCTCCCGTAGTCTGACCCCTGGGGCGGGGAAGAGGAGGCTGTCTGTTCCCACCAAGATGGACAACCCAGAAACCCCACCGAGGACCTCTGTGTGTTGGAATCCATTCAGCGGCTGGGAGTTTGCTTCATGTTTTCTTTTTGGTTTGAGTCAATGTCTTACCTCAAGTGTCATGATCCTTCCCCAGGGTCTCCACACCATCTCCTGGCTGATGTCCTGGGGCACAAATAGTTCAAGGGCTAACTGAAGGGTTGGTTGGCAGTCCAAAGCCTCCCAGCAAGCTGCAGAAGAAAGGTCTGGTGGTCTACGTCTATAAAAAAAGAAAATTCACAGGCAAGGAAACCCAAAGGAGTCATTCGACTCTGCACCGTAAGGCACTGGCAGGAGTCAGAATCAACTCAAGGACAAGAAGGTCTTTGATTTGGCATCAATTTGCTCCAGAATAACCCTACGAACGGAATAATCTCCATGCAATCTGGGTGACCACAGGGAGTCCCTGAAATGTGGCAATTAAGACCCCTCGCTCTGCCTTGGCTTCTTTATGTCCAGGCCAGGTGTCACCCAAGCCTTGGGCTCCTCCTTCAGCCTCCAGGTCTTTGCTCCCACTGTGTCCACTGCCTGACCTCATCTTCTAACTTCTCTAGAAGCCACAGTCTCGCTCACACTTCCAGGGCTGCCAGGAATGGAACCGTCAAGTCCCCCTGAGAAGAGACTCTCTCTGTTCTCTTCTGATCTGGCAGTTTGACTTCATATTGGGCTGCTCACTCATCCACGCTCCTAGAAGGCATGGGTAGGGCTGGTCCTTTCCTGTGTCTCCAATTCCCAAGGTCTGCCAAAGAGAAGATGCTCAGCCAACACTGGATAAGTGAGGGAGTAGGTGACTGCGTGCTTCTTTCCCCGGTACCAGCAGATCTACTGGGGACACCAGCCCTTTGAGGTTTCATGGGCTGGAGTGAAATGGAATTGATTCTATTTTACGGCCCCCAAAGCATGACTTCCTGGGGTTTTAACCTCCCTCCCCACTCTGCCACATCCAAAGCCATTGTTGCCTCCAGGGAAGTCTCCTTGGCTTTCCAAGGTCACGGAGCAATCCTGCTTCTGCTCACTGCCAGGAATTCTGCGGGTCAGAGACCTGTGGGCCATCAATCAGGACTGCTGGGGCCTTTACAAAGGGGTCCATCTCACCTCCCCAGTTACAGAAGGGTAGACTGAGGCTGGGTGGGCGGGGGGCACTACTGTGATCAAACCTGCAGGACCAGGACAAGAGCTAGGCTTCTTTTACCAGCCCAGACACTGGTCCCGGCACCCCCATCACACAGATGGAAAACGAAGGCATGGAGGAGGGAAATCACTTGCCCAAGGTCAACTTGTACGAGGTGCTGATCCAAAGTGGTCAGTTTTCCAGAGGCTTTCCTTTGAATCTCTGCAGGGGGGGAAACGGAGGCCCAGGCGGGTCCAGAGCGTGGTGACAGAGGAAGACCCAGGCTCTGTGGGTAAAGGTCCAATTCACAGGCCTCCAAGGCCCAAGGTGGGAGCGCCTTGGATGGAAGCTGGTCTTGGGAGTTTGCCTTCTTCAATTAAGCCGTTTGCCTTTTTGAATCCAGGGAATGATTTAACTAATGGCACCGGTTTTCTGACATTATTGATCGGCCAGGATTAAATATGTTTGTCACAGTCAAGTGAACTAATCACTTTATTGTATTTCAAATACTAATTTCATCAGATAGCTGTTGGGGAGTGGCCCAGAGGAGACGTGGGGAGATGCCGTGTGCACAGATGAAGCGCGGAGCTGGGGCAGCCTCATGATCCCTGGAGCTGAGCTGCCGAGTGGGGTCTGGGATCCCAGGCACCCTGAGTGCCCACAGCCACATTGCTCAGGCGCCAGGAATCTGCCAGCCCCAGCCTCCTCCATCACCGCTCCAGGCCCGCCTGAAATCTCTCTTCTCAGGAGAGGTAATTTCTCAAGCATTATTGGAAAATGGTAGATGTTCCCAAATAGCTATCCTAAATCACCCCCTAGCCACTAATCCCACAAGCGCCCTGACATTGCCAGATGCAAATGCGGCCTCTCGGAGCCATTAGCCATTCCAGGCACCACCGATCCACGGCCAAACCCGAAAATGAACTCATCTGTCTCTCAGGGTGCAAAAGGCTGTGCCGTTTCCATAGCTCAGCATGTTGGACAAGGAGACCCAGGGCTCATTCAATCACCCCCGGGCCGTGGAGCAGTGGAGCCACAGTCCCTCCCCCTGGGCCAGGGAGGGGAAGTATGCATGTGCACACACCCATATGCAAACACATGTATTCATGCATGTACACATTCACAGATAGACACGTGTGTATGTGTGCAGTACACTCACACACACACGCATGCACACACACAATTTGAAACTCCCCAAGGTGCAAACCCATGAAAATGGGTCTGCCCTCTGCACACAGAAGCACCCGGGACCTACGGACTCTGAAGTCCCCATTAATTGCCCAAACCCAGACTCACATCTCTCTCCTCCTGTTGGCACATTGGGCCCCATCAAACCAAGCCTATTAGCAGTCGTTCCTGCAGCCAAAAGAGCTGGGTATCTTTCTGCCACCCTGAAGGTTCCGAATCTCAAGCCTTTGGGGATTCGATGAGGGGTGTGATGGGGAGGAAATGGCTGCCAGTTTAGCTTTAGCAGTAACCCAGCCACAACCCCACTGAGCACCCACTTAAATGAGAAACCCCTATTGACGAGTAATATGGGTTATTATCAGGACGGAGTTGTTGGGTGGTGGGCAAGGTGAGCATGCCTTACTGCTAAGCGAAGCTTGGTTAGCACCTGGTCGCCTAGGCACCTGGAAAGAATGACCACACACACACTCCTCCTTCCAAGCAACCAGCCATGGAAAACCCTTCGGGGCACAGGGCATGCTGACACACGGGGCCCAACACGAGTGAGCTGGGACCACATTGATGGAATCTGTTGCTGGAACCAGAGGAAAACCACAGAACCTTCCACGACTGTCTCCAGACGCGCAGGGGCTGCTGGTGCAGGCCTAGCCCAGGCTCCTTAATTCCACAGACTTATGCCTCCCATCGGAACTGCTCCGAAGCCTAGGCTCTCCCAGGTCAGGCTTTGGAATCTACCAGCGCTGCTTTTCTAGATGAAGCGCCCTAACGAGCCAGGTTCACGGTTCCAACCCACCGGCAGCTCTGCAGGAGAAAAGGCCTTCCTTCCCTGAAGATCAAAGCCTAGGACACCCCGGGGCAGTTCACCTCTGTCATAGAGGGGTGCTACGTATGTTTCAGAATCAACTCAGTGGCACGCAGCAACGTTCCATGGATGAAAACTCGAGGCCCGGCAGAGAGAGGCTGACCCATGGCATGCAGACCATGGATGGAGGACAGGGATCGGAATTTGGGGTGATGGAGTCTATGCCCAGTTCACCCATCACACCCGACCTTACCCGGACCATCAGAGCTTTGCCAATTCCTTGCTGTTTCATTTCCTGCTCTTTCCCCAGCCTCCGGGCTCATCGCTGGATTTCCTGAGCACAGTGCTGGCTGGCCTTGAGCTGAAGGCCCCCAATGCTCTCGCAGGTAGGCTGTTTTTCCGGCGAATGTAAGACCTATCAAGAAAAGGGATACGCAGGTGCCTGGTGTGTGCAGACCGTGGGTCACCGTGAATCAACATCACCTGGAGGCTAGTGAGAGACGTTGGTCCTTGTCAGACCACCTCTATCTGGGGAGCTTATTTTTGTGACATCGGATCTGTGTGATCTGGTGCTCTCCTGAGGAGTGTGTTCAATCTCCAGAAGATGCAGCCATCACTGGAAGTCCCACTGGGTGAAACAAGACAGAGCCAGCTAGCAGCACCTCCCTGGGGAGCACTGGAAGTCAGAGCAGTGACCTCCAATCTGCGTAACATTGCAAATCTTTGAGCATCATTAAAACCCGGAGAGCCTTTTAGTCTCTTGTCATGCTGGGTAACTCCAGATGTTTTACCTCCCCTGCTTTTCTACATGATGGAGAACCCAATTTGTAAAAAAAAAAAAAATATGTCCCGCCCCCAGCCAGTAAAACGTAGGCAGCACACCAGCTTCCGGTGCATTTGTTAAAGCCCAGAGCTCAGAAAGGTCCTCCTGCTGGGTCCTGTGGCCTGATGGGTTTAGCATCACAGGGTCTGACTTGAGTCTGCGCTCTGTGGTCACCTTGTTGAGGGAGTGGCCCAGGGTCCTGCAGAGTCCCGGAGCAGGGCGGGCCTGAGCAGCCAGGAGAATTAACTCCGACAAGATCACCAAGGACATCTTCACGGGGCCGGGAACAGGGAGAAGGGTTGAAGCCCGTGTGCAGGGAGCATGTGTAACGTTTCTCCGGGCGGAGGTGTCAGCAGAAGGCTGTCTTGTTCTCTAGACAAACGTCACAGGCCAACCCGAGGGGCCCTCAGACATGCAGGCATTCGTGATGAGTTGGGATGGCCAGCCCTTGTCAAGACCACGGTCAAGTCCTCTTCTCTGATGTCGGGCCCTGGTTCTCTCGTGTCTACTGAGGACACTTCCCGCTTGCGAAATCCCTGCCTCGTATGGCTCTTGTGACTCCATGCCCTCCAAGGGTCCTCTAGCTGGCTGGCTCCTCTTTGTCCATGCCCGTCCTTCAGCGGGTCTCTTGAAGTATGATTGGTATTTTTCAAGACCCTCTTCTTCCCCCTACCTCTCTCCCTGCATCTCTCTCTCTCCTATCGTTTCACTTTCCCACCCTGTGGTGCCCATCACCCATGCAAGTGCTGATGGCTATTAAGAGCTCCGGGTATGTGCGTCCATCTCCCTCTGTAACCTCTCCACTCGTGACTCCACAGGAAGTTTCCTCACACCGTAATCCAGAGGCAGGCAACATCTGGCATTGGCCCAGCAGCTGACATCTCTGTGGTTCTCTTGGCCTTTTCCAATGGTTGCCTAAAGGGAGCGGGTGCACCCGCCACCCCATCTGCCTTCTTGACAAGAAAAAAGAAGGCATGTGGAAGGCCAAAGAGGTTTCTGTTACTGAGAAGTTTTTTCCAAAGAGTCTTCTGAGAGGGGCTACCCGATGACTCCCAATTGCATCTTCCTGGACACTCCTATGCAGGGCAGCGTGTCCCAGCTGGATGTGCAGTGTTAGTGACTGTACTGCTGTCCCCATTGCGGCGACAATGAGGAACAGAAAGAGACCTCTCCCTGGGCTGCTGCATCAGGCCCTCCCTGGGAGCCCCCTGCCCCTGCTCCTGCCCTCTGCTGGGTCTCCACCCAAACCTAGAAGAAGCCTTCCAACCTATCACCTTCCTCAGGTTTGGGCCGCATCCCAAGCGCCCCACCCGTGATGCACTGGGCTGCAGGGTAACCTTTGGAGACTGGCCTTCCAGGCCCCCGTGAATTAGCAGAATCTCCAGCAACCGGCCTGTCTGCTTTCTTGTTTCTCTGTTCCAGCTGGATTTCATGAAGAGGCAGCCGTGCCTGAGGGGGAAGGGAGGCTGCGGATGGAAGATTTCAGAAACAAACACATTAGCTCCGGCCTGCCCAGATAATGAATCGAGGGGGAGGTTATCTATCTCACTGATTTATATTTTCACAGTTTTCCCCCACAGACCAAAGTGGGAGCACCCCGCATCTCCCGCCTCCCACATTTGCAGCAGCCAGGAAATCACATTTTTCATGAGCCACTGGGATTACCGACCGGCAGTGGGTTTATTCGTTAGGAATGGAACTTGGTCCTTTCTTTGAGCAGGGACCGAGCAGTTCTGTACAACTGCTCATCTGGCGGGCATGGTGGATAAATCAGGGCCAGGGCCTGGGTGGCAGCCACAGTCTGGCAGGACCTGGGGGGCCCTGGGAGGTCAGCTCTCCCAGCAGGGAGGCACTGCTGCCAGCCCAGCGGTGGGCGGGGGAGGGAGAGGAGGGGAAGTGGAGCTTTGGAAAACAGAATGGGAGAGTTTTGTCACTTGATCAAGCTGCCCTCAGTGCGTGAATCATAAACCATCAGGGATGTGAGAGTGGAAGACCTTTGTGACCGGGGAAGGTGGGCATGCCGCTTAACCTAGGAGGGGTGGGAAGCTGTATGGAGGACCATGAACTCCTGAAACTGTGTTTGCTCCCCCCACCCCCCACCCAACCCTGCACATATCTGGGGGTTACAGTTCAGGGCTTTCACCAGCTCTGCAAGGCTGAGAACCCCTGGTCTGGTCCTGCAGAGGGTCCTTGGAGAGAAAAGGGACAGTCAACTCCTGGAGGGAGGAAACAGCAGGCCTGGTCAGGTCTGGCTGCACAAGCTCTACCTCCTCACGGGACTTCTCTGGGTTTGGCCTGCATATGAAATGGGCTTTTATAAGGATTGGCCTGGGAGTCCCTGCAGGATGAAAACCATTAAGTACTCGGCTATGAACCACAAGGTTGGTGGTTCACAGCTACCCAGAGGGGCCATGGAAGAAAGGCCAGGTCAACTTGCTTCAAAAAAAGTCACTAAAAAAACCTTCCCTGAAAACTCAGGGTGGACCTGCCCCTGTGAGCTTCCAAGACTGCAACTCTTTATAGGAGTAGAAAGCCCCCATCTCTTCCAAAGAGCAGCTGGTGGTTTTGAACTGCCAACCTTACCGTGAACAGGCCAACTCTTAACCACTATGTCACCAGGGCTCCTCTGAAAGATCACAGCCACAGAGAAGCCTCTGACACACTGCTCTACTCTGGTATACATGCGTGGGGGCAAACCAGCCTTTCTTAGGATGAATTTGTTTGGGACCCTGGGCTTTCTGGTTTGTTTATGTGTCCTGAACACTGCTGGCGTGACTGCCAACGCAGTGTAGTGGTGTCAAAGCAGAGTCAGCACAGGCCGCTGTGGGGGCACAGGGCTAGAGGCGGGGTCAGGTAGGGGCAATCATGAAAAGCTCCCCAGAGGAGGCACCAACTAAACTGAGAGCTGAAGGGTGCATAGGAGTGGGGGAGGCAAAGAGGGTGTAAGCGTCGTCTAGGGAACAGCGCGTGTAAAGGGAGGAAAACCGGCCAGCCTCGCTGGTTCTAAGTGCAGCAGGAGGCCAAGAGAGACCACACCAGATGCAGCATGCGGACTCCACCTCTGCTTCCCCTCGCCGGTCGTCTCGTCTTCCTCTTCCTGTTCCTTTACATCCCGGTGATACCTGCATACAGAAGCAGCTCCTCTTCCCTGCTAAATGGTGGGACCTTCCACTAGGTAGCCAGGGACCCTTTCGACTGCCTCTCCTTAGAGGTGAGGGAGCTGGGTAGATCACCTGTGTCTCTCTGGGGACAACAGGGTGAGAACCCAGGCCAGGCAGTTTGGTAAGCTCCTGTTACCAAAGGTGGGTGGCCGGCGGCCGGTGTGTGGCCTGTTTAGTCCCAGCTGGCTGAGCTCCCTCGGGTGCTGCCCTGCCAGGGCCAGCCTGAGTGATGGCCCCAGAGATGATGGATTCCTCCACCCTTCTGCCGGCCCTGGGTCTGCAGCCAAGCCTGCCCTCATCTCTTTATTCCTCTGCTCCACCGTTATTGAAAATCAATACGCCATCCAAGCCGAATGAAGTTCAGTGACTGGGACCAAGTCCATAAATCAAATAAAAACTAAATTATATTTAAAAAGGGAAATAGGAAAAAGGAGGAAGCGCTGAGATGGAGAGGGATCTCCTGAGAGGAGGCCATCGCGGTTGCAAAGGTTGGGCAGGCGACGGGTATGACTTGGCCCGAGGGCTGGACGTGAGAGGCAGACCCCTTGCCCAGCCTCCTACTTTTACAGACGATTTGCTGAGGCCAGGAGGGAGGAGTTCCCCTCTGGTCACACAGTCAAAGGCCAGGCTGTCTCCAGACTCAGGCTGTGGGCTTCCTTGGGGTATATTTTCTCTCTCCCAACTGGCACGCGAACCAGGCACTGCAACTAAATTTAAATGAATGTAAGAGGAGGCCAGTGAGTAAGTCTCACATTTAATATTGTCAAAGGCATCACTCTTTTCCTTTACGGTTTCTGCCCGTAAGGTGATGCTCTAGAATTCCTAAGCAAAGATATCTGCTTCTGCCAAGGAGTCTCTCACTGCCATGGGCTTGATTCCAACTCAGCGTGACCCTAAAGGACAGAGTAGAACTGCCCTTGTGGGTCTCTGAAACTAACTCTTTAGCAGGGTAGGCAACCTTGACTTTCTCGCGAGGAGCCAGCTGGTGGTTTTAAGCTGCCAGTCTTGCAGTTAGCAGCCCAGTGCTTTATTCACTGTGCCACCAGGGAACTATACTCCTGTGCTGGGTTGAAACCACTTTGTATGACTCTTCTCTCTATAATCTTTGTAACTCCCACCCAGGAATGGGGTGGTAACATGCAAATAAGGTGTAGAGGTCTCTAACTCAGGGATTGGTCAGTTTTACCATTCTGCTGGGTATAAAAGTAAGCCATCTCAGAAGTAAGAACAGAAGAATCCCACAACTGCCCAGAAAGAAGAGCTACCGGTGGGGCACATGGGGGAACCCTGCCTGAAGTAGGGGAGGCAGCAGAGGCACTGAGACCATGAGACCGATCAGTGGGCTTCCCAGCTCACAGAATGAGTATAACACAATGCTTTTTGGGTCAGGGGGTAGGCTTGCAAAGCAGGGTGCCCTTTGGGCAGTTGTAAACACCAAAGGAGATTTTTTTTTTTTAATATATAGACTTGCCTGAGCAGGGCAGAGGCCAAGGCATGGAGCAGCTGAGAAGCTGACAAGCAAAGAGAGAGAGGTGGCTACTGGATTGGCTGAGAAGAGGCACTGCTGTGGCCAAAGAACTGTATCCTTAATATTTTCTGACCCTGACTTATGGTGACATGTTAACTTACCCCGTACACTTCATAGTGATGCCTATTGTCTGTGAGTTTTATGTGGCCATTGCTATGGGCCATGGGGCCCAGCAGAGAAGTAAGTGGCTGTAGGAGGGAGGATGGTGTCAGAATAGGGGAAAGAAGGATGGAGGGTGGAGGCATGAGTGGCCTCTGGCACAGAGGAATGAGCCTTGGGCAGATGTGATTCTCTTCCCACCCATGAAGTTAGACGTGGCAGCCACACCATTTCTTCAATTACTTTAATTGAAAACAAACTCACCCCCCCTAAAAACTTATTGCTATCAGTTGATTCTGACTCATAGCAACCCTACAGAACCAGACAGCTCTGCCCTTGTGCGCTCCGAGGCGGTAACAATTGACTGGAGCAAAAAGCCTCATCTTTCTCCTGCGGAGTGGCTGGTGGTTTCAAATGGCCATTCTTGTGGTTAGCAGTCCAACTGACTTGGGGGTAACCCACTGCACCCTCAGGGCCCTTTAAATGAGCTTGCTAAGGAGGCAAAATGAACCCTTAGACGAAATGCTGTCTGGGTCCTACACAAGAGAGTTTCAAAGCAAGCCTCGAAGACCTGTGCCCCAGATCAAAGCCCAGTGATATTTCAAGGAACAAAACAAAATTCAGAAACCGCAAGATAAAATGTACACTGTCCAGCCAAGATCCAACCAGGCCCACTGCCACTGAGTCCACACTGACTCATGATGGCCCTTCTGTGGGTTTCTGAGGCTGTAACTGTGGACGGGAGTAGAAAGCCCAGTCTTTCTCCGGCAGAGTTTCTGGTAGTTTCCAACTTCCCACCATGCAGATCACAGCCTATGCGTAACCAATACACCACCAGGGTTCCCACATCCAATAAACACATTATCCAAGGAAATAAAGTAGGAAAACATGGCCTATAACAAGGAGGAAAGCTGTACAATAGAAACAGGCCAAAAAGTTGATGGAATTAGCTGATGAGAACCTTAAAATAGCTATTATGTTGCATATGCTCAGGAAGGTAGAAGAAAAAATGACCAATGTGAGGAGAGAAACGACTTTCATTATTTTAAGGGTACAGTCAGAATTTCCTGAAATATAAAATACAATATATGAATTTAAAAAACACACATTGAATGGGCTGAATATCAGATCACACTCTGCAAAAGGCTGGATCTGTGAACTTGAAGATCTCCCTTTAGAAATGACTCCAAAGGAAGCATATGGTTATCAAATGGCCCAGCAAACCCAGGCATCAACTCCCAGGTATGCACCCATGAGAAATGAAAGCATATGTTCACACGAAGACTTGAATATTCATAGCTTTGTCATAATAACAAGAAACAGGAAGTACCTGGATAGGTGCCTATTGACTGATGAAGAATTTAACAAACATAACATAACATACAATGGAATACTGCTCAGCAATAAAAGTAATTAACTGCTGGTGCTTGCAACAAAAGGGGTAAATCTCAAATACAGGGGCCTGATAGTGTTTATATGAAAATGCCAGAGAAGGCGAGGCTACTATGATAGAAATCGGACCAGAGTGGCTGCCTGGGGTTGCAGGGAAAGGGGAAGTGATTGACTGCAAAGAGTCACAAAGAAAGATTTTGAGGTGATGGGAATGGTTTCCATTGGCAATGTGAAGATGATACATCTTCTGATAGGCCTGTTTTCCTAATCAAATTGTGGAGGGTAGATGGATAGAGAGGTAGTAGCGGTTGTAAAAGAACCAACACGAAGAATCTTTGTGATGAAACTGTTCTTTATTAGGCGGTGTGTTAGACAGGGTTCTCTAGAGAAACAAACCCAGGACACTGATGGTTTTATATATACATACAAACATATATATGTGTGTGTGTGTGTATAGATATGTATATGTATACACATACACACATATATGGCTAGCTATATACAGCACGAAGGAATGTAAGAGCTAATTAGTCCACACAGCAGTACAGAGGGCTCAGCACAACTCACTTCTGTGAAACCATTAATATACTGGAAGTCCTTCAACTCACAAGGGCTGCTCAGTCCAAGGTCAAGGAAGCAGACAGCTGAGTCTTACAAAGAGCAATGCAGGCAATCTGGCCAGAGGCAGCAAACAGCAGGGAGGGTCACCAACAGTCAGTCGTATGACAGGATCCAACAGTCCCAAGCTCAAGTTATATACACACCAGGAGCATGGCTAAGCAGGTCTTGAAGAAACCTCAATCTCTAGCAATACAATCCATGGGTTGGCTATCCCACAGGTAGTGTGGCTCGCAAGTTGAGGCAGAGAACTAGCTAAGGCAGCTGCACACTAGTCTGATCACCAGAGTGCAAGAGAGAGAGAGAGGTGGCGCTCGCAGAGCCATTTATCTCTTTACCTTCCAAACAAAATGAAACCTTATTAATCCCATATTTTCTTATTGGCCAGGTTGGCAAAAGAAACCTACCTATCACAGTCCACCTCTTGCCAACTTGCCACTTGTACAGATTCTTTAGCCATATATAATTTCATCTATTAACACAGCCTGGTCCTGCGCCATCCTCACAATTGTTATGTTTCAGGCCATTGTTGCAACCCCTGTCGATCCTTCTTGTTGCCCATTTTGCTCTTTTTGATGTCTTTCTATTTGACCAAGCACAATGTCCTTTTCCAGGGACTGGTTTCTCCTGATAACACGAAGTATGTGAAATGAAGTCTCACCATCCCCAATTCTAAGGAGCTCTCTGGCTGTGCTTCCTCCAGGACAGATTTGTTTGTTCTTTTGACAGTCAAGGGTACTTTCAATATCCTTCACCAGCACAACTCAAATGGCCTTCCTTAATTAATGTCTTATTTCACATGCAAATGTGGTGATTAAATATGCCATGGCTTGGGTCGATTGTAGCTTAGCCCTCAAAGTAATATCCTTGCTTTTCAACACTTTAAAAGAGATCTTGTGCAGAGGGTCCTTTGGGCTCTTGGCTTCGGCTTCCATGAGCATTGATTGTGGACCCAAGCAGGATGAACTCCTTACAACTTCTGTCTTTTCTCTGTCTATCGTGATGTGACCAGTTGGTCCAGTTGTGAGGATGTTGTGTTTCTTTACCTTGAGTTGTGATCCACACTGAAGGCTACAATCCTAGATCTTTATAATCACCATCAAGTACCTCAAGGCCTCCTTCCTTTCAGCAAGTAAACTTATGATATTGAAGGTTGTTAATAAGGCTTCCTGTATTTATAGAGGTTTAAATACAGGCATGTGCATATGTAAATACATTTATATATAACAATAGGGAAATAGATCTATGTACATTTATTTATTTGTTAAGTATTAAGGTGGCAGATGGACATCGGAATGCCACTCAAGTATTCCCTCAATGCAAGAACACTTTGTTCTAATAACCCAGCATTCTGTGATGCTCACCTTCTCTGACACGATCACTGAAGACAAAATCAGTACATAAGCAAATGTGGTGAAGAAAGCTGATGGTGTCCGGCTATCAAAGATATAGTGTATGGGGTCTTAAAGGCCTGAAGATAAAAAAAAAAGTGGCCATGTAGCTGAGAAGCAACAAAGCCCACATGGATGAAGCACACCAGCTTGTGTAATCATGAGGTGAAGATGGGAGCAGGTATCAGGCATCAAAGGCCCAGAACAAAAAATCATATCAATGTAAATGAGAGGGAGTGCAGAGTGGAAAACCAAAGTTCATCTGTAGGCAATTGACATCCCCTTACAGAAGGTCACAAGGAAGAGATGAGCCAGTCATGGTACACTATAGCACCAATGAAACATACAACTTTCCTCTAGTTCTTTGATGCTTACCCCCACCCCACTATCATGACCCCAATTATATCTTACAAATTTGGCTAGACCCGAGCAAGTACACTGGTACAAAGAAGAGCTTGAAACACAGGGAATCCAGGACAGAAACCCCCTCAGGAACAATAATGAGAGTAGCGATACCAGGAGAGTAATGGGGAGGAAGGGGAACCGATCACAATGATCTACATATAACCCCCTCCCAGGGAGGCAGACAAAAGAAAAATGGGTGAAGGGAGACAGTGATCAATATAAGACATGAAAAATAAATTTATAAATTATCAAGGGTTCATGAGGGAGGGAGGGTAGGGGAGGGGAAAATGAGCTGATAGCAAGGGCTCAAGTAGAAAGAATGTTTTGAAAATGATGGAAACAAATGTACAACTGTGCTTGACACAATAGATGGATGGATGGATTGGGATAGGAGCTGTAAGAACTCCAAATAAAATTATTTAAAAAAAAATAATAATAAGGCTTCTTCAATCCTGATGCCCAAATATTCGTCATCTAGTCCAGATTCAGAGATGATATGGTCAGCATACAGATTGAATATGTTTGCTAAGAGAGTACTCTCTCACACGCAAACTTCCTGGTTTAAACCCATGTGGTATTCCCTGGTTCTATTCCAAGCATTGCCTCTTGCACTCTGCCCCTGCAACTGTTGAATTATCACTATGTGATATTAATGATATTGTTCTATAATTTCTGCATTTTTAGGTAACCTTTCTTCGAATAGGTAAAATAAGGATCTCTTCCAGTCAGTTGGCCAGGTAACTGTCTTCCAAATATTTTTGCATAGACTAGAGCAGTGGTTCTCCACCTTCCTAATGCTGGGACCCCTTCATACAGCTCCTCGTGTTGTGGTGAGCCCCCAACTATAAAATTATTTTCATTGCTACTTTATCACTGTAATTTTGCTACTGTTATGAATCGGGTGACTCCTGTGAAAGGGTTATTCGACCCCCACCCAAAGGGGTCGCGACCCACAGGTTGAGAACCGCTGGACTACTGAGCGCTTCATCAGCTTGCTGAAACGTTTCAGTTGGTGTTGCATCAATTTCTAAGCCTCATTTTTGGCTAATGTCTTCAGTGCATCCTGGGCGTCTACCTTCAGAATCATCCATCAGCTCCTGATCACAGGCTCTCTTGAAATGGTTGGCTGTTGACTAGTTCTTTCTGGTATAGTGACTGTGTGTTCCATACATCTTTGGATACTTCCTGCATCACTTAGTATTTTCCCCATGTTGTTGTTGTGAGGTGCCCTTAAGTCAGTTCTGACTCATAAAGGCCTTACGTAGGACAGAAAGAAACACCACTCAGTGCTGCCCCATCCTCACAATTGTTATGTTTGAGCCCATGGTGGTGGTCACGGAATCCATTCATCTCCTCGGAGTCTTCCTCTTTTGCAGTGCCCCTCCACTTCACCAAGTGTGATGTCCTTTTCCAGGGACTGGTCTCTCCTGACAACATGGCCATAGAGTATTTCAATATTGCAACTCAAGGCTTGATTTTTCTTCACTTCTTTCACAGTAAGATATGCTGAGTGCGTTCTTATGTTTTCATGTGTACACATAGAGATGAGTATGTGTAAAACTGGAGAAACGAGTAAGATGATCGATGGTCTCAACCTCGGTGTTCTGCTGTGTTCTGTAGTCTTTCTTGAAAGATGATACCATTGGGGGAAACTGGACAAAGGGGATGTGAGATCTCAGAACGCTCTGTGCATCTGTAATTGTCTCAATTTTTAAAAATTAAAAAACTCATTAATTGTTCATATAGAATTGCCGTTGCTGAATGTAAATTCTTCCTTGATGGTACACACATGCACACAGGTATCCTTAGGTCGATACGACCCTTCAAAGCCAGCTTGTGTTTTTCTTCCTCCTGGTTCTTCCATATACACTTCAACAGTCTCTCAGCTCCATTCCTGTGGAAAATGACAATGAGGACGTTTAGACATGTTGTATGTTGTCTTTCTTTCTCCCCTTGCCCCCGCACCCGCCTAAACACAAGGAAAACCATGGCGTGTCCAGTTCTAAATGGTCCTAGTTATCCAAGGCTGCTCTAACAGAAATCCCCCAACGTAAAGACTCTGACAAACAGAAATCTATTCTTGTAGTTTTAGAGGCTAGCCCAGGATGAAAGCCCCAGGACAACACTTTCTCTCTCTGTTGCCTCTTGGTTCTTGGAGGCTCCCGGCACAGGAACCCCTGGTCTGAGGCCTGGAGCTTCTGTCTTGGTAGTAGGCCCCTTTGACCTCTGCTGAGATCAATCTCTTTGATATCTCAGAAGAGATCGACTGTGGACCAAGATCGCCTGTCCTTTATCTCCTGCCTCCTGACCATTCCAGAGGTGAGGATTCACAACGCAAAGGGTAATCACATCAGATTACAAAGTGAAGGCTAACCCTGTAATACTGGGAACCATGGTCTGGGCGAGTTGACGCGTTTTTAGTGTCCACAGTTCAATGCACAACAGAAGCCAAGAAAGATTTCATTTTACACAGCCCTAAGCTACCACCAGGTGATGCACCTGTCTGCCTGTATTTTCTTCTTGCGTCAGGTCTTTCACGTTTACCATGGAAATCTGTTATGGTCTGTGCTACAATTCCCCCACCTCCAAACATGCCAAGCCATTTTCCTGAGACCACTCGCAGAGCAGTTAATTTGCCCTGACCTCTCAGCACGCATCGGGAGCTCACCCTTATCGCATACGAATTTTTTATTGGCGCCTATTCCATCGAGTTGCATGCAGCTGTCTTACTTTCTTTGTTGTAACTCTATGATATTTTTATAAGAGCGATAGCGTTTGTCTTTTAATTTGCTCTCTTTAAAACACGTTCTTGGTTATCCTGGCATTTACAACCTTGGGAATCATTTTGCCATCTTCTCAAATACTCTACTGGCTTTTGATGGCTGTTTAATTACAAAACGAATACCTTTACAGTATTACGTGTTGTAAAGTGCTCAGCCTGTGGGCTATAGCCCAGTGGTTCTCAACCTTTGGGTCGCGACCCAATTTGGGGGTTGAATGACCCTTTCGCAGAGGTTGTCTGATTCATAACAGTAGCAAAATGACAGTGATGAAGTAGCAACGAAAATAATTTTATGGTTGGGGAGTCACCACAGTATGAGGAAGTGTATGAAAGGGTGGCGGCATTTGTGCTATTCAAGTTGTGTTTACATCTCTTTTGGAGGCCTGGTGTCATCGTGGGTACAGGTTGGGCTGATAAGAGAAGAGTTAGCGATTCAAAGCCACCAGCTGCCCTGAGTGAGAAAGACGAGGCTATCTGCTCCCGTAAAGAATTACAGTCTTGGAAACCCACAGGGGCAGTTCTACCCTGACCTCTAGGGCCCTTATGAGTCACAACTGAGTAGATGGCAGTGATTTTTGTTTGATTGTTTGTTTGTTTGTTTGTTTTTACAGCATTATAGTTTTGTCATATAGATTCTGTCCATTTCTTGAACATTAGTTTCTGGCTCATTCACATTTTCATTTCTATTATTAATGGGCTCTTTGGGTCCTCTGGATTTTCTTTGAGAGCCCTGGTGGCGTAGTGGTTCCAAGTTATGCCGCTAAACTGGAAGGTCAGCAGTTTCTCCTTCAAAGAAAGATGAAATTTTCTATTCCCATAAAGCCTCAGAAGCCCACAAGAGGCAGCTCTACTCTGCCCTGTAGGGTGGCTATGATCAGAATTGACCCCATGGCAGTGAGTTTTGTTGGTTTTCTTTCTGAGGATTTTCTCTCATGGTGTTTATCAGAGAGAGAGAGAGAGAGAGAGAGAGAGAGAGAGAGAGAGAGAGAGAGAGAGAGAGAGAGAGAGAGAGAGGTTCTTTTGTATTTTAGTTTGTAACTGACCGCCTTACAGGACATCCTCATTCCTTTATTCCGTGATACTTTGGGGTTTTCCATCTGGAAAATGATCTAATCTACAAATACTATCTCTGACACCTTCTTTCTACAATGTATACCCTTTGTTTAAAAAAATCAGTAAGCTCTCCTCTGTCACACGATAGGGTCACTTCAGGTAGGGGTGTGTGATTCTTGCCCATAAGGGGATGTGCCTCAGGTGTCATCTGACCACGGTGTAAGCTGTGAGGTGCTCCTCTCAGAGAAATATTTGTTCCACGTTTAGTAAGAGTAGTTAAACTTAGAAATAGAGCTTAAATTTTGTTCAATGTTCCTTTGCTGCATTTCCAACATAATTATAAGGCATTTCTCATTTGAGCTATTAATATCGTGGACATACTGGTAGAGTTATCAATATTGAACCATTCTAATGCTCTTGAAATAAACCTTATTTGGCTTAGTGTATTATCATCTTAATATACTACTGTATTTTGTTTTTATTACTTTATTTAGTATTTTTTAAAAATCTATAAGCACCCCTGCTTTAGCCCCACCCTAGCCCTCCATGGAGGGGTGGGGGGTGCTTGCCTCTCCTTGACAGTTTGGGGGTCTGCCTGGGTGGGGGTTGGGGAAAGCACAGTAAGTGCTAAAATAATTTTTCCATTTTTAATAAAATGCCAAAAAATATCATACACATAAAAATCTATAAGCAATCATACTCTATTGTGATGTCCCTGCCAGGCTTGGAGATTAGGACTCAGCTGGGTTTACAGAAGCAGTTGGGAAGATTCCATACTTTGAAAACTTGGTCTCTCACTGATGAACCAGCATGACAATTAATTGTGTCTTGAAGGTTTAGGAAAACTTGCTCAGTAAACATTGTGAGTTCTTGGCCATACTTGGTAGTAATTTTTTAATGATTTTGTCATTTTCTTCCATATTTTTTCTTCCTTCTGTTCATTTGCCACTTTCCATTTTCTCATTAAATTATCCACTTCTCCCAATCGTCAAAATATTTAGCACATAGTATCTTCCTATGATTACAACGTCTCGTCAGCATTTAATGTTTATCACCGCTTCTAATGTACTTTCAATGTTCCATTTTTTTATCACAATTGAATTTTCCCAACAGTGTTGAATTTATTGGACTTTTAAAGAAGCGGTTCTTATTTTTAATATTAAGTGCTCCACTGGGCTCTTGTTATCAAACATGTCTCTTTTCTTTTCATTTTTATTGCTATTTTTAGATTATTTCCCACCGGCTTAGTTTGCTGTCTTTAAACAGCTTCTTAAACTGAAAGCAACCGGTTTATTAATCTATTTTTTAAACAGTGAGATTAATTTATTGAAGGACAGGGTTCACAGAGCTCTATTTTAAAAAATCCAAGGTCACAAAGGTCTTTATGAAAACTATATATACATTTGAAGCTTGAGAGTGTAAAACTCCTTCTCGACAAACCCCATTCGGGCAAAAGGATGTATAACATCCATCACACACCTGTTTTGGGAACAGCATTTTCCAAAGGGTGCACTTGTTCACAAATACACACCAGCGTATCCAAAAATGACAGCGCAATAAGCAGAGCAGCTTCCCCAAAAGGCTGCTCTTCCTGAGGTGCCTCTGCAGGCAGCCACTTTAATCTTGGGGGCAACCGGTTTATTTTTATCATCTTGTCTTTAAAAATGTGCTATGACAATTTCTCAGAGGATAACAGTGACCAGAAGTCGTTTGTTTGCTCAGTTTCATTGCAGTCACCTATTTGACATTAAAATGTGCCGTTTTAATCATTTTTAGCTGTGCAATTCAAAGTCACTGGTTACAGTCACCATGGCGTTTTAATGTATAATATTCACAGTTTTCTGATTTCATTGCTGCTAGAGATGTGATTTCCTCTTCAATCCAAGAGTCCTTTGGAACACTTTTTAATTTTCAAAGTCTTCATTCTTCTGTTTAAGCTGTCATGACTAAGCCCAAGCTTTTGGAAGAGGTCCTTTCTCTCAGTTTTGGCTGAAGCCCAAAGGCTGGGGACGAAATCCCACATCTTTGAAGCCTTGAAGCCAGACCACCTGTGTAGGTCTTGCAGAGGAAGCATCTGGGAACCGACTTTCCCGCCTGAGTCCGACATTCACCTCAAGTCTGTGAAAGGCAGACAGTGAAGAGGCTGGGAGGGGACACGTTTCTCTGAAGAAAGATGCTGGCGTGCGGAAACCTTTACCTTTCCTTCCCAGGCTGGGTGGGGAGGGGGGCTTTTCCCATCTCCTAGGAATCCCCTTTAGTGGGGAGGAGGAGGGATGGGCTAGGAAGGCCTCCCTCCTTCCTGAAGGATGCAAAGGCTGCCCCGCCCTGGCAGAAAGGAAAGGAGGAACTTGTATGTGACTCCCACAGCTGCCCCTGGCTGGAGGAGGAGCAGGAGGCACATGCCTTCCCGGGGACCTGCTGTGGGCCCATGTGGGACACTTGACCTAGGCCCCTCTTAAGGACTTTGCCCCAGAAGGTCACTTGAAGAATAAATAGACCCAACATAAACAACGTGGGGGGAACAGACCATGAGAGAGCTCAGAGCACAGGGCTGAAGTTGGCTGGGATCAGCTGACGATGTCTACCACCAGGTAAAGACAGACTTTGTCATGTTCTAGAGATCATAATCCCCGGCACCACAAAGGTGCCACCACGCCCAGAGCACATCAACGCCACATCCAAGCAGGCCCAGCTATCTCCAACTCGGCTCTTGCTCAAAGCACCAACTTCCTGTGGGTCCCCCTGAAGGTCAGAGGGGGAGATGGGCACACTTCCCACCCAAGGCTTCCCAGCCCCGACGGGCCAGGAGGTTGATGGACAGACGTGGACTAGGCACAAAGGAGATATTTTAGTCCATGAAGAGATTTCTTTTTATGGCCCCAAATGGAGTTGGCTCGCAGGATTTTGTTTCTGTTTTTTAAGTCAACAGAACACGGGGAAAGCTGTGGACTGGGCCTGACATCTTATCTCAGGACTAGAGAGGAAGTCATTTACACTTGGCTGATGTGCAGGGACAGCAAGAGGAAAGACTGCCCAGACCCTCTGCTTGCGCCCTATTGAATTGTCCTGTTCAACAAAACAGCTGCGCTGGTAAGAAAATGGCCGGTACAATTTCCTTAGGGACTGTCAGGGCGTCCTTCATAGCCTAACGTACCCCAACAGAATGGGTTCTTATTTACTTAGGTTGCTCAGTATCTGAGACTCCGTTTCTCAGCTTGGCCTTTGAAGTGCCTGACACCTGCTTCCCAGCCTTCTCTGCAGCCAGGACCTAGGCTCAGCCATGTGGATTGCCTGCCTTGGCTAGGCCCTATGGATGTGCAGAGGTAGGAGCCCTGAAACGCGCACTTCTGCCCATGAATTGCAGAATGCCTGAGTCCCCAGGGCCAGCAGGGCCAAGAGCCACCTTCGAGGCCTAAGGCCCATGGAATGGGTGGCACTTTCAGCGTTCCAAAGAGGGCTTCACCAGGCTGGTTCCATGAGGAAACTTGGCTGAGGTCTTGACTGCTAAGGGATTTGCCCTTTTTTTTTTTTTTTGGCCTGTTTTCTATTCTGGTTGAGAATCTTCCTGACGTTGCCTGTGAAGAAGGCAGGCATTGAAGAAGGCAAGCAAATACATCATATTTGAAACAATACCAACAAGTGGATTCCGACTCATAGCAACCCTACGGGACAGGGTGGAACGGCCCCTGTGGGTTTCTGAGACCAGCTCTTTATGGGAGTAGAAAGCCTTACTTTTCTCCCAAACTCACTCCCTTGGTCCATTCTGACTCACAGTTAGGCTACAGGATGGGGGAGAATGGCCTCTGTGGGTTTCCAAGAGTCTTACTATTTCCGGGAGCAGAAAGCCTCATCTTTCTCCCTCAGAGAAGCTGGTGGTTCTGAACAACTGACCTTGTGGCTAACAGCCCAACTCATAACCTACTGTATATACTCATGTATAAGCCAAGTTTTTCAGCACAAAAATGTGCTGAAAAACCGGGGTTCGGCTTATACACAGGTCAGTGGAACCCCACCGAGGTGTAACATCTCGCAGGTGATTGCAGTTCCTCTGCTGTTCTTTCAAAGCCCTGCTGACACTGCAGGACTTTGAATGTTTGTTTACTCACATCTAACCAATCAGAGCCGTCCTATGACGTGGGCGGCTCCAATTCGCAGAAGCACCCGTAGTGATTCACTTAAATGCCGGCAGCTGAACTGGTAAGGATGTGTCTGTGGCTGCACTCCGACTCTCCCCTCTGGTCTCTGTATTAATTCACATCCTGCATTTCCACCCTAGGCTTATACTTGAGTCAATCAGTTTTTCTGGTTTCCCAAGTAATAATTAGGTACCTCGGTTTATACTCAGGTTGGCTTATATTTGAGTATATACAGTAACTACCCTGCTTTCCCCAAAGTAAGACATCCCTGAAAATAAGACCTACTTACAGTTTTGCCTCTCACTGAAATATAAGGCATCCCTCCGAAAATAAGACCTCCATGAAAATAAGACCCCTCAAAGCTAGTGTAACTCTGGACCATAGCAATGGGCGCTGCTGCTCAGCTTACTGTTGGCCACAGCGCAGCCGGAGCCGACAGGAAGTGTGAGATCTCTTAATAAAATAATAAACAATAAATGTGTACCATATTCTTCTTCATGGGAAAATAAGCCATCCCCTGAAAATAAGACCTAGCACATCTTTGGGAGCAAAAATTAATGTAAGACACTGTCTTATTTTCGGGGGAACAGGGTACATCACCAGGATCTTTACATCCTAGTGAGTAGATTCAAAAGTGAGAAATCCGACAAAGCAAAATAAGGCTGAACAGGGAAAACTGGCAGTGCCAGGAGAAGGTAGAGAGGAGGGTTCCGGCTTTGTCGAGGAGGTGAGATTGAGCAAAGACTTGAAGGAGGTGAGGGAGTTGTACCGGGTGGAGATCTAGGGGAGCAGCAGGAACAAAGGTCCTGAGGTGGAAGTGCCTGGAGGAGCTCAAAGAGCAGCAGAGGTGCCAGTGTGTCTGAAGTGGAGTCAGGGGGCAGGGGGAGAAGCAGGGGAGCAGAGGGGCCTCAGAGAGGGGACAGGCAAGTTGTCATGGAGGGCAGCAAAACCTCCGTGGAGGTTTTGATCTGTAACATGTTATGATTGATCCAACTTACATTTTAAAAGGATCACTTTGAGTGTCTTTGGAAAGCAGACTGTTGGGAGTGTGGGGTAGAGGCATGAATATTCAAAGCAAAAGAAGATGGTAGCTTGGACCGGGGTGGAAGCAGTGAAGGTCGCGAGCAGAGGTCAGATCTTGGATATATGTTGAAATAAGGGGCCAGTAGGATTGGCAGAGAGGTGTCCAAGCTGAGCTCAGTGTTTGTGGCCTGAGTAGCTACGACTGAGCTGCCACTTCCTAGGAAGAGGAGGACCGTGTGTCACAGTTGGGGGGCGGGGGTGGGAAGATCAGGAGATGAGTTTGGGACATCGGAAACTTGAGACGATGCTTAGCAATCCATGTGGAGGTTGGAGGTGTTGGGCTGGCAGTTGGATATTGAAAGCCTGAGCACCTGAGTGAATTTGGGAATTGTTAGCAATTTGATTATGGTGGTTCTGGGCTGCTAACCAGAAGACTGGAAGTTTGACACACACACATCCCCCAGGGGCTACTCAGGAGAGAGACCTAGCAATCTGATTCCATAGAGATTACAGTCTAGAAACCCAATGAGACAATTCTGCTCCATCAGACAGAATCACTATGGCAAAACCACTCAACAGCACCTTACAACACCAGCAGCTACACACACACATACACACAATCTATCTCACAAGACTTCTGTGAAGTGTTGAAAAGCAAGGATGTTACTAAGGTGTACCTGACCCATGCCATGGTATTTTCAATGGCCTCACATGCATGTGAAAGTTGGACGCTGAATAAAGAAGACCGAAGAAGAATCGATGTGTAGAAGAATATTGAAAGGACCATGAACGGCCCCAAGGATAAACAGATCTGTCTGGAAGAAGTACAGCCGGCATGCCCCTTAGAGGCAAGGATGGCAAGATTTCGTCTCCTGTATTTTGGACATGTCAAGGGAGACCAGTCCCTGGAGAAGGACACCGTGCTTGGGGAAGTGGCAGGGTGGGGAGAAAGAAGACCTTGACAGGGGAGATGGACACAGGGGCTACCGCAGAAGAACACCTGAGGGCGGCCTAGGACCTGGCTGTGTTCCATTCTGTTGTCCATGGGGGCGCTGTGACTTGGAGCAGACTCCAGCGCACCTCACTGAAGAGCAACAGCCACAAAAACCCACTACCCCATAGGCCATTCGCCCAAGGAGCTGGTGATGGCTTTGAATGGACGGCTTTGTTGCCCAACAGCCAACCCCCTGCATGGGCGGGGCCCCTGAACAAATAACCACAGGCTGTATGAACACCGAGTTCCCCAGGGGAAGCACGGTGAAGAAGAAGGGCCCAAGGACAGAGCCTTGGGCATGTCACAGCAACAGGGGAGGAACCAAGGAAGAAGCCCAAGAAGCGCATCAGGCTAAGGAGTGAGCCCAGAGTGCTTCCCTGGGAGCCAGGTACAGAAAGCCTTTCAGAGGGGAGGCACAGCGCCAGGGCACCAAGTACTGTTGACAGTGAGGGAGAAAGCAAAGGATCTACCTTTAGCCCTTGAGGCCTGAAGGTTGTACGAGATCACACCCCTCCTCTTCCTTGTGCGATCCGACCTGGTCCCCCAACTGGACAGTGGATGCAAGCTCACTGCTGCTTGCATCGCTCCTAAACATTGCCCGGCTGTTTCCTCAAAGGTTCTAGGCATGAGTGAAGTAGGGGAATGGTGTTTGGGCGAGTGGCCCCTGAAGGGGTGGTCAACCCTAACAGCAGCTGTCCCTGCGGTTCTCGTTTGCCTCCTGCTTGTGCAGGGTCAGCTCGTGTGGACGGTGCCAAAGGTTTCCATCGCTTGAAGCCGGGGAGGCTTTCCTCAGTCAGCGTTACTTGTCTTATCACCTGTGGAGGATCCCCTTCAGATGCCGGAATAAGTGTTCCGTCTACCGCAGGCTCAGCTGGTCTGAGTATTCGTGAGGGATGCTGTTTTCTAATTGTACTGGCGACAGGATGGTGGAGGGAGTGGTTAGACTAACCAGGTGCTGCCTTCAATAGGAAGAGCCCCGAAAGGTTGGCAGTTCGAAACCACCAGCGGCTCCTCGGATGGAAGCTTCCTGTCAACTGTTAACAGTCTCAGAAACGTACGGCAGACAGTTCTACCCTGTCCCCTGGGGCAGCTTTGAGTCAGCATCGACTCGATGGCAGTGAGCTTGTAAACAGTTACAGGCTCAGAAACTTACGGGGGCAGCTTGACCCTGTCCTATGAACCAGCATCTACTGGCTGACAGTGAGTTTGCGGGGGTTTTTTTGTTTTGTTTCAGTTTGGTTTGGGGTTTGAGTTTTAAATGAGACATCTCACTTAGAAAATTTTAAGTGAACAGGAAAACCCCCAAATCATTGACTCCTAATGTTTGCGTGTCTTAGATATTATCTCACAGATACACGTGTGCTTCTTTCCCTTCCGAAACCATCCCCACTTTCGTGGAGCAAAGAGAAAAGATTCAGGCGAAGCGAGGAAGACCTCTCCATAGTCCACCCAGCCTCAGAACCTCCGGTCTTCAATCCAATCAGCCAGAGGTGGGAAGGCGTGGTCCTTGAAGGCCCTTCCAGCGCTAACAGCTCAGGCGTCCTGAGAGGCAGAGGTCCCAGGATGTGAAGAGAACCAAGCCTCCACTCCATTTTCCGCCTACCAAATGGGCGGTGTGTACTCCAGCGAGTGACGTGAAGAGGCAGCAGAGTTCCCCAAGCCGAGGGGAAAGAAGCAAGCCGGCGTTCTTAGCAGAGGGGACAGCAGGCGCACAGCATGGAGACTGCTAGTTTGTTGTATCCCGGGGTGGGGGGGGGTTCGCTGTGGGGGACAGGATCCCTCTGGGATAGGGAGAAGGAGCTTGCTTTGTTGTGGGCAGCTTTAGTTGGCAGAAGTACAGATAACAAAGTACTCATCCATTCCTCATTTACAACTCGGTGACATGGACTATGTTCATCGTACGATGAACGTTTGCCCTTATTCTCGAAGACTCCACCACGCCTAACGGAAACCCAGCGCCCCCACGTCGTGACTCCTCCCCGTCCCCCACCCCCATCCCCAGGTAACCCCTGGCAGCCTCTACGCAATGGTGTGTTCTAGATATTTTACGTAAGCGAAGGCGTACAATAGTTGTCCTCTTTTGACGGATCTTCTTCACTCTGCATGAAGGCGCTCTGGGGGGCGTCGTGGTTACACGTGGGTCTGTAGTTCGAAATCACCAGCGGCTCCTCCGGAGAAAGACGGAGCTTTCTCCTCTCCTGAAGAGTTACAGAATCGGAAACCCACCAGGGCCATTCGACCCTGCCCTTTACAGTCACCAGGAGTCTGCATCCACTCGGTGATGGCGAGTGATTCTTTCCAAGGTCCCCCCTGTTGTCACACCGCTCAGACTTCATTGTTCTTTACAGTTGAGTAATACTCTACCCCATCATGCCTGTCCATTCATCTCTCACTGGGCGGCTACGTTGTTTCTCTGTGGGCTCCTGCGAATAGCGTCAACCTGGACACTGGTGTGGCTCGGTATCTGCTTAGGTTCCCGCTTTGAGCTCTAGCGGGATCTTCCAAAGCCCTGTTACATTCTGCTCGTACCACAGGGCCAGTGTTTCTATGCTGAGTTTACAAAATAGGAAACTGAGGCTCAGAGGACGGAGCTGCCTTTCTGAGGTCCCACAGCAGGGAAACAGCAGGGCCCGGATTTGAACTTGAATCCACAGGTCTCCCTCCCCAGACACAGCACCGCCTCAGAGGCACTGTGGTTGAGCACAGCGCGGCATTATCCTAATGACAAACGAGCGTGTAATTCCTTAGACCAACGGCACGGCAGCTCTGAGTCCACTGTCAAACTGAGGGAAAAACAAATCCATCATTTCTTGATGCTAGGATTCTCTCCTGATTCCCCCTCCTGCCCGTCCCCTGGAGAGCCTGGGAGAGGAGAGAGATTTTGATTCTAACAGCCGTGTACACCGAGCCTGCCTGCCCGTGCGCGAGGTGAAGGAGAGATTATAACTCCATTCTCGCTTGGGGGCAGCTGGTTATGTCTGGAAACATTTGAACATCCTATAAAGCTCATTTCTTTTGCAAATGAGTCAGATAACACAGAACACTTCAAAGTGAAATTCCGTTGGGCTTTCCATCTGGCTGGCCTCCGGGGGGATGCGTGCCACACTGCCTTTGTTAATCAGGTCCTGGGAGTTAGAATTTTATGCTGAAATACAAATAACCGTGCATTCGTGGGGAACAAAGCCAAGATATGATCTCAGCTGCATTTGGAGTGAGATTCCCCATCGCCCGCTAATGCGCTCCACCTTCCACCAAAGAGCGCTGGCTTGCTCCAGACAGCTGTGCTGGCCTGCTTTTTACAGCGGCCTGCAACTGGTTCCAGCCGCGGCTCCTCAGCCCTGCTCTGGTGGCAGTGTGCTCTTAGGGGGTTCTACCTCGTCTTTGGGCCCCTCCATCTCGCTGCCTCTGTGCCATCCTCTGAGGCTCCCATGTTCTCTGGAACACAGCGACCAGGAGAATCCTGTGGAGTGACAGATGCAACCTCCATTCCATCCTCTTCTAGAGAGGCCACATTTCCCAGACTCCCTTGCAGCCAGACATGCAGCCGTCAGCTAGATGCATCCATGATGCCATGCAGGTGAGCCCACGGACAGGAGTTGTGGAGCTCCGAAGTCCCCTGCCTGCCTCCCTCCTCCCTGTTCCTTCTGGCCGCCAAGGTCCCTCCAACGGGAGGCCTCCCGGCGGCTGCGTCCCCTGTCTTTTCTCCAGCTTTCCAAGTGCCCACTCTTTTGCCACAGCAGTAGCAGTGGTCAGAGGACCCGTGTCCCTCTCCACCTCCAACCACCTCTCTAAACAGAAAGCTCAGACCAAGGATTTGTCCGTGGCCTCTGCTCACCTTGGCCAAAGCAAACACTAGGAGTTAGAGCAGTGGTCCTCAGCCTTCCTGATGCCGTGACCTTTTAATACAGTCCCTCACGTTGTGGTGACCCCAATCATAAAGTTATTTTCATTGCTACTTCATCACTGTAATGTTGCTACTGTTATGAATCGGGTGACCCCTGTGAAAGGGATCGCAATCCACAGGTTGTAAACCACTGGGTTAGAGAGTTTTATTCTTTCTTTCTGTTTTCTCCTCTTTGGTTTTACCGAATGCTCTAGAAAGGGTTTTGTCCACAGTTTATGGCCTTAAGTGGAGCTAGGGCAAAGCAAAAAGCACACGCGGTTAGAAACGTGCTCACCAAACAGCCCTTAGCCACCCAGGGCAGCCTCAGGTGGAACTGGCACCTGAGAAAGTCCGAGATAGGGAGCAACACCCTGCCCAAGTCCTTTCTACCTTGGCCAGCGTTTAGGAGAAGGCCATGTGTCAGGCTGAGCGCAATTCAAGCCACTGGGTCCTGGGGTCTGGACCCCTCTCTGTTGGAGCTTTCAGGATAAGACAAAAGGAATGGGGTCCTCCCCCTTTGTTCCCAGCTACGCTCAACGCATGTCAACAGACCGAAGCTCATTGCCGCGTCTATCCACATAGGAAAGGGTGGTTCTGGCTACTGGTGGGAAATCCTCCTGCTCCACCCCTCTTTTCTGTGGGGTCCAGGAGCCGGCTCTGTGCAGAGCAATCTTCCCTACGGCCCTCCTAGGCTCAAACAAAGAGAAAATTCATCGAGTCCTCAGGAGCCCTGCTTATATTTACACACTGCTGATTGTTCAGCCTAATGCATCACCACTATGCCCCCAGAGCTTGTTTTGCATACTGAGCTTCCTAAAGCCTCCGTCTGTGACAGCTCCCCCACCACGGTCTTTGCTCCGTTGTCTCTTCATTTGTCGGCCGCCCCACTTAGCACACATGGTCCAGACTGCCTCCCCAAACCCGACCATCCAGGTCAGTGGCGGTGCAATTGAGCAACACCCCGTGTGTAGAGTCCCAGGGATTCGTCTCAGACATCAGCTGTGGGTGCAATGGAAGTGGGCACCTACAACCATTTTCCAAGTTGGGATTTATCAGTACAGCTCCTCGAGCACCCCATGTATGAATTCATGTAGAAGACACCCCTCCTTGTCAACAGACTCCAGGGCTGCTGGCCAGCCCCACACCCTCTTCTCTTCAGAGGCTCCATTACGTTTCTTTATAATTAGCAATAACAAAGAGCGGAGAGTTCATTAATATAACCACAAAAGGAGCCAGGCATGTGTGTGTATGTGTCTTGGGTCTCCGGCATTAAAACAAACAATTCTCCCCCGTTCTCTGGACATAGCCGCTTCGCTCCCCAGCAGCTGCTCTGACTCGCGAGCAAACACGCCAACAGGCAGAAGGTCAACGAAGAGCTGGATGATTTACAGGCACAGAGGACAGAGGATGCCCAAATGGTCGGGCGAGTTTGAAGGAGAGATCTGGCTTTAGCTTGGGGGAAAGTGTGTGTGTGTGTGTGTGTGTGTGTGTGTGTGTGTAAGAGAGAGAGAGAGACTTCCTTTCCTTTCAAGCAGGGCAATGGAGTTTCTCAGTGTGTGTGTGTGTGTGTGTGTGTGTGTGTGTGTGTGTGTGTGTAAGAAAGAGAGAGAGAGAGAGTGTGAGACTTCCTTTCCTTTCAAGCCAGGGCAATGGAGTTTCTCAGTGTGTGTGTGTGTGTGTGTGTGTGTGTGTGTGTGTGTGTGTGTGTGTAAGAGAGAGAGAGAGACTTCCTTTCCTTTCAAGCCAGGGCAATGGAGTTTCTCAGCCCTGCATGATCATTTTGCCTTTTCAGAGCCAGCCTGCCACAGGCTGATTCCCAGGTTATGGAAGTGGGGCACAAGTTTAGAGTCATGTGATCCAACGCTCCCATTCTGAAAACTGAGGCTGAGTGAAGAAGTGTCCATACGCAAAGATGCCTGGACTTCAGACCCACCTGACATCAAAACTCTTCTAGAGCATAGTCTTTGTCCTAGATCTCTCCCAATCGCTAAGAACTTTCTGCTCCTCTCTGAAACCCTTTCCCCACCAGCGCTGAGCCTACATTATTTGAAAGAGAGAAAGGCAATGACCAGCAACCCACTCAGAACTTCCCTCACTAGGAGCGCTCAGCTCTAGTTCTTGTAACTGTTTCAGGCCAAGAAAACCGATGGCCTGAGACCCAGAAGAGCCGGTGTCACGGGCCCTGCGCCTGGTGACGGGACGTGGTGGTTGTGATGATGTGAGGAGCGCCAGGAGGGGGATTGAAGAGGTGGTCCCACAGCACACTCCTTCCTTCCTTCTTTTGTCTTCCCTGCCTCTCTTTACGATTTTTCAAAAATGTAATACTTTAAAAAAAAATCTCAGGGACACCAGTGTTCATGACAGCGATGCTCACAAAAGTCAAAAGGTGGAAACAACCTAATTGCCCGTCGACAGGTGAGTGGATGAATAAAATGGGGCACTTACATGTACGGAATACTCCTCGGCAAGTAGCAGGAAGGAAGTCTGATATACGCTACAGTATGGATGGAGCTGAAGACATGGAGCCAAACACGTTAATCACAGAAGAATAAATGTTGCAGGACATCGCGTACGTAAAACGGCATGTGTACAGAGACCAGCATTTATTAGTGGTTCCCAGAGGCAATCGTTGTCGATTGGTTGGAAACTTGTGAAAAGTCAAATTGACAAAAGTTGTGTGATAGATACATTCGCCACAATGACACACACACCCCACCCAAAGAGAGAGAGAAAGAGAGAGAGAGAGAGAGAGAAGCTGCTGAAGCTGCTTCTATACAACCAAGCTCATGAAATTGGCTCCCTGGTTTGGAGGTGTGGGGCCATGGTCCGATGGTATCCTCCGGTTAATCGGTCCACCTCCTAGTCCTTTGCTTCGCTCCTTAAGTCTTAATCACTTGCAGCTGGCCACCAAGCACACTAATTAGTCTCTCGTCACCTGAGGATGCCAAGTCAGCCACGGAAGCAGCTAGAAGGTGTGGGTAACTGGCTCCACGAACCTCTTTTGCCCTGAGAGCAGAACTGGATAGCGCCTGGCTACCGCTCCTGAAGGTTTCCATCAAAGATCTCATAGAGGAATGTTCATCAACCGTATAAAACAGAATTCAGAATCTCGTCGACCCTCAGCTTTCTGGAGCCGGGGAGGGTGAATGAAACCCTCAGATTTTTGCCTTGAGATAATCTTTAAATCTTAAGCCAAAATTTATCTCCTGAAGTCTTCTTAAACCTGAACAATACTTTTGCTTAACAAGTTGATAAAATATATCTGGCTTCATCGTTATGTTCCTTTAAGAACAATCTCTGGGGGGTCAGATGGCAACTGCAGGAACCTCCAGGGCAGTGAATCTATGCTGAAGAGGAAGGGGCCACTCAGAGGAGGATGAGGCGATTGCACAACTCGGATGATGCAGCCCCGGCCTGCAGGCTCTGCACGTAGAAACTTGGTGGATGTCTTGTGTATGATCTCAGCAACAACAAAATGAATAAAACTCGGAGAAAAGATATTCCTAGTCAAATAACGAATCTGTGTTTGAAGATGCGTATGTGTGCGCGCACACAATCACCCAAAACCACTGCCCTGGAGTAGATTCTGAGACTAGAAATCTTTACAGGATCAGACAGCCTCATCTTTATCTCGTGGAGCTGCTGGTGGGCTTGAAGCAACCGGCTTATAGTTAGCAGCCCAATGCTTATCCGCGGTGCCACCGGGGCACATGTTCTTGTGCAACCCTTGAAAATAGATACATATGTGTTTTACATATATTTGAATATGCATCTATATATTCAAGAATGGCCTGGGACATCTGGGCCTTTTTAAAAATTACTACAATTTCAATAAATAGGATATAGTTGAAAATGTTTTAACATACATTCCATTTTGTTAAGATCATTAACTTATTAAATAGCTTTTAAGACCATTTCTATATGTATTATGACATCTTTAGCCGAGGTACATTTCTGAGAGCATACTTCTATTATTTCCATCTGGCTCTCCATAATTGCAGGGATGTGATGCTATCTAAAGAGTTAGTATGTAAACTGGAAGGATATGCTTCTTTTGGCTTTTTAAGTGTAGTCTATAGAAATGGGCTTTCCTCGGCAAACATTTTCCAAACCCTGGTTACGTGCCAGATCTTGTTCAGGTGCACAAACACGGTCGTAATGAAGCTCGACCCCCGCCCATGCTCCCAGGGGCTCACAGCCTGACGGGCGGGCGGCGAGATGCGGGAATCAAGGGAGAGGCCGGGATCCCCAGGTGCTGTGGATCAGTAAAGAGGGCGAAGGGCTACAAAACAGACCGCTCCACTGCACTGGCTCTGCTCAGGGGTGAGTCAGGCAAGCAGGTCTCCAAGGTGCATACCAGAGCTGGCCTGAATTTTACGACAAGGTGTTGCTAGCTGTGGCTGAGCTGGCTCCAGCTCCTGACAACTGTATACAATAGAAGGAAATGGTGCCTGGTCTTTGTGCCATCTTCCCACTCGGTGGTGGCTCTAGTCCATTGCGGCGGCCATTGTGTATCTAGAAATGTATCCAACAATATCCTCTAGTCTTGTCCCTCCATCAGGTCTTCCTTGACTGGTTTGCAGGTGTAGGCTTCCAGGCCTTCCCAGTCTGTCTGTGAACTCTGTCCACCGTGGGGGAACTTACTGCTATTTAAAGTACCAGTGGGAGTCAGGAAGGGAGCTCAAGTGGAAGTAGTCAAAGTACCAAAGGCTCAGGAGTATTTTAGAGCCTGTGTGCGTCTGGGAAATTGGATGTGGAGGGAGGAAACAGGGACACAGATGCCGCCCAACTGAACTGGCACTCCATGACAGGATTCAGGCTCCGCAATGTCTTTCCATAGCGGCCTCTGACACCAGCCTCGTCCAGCCGTGCCCTGGCTTCTCCACTGCCTGAGGGCAGGGGCGGGCAGACATTTGAGCCGGAAGAGCCCACCCTGGCCCTCCCAACAGCTTAAAAATTATTCAAGAGTCACAAGTAGATTTTTACAAATAAGGAACCTTGAACATAAACGTTACAAATGAAACTACGGTCGTTTCATTTTCCGTTTTAATTGTACTCCAGAGCCACCTGTACATACGGGCTGGAGGTGGCTGGAGATCCGTAGTTTGCTGACCCCAGTTCTGGGTCATCTTGATGAGTGGGCTGGAAAGTTCCTACCTAGAACTCAGGCTCTCAAGGGCTGGGGCTGAACAAAGCCATGTTCACAGGTGGACGGAGCAGGAAGAGGGGCCCCGGGTAACCTCTCCCAAAAGACTGGGGCCACATAAGACCCAGTGTGCTTCTACAAGACAACCGTGTGTGGGAGCACCAGCCGGATGACAGGTTTGCCCACAGATGGTGTTGCATTGTTTCTCATCATAGCCCAGCCCAGCCCACGGCTGCTCCCGTGGAACAAGGCTTCAAGGCTGCCCCGTGCACAGGATGACACTGGGCACGGACCCAGTCTGGCCTGGAAGCCTGGACATGCGGGGCCTCAATCCAGCTCTGTGTAGCTGTGCATGTGTGAGCAGGGCCCAGCCTCCCTGAGCTGCAGGGACCAGGTTTGAATACCGCAGGGCCAACCTAGCCTTTCTCCAAACCTCTCAGCGCTGACAGCACAGTTCCAGGACTCCAAAGGCAAAGCAAAACAACATCTCCACACTTCGCAGGCTGAGCAGGTGGCCAGCTTGCCAGCCAGCTGCCCACCCTGGCACGAGTGACCTGTCCTGCACTAGTGCTTGGCACTGGGCAGGGGGAGGGTTTGGGAAGAGGCTCTGGCAGGCTGGCATGCCTGGCCTCACAGATGACTGCCCAGCCCAATGTGCCAACAGGAAAGTGACAGGCAGGTGGTCAGTGTGGGCAGCCTGGGAAACCGAGCAGGTGGCCCTGGCATAGCAGGCTGGGGGAAGTCAGGTCTGAGTGAAGTTCTGGGGGCTGTTGGCTGCTGGAGAAAGCAGAGGGAACACATGAATGTACTCTGAGCACCAATAGGAGAGGGCGGCAGGTGGAGCCTGCGGGAGGCAGCTCTTCAGAGTCACAGTGTTGCTGCCTGCAGGCTGCAGAATAGCCAGGCAGCCTCAAAAGCCATAGCCCAGGTCCAAGGCAAGGGCCACTCTGCAGGGAGGAGGGGAGACTGGCTCACCTGTCAGGAGGGAAGAGCCTGGGAGACAGAGGGTGTGGAGCGGGCAAGGTCTGTCTGTACAGGAAGGGAAGGGAAGTGCTCTCAGTGACACCGAGCCTGTTGCCAGCCCCCCGCCCCCCACCCTGGGTCTCAGCTTCCTTAACATAGTGTCCGTGTTCTGTCTTCCCCGCGGATCCCCATGAAACATCTGGCAGGAGGCCAATCGTGAGGGGGAGAGGCTTGGGAATGGTCAAGACTGCACTGAACACTCCAGTCCTAGGTCTCCCTGATTATGGGACCGGATTTAGAGGAAGCGCTAAGAGGGGCAGTCTGGGCCAATCGGCAGGAATTGTGGACGACTTTGATACGGGCATAAAAGATGACTGGGCATTCTAGAGTATCCTTCCAGGCTCTCTGCTCCTTTCACTGTTGTTTGTTTCTTATTTTTGGAAATTAATTTTACAGCTCTGTAGCCACAGGGAGGAGCCCTGGCGGTGTAGTGGTTACGCTTTGGGCTGCGATCCGCATGGTTGGCAGTTCGAAACCACCAGCAGCTCCTCGGGAGAAAGACTGGGCTTTCTACTCCGGTCAACAGTTAAAGTCTTGGAGACCCACGGAAGTCAGCATTGACTCGATGGCGGTGAGTTTGGTTTTGGGGTCTTTTTTCTTTGTTTGGGGTTCTAGCTACGAGGAGGACGGCTGGTTTCCGAAGAATAGGAAAGTTGGGAATCAGCTTTATGCTGACCCTGTTTCTCATTCCTCCTTCTGTAGGTAGACAGGCACTGACGTGACGGTTTACAGGCAGGGTTGAACTGCAGGGTCGACAGGGAACAAGACAGACCCCGAAGCTTCCATCGGGCCTACCCTCGTGGTGTATGCCTCCTCCTCTGCTCCTGCAGAAAGCTCCAGAAACCCAGGCTTCGCAGACCTCCCCTCTCCTTTCATCCAAGAACAGCCCATTGTACCTTCTCCGCTGGCTTCGGCAGATGCTGCTCACTCGACCTGAAGCCTGCTTCTCCTGATCCTCCACCAAAGAACTTCTTCTTCTCCCACGGCCAATGTCTAGAGCACCTTTCTTCAGAGGCACCAGGCCACCGCAGTGCAAAGACACCGGCTCTGAAGTGAGTGAGCTGTCGCTTCCTACATGGGCTTGCTCTTGGGGTCACCAGAGAAGTTCCCTGGGCCTCTGACTGCTCATCTTAAGGGAGAGCAGCACGCGTGTGGAGGAAGCCCATCCGGTGGCCGTGAGGCGCCCTTCTGGGAAGACAGCTGTCACAAGACGAGGGTTTGCCAGGAGCTGGGCACCGTGCCACCTTGTTGACACACCTTGTTTTCGTTTCAGCTCCCCAAGAACCCGGTGAAAGAAGTACGGGTAGTCCTCTATTTGCAGATGAAACGCTGAAAGCCCTGATGGTTAGAAAGGTTGGACCATTGTCTCGGTCCCTACAGCCCATGCTCTTAGCCCACAGTGCTTCCCAGAAGGCCCTCGGCAACTTGTCATTCATCCCCACGCCCACCCCTGCCTCCTCCTGACCCCCAAAGGGAATGAGGCTGCCTTCTGAGCCCATGCCTCCCTACCACCTTCGACACCCTGCGCCCCTAGAACGCCCTGTAAGACATCCCCCCAGGCCCAGTGCAGGCTTAGAATATGTCAGTTACTGGGCCACGTTGCGCCTTGTAAGGAAGTAACCGGGCCGTGATGACTAGAACAGCAGGATAATAAGCCTTTCGTGAATACCAAGAGATTGTAAACCATGTGTACATAGAAGAAGAGGACATCTCTTCCCGGCCTTGCTCCTCCCTCCCAGGAGCTCCGCTGGAGCTCTAGGCCCCACAGGCCCTCCGCAGCCTACAGATAAAACCATCCGACCTGTTCCACGTTCACACCAGACTCTGGAATTTAATTTAACGCAGACAGAAATGGGTGTTGAAGCTCTTGGGGCCTCCCGGAGCTGCCTCACAGAACAGCTGGTAACAGCTGTGATGGGTTTGCCTTCACACCTCAGGTGGAATCGCAAGGGGGAATCCCAGGGAGACGGCTCTGGGACACAGCCTACAGGAAAGGTCTCATCCTCAGGGGACCCAGTGATCAGAAGGAACTGCACCCAAATCACCCGGTGACCCGTTTGGTTTTCAGAACCGTGAAACGGGGGCCCAGGGCACTTCCCCAAGGTGCACTCACACAAGGTTCCTTAGATGCGGACGGAGTCGCATTCAGAACAGAAGCAACCAGAGCCCCACCTCCCCTCCCCACCTCCTGCCACCTCCCTAGGGGCTCTGCCACCAGCCACAGGCAGTTAGCACAGTTCAGGTGGTAACTCGCCAGGCGCGTGGTCGACATGCGGTCCAGATTACCATCTGAGCTCCTGCTTTGTTATTTTTTATATTACATTCTGACTTTTTATATTAAACCATGACTATTTCTTTATTAAACTATGACTCCTCCGTATTAAACTCTGATTCGGAAAGCAGATAATTCCATGCAGGGTTGGAGAGGACACACCAGCTTTAAAATGTAGAACATATTTTTGTGGGTGTCATCTTTTTAATCATATCCTACTAGTACAGGGCTTAACCCTGACCTGATTCCACGTATCAGGTGGAGTTACGTCTCCTCACTCACCACGCACTTTAGCCCACACCTTGGAGACTCCCATCAGCTTCGGTCTTAGAATTACATTTTCAACACTTGCTTCTTTTACAGAAACTGAACTCTGTCAACTCAATAAACATTTAAAAATGTGTTTATTTATTGAACACTTATCACAGCCAGGGCTCCGATTCCTGGAATCTGCAGATATGAATAAGATGTAGCCCCTGCCCTCGAGGAACCCATAATTAACTGCAGAGCAAAATCATTACCGGAGCATTGAAAAACAAGGTGATAAAAGGAAAACGAGGCCAGAAACAATGGAGGGGAGAGATTTAATTACATAAATACTTAAAATTTCTGTGAGGCAAAAGGTATTGTAAACACAACTTTAAGCACAAATGACAAATTGAGGGAAATATTTTCAACATGCATGACGTACTGGAGGTTAATAGTGTTCATGTATCAAGAAGTGCCCGCGGCGCAATGAAGCAAAGGAAAGAGAGAGGAACAGACCATGAGCCAACGGGCAGGAAACTTGGACTACCCACTTCATGTACCAAGAGATGCACGTGACATCGCACTCCACTAGCCAGAAGGACAGATCAATGTATCTGTTCACCTATCTGATGGGCAAAACTCTTCAGAGACTGGTGGTGAGATGGTGGGGCTGTGATGGCGGTCGCTGTCCGGTGGTGTCCAGTCTGTTCCGACTCACAGCATCCCCGTGTACTACAGATTAAACACGGTCCGGTCCTGCACGTCTCTCACTGGGGTGGCTACCGTGCCAGTCCATCTTGTGCAGGGACTTGCTGTACTTTGCTGCCCCTCTGCTTCACGGAGCACGATGTCCAGCCTCTGGTCAGCAGCATGTCCAAAGAAGAATTTGAAGCAAGTGAGAGGGCGGGGCAGTACATAACCAGAGGGGACGGCTGTCACAGGGGAGAACATTCTTAAAGACCATTTGGCAGAATCCATCAAGGTTAGGAATGTGAATCTTCATCGATCCAGTCATTCCACATCTTCAAGCTAACCGGCAGGTGTTCTGACTCAAGTGTGTGCAGGGCCAAGGATGTTCAGTACAGCGTGGTTTGTACATGTGGGGAATCTGAAACATCTCAGAGGTCCATTAGCAATCTGTTCTGAATTGTTACATGATATTATGTGCTTGTTATGAATGAAGGTTGTCATAAAATGTCATAGGACACGAATATTTCTCAGCAGAGGCCATATGTAAAGACATCATCCTGGAGCTAATAGAGAGCAGGAACTAAGACCGTCTGGAACATGTAAGTCTACAAACACTGGTAGGTTCATAAGGACCCCAGGGGTGCAGTGACCCAAAGGCCATCACCGGCTTGAACTCCCCGACACCCAGAGGACGGACGAGGGTCAGTCTGCTTCTGTAAAGCGTCACAGCTTCGGAAACCCATGGGGCTGCTGCGGCTCAGAAGCAGCTCGACCACAGCAAGAGGCCGTGAGTGGAGATGCAGCGTTGCGGCTCCTGGGCGGTGCAAACACTGTACATGGGACGGTGCAAATCCATCTAGGGGCACCATGCCGGACAGGCCGGGCCTGACCATCAGCTTCTGTAAAGGTCACAGACAAGTAAAGGCCTGAGCCGCGCCACGGCATTTGGTTCAGGAAGGCGTTTGACTGGTGGGTGGCTAGAAGTACCAGTTAGAGAGGGTTGACAGGAGCACCATTCCTGGCCAGCCTGAGGAACGACTGGTCTCCCTGCTCCGTGGTCTTCTGCAACTGCCTGGCTTCCTGCCCATTGCCCAAGCCTGCACCTTCTGCTCCCCACTGAGTCTGTAACCCAGTCCATTCTCGTTACCTGGTTTTACTAAAGACTCAGCTTGTTTTGTTTACAGCCGAGAACCCTCCAAAGTCAGTCACCCTTGACCTAACTGAAGCCGCCTCTTGCACGCTGCATGAGGCAGAATCGCAAGCTCCTAATGACCTAGACTCTGAGGAGGGACACAGGTGCCCTCGCTAGACATGGGTGGCCTCTCTCTGGATGGGAATGCAGATTGAGTGCTGAAATCCTCACGAGGCAGAAAACCTCCCCCTCCCCTGCAGCGGGGCTGCCGCAGGAACCAGTTGCCCCCAAGGCCTGCACTGCAAGCCCTTGTCAGAGACACAGGGGTGTGTGCTGGGAACGCAGGCAGGAATCACCCCTACCAGGCCTGCTGCCAGCCCAGGACGTGTGAGCCAGTCTGACGGTCACCAGCCCTCTCCAGTCTGACTCAGGTCTCCCTTGGCCAGGTGGTCTTAGCTCAGCCGTAGAAAACATGCTCGCCAAATCAGACAGCATCATAACACCCTGACCTTGGAGAGCCGGGCTGCCCCGCTGACCCACGGAAAGGCAGGTTGCTCCCTTGGTCTCAATGTCCTCCTCCAGAGAACCGGGCAGTCCCACCGCCATCGCTGCAGAGACTCAGGTGAGCTGACAGATCCCCAAAAAAAGAGGACTTTTCAAGCTATAAAGAGGAGGCGTCCAGAGGTGGGAGAGCAAAACTGGGGGACTCGGTGGCCCTAAGGAAAACATCCGACAATACATTCCCTCTGTAATTTAGATCCAGGAAGAAGAAGATAACTCGCTCTGCCAACAGGCTGCACGTGGCCCCTACTGTCAAAGACGGACCACGATAGTGTTAGTAGCCAGGGCTCTTGGAGGGCAAGAGATGGCACTGAAGCGGAAAGAGACTTTGCCCAAGGGGGGCTGTGTTGGCTCCTGTTACAGCCTGGGGCGGGGTGCTGCCACATTAGGGGCCGGAGAACTGGGAAGTGATGGTTCCTCTTTCTCACTCCCCTCCCAGCCTCTCACCTTGGCATCTCTCTGCATGCTGGTGTCGCCCTCTCCATCCACCCTGCTTTCTCTGGGCAGTGGGGCTTCCATCCCTTCGGGCTCTCTTCAGGTCAGTCACCCTAGAACAGCGGTTCTCAGCCTGTGGGTCGCGACCCCTTTGGGGGGTCAAACGACCCTTTCACGAGGGTCGCCTGATTCATGACAGTAGTGAAATGACAGTGATGACGTAGCAACGAAAATAATTTTATGGTGGGGGGGGTCACGACAACATGAGGAACTGTATGAAAGGGTCACGGCGCCAGGGAGGTTGAGAACCACTGCTCTCTGGTGATCTGTTGGAGCCAGCTGGCAGTGGTGGCTGGGCACCATCTAGTTCCTCTGGTCTCAGGCGTGCAGGGATGGTTGCTTGTGTGGTCCATTAGCTCCTGGGACGAGTTGTTTCCACATGCCTTTTGATTTTCATTGGGAGAAAGATGGGGTGTTCTACTCTGTAAAAGAGTTGCAGGCTCACAATCCCACAGGGGCAATGCTACCCTGTCCTGGAGGCCGCCAGGAGCCCAAATGGACTCACTGGCAGGGAGCTGAGTTGGACTTTTGTCACTCTTCTCTCCTCCAGATGCGGATCTGCCCCCCTTTCTCTTGCTTGGGAGGTAAAGGCAGTGGCTGAGCGCCTGTAGCAATCCCACACCGTGAGCCATGGATGGTGGAGGAACCAGCTAGAAGCGATCTGAGTCCTAGATGCCATGGACCTGTCCCTCCAGCCTTGAGCCGCCTTCTCTGGGCATTCTTACGAGAGAGGAAAAGGCAATTCTATCTCGAGGAGGTTCCACTGTGGAGTATCTGTCACCAAACCGCGTCTACATGATGCACAGCCCAAGTCAGAAGGAGGCCCTCCACGGACAGACTGGAGGTTGGATGGGGGAGTGGGGGTGGGAAGGCACCTGACACAAACACAACACTGTCTCCAGCAGCAGCAGCCAGGCCCTCCCCCCAGGCTCAGCCAGTCGGAATCTCTTGTTGGCTAGAGCTGGCCACTCTCCCACCTCCCGGAGCCCCGTCCTGTGCTGGCTGGTGTCTCTGGGCCTTGGTGGTGGTCATCATCATAGAAATAGTCCAGGCATAAGTTCAAAGCTACCTTTCCCAAAGCGCACCGCTCCCGGGCCTACATTTTCCCTGGGTGGCCCGAGGGACGCCATAAACGGCCCTCCCCCTTAGAGGGTCACCAAGCACATTCGTCTACCAGAGGCTCCCAAACGCCCCTCCATTCATGAAAACTGAGCCTTGAGTCTCTCCAGTATCACTTTTCCCTGATGTTATTTTTACCCAAGAAACCCCCTTTGTCTCCACCTAGAATCCAGTAGCATCCCACACGGAAGATGCTCTGTGAAAGCGGAGGACGAGTGAAGTCACAGCCAACGTCGTAGAATGTGGAAACGGCTTGTCTGAGCAGGGAGGCTCCGTGGCACCGCTCCATCTGTGGAGATGAACAGTCATCAGCCACTGCCTGCTGCTGGTTTACCCCGGGCCCCATGTTCCAAGGAATAACAAAGGGAATGCTTTGTTCCTTTCGTGGGAATGTGGAGAACAGTTCTGAGACCACGTTTGGAGGGATGAGTCATAGTTTACAGGCTCAAACCTGCCTTCAACAGACCCACGACAGAAGGAAGGAGAATTAAAGCAAGAGGCATCTGCAGAGCTGGGCAAGGGATGTGCTCTGCAGTGTCGGCCAGATCGAAGCCAGACACCTCCCAAATCCCCCGCACCCCCGTGTACTAGAATCTGTCTTACTCAGACGCTGGCCAGGCGTTCACTGCTGCTGCCCGCGGACCCCCAACAAGCAGAGCCCCCTGGGTCTGCTCAGATCTGGGGGACCCGCCCTGCAGATTGTTTGTGGGGAAGGTTCCAGTGTTTCTCCTGGTCTGGGAACACCCTCTGCAGACCGACAGCCCAGGGGCTGCCAAAGACAGGGACTAAGGACAGAGTGAAAGAAAGAAATTCCCAGGGCCCATCTGCAGGGGAGAATCCCTCTCCCTTCTGTCACAAAGGCGGGTGGCAGCAGTTGCCTCCTGCTGTTCCCTCAGAGTGAAATCTCCCTCTCCTGCCATGGCCCCCCCAAAACCCAGAGTCTTCCCAGACTAACCTTGGCATCAAACGACCAGTGCTCAACTCCATGACACCTCCAACTCCTTTATGATCATGCCTGTGCGATCCGGGGAGAGTCACTTTGACTTCGATGAAGTACAGAGAACTTGGGGGGCTGGGGGGTCTGATGAGGGCAGATGGTGGTGCAGCGGTGAAGTGCTCAACCGTGCACGAGAAGTTCCATGGTCAGAACCCACCAGCGGCTGTGCGAGGGACAGATGCGGCCCCTCTGCTCTTGTAGAGACTAACCTGTTTGCCTCTGGGGGCTCCTGGCTCGGAGCCAGCCTCCAAGACAGAGGAGAGCTGCCCAGGTGTGTTCCCAAGGCTTACACCGTGCCGCAGCAGACCACTGACCTCAGTTACAGGCGAACGCGTGAGCATGTGCCAGCAAAACTCCTCCCGTTACCATGACAGCCTGGGAAACCCAAGGGGCAGGGGGAGTCCACTTGAGAGCAACGGGCAACCCCCAGCAGAGTGCTGAGCACATTGTCGGAGTTATACAAGGGGGCTTCCAAAAGCTCATGGAGAATGAACACATCAAGGAATTGCTCACAAACTTGTTGCAGCCCTCTCATGTCTACATGTACACACACACACACACACACACACACACACACATACATGCCTCTTCTTCTTTGCTTCCAGTTTTTGCTCTTATTCTTTCAAAATAGACCTTCCCATCTTCATGCAGAAAGGGTTGAAGTTGCCCAGGATCTCATTGTGTTTGAATGCACGATCAATACTCAGAAGAATCAGCCGTCAGGAGACCCAATGACACACTGCATCGGCTCAGTCTGCATCGGCTAAGACCTCTTTCAAGGGTTGAGAAGCGGGGAGATTACTTTGAGGCTGTGGTTCTCAACCTTCCTCATGCCGCCACACTTTCAAACAGTACCTCCTGCTGTGTTGACCCCCCACACCATAAAATCATTTTCATTGCTACTTCATCACTGTCATTTTGTTACTGTTATGAATTGGGCGACCCCTGTGAAAGGGTCGTTCGACCCCCCCCCGTAGGGGTCGTGACCCACAGGTTGAGAGCCGCTGCTTTGAGGATATGGGGCGCCTGACTGACCCAATGCCTGATATGTGCAATGCATGTGGAAGTGGGACCTTGAATAAGGAAGGCTGAAGGAGAATGCGTATGTGTGGACTGTAGAGCTAGGTTAGAATATTCAAGTACCGTAGGCGGCCAAAGAACACACAAATCTGGCTCGAAAGCAGTACACCAGAGTGCTCCTTAGAGGCGAGGAGAGCAAGCCTTCATCTTATCTACCTTGGGACATGTGGTCAGGAGGGGGCAGTTGCTGGAGAAGGACATCATCCTTGGTAAAGCAGAGGGGCAGAGAAAAAGAGGGAGACATTTGACAAGGCAGACGGGCCCCCTGGCTGCAACAATGGGCTCGCGCTTCGGAATCATGGTGAGGACAGGGCAGGCGGGCAGGGTTCGTGCCGCTACTCGCTACTCGGCATCGGGTCGCTGTGGGTGGGGAGTGACTCAATGATACCTAACAACAACACTGCCAAGACGGGTCACTGACGCGGGGCTCTCTCACCCTTTTCGTGGCGGGCAACAAAGCTGGGGGTTGGGAGAGGATTGGGGGTCAGGATTCGTAAGTCTGACTCGCGACTTCTTGGCGCTGATTTCCATGCACTGTTTTGTGTTTTGCTTTTGTCTTCGCGGTGGCCGGACTTCCACCCTGCTTGGATGAGAATCCTGAACCACAGGGACTCTGTTCTGCTGTCCCTGTGGGGCTTTCCAGCACGCCCCAGACTGCCTTTGTAGACGGCAGAGAGAGTGGGGGGCAGCGGGGTGGGGAGAAGAGGCAAGAGCCAACTGACTGACGTGACACACACAGGGAGTGGGGAGGCTGGAGGAGAGAGATTGGATTTCAGATCTGTCCTGAAGCTCTATGTTATACTTGTAGAAGCCAGAGAGCAGCGGTGGCAAAGCAACGGCACAGGCAGCTGTCGTCTGCTGTCTGAGCTGGTGTCCTCTGCAGGACGGCGGTGCCCTGGTGTGTGGACAGGGACTTCCTTTCTCCCCACTTCTTTAGGATCAACCAGAACTCGCCTTGGCAGGAGGTTTTGCAGTTCCTATCGCGCTGGACATCGAACCCACTCCTAGTCCCACTGTCCCCCTCCCCTTACACAGCCGGTCTTCCTCAGGTGACGGGGGCTCCGGCAGCCACAGAAAGTGAAACCAAAACCCACCGCTTGATGTCTGTCCCCTTGGCAGAGCCCTCCCAAGCCCACCCCTCATCGGGAGGCCCCCAAACCTAATGCAGCCAGGTCTCTGGCGTAACCAGGCTTCCTCAGGTCACTCACCAGCCCCCCCCCCCCACACACACACACACACAAGAGGGCTGGGACAATGGGCCCGGCCGGGCCCCAGCCAGACCCAGACACTTTGAGGTCACTTAATGTGCAGCGCACACGGCTATAGTAAAGCCTCTGAGAAGTCCCGCAGAAAAGCGACATCTTTCACTCTGCTTATCTCGGTGCCAGGAGCCCTGCAGGCCGCATGTAGGTCCTGCAAACTGCAAGGTCAGCAGTTCAGAACCACCAGCTGCTCCGAGGAAGAAAGACAGGGCTTTCTACTCCTAGAAAGATTTCCAGTCTCAGGAACGCACCAGAGAAGTTCCACCGCAGCCGATAGGGTCCCTGTGAGTCAGAATTGACTTGAAGGCGGTGAGTCTGGGTGCTATGCATACTTTCCCATGCACGCCAGGCCGGCCATTGCACCCGGGAGGGAGCTCCAGCCCCTGGAGGACTGAGAGTAGGGCTAATTCAACTTTGGACCCATAGAACCTAGCACAGGGCCTGGAAAAGAGTGTGTGTTGAGTGAATACAGGCTCAAAGGCACAGAATTATGCCACGCTGAGGCCAGGCAGGGCCTGAGCTTTTGCACCATGTGCCAAACATGCTTTTCCAAGACCGTTAAGCCTGTGGCCAAGGCACAGCTTTGTTGAGACCACATCCCTTTTTGCCCGCCAGCATGGGCACCAGTTACAAACTGGCAGGCCTTGGACCAGCTCTGCCTCACCTATGTGCTTTGTTTGGCCAGCACACGGGCTTCATTTTTATTCCTCGTGCTGTTAGGTAGCGAACGTCTGAGCTCCACACGTCCTGCCTCTGTCTGCCTCACCCCATCTTCTTCGCGTATTTGCGGCCTCACCTGCTCTGCTTCTGGGGACTTCTGGATTTGCTACCTCTGATTTAAATCTCCCCGTGTCTGGGGGGCGGGGGCAAGTGCTACATTTTTCATCTGACCATCCATATCACGATCGTGTGTGTGTGTGTGTGTGTGTGTGTGCGCGTGCGTGTTTGGTGGTGTGGGAGAAGTCTGATAGCGGGCATTTGTTTCCCATTCAGCAACTTACATGCATCTTACTTGGCGACACTGCTTGCAAGCCCCTCAAGGTGGCCACACTGGTCTCTCATTTCCTCCCAGTTTTCCTGTTTCCAGTCAGCCTTCTTTCCTGGCCCCTCCTGTCTTGTGAGCTCCCTTCAGGGGCAAATGCTGCCCTCTTTGGTTTCTCAGGCCTCATTGTCCTGGGGAGGATTGCTCTGTAAGGGGGTGACCATCCCCTGGATAGGCCTGTCTCTTGTTTGGCTGAAAGAGGACTTGGAGGGTGGATTCAGTTCCAGAGTTGAAGACTGTCCAAGAGCCATAGTGCCTGGGGTCCCACCATCTCTAACCGGCCCATAAACTTGGTCTGCGGGACAGGCTTGTGTTTGGTTCTGCATGTGTCTCTCACTCTCTCGGGTGCTCCTAGTGTGGTCCTGATATTAGTAGTGGAAACAAGGCACCATCTAGTTCTGGTCTCTGGCTAGTGGGGGCTGTGGTGCACACGGGCTGTTAGTCAGCAAACGATGGTCTCCTCGAGCCAACCTTCTCCAGTCCTTTGCGCTGGGCAGGAGGAGACCACGAGTTGTTTGCTAGATGGCATCTACAGGCTCCTAAGAAGCAAGCGGCTGTACGAAGTCCGATGGTGGTGGTATGGTCTCTGTTCTACCTGTGTGAGTCTGGGTACTTTAGAGAAACAAATCCACAGAAACTCACATGTATAAGAGAGAGTTTTATAAAAAGGGTAAGTGCACATCAAGAAAATATCCCAACCCAGTGCTGCCTAAGCCCACAAGTCCAACATTAGCCCATATGTCCGACACCAATCCACAAAGTCCTCCTCCATCTCACAAAACACACGCAATGATGCCGACTTCAGGAGGAAAGCCGAGTCAGTGAATGTGTAAGCATCTCAGCGCTGGCAGGGGTCTCCACACAGCTGCTCCAGCTCCCAGGGCTGCATCGGGGTAAGTCTATGCGGCTTCTCCTTGGGGATGTCTTGCAGGAAGTGAGCCTTATCAGCTGAAGTAGGGAACTGGCTAAGGCAGCTGCACCCTGGTCTGACCATCACAAAGCAAGAGACCCAAGAACTAGAAAGGTGAGGTACACTGAGCCATTTATCCCTCTGCCCTTCAATTTACCCCACATGTGTTTATCGGCCAGGTTGGCACAATAAACTTTAACTGTATCACCCTCAAGATGATGGCCCCAGACCCCCAAACCCAGTGACTTGAGGGTCTCTCAGGGTGCTGTTTATGGCTGAAACTCATATGACTTTGCCCGTTGTATGATCCAGTCTATGTCTACATATATTGGCAACCAACACAAATGTATGTATAAGTATGCTCTGCCAAACCTAGATAACTTAAATGGATTTGTCCAGATAAGAAATTATACCGATCTTTAAACCACAGACCACATGCAATGCAGTATCTGTAGAGACAATATATAGCCCTGGTCATCTTACTGGCCAGATGGCCAGCACTAGGTCCTGGTGGGCTTAACGTGACTCTTCTGGCTAATTCTGGTAAACACGGAGGGTCTGCCCCGGGCTCGTCCTCGTGAAACAGTGGTCCTCTGGCTTTAGCAGGTGTGGCAGTTACAGAATCTCCTGTCAACTTGAGTGAAGGGGTGGAGCTTAGCCCGTCAATCATGTTGCGCAGCTTGATGATCTCATTTGGAGGTTCCACAGAGTTATAAAGCTCCCTGGAGGCCAGACCCACTCTCCCCACAAGACATTCCTATTGACAAGCCACAAGGAGCCATGCTGATGGCAGCCAGAGCCCTGGAGCTGATGGAGCCATGAGGAGACCCACGCCAGTGCTGAGATGATTCCAAACATCACTGGCTCCATAAGACTTTCCACCCACTGGCCTGTCATCTTCCTGCAGTCGGTGTCATGGCATGTGCTTCGTGAGTCTGAAGAGGAATTTACAGACTGGTATCGGACAAATGGGCTAATATCAGACTTATGGATTTGATCTGGGCTGGGGTGTTTTCTTAATATATAATTACTCATTGATATAAAGCTCTTTCTTGCCCACATGTGAGTGTCTATGGATTTGTTTCTCTAGCTCACCTGGACTAACACAGCAGTCGTCCGAGTTCAGACTGCCGAGCTCCCCGCTAGTACTCCTGGGTCAGTAGGTCTGCGGGCGCCTGAGAGTCTGCCTTTCTAACAGGTCCTTGGTGATGCTGCTGCTCACAGTTCAGGCCTCGCACTCTGAGACCTGCCACTCTGCTGTCTGCACAGGCCGTGCACAGCCAGCACCTTATGAGACCCCGATGACCAACCTAAAACATCAATGGAGGGGAGACTCACAACTCCCAGTTCACACACGAAGCCAAAGATGACTGGAGAGCTTAACGGCTGGCACTGTCTCACAAGATCGGCGGTTCGAATCCACCAGCAGTCCCTCGGGAGAGAGATGAAGCTGCCCGCCCCATCACTAATGACAGCCTGGCAGGCCTCTGTGGGGGTCGCTATGCATCAGGATAGGCTCAAGGCAGTGGGTTTGGTTTGGGTGCCAAGTCAAGCTGCTTGCTGTCACCTGGTGAGAGTGTGATTGACAGATGCCACTCGACACTGCTCTATTCAGATCAATGATAAGCCTGCAGACCTCTGCCTGCACAGCAGAAGCCGGTGGTCCAGCTGAGACCCCAGACTCCAGGTGGTGGCCCCACATGAACAAGAAGTGAGAAGGCCCAGACGTTCTGGTTTGCACCTCGGTGGTGGTGAGGCAGGAGAGAAGCAGAGATGCCTGCCTGCCCCTGGAGGCAAGCATCCCCACAGCATTTTCCGGGTAGCAGCTCGAGTGAGTGAGAGACAGGCACAGACTGCGGCTCCTGGGTGGGAAGACAGGGTGGAAGATGGGAGGCGCACAGACCATATGGAGCTGAAGAGACCGAATTTGGCAGCGCAGCCTCCGCAGATGGGCCTGCTTATGTCCAGACACGATCTCAGGCCAAAGACTGAATCATCTCTCTAGCAATTTTTTGTTTCCAAACACGTCTTTTGAAGAATGTGTGTGTGTGTGTGTGCGCGTGCATGCTCAGTGCATATATCAGACACCCTTCCTGGGGAAGGATAGGCGGACACAAGAACAGAGAGAGTTGTGGTTTTAGGAAGAAGAAAACAAGGTTTATTTTCTTTGAGAAAGCAAGGATCCAAAATGTCCCGCTTGAATGGGTGGAAATCACCCGAAAGTGAGAGGCGCCTGGTGATTTGGGGGTCCCTGTCATGTGTCTTGTGTTTGTTTTCTTGCGTGAGTCTGACAACACTGTAGTGGCTGCCGTGGCTATTGCTATTCCTGTCGGCCCTTGATTTGGTCCCTGGCCCAAGGGCACCTGATTCACGGAGGAAGGAGCTGCTGCCTGCCTGCCCCTTCACCAGCTCCATGATGGCACGTTAAATAGCAGATTGGTCTGTTGTGACCAATTTTCAAAAGTAGATATCCAGGCCTTTCTTACTCCTCCATCTTAGCTTGGAAATGCCATTGAAATCTGCCGAGCATTATGGGAACTTCCACAAATAGCTGCATGAGGCCCATCGGCTGGGAATTGAATCCAGGGTTCCCCCCAGGGAAGGCGTGCAATCCGCCACGGAACCCCCACTGCAGCAGCCCCACTCTATCGATGGGAAAACTGAGGTTCTGGGAGCTAAGTGCCGTGCCTAAGGTCACCCAGCTGGTGAGTGAGAAAGAGGGACCCACACGTCTCCGATTTCTGCATCGTTCTCCGTGTGGTTCTCAACATGGTCTTCCAATAAGCTCCTGGGTTCCTGCTGGGATATCCCATGGTCCCCCTCCAGGATAAAGTCTGGGCTGCTCTGCCTGGCACCCAAGGCCCCATCCCTCTCCCCTTGAACACCTGGAGTCATAGACCTCCTCAGGTCAAGCTGCCCAGGGAAACGGAGGTTGTTCTGTTGAGAGGCATCAGGTGCTTGACAACACCTCCCTGTGTGTTAGTCCCTCTCCATCCACCTGGGACTCCTGCTCCTCCAGTCTCAGGGCAGAAAGGTGCTTAGGGGAAGACGAACCCTGTCCTCGGGCCACCCTTTCCGGCTCCCTTCCCTGCAGCTCCCAATAGCTAGCTCCCTGCATCCTGTGTGGACCAGTGTGGCAATTTTGTTACACTGCCTACAAGCTCTGACCCTCCCCTCAAGGACTTCCTGGGTACCTCCATGCTCAGAGCCCAGGCCTGGTCTCAGACACCAGGCTAAGTGGGAGCTAGTCCAGAGTTGACTGGCCCAGCCTCCACATTCCTGTCTTCCAGGTTGGATGCCTGTCTGTCAGCCATATCCTTGGTAATGGAGTCTTAACTAGGGTCACTTTCCCTGCCCGCAGGTCCCCTAAAGATAAGGTGACCAGACCAGACGTCCCGCTTTTGGCGGGACAGTCCTGATTTTTTAACAATTTTTCCCGCGTCCCACAGCGTTTTTTAAAAAGTCCCGATTTTTGGAAAGAATGCACTAGGGTCTACGGTTTTGGGCTGCCATGTGGCTATTTCGCCAGGATATGAGTTTTACCAATGGTGTCCCGCTTTATCAATGTTAAAAATCTGGTCATTCTGCCTAAAGAGGAAGGGACATTTGGCTGACGGATGTGATTGAGTTGGTAGCTGTGATGGTTAAGCTGTGTCAACGTGGCTGCGCCAGGATTCTCAGTGGTTGGGCAGAGGCAACGGAGTCATCCCCACGCTGTGACCTAACGCAATGTAATCAATTCCGGAACTTCGTGACGAAGTCTCTGTGAGACGCTCGACCAGAGCAGCCAGTCAACTGAAAGGGAGTTTCCTGGCGGCTGCGAGCGGCTTCTGATCTCTGTGGATCCTGTGGAAACGCTTACTAGATTTTTCTTTCATTGTCTGGGTCTGGAGACTGCTTGTGGCTTGTTGATCTCTGTGGCCGTGGGTCAAGGGGCTGCTGTAGTGCCCCCCAATCCTGGGCAGAAGCGGCAGCCTGCCACCCCTGGGTCCATGTGCCCCTACAGCCTGCTCTCTGAACTGCCACTCCTGAGTTCTCAGTCCCTGCGGCTACTTGGGTCCAAGCGAGCCCCCCAGGGTCCATCCTCGGCTTACTCAATGCACCAGCTTACTCAATGTCATGCCGAAATACAGTGGGAGAAACCCGGAATCATGGGTCACGGTGGATTTGAAGTGCTGCTGTTTGCCAGGAACGCACAACGTGCTTTACTGGTCTTCTCCTCTAGTCTCCCCAAACCACCCAATTTCACTGAGGACAGAGAGTCCAGACGAAAACCACGTTCTGCCCAGCCCCTCACAGAGATCGTCCTATTCGCCATCCCCCACCCCAAGGACACAGCACGTCGGAGGGCCTGGGTGCTTAGCTACTCACAGGGAGGTCAGAAGTTCAAGTCCACCCTGCAGGACCTCAGGGGAAAGACCTGGAGATTTATCTCAACAACAACAACAACAATCACTGACTGAAAATCCCGGGAAGCACAGTTCTGCTTGGACACACGTCGGGCCGTCGTGAAACAGGATGGGCTCAGTGACCAGGGGTTTGGGTCTTGTGACACGGCCCTCAAAGCCGGGGGAGATGTTCTGTGCCACGCGGGGGTGGCCGTGAGTTGAAAGGGACTCGAAGGCACCAGGTTTGGTCGAGGGCTTTTACAGACCTCTTTCCCGTCTGTCATTCTTGCTCATCCCGACAACACTACCACGGGCCGAATGCTCCCTGCCCTTTTAGTCACAGGGGAACTCTGGGATTCCTGCCTGGCTCAAAGTCCAATACCAAGTCAGTGAGTGTATGCATCATTGATTGAATTTATAACACATGACCACAAGCTTGGTGGCTCCCACCAGCACACACGTACTGTCTCACAGTTTCTGGGGTTCCGGGGTCCAAGTGTCCTTAGCCAAGTCTTCTGCTTCGCCATCTCTCACGGGTGACCTTCGCTGCATCAGCCAGGGATCCATCTGGAGGCTCAACTGGGGAAGGTCCACTTGGCCTCTCACTCCCGTGGCTGTGAGCAGGACTCAGTCCTTTGTGGGTTCCGAGATTGAGGGCCTCAGCTCCTCACTGGAACTTGACCAGAGACCCTTGGGTCCTTGTCACATGGACCCTCCACCCGAGCATCCCCCTTTATCAAAGTGGACATGCTGAGAAGGCGATAGAGACAGACGGCTAGTAAGAGGAAATCACAGTCTTTGTAACCTGATTATAGCCCCTTGCTGTGTTCTGTCCATTGGAAGTATGTCGCTAGGTCTGGTTCCCACTCCAGGGAAGGAGACTACACAGGACACCAGTCCTCGGAGACGGGGATCATATGGGAGGCCTGCTTGTAAGTCTGCTGTCTGCAGTAGGAAGCTCTGGGCTGGTGCCTGGTGTGCACAGCTCAGCATCTGGGCCCTTCCTCCCGGGCCTGGCCTATGGTAGCCCACTGACATGGCCACCTTCCTCTCAGGGTCAGGCTGCACATGAACCACGCGGCTCCATGCCTGGAAGAGAGGCAACGGCACTCTAGTGACGGCGTTGCCCCAGGGAAGCCGTGCTCCTCTCTGGGCGGTATGCTTCTTCTTTTACTGCCTCTCCTGCCTTTAAATCAAAGCGCCTCTCGCTCGTGAGCTCCTGCCCGGGCAGGCCGGGGATTTACGAGTGGGTGATGTGGAAATGTAATCTAAGGAGTCAAGACCCAGACAGTAATATACACCAAGAGGAGCTGGCGAGGCGGGCGGCCAGGCCCCATGACCTCTCAGGCCCCACGACCTCGTGGCCTCTGCTTGATGAAACTCTCCATCATCCTCGCTGCCGCTGCTCCTGCTGCTGCTGCAGTCTCCACCGCAGAGAGGACTGGCCGCTGCTGCTGCCAGCGCCTGCCCTCCAGAACTGCTTCCACCAGTCCTCCCTGCGGCCTCCCTACTCCCTTCCCCATCCTCCCAGCCGCCCAAAGGACCCCTCTCCCCAGGCCCTTGCTCAGGCTGTTCCTTGTCACTAGTTGCCCTTCCCCTCCCCTGCAAAGGCCTGTGCCCGAACTCCCATATCTGGCCATTTCTCCAAAAGCTGGGTGCCCTGTCTCCCTCCTTCAGCACCCCCCAGCTCATCCTCTGGCCCTTTCTGCTGGCCATAGGGGCTTGAAGATCCAAGCGCGCGCTGTCCACGCCACTGCCGGCCACCCACTCTGTTAGACTGAAAGCACTTTCAGGGTACAGGCTGGATCCCAAATGTGGGAGGTGATCACAATATGAGGATGATGGGATGAATTGGCAGGGGCAGAAGTGCCCCTAGCAGAGGAGAGACTGGGCACTCTCCTTTCACTCGTTGTCCAGGCGGTCAAGGGCTGCCTTTGCCTGCTCTCGTTCCTTCTGCTGGGTCTGCCTGGGGACAGCAGACCTGCCACACACAGTGTGCTCCTCTCACATCCTCTGGGTGCCAAGCAGACAGTGGGCGAACGCAGAGCACGAGGGACCCCCAAGTCCTGCCCAGGGGAACCTCAACACAAAGGGACACACACAATCCGCACCCCTGTCTCTGCTCCAACTGCCACCTCCTGTCAGCCCATCAAGTCTCCTCTTTGCCTCACGACCCTCCGACCAGAGATGTCAGGTCACTACCCAGCTGGATCTTTCTCTGTGGCTCCTGACAGACAGACAGACAGACAGACAGGGCACAGAGCTCAGCCCCTCAGCCTGGCATTCAATGCCTGGTTCTGAGGGCTTCTCTGTGCTCAGCCCACTTATCTCCGCCCAACCCCCACCCTCCTTTCATGATCGGTTTATTGTGGTGGAAACATCCCTAACAAAGCACCTCCAGTCAGTGATGTCTGCAGGAACAACCTAACAACCACTCTCCCCAGCAGGACCGGAGGCACTTTACCTGAAGCAGGTAGAGACACCCCCCTTACAAAAGGCAGTTGGCTTGCGCTTCACAGGATGCAGCCTCTGTGCGAGGTGAGTGCGTCACTGGTCACACTGCTCAGAGCAGACAGGTAGGGTGTCTGCAGATGTTACCTGACGGGGCCAGATAATGCTGGGCGCCTTCTCTGATTTGCCAGTGAGCGATGAAAGCCCGGGCCCTGCTGTCAGTTAGTCAACAAAGACATCCGGAGACTGGCTCAGGACAGACGGCCCTTCGGCCCTTCGTGTGCTGTTTGCTTGCTCCTGGTCAGCAGTCGCTTCCCAGACTCCCGAACTTGTAACTCCCAAAGCCTACCGTACATATAAGATAGATACAGTCTGTGTGTTGGGGCGCATTCAAACAGGACGTCACCGAGTCTGCACGCACGGCCGGGAGTCGACCCGCCCAATAAAACTGCTCGCTCTTTCTCTGACTTGGAGCGAGCACGTTGGCTGTGAAGCTCTAAAATAAAACCCCTGCCTTTTTGATGACCCCAGTCTTCTCCAAAGAAACGACCCCCTCCTTTCACACTGAGCAGATCCAGCCACGCCCCTCCCTCCCAGCCCAGGAACCACCCCTGATACGCCTGGATTCCTACTAACTGCATTTGCTATTTCACATCGGTGAGATCATACAGCACTTGACCCTGAGCGACTGGCTTATGCTCAGGGCGCGGGTTCCAAGGTCTCAGGCCGCAGGCTGAGCTGATTTCAGGGGCTCCTCCTGGTACTTCTGTGATCCTTCCCCTGGGAAGGCTCTTCCTCCGCCTGGGCCCATCGAACCCGTGCCTACGAACAGGCTAGCTCAAAGGCCAGGAATCCTCTCCGGAGGAGGGAGTGAACTCTGACCTCTCAGGGCACCCCCTGGGGCTCAGCTTAATCCAGTCCCCAAAGGGTTTGCATAAAAGGTATGAAAGGTGTCCTCTTCAATCTCAAGTATCCCAATTGAGAGCTCCTGGGGTTCAGAGCCTGCCTTACTCCCCCTCTCTTCTAACACCCCCCACCCCCGCCCCCCATGCTGCCTTCTCCGGAGACAAAGACAAAGGCGGCCCTTGGGGGAGGGGAGCCTTCTTGAAATCTCGGAGGCGCCTGACAGCTCAAGTCCCACTGAGAAGAAAGGGGGCCCAGAAGGCTGTGCTTCCAGGGAGGGGTTCTCACCAGAAGGCTCTGGGCTGGGCCCGAGCCAGGGAGCGCTGCAGGAGCCCAGGGGGGCTGGGGGGTGTAGGGGTGTGGGGGTGTGGAGAAGACTTGGCAGTGCTGGGGGGTTGCAATTGGCTCTGACTATAGTCCCCTGATGTCTTTGTTCAGAAGGTCCTGGGGGCTCTGTTCCTCATCGGCACCGGAGGTGGAGCAGGAGGAGGGGAAGGCCATGCAGGCAGACAGGACACTAGTCTCAAAGGGCAGCCTGGGAGGATCCCTGGTGAACGGGCTTCCTCTGGTTGCTGAGGGTCCTGCAGTCCCTGGGATCGAGTCCTGCTGATACTGCTCCTCCTCTGTGGACTCTGAGTCTGCTCCTCGCCCTCTGAGCCCACTCCCTACCCTCACCCGCCTTCCAGCATCACCCTCACCTCAGATGCCAGGGCAAGGTTAGAAAGTCACACACACACACACACCCCTTCCTCAGCACCCTCATCCCATCCTGTTGTCCAAGCAGAGCCATGTCCTTCTGTCCTCACCTTCCCTAACTTCGCTGACTCAAAAGCGCCTGGTAGGCACCACCCTGCCATCCTCCCCAGCGGGAACAGGCGACCGCCCAGGGGGACTGAGGCTGCTCAGTGAAGAGGAGCCGGCTGCTTGTGAGGCACCACAATACTCGCCAGGGCCATGCCAGTCACCGGGCATGGCCTCCTCCCACAACTTCTAGGAGGTCTAGGCTACCATCATCCACTTGGCAGAAGGGGAAACTGAGGCCCAGGAGGGCTCGCCGGGTCCTTTGTCTGATCTCTTTGTTAGGTATCTGTGGTGGGACACCCCAGACCTTGCTTCACAACGCTTGAAGAATTCACATGGCAGACGCATGTTTGTTATCCAAGTGACGTTTATGAGAAAAAGGGAAGTTTCAGGTGTTCCCGTCACAAAAGGTACACGCTGGGACGTGAACAAGGCTTCCAGGGAGTTCGAGATGGAATACGAAAAGCCACATGGAATGAATGAATCAGGAACAGGCTCTCAAAACCCCTTTTGGAGAACCAGAAAATCCCAGAGGCCAAAAGAGGTGCAGGGCTGCAATCCAGGCCTTTGTCCCTGCCCATCAGCCTCACTGGCTGGGGAGGGGTAGTTGAGGGCATTGGTCAACCTTATTTGGTGCGTTTCAGAACACAGGTGTAATGCCATGTGCTTAGATGGGGCTAGTTTCAGTTTCACCTGCTCTTAGGTCAGTGGGTCTCAATCTTCCTAATGCTGTGACCCTTTAATACAATTCCTCATGTTGTGGTGACCCCCAACCATAAAATGATTTTCGTTGCTACTTGATAGCTGTAATTTTGCTACTGTTATAAATCTGAGATGCAGGATGTATTTTCATTATTACAAATTAAACATAATTAAAGCATAGTGATTAATCACAAAACAATAATTATATATTGTGAAATATTTATTTCTAATGACAAATAAATGAAATTTTGCCTTGAAGCATAGGTAAATCTTCACCGCTGGGGTACTCCTATGTGGGTGTATCTACATGTGGGCGGACCCGCTTGGAGACAGAGGAGCCATGTCTCAGTTCCTAAGTCTTAGGACCTAAGACCACTGGAAACATGTGTTTTCCGATGGTCTTAGGCAACCCCTGTGAAAGGGTCTTTCGATCCCCAAAGGGGTCGAGACACACCCGTTGAGAACCACTGTCTTAGGTGGTGCTAGGCTTCGTACACTTATTTTGGATTTTTCCATCGGTGTCTAATGGGTCCCTGATTTCCCTGCAGCCCCTTTATTGGGGCCCTATGTAGGCAATTGGGGAGACAAGGCCCCTTAGCCCCTATTCTGGCTAGCTGGCATCTTCTGAGTTGAAGGGGCTTTCCCCTGGAAGGCTTTCTGGGTCTCATACTGTTAGGCAGCCAGGACAGGGAAAGGGGTTGACCCTCCCATGCCTGCTCAGGCCGTAGAGTAGGTTAGAAGGGAATTAGGCATTGGGCACCCATGAAGACCCCGGAACTGGGTGTGCTCTAACTCAGGCCCCCAATCCAGGTGGGCAGTAGATACACCTGGGCAGCCCAAACTAGACCCTGGTGGGCTTAATTCAGCCAATGGGGTTGACCAATACCTTCAACCACACCTCCCCAGCCAAAGGTTTGAAATATTCTAGCAGCAGAAAGGCCGGCCTCTTTTTTTTTCTAATCATTTTATTGGGGGCTCATACAACTCTTATCACACTCCATCCATCCATCCATTGTGTCAAGCACATTTGTGTATTTGTTGCCATCATCATTCTCAAAACATTTGCTTTCTACTTAAGCCCTTGGTATCAACTCTTCATTTTTTTATCCTCCCTCCCTCCCTCACCCTTAATATTTTATACATTGTTATTATTATTTTCATGTCTTATACTGACTGATATCTCCCTTCACCCACTTTTCTGTTGTCTGTCCCCCAGGTAGGGGATTATATGTAGATCATTGTGATCCGTTCCCCTTCCCCCCTCCCCTCCCCTTTGCCTTATCCTCCTGGTATCCCTACTCTCATTGTTCTCCTGAGGGGTTTATCTGTCCTGGATTCCCTGTGTTTCCAGCTCTGATCTGTACCAGTGTACATCCTCTGGTCTAGCCAGATTTGTAAGGTAGAATTGGGATCATAATAGTGGGTGGGGGGGCAGAAAGCATTAAAGAACTAGAGGAAAGTTGTATGTTTCATCAGTGATATACTGCACCCTGACTGGCTCATCTTCTCCCTGTGACCCTTCTGTAAAGGGATGTCCAGTGTCCTACAGATGGGCTTTGAGTCTCCACTCTGCACTCCCCTCATTCACAATGATAGGATTTTTTATTCTTCGATGCCTGATACCTGATCCTATAGGCACCTCGTGATCACACAGGCTGGTGTGCTTCTTCCATATGGGCTTTGTTGCTTTTCAGCTAGATGTCTGCTTGTTTATCTTCAAGCCTTTAAGACCCCAGAGGCTATATATTTTGATAGCCGGGCACCATCAGTTTTCTTCATCACATTTGTTTATGTGCCTGCTTTGTCTTCAGTAATCGTGTCCGGAAGGTGAGCATCAGGGAATGCCAGTTTAATAGAACAGTGTTCTTGCATTGAGGGAGTATTGAGTAGAGGCCCACTGGCCATCTGCTACCTTAATTCTACACCTATAAATATATGCACATAGACCTATTTGCCTATCGGCATATATACATATATTTACATATGTACATGCCTGTATTCAGACCTCTATAAATGCCCTTTGCCTCCTAGTTCCTTCCTCTAGTTCCTTTTACTTTCCTCTTGTCCCACTATCATGTTCAGCGTTCATTTGAGTTTCAGTAATTCCTCTTGGTTACATTGCCCTTGATGAGGCCCTACCAGGTCTCTTACATCCTCCTGGCCATTGATTTTGAATCACTTGTTGTTCCCTTGCCCCTGGGATTGTTAATACCCACTTCCTTTCCCCTGCCTGCCCAATCTCCCATGTCCCCCCATTGTTTTCTCCTCCAGATTGTTTATCCCACCTATCTTATCTAGATAGACTTGCAGAGATAATAATATGCACAAAAGCAAGATAGAGCAAAACAAAGCAACAAAAGAAAACAAAACAACAAGAACAAAGCCAACAACAGAAAATAGAAAAGCCTGTAAATAAAGTCTGTTTGTTGAGAGTGTTCCTTTAGGAGTGTTTTCTGGTTGAGTCTGATGGGGTGCCACGCCCTGGCCCCAAAGTCTAATTTTGGTACTCCCTCGGGACTTTCTTGCTCTGCTCCCCTTGTTGTTCAGTTGCATGCCTTTAGTATTTCATCTCAGTGTGGTTGGGGTCAGATCGGGCACAATTCCCGCACCGTGTCTCCAGTGTTGTCCCCTGTAGGGCTATGGGTCAGTGAGGGATGTCGTGTCTCACAGTGGGGCCGGCTATATGATCTTCTCTGTGCATTGGCTGCTCTGAGCAGGGGTATTGTACTGAAGGCTTGGTGGGCCAGGATGTGCTTCACTCTCTCCTCTTCCCCCTTCATTTGCTCCCGTGTGCTCTGATCAGACATGTCCCTGTCCCTGAGCAGTAGCTTCAGTGCTGTCCTCTGAAGTGAATTCTTCTGTGGGGAGGGGAGGCTGACCACGTAGTTGGGATTGGGGTCAGCCCCTCAGACCTCTCCACTGGTTCCCTGCTTCATGCTGGTGTGTTGCCTTCACATCTTGGAGCATTCCTGTTCCCAGTCAGTGGCAGGTCAGAGAGGACTCTCTCTCTCTTCTCTCTTGGACCCTTCACCAGCACCCGCCCCTCCGCTCATGCGTGCTGCACTCTCTCTGGCCTCAGTTCCCCCGTGTGGGTGTGCTGTCCCACAGGTTGCTCATATCCAGTTGTGGGCCCCAGCATGGCTTCCACCGTTTGGCACACCTCCCTGAAATAACATGTACTCTTTGTAAAGCCTGGAACTTCTCTAGCCCTTAATAAAACTCACTTGGATCATAAACCAGATTTTGGTGAGTTCTTTCTCCCACGAAGCCAAGAACTGAGATACTATCCACTACCCTCTTCTCATTGCATTAAAATTACAGGCAACAGCTGAGTTGGAGATCAATGACATTGTGGGGTCCTGTGATGGACTCGACCCTGTGATGGGCTGTGGTCCTGTGATGGGCTGTGGGGTCCTGTGACGGACTCTTGACCCTGTGATGGACTACCACCCAGCAGTAAAGAGGTTTGAACAATCAGCATATGCAATAATCGGAATGAATCTCCAGGTTGGGGTGGCAGTAGAGGACCATTCCAAAATGTTCCATACGGCATGATTCTACTTATATAACATGTTTGGAAGGACCACCACTTGGAAATTAGTGGTTTCCAGGGGAGGTGGTTGTAGTATGGCAAGGCTGTAGTTCATATAGGGAGGCTCCTGACTCACTTGGCCTCCTGACTGTGGGGGTGCTGGTGCTCAAAGGTTTTGTCTCCAGCTGTCAACAGTTGGCATCAAGTCCATTCACACTCAAGGAATCCCGCCCGGGTCCCCCGTGTAGAACTGACTGTACACCCACGGTTTCCACGGCTGACTGCTTAGAAAGACATCGCCAGGGTTTCTTCTGAGCTACCTCTGCCTGGGTTCAGCCTTCTTTGGGTTCACAAATGAGTGTGTGTGTGTGTGTGTGTGTGTGTGTGTGTGTGTGTGTGTGTGTGTTAGTCTGAGTAGAAATAGAGAAATCCATTCATAGACATTCATGTCTGTCTTTCTAAGAAAGAGCTTGGTATACAAGAGCAGGTGCCTAGTGCCCTGTGTCTTGTCAGTAGAGGGTCTCCAAGGGAGTCAGCCGAAAAAGAGAGAGAGTGTCTCCCGCCTCCAAGGATGGAATACCGGAGTTCCCAGAATCCTCAGGAGAAGGTCTTGCCCACACAGAGGCCCCATTGGCTATGACCTGATTGACAGCCTAGACTCCACCCCTTCACTCTGAATCCTCTCAAGTCCCACAGTGACACCAGATTATGTAGCGACCACAGTGTGTTGATCATGTACACCTCCCCGGGCTTCACACAGGGGCACTGGTGGCGCTGGGGGTTGGGTGTGGCTGCTACTACAGGTCCGTTCAAACACGCCGGCCGCTCCCACAGACATTTACCATCTCGGGTCCCACGTGCGGGTTGACGCAGGTTGGGATCAACTCGATGGCAGTGGGATTGGTCGGTTTGGACTCAACCCGCCAGGGTGACAAAATGGCATGGACTGAGTAAGCACACCACACGGACAAGCCAAACCAAGGAGTTCCAAGGAAGACTGACGGACTGACGGATGGACGGATGGGTGGTACCCATGTGATTTCCCAGTTGTGAGATTATACAACCATGTTTCAACATGCCGGCATCGGGGAGAAGTGGGCCAGGCACAGGATTCTCTCTGTATTCATTTCTTCCAACAGCATGTAAACCCCTAATTACCTCGAGGAAAATTTCCATGGAAAAAAGCGCCTGCCCGAGGGAATGGCAGAAACGAGTGTGGGTGTCGTCTCGGCTCCTGAGACCCGGAGTTTCTCCATCCTGCCAATGAGGGTGGGGGCCCACCAGCCGCGTTCAACGAGGTTGCCCTACCCTCCTGGCTATGAGTGGTGGAACCGAAGGGGACATCCATTAAGCTGAGCCTGGCTGAGCCTACTCCTCAGTTCTCAGGAGGGGTGGGGGCGGGGTGGGATTGAGAGTGACCTGAGAGAGTGACCCTTGGGAGACAGAACCCACAAATTCAGGCACTTTGGGTCTCTGTGTTCCACCGCGTCGCTGGGAGAAGGGGACATACATTAGCATGTTGAGAAGTCAGACCTTCGTATCTACTCTGAGTGCCTCAGAAGAAAGGCCAGGCAATCTACTAAAAAAAAATCAGTGGCTGAAAACCCCACAGAGCACAATTACACACACACACACAAACACACACACACACACACACACACACACACACCATGCACAGAGTCGCCAAGACTAGGCATCGGCCGACAGCAGCTGTCTGTGCAACAATAGCTGGAGAGAGAGCCGTGTCCCGGCCGGTTTCCACATGCTGGGTCTGGGCCTTGCAGGAGTAGAACCCTTGGCTCTCGTGAGACTCCCACACCCTTGTACCTCGTTCCCTCCCTCCCTTCCCCAAATCTCCAGCTGCCTGATGCCCCAAACCAGTTGCCGACCCAAGGCGACCCCATGTGGGCAGAGTAGGGCCGCTTCTGGGCCTCATCCTGGGCACCTCAGGAGGCCGGTCGAGTGCTCTTGCCTCCACGGTGTCTCTGGGTAGATTTGAACCCCCGCCCTTTCAGTCAGCAGCCAAGTGCCACTCAGGGACTCTTCTGGAGCAAGAGGATTTCCTTGAGATATGAGACTGCCTGGCCGCCTCAAGAGTCCCCGTCTCAGAAGCACCAAGCCAGGCCTGCCTGAGTTGGAACTGGTGCGCTGACAGTGGGTTGGCGTGCTATTTCTTGTTCTAAATCACTGCAAAGAGGGCTCCAGGAGTCAGCCTCATGGCCCGCACCTCCTCTGTCTGGGGCTGTACACGATGGTGATGGGCACTCGAACCTCCCTGGGGTTCAGGGCAGGGAACACGGAGTCCCACTTAGTAGAATTATTTCACTCTCACCTTTACACTCCCTCCTATCTCTTACCCTCTCTGGGCAGACAAGGGCTGTACAAGGCAGGAGCAGCGGCCCAGAACTCTCTGCTCAGCGGTCCTTAGCTGGGTCCCACACCCCATGCCGCATGGGCACTGCGCTGGTGCAGCCACGTTCGGGAGAAGCCATCTGGAGGATCCTGAGTCCGGTGGCAGAGGATGGGCTGAGGGGTGGTGGGAGCCCTGGGGGCGTTGTCTCAGCTCAGAGAAAAGCAGAAGAGCCCAGTGCGCTGCCCCAGGCAACCAGCAAACAATTTGCAAGATGGAATTCAACAAGCAATGCCAACAAGATCATAATGGCCATCTTTACGGGAGAATGCAGAGGCCCCAGCCCAGGTTTTCATTACCGAGTGTACAAATGTGATCGGCTCCATGTAGCCAGCCTACTGCTCCGGGCGGCAGCTGTTGGCGAGTGCATGGTAATTTGATGTAAATTACCCCCGAATATGGTAATTTCCTTCTCTGCCAAGGGGAGTTGAAGTCACAAACCTGGAGAGGTTGGCAGCAGATGTGTTCCTGCTTCTCAAGACGCTGCTGTTATTGAGGAAGAAGGGAGCAGACCAGAGACAATGAATCCTCCTGACTGCTGCCTGCTGCCTGCTGCTTGGGCCTGGACAGCCACGGACCCTCAAGCCAGCCTGTTTCCTCATCTGTAAAATCAGCATGTCTTCGCAGGGCCATCTTGAGTATTAAAAACTCATATTCACTGCCATCGAGTCAATTCCAACTCATAGTGGCCCCACAGGGCAGAATAAAGCTGCCTATGTGGGTGTCTGAGAGTGTGACACTTGAAGGGATTAGATAGCCTCATCTCTTCCCCCAAGGAACAGCTGGGAGCTTTGAACTGCTGACCTTGCAGTTTGCAGCCCAACATATAACCCACTACACCAGGAGCCTGGAAAGTATTGGAGAAGATGAATCCAGGGAGCGCCCAGCCCCAGGCCTTTACTTGTATTATTTTCTCAGACCTGGGGCTGGGAAGTCAGTGCCCAGGACCACACCCTAGTCCTCACTAGCGATTCCTCCTAGAGAGAGATCCGGAACAAAGTGATTAAAGCAAAAAGAGAAAGAAACACCCAACGTCAGACAGGATGGATCCAGGGTTAACACGTTTACCATCCAGAGCTCACGGGGGTGGGGGGGGGCACGTCAATACCGTGATATGTAAATGAGCACCGAGGGCAAATAGACATTCAGGCCCAAGAAAACAAATCATAATCAAGCGCCAGGAAAGATGTGTCTTCCTGTGTCCCCCCCACTCCCACCCCCCACCCCCCCACCCCGTCTTTAATCTTTAGTGAAAGACGGCAAATTAAAGCAAGCCCAAGGTGGCTTTGTTCCAACAGGAGGCAGGGAGAGTTTCTAGTGAAAGTGAGACCCTCAGGCCCAGAGCTGGCAGCCGGAGCGGGCCTGGACATCCTGTAAGCCATCCATCGGTGTGCACCCAGAGTCACATAAAGATAAATGATCCAGCAATCCCTCCGATGGAGTTCCTCCTGCAGAAGTCTTGGAATAGAAGGCGAAGCCAAATGGACGCCGGTGCTGAGATGAAGAGACAGCGCGGGGAGTACAAGGGTGGGTGCCCGGCACAGGGGTGGGGTGGGGGCAATCCACATGAAACACTCGGGAACTCTCCTAAAAGGGTCCTGATGTTTGAAGAGGGGGTATCCCATCTGGAATGATGTTCACGGTATGTTTTAATAACAATAATAAAAGAACACAGTGCTGTTTGCAGAGTGATGGAAACTCCATGCACCCATAGACCGGCATCAGGCATCAGATAAGGGGAGTGCAGGGCGTATGGGACGGAGGGACACTCTCTCCCGGGACACGTTTTGCATCATCCAGAGCAAAAGCAGCAGCGTGGGGTTCTGACAGGTGCTGAAAAGGGGTGGGGGACGCTCATTCAGGGAGCAAGCCCACAGCAGCTCAGCTCAGAACCTTCTGTGCTTAGCACCTGCTGTGACCTGGGGGCTGGCTTCAGCGGTAGTGAGCTCCCTGGGGCTGGAGGAGGTCAAGCAAAGGCTGGAGTGGAGTCCAACACTTGCCGGGCAACTGGGTTGGACGTCACTTAGGATCTTCCATGATACTCATCACAGTCCATCTGACTAACTCTTTCCCAGAGAGAGCCAGGGTACACCGGTTTATTCATTTGAAGGGAAGCAGGAGAGAGCGCAGCGGGAGGGGTGGTCAGAAGGGAAAGAGAGGGGCTGGGGGACAAGGAAGGAGAGGGATGGAGGGAGGGAGAGAGGTGGGGAGGGAGGCAGTGGTAGGATTCAAATCATTTAGCACGCGGTTCGCTGCTCTAACGACTGTTTTAAGTATTTAAAAAGCCAATATACTAAAAGGTAGTTTATTATTTCATACTGTTCATACTTAACTAAGAACAAGAGAAGTACACTTTAAGAAACCGAGTAAGGAATGCAAATCTGTGATTTCCACATTAGAGAGCCCTGATGACAAACATCCTGTCAACAACCGAACTCAGCAGAAAAATAGGGATCGGTTCTACAGAACCTGCGAGGACCTGCTGAAGGCCGCCACTGGAGGGAGGGGCCAGGCCTGTCACATGCTCAACGGGGGACCTAATCCCTCTGTAAACACTGTCAGGAACTTGTCTTCCTCATTGAAAAGCCCATGGGGGCTGGTTAATCCAGTCCACGTCCATGAGATGGAAACCCAGGGGAGCGGGTGTTGATACTGGAACTCACAGAGCCGGCTGAGGCCACAGAGGGGGATGTATTGACTCCAGCCTCCACGGTCACACGGTCGTCATCTTTCTGCTGATCCACTGCACACGGCCAGAAGCAAGAGGCCGGCGGACACCACGGGCTGCAGGATCTGCTTGGCGAAAGGGCCGCTCCCATTACTGTGATCACTGTCTCCCGGGAAATGGAAGCGCTTGGTCTCGAAAACAAAGCCCAGATAAAAACATGCGTGCCGAGAGCACGCCCTCACGTGGGGCTTGCTGGCTGCTGTTTGCTCTCTTTTCTAGCCGCCTCCCCTGACCCCCACTCCTGCCCGCCCCTGTTTGATGACTGCACAAAGAAATCGTTACCCAGCCAAAGAGGGGCCTGTTGGGAGTCCCGGGGTGAGGCTGTGTGCTCGATCAATTCTGTCTCCTGCTTGTGACATTTAACCCTCCAGTAAAAGGTCAATGGCATTCTCTTTGTCTCTGCTCTTAGCAAAGAGTCCCCCATCACTGTGCGAAGTAATTATTGAGGCCAAAATGTGCTGCAGCTGCCGGCCTCGATTGTGGTCCCTCCGACTGGCCATCCCTCACCGGATCTCATGACACTGGTGCCTCCCATTTCCTTACCTCCAACTTTACCTTTTCCGATCCATTCGCCTGACTAGAATCTTCTTCCCAGTGTATAGCTCAGATCATGTCTCCCACTGACAGACTCCGTATGCCGCCAGCCCTGCTGCATCAAACTGCACATCATCCGTCTCCATCCATGAATGGTCCAGTGTTCCCTCCACCACCACCTGCTCATCACCACCATCCTGCATCCTTACCACTGTGCGAAGCCTTCCCTGAGGGGACCCAGTGAACCCCTTTCACAGAGCACAGGGAGCGAAGTAAGGAGGGAGGGGTGGGGAAGGAAAGGACAGTATAGACACACCTCACACCCCAGCCACTGACTTACTAAGAGAGAGTGACTTAACTGGGAGCTGAGTCCAAGAGCCGGACTCAAACCAGAACGCTTTGGTAAACACACGTTCATTTGCTGTGCAGTATAATCATCTGGCTTGAAAGGCTTTTTTTAAGTTGTAGAATACTAGATCCACTGCATTCGATAACACTGCATAATTTATAAAACTCTTCATGTAAGCAGTATTTTGTTTAATCCTCATCGCCACTCCGAAAAAAACTCACTCACTGGCACCGAGTTGATGCCGACTACTGCGACCCTGTAGGACAGGGCAGAACCGCCCCTGTGAATTTCCAAGACCGTACCGTAACTCTTCAGGAGTAGAAAGCCACGAAGCTGCTGGTGGTTTTGAACTACTGACCTTGCAGTTAGCAGCCCAGTGCAGAACCACGACACCACCAGGGCTCCTCCATATCATTAGCCCCATTCTCAGACGGGAGCGGATGCAGTCAAGGTGACTCAGAGACAGAAAGTAACTGAATTCAAGGATCCAAGGAAGCCTGAGTTACCTGAGCACTTCTCTAAGTCTGGGCGAGCAGCTTCTATCTTTCAGAAGAGGAAACTGAGGCACAGAGGGCTGAGGAACATACTCAGGTCACAAAGCAACACCGCACCATTTGGTCGGAACACTCTTGTTGCTAGGTGCCGTAACTCAGCTTCAACTCACAGCGACCCTCGACTCCACACAATGATGTCTTTCCGAGTCCTGTGCCACCCCCACAATTGTCATGTCTGAGCCTATTGTTGCAGCCACCGTGTCAGTCCATCGTGTGAGGGGCTCCCTCTCCTTCACCATGCTTCCTGTCCTTCTGCAGGCACTGGTCCCTCCTAATAACGTGCCCGAAGAGCGTGAGGTGACGTTTCACTGTCCTCTCTTCTAGAAGAAGCCCAGCTGCACCTCTTCCAAGACAGAGGAAGCCGTTCTTCTGGAAACCCATGGTGCATGAACTATTACTTACGAACACCACCATTCAAAGGCAGCGGCTCCTCTCCAGTCTTCCTGGTCATTGTCCAGCTCCTCCATAGAGAAGAGGCGGTGGAAAAGTCCAAGACTTGGGTCAGGGTCACCTTCGTTCTCAAAATGACATTTTTGCTCCTTAACACTTTAAAGCAGTCTTTTGTAGCAATCTACCCCGAACACTAAATATCGCTTGGTTTCTTGGCTGCTGCTGGCAGCGAAGCCAAGTAAAATGAACCCCTTGCCCACTCCAGCAGTGCTTCCTAGCCCAGGGGACTTCCAAAAGTCCGTGGGAAAACTCCCTTCTCTCTGGATCCGTGTTTCCCTTGGAGCCTCGCTCAGTCCAGGCAAACCCATCGGCTCGGTGTCCACAGCCTTTCCTCCGACATCCCCGCTGCCTTCCTGAAGCAGCCAGAAAGAAGCCTTTGACCTTGGTGGTCATGCTTCACCAGGTTCCTGGAGCAGGGGTCACACGTGCTTGTTCAGCCAGTGATGGAGAGCAGGCATTTAACCAGCCAACAGCTGTCTCGTGCACTGAGTGACCCAATTGTCCCTGAGAAATGTGTGTCCCTTGGGTGCAACTCCCAGTGTGTTTTGCTAGGTGACAGCAAATCGGAAGTCCCTGGCCACCTCCTGAGCCTGTTGGCGTGTCCTTAATGGCCATCAAGTGGGCTCTGACTCGTGGGGACAAGACGCACAGCCATGCAACACTGCCCTGTCCTGTGCCTTCACGCTCACGCTGCTATGTTTGCACCCCTTGCTGTAGCCACTGTGGAAGGCTGGGGTGCCTTCCAGCCGGGGTGGGGGGGCTCTCATCTTCCAGCGATTCAGCAGCTCATCTTCTGTTATGATCCAGAGGGCTTCCACGGCTGACTTTTGGGAGCGCGTCACCTGCCCTCAGCATGGCAGCTCTGTGGCAACCTGCCTGGCACAGGTGACCCTGCTGGGATGTGAACGATCAGTGGCAGAGCTTCCAGCATCCGAGCAACAGACGAGCCACCCCCACATGACTGACAGACGGGTGTTGGGACTCTGATGGCAGAGTCTTAAACCACAGAGCTGCCATGCCATTGGGGTTCTGGGGGAGCTTCGGGCTTGCCCAAAGCAGGCCGAGGAGCAGGGGGACGCACGGCCCTCAGTTGTGTTCCACACACAAGCTGCTTTGACGTCCTGGGCCACAGAGCAAGAAGGCGCCTTCAGCTTTGTCCGTAGCGCCGGGGTTCTCACGTGAGCGAGACTTGGCCCCATCCCCAGGGGCTCACCGTCTAGCGATAAACACGCTTGTCAAGGACATTCTTGTCCGATTCCAGCCGTGGTCACACCACGTGAAGGGACTGTGGCCCAGAGACAAGGGGGGCCTTAGCCGCCTTTCAAGAACGAGATTTACTAGTTTGTTCTCCAGCCAGAAACCTCACAATGGCATTTTATTTTTTTACAGGAGGCTGAGGGGTTGAGATTTCCGTTTTCCCCAAGGCAAGCTGTACAAACGCGCCCTTGACAAGATAGTAAAACATCTGTGTTTACAAGTGAGATAAGGAGGAATCTGGCAACCGGGGCCTCTGCGGCTGCCTCAGGAAGATGTTGCCTTAAAAGACACAGTCTGAGGCGGGCTGACTGGGCACCCCAGGGTGCTCCTCTCCTCTGCTCACCGAGTCCTCTCCTGTCCCCTCTGGTGGTGGATGCTGGCTGACGCTGGCTCGGGCCAGGCCTGGAGGGGGCTGTTTGGTGAATGTATTTAATCTCATCTCCCCCCGTTTCTGCCCAACACTCAGAACCTTCCTTCACGCTGCTGTTCCCGTTTCCCAGAAGGTCATGTTGTGAGGTGGCCGCCGAGCCCAGTCCAGCTCTCAGTGACCCGATGACTGTGCAGGCTCGGCATTAGGAAGGTGCTTTTAAGAGAAAACCCAAAAAGGGGACAAAGAAAAGCTGCTCATAAGGGCTCAAGTAGAAAAATGATGTTTTGAAAATGACGATGGCAGCATATGTACAATTTTGCTTGATATAAGTGATTTAGATACTATCTGTTATCATTGTTATCATATCTGTTAGAGCCCCCAATAATATGATTTAAATTTTCAAAACCAAACTCACTGCTTTTGAGTGGATTCTGACTCTCGGTGACCCTACTGGACATGGTAGAACTGCCCCTGTGGGTTTCTGAGGCTGTCACTCTGTAAGGGAGTAGGAAGCCTCATCTTGCTCCCAAGGAGCAGCGAGCGGTTTCGAACTGCAGCCCACCACATAACGCACTACGGCACCAGGGCTCCTAAGAAGGCCACGGTAACAAGCTCCTTGCCCCGACTTTCTCGCCCTTCAGTACAGCTCACCTGTTCAGCCTCCCACCTCCCCCACACTCACACATTCCCGCTGAACCCAGGTGAGAGCTGCAGGTGTTTCTCATGTGCCTTCTTCTCTACATCTTCCTCGTGCTGGTCTCTCTGCCTGGACTTATCTTCCCCTCCTGTTAGGCCCCTTCTCTTCGCTGCAAGTCCAATGCTTCCTTGGAGATGAGAACCCACCACGTGTCTACTACTCACCACCAAGTCGAAGCCGACTCTTAGCAACTATAGAGCAGAATGGACCCCATAGGTTTCCTCGCCTCTTATCTATGTAGCAGCAGATCGCCGGGCTTCCGTTCCCTCATAGCCATTAGTAGGTTTGAACTGCAGACCTTGGGGTTGGCAGTCCAGTGCTTAACCATGATGCCACCAGGGTTCCTGGCATTTATCATAACATATGAAGGGACTTCAAAATATTCACATAAAAATGTAATCAAAAGATAATGGAACTTTTCCATGAACTTTTTGAAGCCCCCTCATACTAGGCAGGCAGTTCCCCCATCTACTCAAAGCATCTGAGTTATGATGAATGACATCTTATCCCTAGATGTTATGGGAAAAAGAGGGGGTGGGGGTGGAATGCATTCAGAAGATTAAAAAAGGTTAAAAAAATAGCTGAGTTAGGTGAGCATGCGTCCAAGCATTTGATGAAGACAATGTGATGGAGAGGCCGGTGGGGAACAGCCACATGGCAGGAAGGCTGAGCACAGCATTGCTTATGGATCATACGGAGCCACGCATAGCGCTCGAAAAAGATCAAGACCTGCTGGATTTAAAGGGGAAAGAAATGTTGAAAAAGAAGGGGAAAAAAATGAGGAAGGGGAAGGGGGCACTTACAGGGAGAGGATTGGCTGAACTTTTCTTCTATCTTAAATTAGGGGCTTCAGTTACTTGAGAATATGGCCTAGCCAAAGTCAGCAGGCCAATCTGGGCAGCAGCGAGGTTTGACCGTGAAATATGTCAAGACCAAGAAAGCAGGACCATATCCCTCCATTGAGGTCAATACACTTCTGAAGATGGTCTTTCCATCTCGCTAACCCTTCCCCCAAAGGATCCTTAGCCTCGGGTTGAGGCAACCACAGGTTGCCTGTATGGATAGTTTGTGTATCTGTTTGCTCTATGGGGAAAGCTGTTAGGGCCCTGGGGCCAGAGGCGGCATTGGGCGCGTGGGCTCAGTAGGTGCTGCGGAGCAGCTTGGTCAGTGCCATTCCACTCTTTAAGCTGAGGGGCTACTTTAATTCTGCTGGAACCCAGATTTCTGGGCCCATGGGGTTGGAGTACCCACCCAGGTCATTTGCCCTTAGGTGTCCTTTCAGACCATGACCTTTGAAGGAACTAGTTTACCTGGAGTAAACTAGGGGTGGTGCAGTGGATGTACATCGGGTTATATCGGGTTATAACTGCAAGGTTTGCAGTTCAAAACCTCCAGCCGCTCCAAGGGAGAAAGATGAGGCTTTCTCCTCCTGTAAAGAGATACTGTCTCCGAAACCCACAGGGGCAGTTCTACCCTGTCCTGTGGGGTCTCCAGGAGTCGGGATGGACCTGCTGCCAGTGAGTCTGCTTTGGGTTTGGATTCCCTAGAGTGAGGTCACACAGTAGCCTAGTGAGCAGTGAGCATGGGCCCTTTACTTTGGACAGCCAATTTCAAGACTGGGTCGGATTGGAAGCTGAATTCCAGAGTACATTTGGTATGTCCTTAATGACCAGTGTCATTTTACAGCTGTATTGGAGCTTAGAGTCTAAAGTGCTTGGTTTAGGAAAAATGACTGCCTTTGGAGCCGGACACCAATGCCTACTCCATTTGAGTTCTTCCTGAGCGTTAACCTGCAGTGTGTCCATCCATAGTCCCCACCTGGGCAAGTCTGGGGACAAGCAGCAGCTGTGCCCTCAAGCTTACACCGAGGACCCGGGAGGGAACTTGCCCGCATGCGTCTTCAATGCTTTACTAAAAAGAGACACCTACTGAAAAGTTGGGATCCTGGTGGCTTGGACTCAGGGCATCATGGCCAGCAGTCATACCCCAGCCACCTCGCATCCAGTTAGTCGAAGCCCCAGAACCAGAACCACTCCTGTAAGCACTTCAATCTCCGTCACCTACACATCCCTGTTGTTCATGGTCCTTTCTCCGTTTCTACAGTCCTGTCTGGGACAGTGATGAATTGACCTGCCACCCACCTGGATCTCATGATGCGTTCCTGGGTCCTCATAATCTATAATTAGCCCCAAGGCCATGAAGTCATGAGGACCAACCTCATACCAATGGTTTCCCTCATCCGATGATTGACATTGTCCTGTTCTACTTGTAACGAAAGAGTCTCAACAGAATGTTAGGAGTGGGGGCCTTTTCCCCCTAAACCTTAACCAGCCTGCCCTGGAACCCTGTACATGCACCGAGAAATCAGCATGAAGGGCATGTACAACGACCTTCAGACGGTACCTCCAGCTGAGGAATCTGCCTTCGCTACCCCACCTCTTCGGAGCAGCTTCCTGTGGGTAGAGGCTGCCCGACTGGAATAGAATGTATTCACAATAAATTCGCCTCTGTTTCCCTGAGAATTTTGTTTCCCCCGAAGCTGGAAAGGCTAGAAAGCTCACGATGCCCTCCAGGTTCCCGTGCAGACAGGCTTCTGTCCGTGTGAGATGTGCTCCTGTGAGGCTTGGAGCCCAGCACTGGGCCCGGGTCCTGCGTCCTCCTTGGGCTGAGCCTGCTGGTGAGAAAGACCAAGAAATCAAGAAGCTTCTCCGTGGTGCCTTACCCTTGCCCACGCTCCCCACCTCTGGGCTTTGCAAGGCTGTCACAGTGGCAGATGGCCTGAGTGTGCTCTGTGCACGTGCCAGGCCAGAAGGTAATGAACAAGGAGAGAGTTGGAAGAGCGTATCCGGCAACACACTATCTGTTAAGTAACCCAGGAGGGGTGAGGTCTGTTTGTTTGCTCTTCCTGAGAAGAAACCCGCTGGATCAACTCTATGGCAGAAGCTCAAGCAACAACTTGTCTGTGTTCCAAATGATGTTCCTCCTCCCCAAGGTCAGCTGGCACCACACAAAGACAATGCTCGACATCGTGTTTTGGTGAGTCATGACCAGGGTCTTAAAAGGTCTTGAGTGGCCATCAAAGGTGCAACAAACCACTGGTCTCTCCCCATCGGAGGAATGAAGAGTGAGAAAAGTGAAGGCCCATGGAAGCGATTAGTCCAGTGGAAGAATGGGCCACAGAAACGGCAGTTTACATGATCCTGAAACCAGAAGAACTAGATGGTGCCCGACCACCAGGGCCGACTCTTCTTGACGGGATCACATCAGAAGATCCTAGAGAGAGTGGGAGGAAAAGGTGGAACAAACTCTAAGTACTAATCAACCACAACAAAAAACTAACCCCACAGCTATCTAGTGGATTCTGAGTCACAGCACCCTTACGGGACAGAGTAGAACTGCCCCTATGGGTTCGGAGACTGTAATTCTTTCCTGGAGCAGAAACCCCCATCTTTCTCCTGAAGAGGGGCTGGTGGTTTTGAACTGCTGACCTTGTGCCTAGCCGCCCAACACGTAACCACTGTGCCATATGCTTGCTGGTCAGAGGGAGCCTGGTTGAACCACCAAGACTAGGAAATAGTCCTTAGTCGCCTCCACGGTTCAATTTTCACCCCAACAACAGGTCTATACGGGGGACAAGCACACTAGGGTGGTATTCACACTTCAGAATAACCCCCCATTTGAGATGAAAGGGCAGCCATTCCAAGGAGCCAGTGCAGGAAGGTGAGGAAAGAAAGGGATGGAAACAGGAACCACAGTGTCACATGGTGGGATGTACGGTGCCACATGGCGGGATTGCAGTGAGCGACGCGAAGCAACGTGTGCATGAACTGCGGGACAGAACTCTGTTCTGCTCGTCACCCAATTCACCATCAAAAGTGAAAACAAAATCAAACCTGCCAAATGATGTTCGTCCTTCCAGGGAGACCTTCCTTGGAGTTAAATCCTAACATCACTTATCCGCCTCTAGGTGAGCACCTGCACTCCTGGGTCCTCAGTTTCCCCATCTGTCAAACAGGGCTGATGAGCCTGCCCACCCACTCCTTTGGAGGTCCTGGATCTGGGTGTGCTTGGTAGACTGGAAATCCCCCCGGAAGGTTCTCTCTCTCATCCTCACCAGCAGACAATCCGGGGTACACAGCAGCAGTTCCATCCCCCTGGACAAAGGATACACCCCAGCAGTGCTCAGGGAGCAAAACTCCTCACCCCACAAAGTCTGACTTGGGGCACCCAGGAGCAACCCCACCAAAAGAATTGGCGGTCGACCCCTCCCCAGGCGTGGAGGCCCAGGGGCTGGTGGAGGCAGATCAGGTCCCCACAGGAATGCACCCAGGAGCCAGAGAAGAAGAGGGCTGGTAGGCAGGGAGCAGAGTCAGGGCCAGGGCCAGGGGTTCTAGCCACAGAAGAGGAAGCCAGAGACCCCCTTACAGTCCTCTAGTGGCACTCTGTGACACAGTGAGATAAGATGAGAGGGGCCAGGAGCTTAAGACCTCTGGAATCTAGACCCCCTCTGACATGGGGTCACCTTGTCCTCCAGGACAGGCCTCCTTCCCTCTCGGGGCCTGCTCCCCCCACTTGTAAAACAGAAATTAGATGGTCTCCAAGTTCCCCCTCCATGGCGCCCTGGTGTCATAATAGGTCACATGTTGGACTGGGAATGACAGGGTTATCCATTCGAGCCCACTACTCGTGTCGCAGAAGAACGCTGCTGCTCCCTGCTCCCACAAAGATGTACAAGCTCAGAAACCCAACAAGGCAGTTCTGCCCTGTTCTGTGCAGCCTTCGTTACTTAGCCCTTTGCAGCCCCCCTCCAGCCCTGAAATCCCGTGGTTCCGGGGGGGGGGGGGAACTGCCCCTGTGTGGTCACCTGCTGCTGCAAAGTCCTCTTTCCTGGGAAGCCTGCTCAACAGACCTTCCGAAGGGACTCTCTAGATAGATCCAGTGTGTTCTCCCGCCAGGGCCAAGGGCTCCAGGCGGGCTCCCTCTTGGAGCCCTTTCTCATCAGGCCTGAGAAACCTCCCGCCAGGCTCTGGAGGAAGTTTCTCTGGCTTTCCACAGCCATCCCTCCATTTCCAAATCAGCTCCTCCAGGGGTGTCTCTCCCCACCCACCCCAAGGCTAGCACTTATGCTAGGGTCGCAGATGCCCAGCGGACACGTAGTAAATATGGGTGTCGCTGAATCAAATCGAATTGAATCGAGTCTTCACTGGAGCCCAGCTGACATGGTGAATGATGGACAGGTGATCTCCCGTGGCGTGGGCGCTCACGGGCTCCGCCATGGCTCCTGGGGAGGCCGGCAGACAGACAAAGTGCTTCCATCTCAGCGGGAGGCACCAGGTCAGACTCTTAGGAGGAATGAATAATATCCAAGGAATTCCGCCGGAACAGTGGGGGGGGATAAAGGTTCTTCCAAAAAGGCCTAATAGCGAATTTTCTGGATTTTCCAGCTAATTTGAAGGTATCTACTTGGAACATTTTCTTGTCAGGAAAGATTTTAAAATACATTCATTCCGTGTGACATGATAATTGGGCCAGGCTGGCTGATGAATGCCTTTTATCTGTTCCGAGTTATTGTTCTCGGGATCGCGCTGCGGGGCTGGAGCCGGCTCTTGGTGAACCGCACAAACACGGGTGCTAGTGAAGAATTCCTGGCCTGGGATGCAGCCTAAATGTCAGCGGAGGAAGGAACTTTGGAGATTAGATAAGGCAACTTCCTCGCTGTGTCCCTGGGGGACAGAGCCCAGCGGAGGGACAGGGACTGTCCTGCATCCCACAACACGGGGGTGGCCGAGACGGGACACTGCCTGGGTGTCCTGACTCTTGTTTCCTAAGACTGCCGTGGAGAAAGGTCTGGGACCTGATGGCCTTTGTCCCTCGAAGCCTCTCCTGCCCCCACTGGGTCCTCTCCTGGCTCAGACGGCACTCACCTACCTCACCCAAGGCCTGAGCTGCCAGCAATTGGGTTGGGGGGGGGGGGGCAGGAGGAGGGGAGGCATTTCTAACAATTGGCTTTTCTCAGCTAAACAATGTCATTCACCAATCAGCCATTTATTTTTACAAGCCCTTTCTTCTCTCTCTCCTGCTTTTAGGTTTCCTTTATTTTGCTGCCTTTGGCTTATCAAAGGCAAGTCCCCAGGCCTGGCCATCTGTAATTGGGGACCCAGGCACCCACCTTCCTGCTTCACGATCCTCTCTGAGCAAGAAGGACTGGCTTGGATTTATTTTTCACCTTGCTTGATCTTGATTTTTGGACAGAAATGTCTTCTTTTTTTTGCTTCCTGCTTTTAAGCTCAGCTCTCCTTTGGGGATCTCTGAGCTCTAAGTCCTCACTGCTCCCCTGCCCCACAAACAAAACAAAACCCACGCCCATCAAGCCTATTCTGACTGGCAGTCCCCGTCCGTCCGCAGGCTTCCCACAGCTGTCAATCCTGGCCGAGTTTAAACCGCTCACCTTGCTGTTGGCTGCCGAGCGCTTAATGCCTGTACCACCAGCACTCCTCGGGCTAGCTACACACACTGGCATTTTTCTCTGTGAAGACAGCACTTCCTTTCATTAACATTTAAGGAATCGTCCATTGGAATTACAAAGTTGACATTTTCATTGTTTTCTTTAGAAAACACCTCCATGTTAATCGTCTGTGGAGGGACTTCGTTTTCCACAAAAATGAGATAACCAAGGGCCAGGCGCAGTGGATCTGTGTGTGCACATATGTGGGTGTTTGCTTGCGCATGTACATCTGTGCTTGGGGGCTTGTGTTTGTGTGTCTAAATGTATATCTGACATGGTACCTGTAGCTGTGTTTGTCCAGGTGCCATTGGCTTTATGTATGTCTCGGTTGGTGTGTGTGTGTGTGTGTGTGGATAAATCTGTGCAGATCTAGAGGTGTGCATCTGTCTGTGGCTACAAGGAATGTGGATACGTTCATTGTGTGTCTGTGTTTCATAGCTATTTTAATGTTCCTGAGCCTATGTTTACATGCACATGCGCTGGTGTGGACATGCATGCAGCTATCTGTGTGTATCGTAATCTAGACGTTTGTGTGTATCCAGTGTCTGAATATAGGCACATGTGTGTGGGTATGTCTTTGTCCATGTTTCTCTACTTCAGAATTGGCCGGTGAGGATGCTCAGATTTCGGTCTAGTGCCTCCTATATACATGCACACAGCATCCTCTAGTGGACTTAAGGGGAAATTACTCCAAGACAAAAAGCTAAACAAAAAGGTCTGAATCACCTCCTATTCAACACCCGTTGGCCACCACTCAGAGGGTGGAGTTTCCAGGATGATCCCTGAGAGGGCAGGGTACGTGCTGTTATTATAAATGAGACCTAACAAAGTTGAACGATATGCCTAAAGCCACACAGTGGAGAAGTAGTGGAAGATAGAGTTGTTCAAGGTCAACACCAGGCTCATCCTCATTGAAGGACATTACATGGGCCAAACCCTCTTTGTGCACATGGGAACTGACACCCACAGGCAGGACATTCAGCAATAATTTGACCTAAATCAATGCAAGCTAGAGCTTGCTCACTCGCTGCGGTGGCCTCAATTCTGGTTCATGGGGGCCCTATAGGGCAGAGTAGAACTGCCCTGTGGGTTTCTGAGACTATAACTCTTTATGAGAGTAGAAAGCCACATTTTTCTCCCAAGGAGCTGGCTGGTGGTTTTGAACAGCTGACCTTGAGATTCCAAGATGTCTAGGAAGTAGCCCGACCACTGATTTATAGGCTACACAGAATCTTTATGGGGTCAAACTGCAAGGTCTTTTCTCCTGCGGGGACTGGCTGGTGACTTCAAACCTCTCAGGCCCCCTTTGAGTTAGTGACTCAACCATTGCTCCTTAACCAACAGCTTCATCAGAGCCCCTTCTACGGGATGGCAGTGGTCTTTATTGGTCTGCTTTTACCAACAGGGAGATGTCGGCCAGACACAATTAGTGGACAGCTTATCCACGGCTCTCCTTTCTTTCTGGCAGAGTTGGAATAGAATTGATATTAATTCTTCCCTAAACGCTGGGCAGGGAATTTCCCAGGAAAGCCAGCTCAGTCTGGAGTTTCCTGGGCTGGAAGGCTTTCAATTTGCTCCACAGATATAAGGCTAGTCTTTCAGGGATTTCTCTTGAGTGCAGCCTGTGCAGTTTTTATGTGTCCTCCAAGGAATAGTTCGTTCCATCCAAATCACTCGGTTTATTTTTATCGGGCTGAAGTGCAGCCAGCATTGAAACAACCAAGCAGAGTGGATGCCTCACCTCAAGAGAATGAGGGGCAGGATCCCAGGCTAGGAAATGACCTGAAATCCAGGAACAAACTTTATGCTTTTTAAAAATTAGCAGTCTAGACCAAAGGACCATTCGGCACAAAGACGTACCGTCTTAAAATATTTTTTAAAATAATGGAAACCGCATAAATGTCAAAGAAAGTTCATGAAATACGTTCACCTGGTAGAACGTGTATGTTACTGAAACCATGTAATGTATGCATTGCAAAGCCTGGAAAGGTATATACCCAAGTGTTGGTGGTTATGTTCTGAGGTCTTGAGCCTACATGGTCCTTCCCCCACCCCCTATCTTCCTGTCTCCTCCAGATCTGCTGTATGATGTACGTCCATGATAAGTGGTTCCGAGGAGCAGCATGCCCGCCCACCTCCAGTGGACTCTGGCGGACACAGGACCTGACACACAGTAGCCCATGGATAAATGCAGCAGTGAGCTAGTCTCTGAGCCAGAGGGCAGTAGCCTGACTGGTGGCCCTTCTATTCAGTCTGGGGTCTGGCTGGTGAGGCTTCACAAGGCTGGGCTTTTAGAGATGCCACCCTGGAGTCTGAAGGGCAGGACACACAGCCCGTTGCTTGGCTCTCCTGCATCTCTGGCGGAGGCCCACAGTCTTTACCTTCTCCTGTGAGCACATCCCCGAGGACTGGGTACTGTCCATTCAAGGTCCCCTGGGAGGCTGCCGATGCTCTCACAGTCCTTCTGACCAGGGCACTGCCCTCTCTGGACGCTCAGCTAGAAGCTGGGCCACTGGCTGTGCCCTCACCTCTGTGCCCTGCGGAGGTGTGTGTGTGTGTGTGTGTGTGTGTAGGGGACAACCCCGGAGTGAGGTGTGTGTGTGTGTGTGTGTGTGTGTAGGGGACAACCCCGGAGTGAAGACCCAGGCCTCAGGTCGGTTCTCCCGAAGGCTCCGCCAGCTACTAAGTGAAGAGGTGAACCCTGCGCCCTGGGGGTTGCAGAAGGACCCCTCAGAACTTGCTGGGTGTCTCCCTGCTCCCAGTGATCAGGAAACTGATGATAGTAAGTCTCCCTGTGGCCCTCGGAGCTCCTGGGCGTGGCTGCGTGAAGCCCTGGGCGTGGCCCTCCCAGCCCCTGGCCGTGGCTCCGCCTAGTGCCGCACTGAGAGTGCAGAGGTGGCTGCTGGCCTTGGGCAGCAGGCGGAGCTGGCAGGCAGGCAGTGGACCCCGCCGGGGCTTAAAACGGGCCCTGGGAGAGTGGGTGGTAGTTATGGTGGGGTGAATGGACTGGTGGAAACACTTCCATCCGCTGTCCACTCCACGATCAGTGGTAGCAGATTCTGGTCTCCTAACGGGCCTTTGACCAGCCGCCCCTCCTCTACCACAACCTGCACCCCGAGCCGGGGACCCTGGCATCCTTGCTCACCGTTCGGGTCTCAACATGTAGCCCCACCCACCCACTGCCATGATGCAGAGCAGACCCACCCCTGTGGGCAGGAGCTTCTTCCCTAGACCCTCAACATTCTCCCTTGGCGAGGCAGGTGGGCTGAAGGACCGCGGTGGGCTCCACCCAGCGGACTACCCCCAGCATCTAGCACACCATCTGGGAAATGAGAGGCACTCCCGTGTGGTGCAAGCCGTTCAACCCACTGCTGCTCGCAAACAGGCTGGCAGTGTCAGTCCAAGGCAGGTGCCTAGCAAGAAAGGCCTGGAGACCTACTTCGGAAAACTCAGCCACCGGAAACCCTGTGGGGCCCAGGCCTACTCTCTCACCGGGGCCACCATAGGTGAGGGCGGACTTGGGAGAGTTCTTTTGTTGATGCTTATCAGACATTGATGAATGAGGAAGTGAGTAGGTGAGTAAATGGGTGAGTGAGAGAGTGAGTAGGTGAGTGAGTGAGAGAGTAGGTAATTGAGTGAGTGAGTGAGTGAGTGAGTGAATGAATGAGTGATCGAGCAGCTGAGATCACAGGCAGAGAGCGAGGCTGTCACACACACAGCCAAGCCTTCTCTCAGCCCAGATGCATCTCCCCACATTTCTCACCAGCTGCCAGACCATAACGTCAGGCTCAGGTTGTCAAATAGAAGCACGGAGTTAAACGTTTGAAGCTAAACAAAGCAGTGAGCAGAGCCAAGCTTGCCTCCAGGCAAGCTGCTTCCCATTGCTGCCCCGGCTGCACCCAGAGCCCACAGCCAGGCCCATCCTGCAGGCAGCCTTCCACTTCCAGAATCCTAACCCAGCCGGAGGGTGGGGCTTGCAGCCTGTGGGAGGGAGTCCCCTCCTTGGAGGAAACTTCCCCCCAATCCTCCCATCCTGGACCAGGGCAGACGAGGCTGTGCTCAGCCAGCCTACAGCACTCATGCCCAGGTCCTGGGAACGCAGTGGGTAGGGCTTCCATTCACAGTGAAGGAAAAGCCACCCCTCTGAGCACCCCTGGGAGCCTGGGTGCTCCAAGTGTGCTATCTCGTTTGCAGTTCCCTCCAGGGTAACACTCAGAGTGTGGAGTCAGCCAGACTCAAGACTCTCAAGGGTGCTTTGGAAGAAAGGCCTGGCTACCTACTTCCCAAACAGCAGCCACTGGAAACCCCAGGGAGCCCAATTCTAGAATCCTGAGTCAGCCTTGACTCGACCATTACTAATACAAAAGGAGACTCCCAGGCCCCTTGCCAGCCTGCCCGGTTTGGGGAGAGGGAGAGGATTGGGGCTGGAAGGCAGGAACTTAGTTGTACAAGGAGAGGAGCGAGTGGGGGCTGGGCTGAAGCTCAGACAGAAAGGGTCCCTCTGAGAGATTCTGGGGTCTTGTGGGCACAGAAAGGAGTCTTGGGCAAGAGTAGGAAACCTGGCCTCAGACCCCGCTCTGCTCCGCTGGACGGGTGGCCTGGGTGGACTCCTTTCTCACTTCGGGCTTCCAATTCCTTATTTGTAAAGGGCAGGTCTGGCAATGCTGCTGGGCTCTTCTCTGGGCAGAGCGCAGGCGCCTCTGAAGTGCTCAACTGTGAAGCTGGTATCAGGCCAGGGGGCTGACTTAATGGTGTCACCTCTGGATGGGAGGCTCCTTTGTCTCACCACTAGGGAGTGTTTAGGGCCCCGCTTCTCCTCATGGGGCCATGCACAGACATTTAATATTAAAGTCCTCACTGTGCTCTGGGGAGGGGCATGGACAGGATGGCACCTGTTTTCCAAGCCTTGAGGGATGATGGGAACAGAGGTGCCAGAGCCAGCTCTCCAGCTGAATGGGATGTCGGAAACCTCCCACCGAACTCTCAGCAGCTCCGTTGCTTGAATTTTCTCCCCCTGAGAAATTTGTTCAGAGCCTCCGTGATGCCTTGGGCTGCTAACTGCAAGGTCAGCGGATCTGTGGGAGAAAGGGCTTTCCACACCCGTAGAGAATTGTCCTCTTGGAAATGCCCAGAGGCAGTTTTATCCTGCCTGATAGGTCACTATGAGTCGGCGCTGATGTCAGGGAGTTTGGGATCTATTTATTTGTTTATTCACTGAATTCATGTACAGAATCTGGTTGTGGGCAGCTGCAGGTCAGCACTGTGGTATTTGACCTTCGAGAGAGTGCTTAGAATTTTGTAGTTAATGTTTAAAACCAGGGGAAGCTGCAGCACCTGAGCGTTCAGATGCAGCTATGGGGATTCAGGTGGGTCCACTCCCAATAGAAAGCTAACTGAGATGATCTATTCAAGCAGATCACATGTATTCCCAATGACCCAGCAATGCCACTTCTGGGAACACGCCCAACGGAAACATGCACATCGTACGGGTCCCAGAAGATGTGTGCAGAAATGTTCACAGCAGCAAACCGGATACGACCCAAATGCCCATGCAAAGTACCACAGCATGTTCACACCAGGAAACGCTCCCTCACAGCACTGGGAAGGGATGCAGCCGGATGCCAGGAGCGACCACAGGAAGGAATTTCATGCCATGTTGGGGCAAAGCCACCCACGGGCCAGACTACGTAATTCCCATCTGGAGGCAAGTTCCAAACCAGGCCAACTTGTTTATGGGGTCAGAAGTCAAGATGTTACATTGAGGGAGGAATGGAGGCCTGGCAGTGCAATGGGAAAGCATGCAGCTACTAACGAAAAGGCTGGCAGTTCAAACTCACCAGTGGCCCCACTGGACGGCCAGCTACTTGGCGATCACAGCCCAGGAGATCCTACAGGGGAGGGCTGCTCTCTCACACGGGGTCTCCATGAGTTGACAGCAGTGACTGGAAGGGGATGTCAGGAGGGGTGGGGACTCTGGGGACATTAAGCCCTGTTTGCTGGTCTGTCTGGATGCTGGTTTCACTATTCTCTTCATTGCGTGCGAATTCTATACTTAGATGGGTGCACTTTTTGTATGTGCACCATACTTCACTGAACAAAATCCCTTAAGAGCAGTGCAAATTATTTTTAAAAAAGAAAAAAAGGAAGGACAATGTTGGTGACTGTGATTGTCAGGGTTTTGTTTTTTTTTCTATGCCAACCTGACTCCTGTAGGAACATGTGGGCATTGTTTAGTCTGTCAACGAGGTCCCATCTTGTGTGTGTGTGTGTGTGTGTGTGTTATTACTTGAAGTGAGCTTGTTTGTCGCAAGACTCCAAATCCATTTCAGTTCACTTTCCTCCATTTTCAGGTCCCATCTTGATTGGAGGGCGACCAAGTTAAGTGGCTCTCTGGAGGCCAGCCTCCCTCTCTCTCTGCTTCACCTTCTTGCTGACAAGCCACTTCGAGCCACGCCGATGGCAGCCAGCGCCCTGGTGATGCTTCCACGGCCATTGGATCCACAAGAGTCTGCACAGTGGAAGAAATGCTGAAGAAAAAAGAGCTAAACACTTCAAAGGGCACCTCAGGAAGGCAAAGCGAACCGCTAGCATGAACTGTGTGAAGACGCGGGGTTAGAGAAGCAACAGGGAAGACCACGCTCAGCGTTCCTCGACGAAAACGTGGAGCCCCAAGTGGTGATGTTGGAGCATTCTAGGAGCCCAATGTGGAACGGCGCAGGAAGTATCAAAAGCAGATCCAAGGAATGGGCAGAGTCGCTGTACCCAAAAGAACTGGTTGATGTTCTATCCTTTCCAAACGTAGCATCAGATCAAGAACGGCGTGGAAGGAGTCCAAGCTGCCCTGAGGGTACTGGGGAAAAAGAAGCGTCCGACTCGAGACAGGATACAGGGGCGGGAAACAACGGCGCGCTTCCTGCAAGGGTGTGCCAAGCGGGAAGTGTTGGCTCATCTCTCCCGAGAAATGTGGAAGACAGCTAGCTACCTGCCGACCATTCTAAATGCCCTCACAGAATATGGACATTGTTGAACCATGTCACCAGTACTGCACATACACTGAAGGTTATTCTAAAAGGGTAGCGGCACTACATTGACAGAGAACTGCCAGAGATTCGGGTGAGGAGATGGCATGAGGGGCAGCATTGCCGGCGTCGGATGGATCTTGGCTCAAAGCAGAGAAGACCAGAGAGACCCCGTGAGTGTTTTATGACTCTGCAAAAGCATTCGACTGTGTGATCTTAGCAACGTACGAAGGGGACTTACAGGACGCTGTGCTGTGCTCGTGTGGAAGCTGTACACAGACCAAGCTGCAGTCCTTGAAATGGGACACGGAGATACTGTGGTGTCTGAAATCAGGGAAGACACGTGTCGGTATCTTTCAGCATACTTACTCCATCAGTATGCTGAGCAAATCAGAGAAACTGGACCGTATGAAGGATGGCATGACATCAAGATCGGAGAAGACACACAGCCTATGATATGCAGACGGCACAACCTTGCTTGCCAAAAGGGAAGTGAACTTGAAGCACGTGCTGCTGAAGGTCAAGGGCTGCAGCCTTTAGTAGAGATTATCCCTCCACATAAAGAGAGCAACAGAACAACCAAAAAGTCCACACAGCTGGGCCGGTGGGCAACAGCACGAAGAACAAAGAAAAGATCAGTGCTGTCAACGGTTTCATTTTCCTGGGATCCAGAATCAATGCCCATGGAAGCAGCAGTCAGGAAATCAGACGATGTGTTTTACTGGGCAAATCTGCTGCCAAAAACCTCTTAAAAGTGTTAAAGAGCAAAGATGTCGCCTTGAAGATTGTATTAGTCCCAGTGGACTAGAGAAACAAATCCATAGAAACTCATATGCGTATAAGAGAGGTTTATATATATATAAAGCAGTTGATTATTGAGAAAACATCTCAGCCCAGTCCAGATCAAGTCCATAAGTCCCACATTAGCCCACATGTCCGATGCCAATCTATAAATTCCTCTCTAGACCCAGGAAAGACATACCAATGATGCTGAATGCAGGGAGATCACAGGCCAGTGGTGGGAAGTCTTGTGGATCCAGTGGTGTTGTAAGCATCTCAGCGCTGCCAGGGGTCTCCACATGGTTTCTCCTGGCTCCAGAGATCTGGCTCCATCAGCCTCGCTCCATGTGTCTTCTCCACAGGATGTCTCGCAGGGAGTGAGCCGTAGAGAGAGCATGTTTCCCACCTCCAAGGAGGAAGCACAGGGGTTCCCAGAATCCTCAGGAGAAGACCATGCTCACAGAGAGGCCTCATTGACTATATCCTGATTGACAGCCTAGACTCCACCCTACACTCTTAATCCTCAAATTGACACCAGATCATGAAACTACCACTAAGACTAAGGCATACCTGACCCAAACCATGGCATTTTCTATCGCCTCTTGTGCACACTAAACTGGACAATGAGTAAGGAGGACTGACGTAGAGTTGATACATTTGAGGTATGGTGTTGGTGAAGAATACTAACTATACCACAGACTGCCAGAAGAGCAAACAAGCCTGTCTGGAAGATGTGCAGCCAGAATGCTCCTTAGAAGGGAAGACTTCCTCTCCCAAACCTTGGACATGCCTTTAGGAGGAGCTGGTCCCTGGAAAAGGACAGCCTGTTTGGTACAGGAGAGGGTCATCGAAGTGGAGGAACAGATGAACACAGGGGTGTGGCCATGGGCACTGTGAGAAGGGCGCAGGACCAGTCAGACCTAACTGAAGGGGCCTTGCAACAACCAAGCCATCTTGTCCTCATCCCTACCCCGCTACCTGTGGGTGTGCCCTCAGAAGGAAGGGGCATCTATGAGGACCGGGCTAAGGGTCTTGCGATCACCCAGCATGATTCAGGTGAACCCTAACTGCAATCACATGTGTCCTCGTCAAAGGGAGTGAGAGGAAGTTTGGACACAGAACGAGGCCACGCAACCAACCCTGCTGCCATGCTCAAGGCTGTTGGCTTGGAAGATGGAGTGGATTCTGACTCAAGCCACCCTGGAGGACAGAAGAGACTTGTGCAACCTCATTTCCTGGCTGCAAATCTTGAGCAGAAGTCGACCGGCCAGGGGACCACGCCCCAGCCCCAGAGGTGCTCCAGTTTGCTGGAGGATGCAGGCTTCCCTGGCCTTCCTTGGTTGTTAAGGAGAGGAAGGATTGTGCAACTGAAGCCACGATGTCCTTGTAAGGGCAGTGACCTTTAATGACTCCCAGCGTGCTCAGAGAGGCCTCGCAGAGTTAGAGGTCTTGAGTTCGGGCTCCACCACTGGTTCTCAGCCTGGCTGCACAGCGGGACCTTCTGGGGCGCTTCCCACCAGACCACAGCCAGGCCCCATCCTGGGGATGCCCTCCCTCTGGGTTGGGCTCGGCCAGGGGCATCGGGGTTTCTGGAAAGCCATCCAGCAGGTTCCAGTGCACAGCTAGGGCTCAGCTGCCCACAGGTGTGATGTGCCTTAAACCAGGTCACCCAGAAAGTGCTGCATAGCACCCCCACAGCCACCCTCCCCAAAGCCCCGGACCAGTTGATGTTGAGCGGGTTCTGACTCCTGCCAACCGCCCATGCATCAGGGCAGAGCCCTGATCCATCAGGGTGTCCACGGCCGAGTTTCTGGAAGTACACCCCCAGGGCTGTCTTTGGAGGGGCCTCTGAAAGGGTCCAAACCAACAACCTTTCCTTTAGAGACAAGGCGCTGCTTTCACGCCCAGAGACTTCAAAAGCACCAAGTCAGTCCTCGATCAAGGCTCATCGTTTTGCTTCCTTATCCAGACAGATGGCTCCTGTTTCAGCATTCCCTACTGCTTCCCATCCTGAGCCTTTCAGCACCAAGAGGAAAGGTCAGGACGTGGAGAACATGGTGACACATTCAAGCCCACTTAACCAAGCATCTCCGACTCCAGGGCGGCCCCAGAGAGAGGCTCATCAGGAGTCTCCGCCCCTCTGGCAGTATCTGTGGGACTCGGATTCCACACTCGAAGTGCATGGCCGACATCTGGTTCAACGTCACATTGGTGAGTGCTCTGCTCCCAGTATACCTTAGGTTGTAAGAAGTTACCCACTTAGGCATGTTCGAGAAGGAAAGAGTCGGCTCTGACGTGCAGGCTGGAGTTGCAGAAATTCTTCCCCAGGCTTCTCCAGACCTTGGTTTCCTGTGGATTTGAGAGTTAGCTGGGGGAGTGGCCTTGAGTTTTCAAAAATAATTGCCTGTCCTCCTCTGTGCTCAGCAAAGCTCTGCAGTCGCAGGGGAAAGCCCCCTCCCAGCTCCAGAGAGCTCCGGGACTGGAACACAGGGGCCACAGACTCAGGGAGACAAGCAGGGGACAAGCAGGGCCCCAGCCTGTCCATCAGCCTGTCCATGGGGACTCTCCCACACACCCCCACTGAGTGCCGCTCAGGTGGCCGCCGTGGTTACAGGAAGATGACCACTGAGCAGCTGTCTGGTGATGCCACAGCTCTGTTGAGCACACCAGACCCTTCGTCCCCAGGCCTGCGGTGGGCTTTGGTTGGAGGGCTAAGGTCTAAGACCGGGGCTTCTGTGAGCAGGACGGTAGCACTGTCCCTTCACTGCCCCTCTACTTTGGTTTTTCTCTTGCTCCAAAGCAAGATTGAGTGAGCTCTCCACCCTCGCCACCGCCCTCAGCCACTGGTGTGGAGAGTTGGGAATAGACACGTCTGTAAAAGGCGCTGCTCTGTTCCCGGGAGACAGGGGGCGCAGTGGGTTTGGGCTGCAGAGGCAAGAGAGCCAGTTCCATTGGATTCTGCCCCACCCTACCCAAGTGGGTCTCTGTTCAGCCTGGGGAAGTTCTAGGCCCTCTCTGGGGCTCTTTGCCTCCCCCACCGCCCCCCAAAATAGTACTCTTTGTAGGAACCCTGGTAGTGTAGCGGTTCTGCATTGGGCTGCTAACCATAAAGTCAGCAGTTCAAAACCACCAGCCGCTCCTCAGGAGAAAGACGGGCTGTCCACCCCCGTACAGTGTGGCAGTCTTGGAAACTCCCAGGGCCAGTTCTACCCTGTCCTACAGGGTCGCCATGAGTCAGTGTGGCCTCGATGGGATCAGATTTGGTTTGGGGGCAAGACTGTTCATTTAGGTCAGCGGTTCTAAACCTGTGGGTCACGATGCCTTTGGGAGTCGAACGACCCTTTCACAGGGGTCACCTGATTCATCACAGTAGCAAAATGACAGTGATGAAGTAGCAGTGAAAATAAATTTATGGTTGGGGGCCACTACAACATGAGGAACTGAATGAAAGGGTCGCGGCTTTAGGGAGGTAGATAACCACTGCTCTAGGTCCTACCATCACAGTAATGAAACCTCTGGTGGACAAGGTGTAACAGAAAAGCTTTAAATACTCCTTTACCGGGTGGTAAATAGTCAGTGTCTGTGCCCCTCAAGAGTCTCCATCCCAGCACCAGAGGCCCCCCCCCCCGGCACTCCTGAAACCTCCCAAGACCAACATCCCCAGGAGTAAGGCTGGCCCAGCAGACACAGGGTCCAGCACAGAATACAGCCAGGCCTGTGTCAATGGGTCAGAGGCCAGCTGTCCTGTCGGGCAAAGTTCTGGATGCCATCTCAGGGCCTGGGCACTCCCCACTCTCCATAAGCCCCAGAGTGCCTCTCTGATCCCTCGCACACTGAACTTGGGCCCCAGCTGTGGAAGAACTAGGAGTTCAGCTGGGAATGGAGCCATTTCTGAGCCTGCAGGGCCCTGCACTGTCTGCCCGTGCCCTTTCTTAGTTCCAGTCCAGGAAGTTGGCCCCAGGAGGGAGCCGTGGCCACCAGGTCTCCAGACCTGAAGATTGCGCTCCTGAGTTTCCTGCCCAAGCCACGTCCTGCTGCCCGTTCCTCAGGGACGGCGTCAGGCACTTTCATCCTAAAGGTCAAGGCTGAGAAAGAGTACCAGGCCACAGAGCCCCCAGGGGTCGCAGGAAGCTGGGGGTCTCAAGATCCAGCTACAGCTCCTTTGGACTTGACAGGCTAGTGGGCATCTGGGTCTGTGGTCTAGTCCAGTCCCCTATGTGCAGAGGGTGCATGGTGAAGTAGCAGCCTAGGCACCAGGTCTCTGGACAACTAGCCAAACTGCCCCTCATGCCTGCTTCCCTCTGACAGTCCACCCTTCCCTTCACTCTGCTCTGGGGAAGGGACGGCCCCTGAGGCCCCTGTCGACCTGAGCAGGTGTGCCAGCCAGGGGAGTGCCATCCTTACCCCTATCTCAGGACTATTGCTCACACCAGGATACTGCCTATCTGAGCCGGTTGTTTGCCTGCCCCACCCAACACCAGCTGAGCCTGTGTTGTGCATGGCACCAGGCAGGGGTCTGGGCCAGGCCTCACTGTGGACTCCTTGCAGGATCTGGGGACCTCCTTTCTCTACTCAGTTCCCAGGCACAATGGCAGCCAGAAGCTGGGAAAGCCCTCCAGCTTTCTGATCCGATCTTGATCTTGTAAGGTGAGGGGTGGGGTCCGAGCCCTGGTGGGTGAGCTGGCAGGTCTACCCAAGATCGTCAAACTCAAAAACACAAACTCAGCCATTGAGTCGATTCTGACTCATAGAGACCCTACAGGACAGGGTCCAGCTGCTCCCGTGGCTTTGGGAGATTATGACACTTTACAGGAGAAAAGGCTTCATCTTTCTCCGTGGCGCCATCAGTGGTTCCTTACCATTGGCCTTGCAGTTGACAGCCCATTGTATCACCCAGGACGCCACCAGGGCCCCACATGGGGATCTCAGGAACCAGATTTGGAGATGGGAAGGGCATCGGCCGAGGCCAATTGCTTAGTGCTTAAGAGTAAGACATTGGCAGCTCCAGAACCATGACGGCCACTGTGGGATTCCCTTCTCTCTCTGCACCTCAGTGTCCACGAGCGTCCGTGTCTGAGACTCCGGCTCCCCCCGCCTGCCTCCCACAGTGCCTGTCTTCCCACTGAACCACAGAAAAGGAGGGTCTAGATGCTAGCCAGGCACGGGGTCACCCACATGAAGATGATGCCTGCCCAGCCTCCCTTGCAGCTAGTAGGACCGTGTGACTAACTCATAGGCAGCAAGGTCGCCTGGGAATGCTCGGGGCATCTTTGGGCTCCCTCCCTCTCGACAGCGGGCAGAGCACTTTGCCTGCCTGCCTTCTGCATCCCTTCCTCGAGTCTGCTGCCCGGAATGTGGACGTGGTGGCCACCACATTATACCGGGAAGAGAATGGTGACTGTTCACTAGGCCCGAAGGAGTCCTGGTGGCACAGTGGTTAAGCGCTCGGCTGCTTCCAGTGTCCTGCTGGGACCTACCCAGCAGCTCTGCTGGAGGGAGGCCCGGAGGCCCGCTTCCATCGGGATGGCCGCCAGGAAAACCCTTGTGGGGATGTTCTGCTTGGTCCCAGGGACTCGCTGGAACCTACTCAGGGGGGCAGCCACAGGGGTGTCTGAGGGTGAACTGGGAGAAGCCTGGATCCTTGAGGGTCCTTTAGGCACTCCCTGGACCTCTTGCCTCTGGGCAACATGGGGGGACACATGTGTTCTGCTTTGGTCTTGTTTTCAAAGAGAAATCAACCCCCACCCGTGTAAGGCACCGTCATTAGGTGCTGGATCCAATCCCCCCTCACTGCCACGGGGGCTGACTACAACCAAAGGCTGTCCTCTGGCCAAGTCCCTCTTTAGATCCCATGTCTTGTGTCCGCCGAGTAAACCTGCAAGCTTCCAAGCATGGCATCGGGGCCCCTTGATGATCTGTTCCCCGCTCACTGCTCCAGCCTCAGCATTCCCTCTGGCCCCTGCCCTCCTGGGAGCACCCACGAGACACAGACTATTCAGGGCTCTTCGCTCATGCCACTCTGTGTTCCAGCGTGCCGCTTCTCCCGCTCCCGCTTTGCATCGCCCAGGCATCACCTCCTCCAGCAGTCTCCTTGCCCTGCCCAGGGTTGGTTTGGCGTTTTAACTTTGCACGGTGAGCAGGTGACGGTGGACAGAGCAGATCAGCAGCTTTACTTCCAGCGATTCTTGCCCAGTTTATTTCGTCCGTTTGTCACAGTCGCTTCGGTCAGGTGCCATCAGTTAACCCACTTCCTCCCTGTGCTTCCTGCTTCCTTTCCTACCCTCCGTGGACTTTGCCCTCGGTGACTGCTGCCCGATGGCTCTCCTTTGGTTGATGATTATAAGGCATGCCCACCCCGCCGGTGCTATGTTCTGCTGAGAGACCTGTCTATTGCTGGCCAGACAATTGAGCCACGGGACTGGGTTTTGCTCCAGAGAGACCTGAAGGGGGACTAAAGGCCATCGTCTTGGGGGCTCCCAGTCTCTACCCAACCAGTAAACCCACTCTCTTTTGTGATTTTGAGTTTCACATTTTTGTCCTGCTCTATCTGGGACCTTCTGGCATGATCTCTTTGAGAGTCCTTGGCCGTGGTAGCTGACTGCCATCTAGTTCAGGGGTCCTCAAACTTTTTAAAACAGGGGGCCAGTTCACTGTCCCTCAGACCCGTTGGAGGGCCGGACTATAGTTTTTTAAAAAAAACAAAACTATGAATAAATTCCTATGCACACTGCACATATCTTATTTTGAAATTAAAAAAAAACAAACAGGGCAAAAACACCCAGCGGGCTGGATAAATGTCCTTGGTGGGCTGCATGTGGCCCACAGGTCATAGTTTGAGGGTGCCTGATCTAGTCCCTTGGGTCTCAGGATCATGGAGACTGCTAATCGCATGGTCCATCCATCCACGGCTTGTTTCTCTGTCTTTCCATTTCCATCACTTCTCTTCCCTCTGGATGTTAGAGACCAATAGCTGCGCCTTAGAGGGCTCCCCAGGACCTGCTAAGACCACAGTTACTGCTCGACGAAGCAGCACATCGTCCTGGGTGAGCCACAGAATGTCAGCCAACCTGGGGTCCCTCAGGACTGTGGTCTGGAGCGCCCAGGCCCAGTGACTCATTCCCTTCAGATGTTGGGTGAGGCCTAATCGTTTCCATAGCTTTGCCCTTAGATGCTCCACCACATTCATGCACATTCATGCAGCAAAGGTAAATATACATACACAAATACCTTCTGTCAAATGTTGACGGTTTATACCCACTCTCCACCCCACACCTGTTCAGCCCGGGTGTCTCTCCCTGTATCTAATCGTAGCTCACAGTTATTGCAGGAGCGTGTTACTTAATAGCACTGACCTTGGCCGCCTTTTAACTCTTGCAAAGTCCCGGTGTCTTCTCCTGACCCCACCATTTTTTGCCAGCCTTCCTCTTATTACACATCGCCTTCCCCGAGTTAACACTCCAACCAGGGGCTTCCCCTCCCTGCCCCTACCCCTACCCCTACCCCTGATACCCACCAAACAACGTGGACACCTTGTCTGGACCCAATAGTGGTCTCACACTGCTCTTTTGTGATGGATGTATTTCACTCCATTCAATGTCCCCCAGGTCCCACTGGGCCCATTGTGTGTGTGCACCGTCCACAGATGAGCACTTCGGCTGATTCTGTCTTTTTGCTGTTGCGAATCATGCCCCCAGGTGTGTTTTATCTTGTTGATCATTTCTCTTCGACCTCCAGGTCCCCGTGGGCTGCCTTCCACGTTGGGAGAGTCCCGAGCCAGTTTCCGAGACTGTCCGCTCCACCCTGCTGAGGATGGGGTGTGTGTGATTCATCTTCACACCGCCAGGTAGAGGCCAGTCCTCAGAAAGAGGAGCTGGGTGAGGGCAGAATAATGGGGGGCGATGCCTCCGAGTGTGGATCCAGGTGAGGGGCTGAGGTGAAGAAACAGAAGCAGAAAGCATTGGCGGGAGAGAGGTGAAAGACAAGGGCCCTTATTTCTGAAGTCCCAGAAGCCGGGAGACTGGGTCCCAGAGGCCCTTGGGCGCTCCTTGGCAAACCTGCACTGCAAGCCATTGGCTGCAGGGCTGCACTTGAGCCTCTTCACCCAGCAAACGTGTGATGATCCCCTGGGGCCCCGCCAAGCCTGCGCACTTCAGTCATTGCCCCATCATGGCCTCAAAGCAGCCACGATAACAGGATGGGAAAGTCAACTGGGGAGTTTCGAAAATAGAACACTCTCAGGGTCCAAGGTTTGTGGGCCAAGGCCTCTGCTAACAGCGAACATCGCTGAACAGATCCACAGCAGCTTCCTGGGCCCCTGATCCCTGACCCCGCAGAGCCCACCTCCCACCTTTCCCTTGCACGGTGGGGAGACTGAGGCTGAGAGGGAGGAAATCACCCCAGGCCACACAGAGAGGCTCCGACACCCAGCCCCGTGCCATCTGCCCCCACCTCCCAGGGCCGTCACTACCGTCCAATTATTAACCACGGCTTAGATAAAGACATGGGTCCCCTCCCACAGTCCTCAGGGTCACCAAGGGCCATGTCCATCCCATAGCCTCTGAAGCAGGAGCCACAGCCACTGCATGGCTTAGGGAACATGAGCCTTTTTAAAAACTTTCTGTTATGAGCGAGTTTCAACACACCCACACAGTATAATAGAGCCAATTGTGCCCACCAGCCAGCTTATCTAACTATGAGCTCCCGCTGCTGTTCTGGGTTTTGTTCACAATCCTGCCCCACACCCCCCTCCCCCCAGAAAGCAGGAAGACAGCGCTTGAGCCAGAACAACCTGCCCACACCGCAACTAAGCCCTGTCACCTTGGCTGCCTCCTTTTCCGCCTAGCCCGACAGACCCCACCTGACACGCGGACTCCAGACCCCTCTTAAACATGGGAGAAAAACACACTGTGTCTTGTCTAAGAGCAATTAACGTCTCTTCTGTCTGAGGGCCACCCCCAGGTGACAAAGTGGGGCTGTGCTCCCCCGGGGGTTTTCAACACCCCCCCTTTTTCGAAAGTGGATCACCAGGCCTTTCTTCCAGGCACCTCTGGGTGGGCACCAACCTCCAACCTTTGCCGGAGCCACAAAGTGTGCGAATCCTTTGTGCCGCCCAGCCTGCTCCTCAGTCCTATTCAGGCCACTTCGACTAAGACTGACATCTCCGCTGACATGCAGAGTTCTGGCCTCCTCACAGAGCCGTCCCCGAGGCGCTCCAATCACAAGCGAGACTGGTAACAACCCCCGCCCCCACCCGGCCAGCACCCAGGAAGGCTGATCCAGCTGATCCATCCAGGAAGGCTGATCCAGCACCCAGGAAGGCTGATCCAGCTGATCCACCCAGGAAGGCTGATCCAGCACCCAGGAAGGCTGATCCAGGGTCGCCTAGACACAGGTGGGTGTTTCGGTTTGTAGGTTTGATTATTAAGTCGATACTTGGCTACATTTCGCGTGACAGCTTGCCCAGCACCTTAGCCTCTCCTCCAACAATTTTTCTAGAGAAATTGCGCTGTGGGTCACATACGATCTGCCGGCACCCTCCCGTTTCCATTCTGCTTGTCTGTGTCCGCTGACCTCGCCTCCTGGCCCTCTGGGCCTCCTCATCTTTGCTGCGGCTTCATTGTGGACCGTTTGGTCCCGAGTAGTTGGATGTTTAAGGGAGCACCTCACTCATGGCACCGTTTATTTGATAAGTTATTCTATGATTTGGCTGACAGGAATAGCTTCAAATCCCAGGTCAGAGGGTCTCTTAGGGAGGTAAGCTCAAGGGTTCCTCTAGTCTCTTCCAGTGCAGTTTGTCTGGTCTTATGATTATATATTTTTTTAGGAACTTGGATTTTGTTCTATGTTTTTCTCTCATTCTATATTGAACCTTCTACTTGGTGCTTGGTTAGAATGGTCAGTACTGGTAGCTGAGCACTATCTGGTTCTAGTCTCAGGTCAGAGAAGGCTGTGGTTAGATGCCTGCTGCTTAACCCCTGCATGACCAAGGTTCCTCTCTGCACCTGGATAGGGCTGAGGAAGGAATCCTGTTGGGGTATGCATTGGGCCCAGGGTTCAAAAACATGCACTGCTCTGTGGGAGAAAAAGTGATCCAAGGATAAGAAATAATAAAATCCAAGACCAGAGGAGGAAATAGTGTGTTAGTCTGGGTACATAACAGAAACAAATCCACAGAAACTCATGTATAAGAGTTCTATATAAAGGGTAAGTGCACATGAAGAAAACATTCCAACCCAGTGCTGCCCAAGCCCACAAGTCCAACATTAGGCCATATGTCCACACTGATCTACAAAGTCCTCCACCATCTCACAAAATACACACAATGATGCCGACTGCAGGAGGAAAGCCGAGTCAGTGAGCATGTAAGCATCTCAGCGCTGGCAGGGGTCTCCAAACAGCTGCTCCAGCACCCAAGGCTGCATCGGGGTAGGTTCATTCAGCTTCTCCCCGGGGATGTCTTGCAGGAAGTGAGCCTTGCCAGCTGAAGCAGGGAACTGGCTAAGGCAGCTGCATCCTGGTCCGACCATTGCAAAGTAAGCGACATGAGACCTAGAAAGGCGAGGCTCACTGAGCCACTTATTCCCCGCCCCCATGCCCTTCAATTAACCCTACATGTGTTTATCGGCCAGGTTGGAACAATAAACTAACTATCTCAAATGGTATGAGAGCTTAAGTTCTGAGCACCTGATTTGCAGAAGGCTCTGTGTGACAGTGAAGCCCTAGATCCATCAGCAGAGTCCTCACTTGGATTAAGCCTCCAGTGAACTCCCTCTGACTCACCAGAGATGTGAGTAAATAGCTGTGGTAGTTACATAATCTGGTGTCAATTGGAACTTGAGAGGATTAAGAGTGAAGGAGTGGAGTCCAGTCTGTCTAGAGGCCAAGGAGGCCTCTGTGTGGGTATGGTCTTCTCAGAATTCTGGGAATTCCTGTTTTTCCTCCTTGGAGGCAGGAGACTCTTCTCTCTCTCTGCTGACTCCCTGTGAGACATCCCTGTGGAGAAGACACATGGAGCTAGGCTGATGGAGCCAGAGAAGCCACATGGAGACCCCTGCCAGTGCTGAGATGCTTACAATACCACTGGATCTGTAAGACTTCCCACACACTGACCTGTGATCTTCCTGCATTCGGCATCATTTGCATGAGTTGCGTGAGTCTGAAGAGGAATTTATAGATTGGTATTGGACATATGGGCTAATATCGATCGGACTTATGGACTTGATCTGGACAGGGCTGGGCCGTTTTTCTCAATGTTCAATTGTTCTTGTATACAAAGCTTTCCCTCTCTCTTTTTAGGTGTAACAAAATATTCTTATTTTTTTAAACATTTTATTAGGGACTCATACAACTCTTATCACAATCCATACATACATCAATTGTGTAAAGCACATCTGTACATTCTTTGCCCTCATCATTTTCAAAGCATTTGCTCTCCACTTAAGTCCTTTGCATCAGGTTCTCTTTTTTTCCCCTCCCTCACCACTCCCCCCTCCCTCATGAGCCCTTGATAATTTATAAATTATTATTTTGTCATCGCTTGTCCTGTCCGATGTCTCCCTTCACCCCCTTTTCTGTTGTCCATCCCCCAGGGAGGAGGTCACTTGTAGATCCTTATAATCAGTTCCCTCTTTCCAACCCACCCTCCCTCTACCCTCCCAGTATCGCCACTCACACCCCTGGTCCTGAAGGGATCATCTGCCTTGGATTCCCTGTGCCTCCAGCTCCTATCTACACCAGTGTACATCCTCTGCTCTATCCAAACTTTCAAGGTAGAATTCGGATCATGATAGTTGGGGGTGTGGGGGGAGGGAGCATTGAGGAACTGGAGGAAAGCTGTATTCTTCATCGGTGCTACATTACACCCTGACTGACTCATATCCTCCCCTAGACCCCTCTGCAAGGGGATCTCCAGTGGCAGACAAATGGGCTTTGGGTCTCCACCCTGCACTCCCCCCTTCATTCACTCTGGTAAGATTTTTTTTTGTTCTGATGATGCCTTATACCTGATCCCTTCGACACCTCATGATCACACCGGCTGGTGTGCTTCTTCCATGTGAGCTTTGTTGCTTCTGAGCTAGATGGCCTCTTGTTTACCTTCAAGCCTTTAAGACCCCAGATGCTATCTCTTTTGATAGCCGGGCACCATCAGCTTTCTTCGCCACATTTACTTATGCACCCGTTTGTCCTCAGCAATCGTATCCTGGACGTGTGCACCCAATGATATGATTTTTTGTTCTTTGATGCCTGATACCTGATCCCTTCAACACCTCGTGATCACACAGACTGGTGTGTTCTTCCATGTGGGATTTGTTGCTTCTGAGCTAGATGGCTGCTTGTTTATCTTCAAGCCTTTAAGACCCCAGACGCTGTATCAAAGCTCTCTCTTATACACATGAGTGTCTATGGATTTGTTTCTCTAGTCTACCCAGACTAACACAGTAGCCTGCTGTCAGGCAGAGGGCATCGGAAACGGACTAATGCCGATGCTGTGAGTCCTTGTTATGGGCCATCAAGCAGGTTCTGGCTCATAATGGCCCTGTGCCCGGTCCTGTTCTACACTCACAATTGTTCTTACGCTTGAGCCCATTGTGCAGCCATGGTATCAATTCATCTTGTCCCGGCCTTCCTCCTTTTCGATGGCCCTTTACCAAGCAGGATGTTCCTCTTTGGGGACTGACCTCTCCTGATAACGTGTCCAAAGTATGTGAGACAAAGTCTCGCAGGTGCAGTCAGGTTAAAATTTAACACCTTATCATTTGTTCTCCCTTTTGACCCATTCAAAATTTGTTCTAGTTTTGATGATTGTCTGTTATCTTGTCAACTAACATTTCTCTCTGCTTAATTTTGTTATTGTTGGTGGGTTTTTGTTCTGTTCTGATTTTGTTATTGTCGTTGTTTTTGTTTGGTTGTTTGCTTCTTGCTTCTGTATATTTTCCTTTACATGAAATCCAGGATCAGTAACTGTAGAGACAGTAACTAGGTTAATAGTTTCTTGGGGTTACGGCAGGAGAAGTTGGGGGAGATGGGGAGTTAATGATGACTACAAGAAATAAGAAAATATTCTAAAATTGATTACGGTGATGATTGCATAATTCTTTCTAATAAATTAAATCTACCTGCCAATAAAACGATTTAAAATATTTCAAATGAGGTTGTTGACTCCTGGAAAGATTGTCTTAGAACCAAGCAATACACGAGGAGCTGGAACCAGTTCAATGGCAGTGAGTTTGGTTTTGAGATGGGGCTAGGACTTGCGACATCTTTTGAAGGAGGGGACACAATTGAATGCACATTAGCATCTTCTGGTCTTATAGGAGGAGGCTTCATAACGCTTGTGGGGAAAATGGAATTAAGATCATGGTAGCTGGAAGACTTTCAGGAAGATGACGCCCATGTAGACTCACCCACTCTGTGCTCCTGGTATGAGATCAGAAGATCAAGAGAATGTGGCTGCTAGCCGGAGATCTGTGGCAGGCCAGGGATCCACGAGCAGGCCGGAGATCCACGAGCAGGCCAGGGATCCACGAGCAGGCCAGGGATCCACGAGCAGGCCAGCGATCCACGAGCAGGCCAGGGATCCACGAGCAGGCCAGGGATCCACGAGCAGGCCAGGGATCCACGAGCAGGCCAGGGATCCACGAGCAGGCCAGCGATCCACGAGCAGGCCAGCGATCCACGAGCAGGCCAGGGATCCACAAGCAGGCCAGCGATCCACGAGCAGGCCAGCGATCCACGAGCAGGCCAGCGATCCACGAGCAGGCCAGCGATCCACGAGCAGGCCAGGGAGCTGGAGCAGAGCTCTTGTCTGCTCTTGGCTGTGAAGACCGAGCTAAGTCAGTTTCCAAGGACATTCTCAGCTAATGGCAGCAAGGTGGTCAACCTGCTTCCCCTCACATCCCTTTCCAACTCCAAACATCAGAACCACAGCCCTGAGGATAGAGGAAGAGGGGCGGAGGGGAAGGGGGAAAGGGGGAGCAGATAGCATTGATGACCATATGACCCCACTCAAGGGGAGTGAGCAACAGAACTGTATGCAGATGGATAGAGTGGGTGCTGTAAGATACAGCAATTATTAATAAATAGATAAGGGCCTGGAGGGGAGGGAAGGGGAGGGGAGGGAAGGGAGAGGGCAAAGGGGAGCTGATACCAAGGAGTTCAAGAAGAAAGAATATATTTTGAAACTGAGTGTGACAGTAATTGTACAAAATAGTGCTTGATGTGATTGAACTCTGGGATGTTATGATACCTGGAAGAGCTCCCAATAAAATGATTTTTAATAGATAATTTATTTTTTTCCACAAATCTTTGGAAGCCCCCTCATACTCTTGTCTTTGTTACTCAAAGTGACCGGGCACCAGCAACTTTGGTACCACAGTGGAAACACACGCCATACGGTTCCCAGAATATGCACGATCCTAGGACGGGCAGTGCTCCCCCCCCCCACCCACCCCCCCCCGCTTTCAGGGGAAGGGAAGAGGCAGGCAGGCAGAGAGACAGAGAACCAAGACTGTGACAAATACTCAGGCCAATGCGGTTTGAAAATATTCAGACTTTGTTTAGAGAGCCCACATTTCACTTAGGGGGTCACTTAGTGCACTGGGATGAATAATGTATCTCCCCTCTTACACCCCCCCAAAATGTATGCCTCAGTCCCTGGAACTTCAGAATGTGGCCTTATTTGGAAACAGGGTTTTTGCAGATGTAATTAGCCAGAGGGAAGTGATACTAGATTGAAGTCTCTGGTGTTCATAGAAGAGGTGCGGGATGTGGGGAGTCACGTGACGGAGGGGGCAGTGCCTGGTGGGATGCAGCCAGGGGACACCAGGGTTTGCCAGTCCCCCACCAGGAATAAGTGTGATAAGGAAGAATCAGATTGCTAGGTACGCAGGGCTCAGATTAGCACATAAATACAAGTCAGCCTGCACTGACTTTGCTTATTGGGTAATTCACCCCTTGAAGGACTTTCTTGTAGAATCTACAGACACCCCACCCACACCTTGGTTTTGATCTTCTGACCTCAGAACTATGACCATGAACTTCTTCTGTTTTAAACCCCGTAGTTTGTTACAGCAGTCCTGGGACACAAACACTTACAGGAAGAAAGAGAAACAGAAAACACATCTGGGTTTACTTTTTACAAGCAACGCCAGTGCCCTGTCTCCATTCCCTGTCACTCCTGGTGTTTGGAACCAACCTCCCATCTCCGTTCAGACACAGAGAAGGGTGACCCCCACCCCCTAGTATGCTCCTGGAGAATAACTGCCCTGTTCAGTTCCTAGCTCTTTTTCCTGGGACTCTGTCCGGTCAACTCATTCTTCACAGCGCCTTGGATTTTCTTGAGTAACTTCCTAGACATATAAGGCTCCCAAACACTGGAAGGACCTTTTCTTCCTCCTCCAGCCCCGTGTAAACACGTCCGCGGTGACGGCTGACGGTCTCTGCTGACAGCGGCGCCTGGTATCTCTCTGTTTGCCCCTCAGTCCTCTCGTCCAAACACTCCCGGTGGCTCCAGGCCCAACAGCTATCACAGAGCCTGGAACTCTTTCGCTCGTTAAAAAGCTGAATCCAAAACACTTTTGAAAAATAGTCAACCCCCTGGGAAAACAATGTCTGCGTTTTATTTTGCCCCCAGCCCCTGCACACTCAGCCTTCCCCCCAAACCATAAATGTCAGGCAAAATGTCTGGCTTCCAGGCTCCCCAAACCATAAACGTCAGGCAAAGGTGTGTATATGGGTGGGGGTGGGGATGGGGGTTGATGATGCTTTTCAAATGTCTTGCAAGTAGAATGCTTTCGTGCGTTCTGGAGCCAACCAGAGCTCATGAAATGTCAAGAGTGAGGTGTTGGGTGGATGCTCGATACAGACAACACAATAGAAGATTAAGTCATTCCTTCGCTCTCTGAAAGCATCCCCCACGGAGACACAGGGTCCCCTTGGACCACTCAGTCAGTACTACAACCTCCTCATTGCCACCTGGCTGATTCCAACTCATAGTGACCCCAGAGGACTGAGTACAAGTGTCCCCTAGGCCGTAAAGGTAGGCTGTACATCTCCCCTGGCTGTCAACCTTTCTGTTGGCTTCTGCCACTCGGCCCGGAACTGCTCACATCTGGATCCACATCAGCAGCATATGGGAAACAAAAATAATTCCTGAGCCCCAGCTCCAAAACACAGTCCAAATCCACTGCCATCAAGTGGATCCCGACTCCTATGGACCCTGTAAGACAGAGCACAACTGCCCCTGTGGGTTTCCATATCCATCCCTTTCTGAGAGTAGAAAGTCCCATCTTTCACCTGTGGAGCGGCTGGTAGTTTCAAACTGCTGACTTTGTAGGTAACAGCCCAATGCGTAGGGCAACCGACACGTACTTATTCAGGGCCTGATTCCAAGCTGATTTGCCCCTCTCCAGGAAGTTTCCAAGTGCTGTCTCTCCCTACTTGTACTCCTCCGGTGACGGGGGGCTCACTGCCTTTCAAGGCGGCCCCTTCCATCCTAAGACAGCTCTGATTTGTCGGGAAGCCCTTCTCCACCCCCACCCTCCAGTGCTTCTCCACAGCTCTGGCTTCTAGGACCAGTCACAGTTCACACATGTTTTCACCCCCAGAAATTTGGAGGGGACAACCTTGTCCCCTGAGTTCTAAGGATGAACACCCTCCACTCCCTTTAGCAGCTCCTCACAAGGCCCAGCCTCCAACCTTTCTCCGCGGGGGGTTTTCAGTCTATCACAGGCCTCCTCAGACCTGCCACAGGCTCCCCGGGGGAAGGTGTGGGGGTGGGAGTGGGGGCCGGGGGAGATAGCGGACCACCGAGGCCTGGTGCTCACTTTGTGCCAAGCACGGAGCCTCTCTCAGGGAGCCCAATAACGATGAACCCATTCATCATGAAGCCAGTTCTGCCGGGAGCACGGTGCCCCATGCTCATGGGGCGCAAAGGGGACCATGCAAGGGGCATGCCCGCATGCTTGCTGGGGAAACAACATCAGCCCCAACGTGGCCAGAGCACAGTGCAGCCAGTGGGGTGAAGCGTCAATGTCCGGGGCTGTGATGTCCTAGGCCTGATAGAGCGGGGAGACACTCCCCAGAGACACAGCTTCGGGAAAGAACAGGCCACTCACGCAGGGAACGGGGGTACTCCTGGTCAACATGCAGACAGGTGGGGGTTCCGTGGGCATCCCTGTGGCGCACATGGTGAAGTGTTTGGCTACTGACGGGAAGGTTGTGGGTTGGAATCCATTCAGAGGCGCCACAGAAGAAAGGCCTGACCACCTGCTTCCAAAAACCAGCCCCTGAAACCCCCAAGGAGCACAGGGTTACCCGCACGGCACATGGAGGTGCCCCGAGTCGATTGCCCATGGTTAGGAATCAAACACAGGGGTTGGGTGCCAGCCTGGCAGAACCGCCAGGAGGGTGGAGGGCACAAGTAGATCCCAGCTAAACCTTTAGGACTGACTCTAACATGAACTTGGCCCCACCAGTAGCACTTGCTGTCTGAGCCACCTTTGGAACGATTTTGTTTAAGGCACACCTCAACAGCCCCAGGCCAAAGAGCAGTCAGCTCGCGTTAAGAAGTCACAGCCACAGCTGCCGCTCCACACCCAGGGAGCTGAAGAAAGGGCATAGTGGGGGCGACAGAACACCCTCCTTGATGAGAAACAGCCCACAGGCACCACAGGACCTTCCAACTCATTCCCAAACCCCATCCATCCGGCAGAACAACGGCATCTAGTTCCTATCCCAAACCCCAGCTGCAAGCCAAGCTGGGAGACACAGCTTCGCACAGCCCAGCGTGCACCGGGCAGCTCCACACGGAGTCTGTGCTCGGAGCTGTGTCCACGGCGCACAGCAGCAAGCAGGACACTGTCCAGGTGCCCACCTGTCCCCGTTACAGTGGAATCCTGTGTCACCAGGGGAGGATGTTACAGTCTGTACATAACGAAAGGAGATAAAGCCACACGCTAACACCCCCATCAGAGCTGCAAAAATAGAATCTCCCCGACAATTTCATTTGCATTCAAAGAAATGTTTAAAGGTACAGAGGTAAAAATTACCAACAAAATAAACACTAAGCCGCCGTAGTTAGATGCCAGGCTGCTAAACTGACCCGCGGGTGGCACGGCTCCACAGGAGAGAGGGGTGGCCCTGTAAAGATTACGTAAAGATTACTGGCCCTCAGCCCTCGAAGCCCTGCGGGAGCATTCTACTGAGTCACGTGGGGGTGCCCAGAGAGCACATCGACTCCCACACAACTGGATACCTTGAGCAAAGGGATTGCAGGTGTTTATCTTTGCTCCTCTCAGCCTTTTCTAGTTCTGAAAATTGTGCATATATTCTGTCTGTCCTTAGGATAAAAAGCATTTTTTTTTAATGTACAGCTATTTGCATGAAGGAATCAGGAGCAACAGACAGCAATTGGTGCGCCCCCGCTCCTGGGGAAGAGCAGCCGCGAGGGAGGGTACGGGGAGGCCGCAGCCCTTGGCGGGTGAGCAGTGCAAAAAGGAGCCGGGCCCAGCCTGTGAGAGCCTCCGGGTGACCTGGCCACACCACTGCCCGTCCGAGTCTCGATTTCCCCTCCCCGCTGGCAGCGGCATGGCCAGGCGTACTGGCACAAAAGCGGCGGTTAAGAGGCTGGGGCCAAGCAAGCTGGGGTGCAGCGCCCTGGTGGAAACCCGACCCCTCTGGCCTAGGCGGCGACAAGGGGCATCAGGCCGAGCCTCATTGGCCGCGGCTGCTCGGTCTGGGGGCGGGACCTGAGCCAACATTAAGGTAGGCAGCCGGACTAGACCCGCAGAAGGAACGGATCCCGCCCCAGCTCCTGCTACGGCCACAGGTAACCTGCCGCCATCTCCCACTAGCACCCCCACCCTCACTCCTCCGGGGGAGACCACAGCTCTGTCCCCATAAGAGAGGCTTTGCTCTCTGGGCCCCACCTCCCCGTCCAATGGCCGGCGGATCCTCTCTATGCACACCCTCTGGTCTGAGGGGTGACCCCCCAAACATTCCCCTGTTAGCTAGACCTCATGAGTGGACCAGCTGAGACCCTCTGATGGTGGCATGGGGACATTGGAGGGACTGAGATCCCAAGCAACATGAGAACCCGTGTGGGATACACAGTTAGACATTGCCCTTTCTGGAGCGAAAGCACCGAGCTAGGGCTGTGGAGATCCCGCCCACACACTTCTGCTTCTGAGCTGTGTGACCTGGGTGAGGCCCTGCACCTCTCTGATCCCCAGCCTGCTGCAGGTGGCCCTGGGCTGCAGAGGCTTGTGAGACAACAGTAGGCAAACTGTAAACTGCAGTGCTCCTTTGAACCAAGAGCCCCCCCCCCTTCTGCAAGTGGAGGCCCCCACCACTCCCCACAGACTCAGCATCTGCCGCAGGTGCCTTCAGCCCTCTTCCCTTTAGGCTTGCCCACTGGGCCCTAGGCAGCTTCTGTCCGGGCCAGGCAGAGTCCTCAGCAGATTGAAGCCGGGGCTCCACCCTGACTGACCTCCCCTGTTTCATGGGCTTCACACTTGGCTAGGGCCTTGCTGTCGGGGAATTTGTTCTTGGCCCCTGTCCACCCCCATCACCCCCAGGGGATAAATCAGGGTGTGCTGAGGTGGGTGGGGTAGGCAGGTGTAATGCAATTCAGTTTTGCTGCTAGACGGGGTTAATTAAGACTCAGATGAAACCACAAGCAGGGCTTTTGATCGGGGCTAGAGAATGACGTCAGTTCATCTAGGAACTTTTCTACCCCCCTAAATTTCCATGGATACGTGTTAGATGCCGCGTATGTTGCACAGCACCTGCCGTTTGGGGCGCCCACTAGTCCTGAGGGTCACAGCCAAGAGTGAGCAGACCTGCCCTGTTTACTATTTACCCGGTGGTGTCAATAGTTAGGGCTCTGAGCCCCTTAGGGAAAAGTTGGCCGCTGGAGTCTGCCCTTGGAAGAAAGGCCTGGTAATCTTCTTCCAGAAAAGCAGCCACTGGACACCCCGTAGAGCATAGTGGTACCGTGACACGTGTGAGGTCGCCGTGAGTTGGGATCCACTCAGCACCAGTGGTTTCCGCCTCTGTCTGTTCTGCCTCTCAGCCCCTGTGGTTTCCACTCTCCTTGGTCCAGTCCCAAGCAAGGTGGACATTTCTGCTCCCTTGGCCGCTCGCTCAGTAACTATTTGCTGAGCAGCAGTCCTCTCCAGGCACATTGTAGCCACCAAGGACATAGCAATGAGTGAAACAGGAAAAAAAAAACAAACAAAACCTTGCCCTCGCATGGTATTCTGGTGGAAGACAGAAATAAATACATAAAGCGGTAAATAGAGTATTTGCTATGTCATATGGGGGGCATTGGGGTTGGAGGGTGGGAACAGTTGTGGTTTCGTGCAGGGTGACCTGGAAAGGACCTCAGTGGCTGGGATTCCTTCAAGCAAAGAGGTGGAGGAGGGTGCCAGGGGAAAATAGAGGCGACATAATGGGTCTGGTTGAGCGAGTCCCCCGTTAGGCCCCTTACAATCTGCATTCTAGAGACCACACCACTTTTTGCTGATGTCCTGGACCAGATTAGCTGCTGGGCCTTTAGGTGACCACCTCACTGTCCCTCCCCTGCTCACCCTGGTTCCTCCCGTCTCTCCCTAGTTGTCGCTGGCATGCTGCGTTTCCTGGTGCCCCGGCTGCCCGGCCTGCTGGGCAGGACCGCCCCATACTCCTCGGCGGCAGCGCTCCCAAGGCCAATCCCCAACCCAGACGTCCGCTATAACCAGCTATTCATTAACAACGAGTGGCAGGACGCAGTCAGCAAGAAGACCTTCCCCACAGTCAACCCGAGCACTGGAGAGGTCATTGCACACGTGGCTGAAGGGGACTGGGCCGATGTGGACCGGGCGGTGAAGGCAGCGCGTGAAGCCTTCCGCCTGGGGTCCCCGTGGCGCCGGATGGATGCCTCTGAGCGAGGCCGGCTGCTGAACCGCCTGGCCGACCTCGTGGAGCGGGACCGTGTGTATTTGGCCTCGCTGGAGACCCTGGACAACGGGAAGCCCTTCCAAGAGTCTTACGTCTTAGACCTAGACGAGGTCATCAAGGTGTACCGGTACTTTGCCGGCTGGGCTGACAAGTGGCACGGCAAGACCATCCCCATGGACGGCGAGCACTTCTGCTTCACGCGGCACGAGCCCGTGGGCGTCTGTGGCCAGATCATCCCCTGGAACTTCCCCTTGGTCATGCAGGGCTGGAAGCTCGCCCCTGCACTCGCCACGGGCAACACCGTGGTCATGAAGGTCGCTGAGCAGACCCCGCTCTCTGCCCTGTACTTGGCCTCCCTCATCAAGGAGGCAGGCTTCCCCCCCGGGGTGGTGAACATCATCCCAGGCTACGGCCCAACGGCAGGAGCAGCCATCGCCCAGCACATGGACATCGACAAGGTGGCCTTCACGGGCTCCACGGAGGTGGGCCACCTGATCCAAAAGGCAGCCGGCGAGTCCAACCTGAAGCGAGTCACCCTGGAGCTGGGCGGGAAGAGTCCCAGCATCGTGCTGGCCGACGCCGACATGGCCCACGCCGTGGAGCAGTGTCACGAAGCCCTCTTCTTCAACATGGGCCAGTGCTGCTGCGCCGGCTCCCGGACCTTTGTGGAGGAGCCCATTTATGACGAGTTTCTCGAGCGAACCGTGGACAAGGCCAGACGGAGGAAAGTGGGGAACCCCTTCGAGCTGGACACCCAGCAGGGGCCCCAGGTGGACCAGGAGCAGTTTGAGCGGATCCTGGGCTACATCCAGCTTGGCCAGAAAGAAGGGGCGAAGCTTCTCTGTGGTGGAGAGCGTTTCGGGGAGCGCGGCTTCTTCATCAAGCCCACCGTCTTTGGTGACGTGCAGGACGACATGAGGATCGCCAAGGAGGAGATCTTTGGGCCTGTGCAGCCCCTGTTCAAGTTCAAGAAGATTGAGGAGGTGATTGAGAGGGCCAACAACACCAGGTACGGCTTGGCCGCTGCCGTGTTCACCCAGGACCTGGACAAAGCCATGTACTTCTCCCAGGCGCTGCAAGCCGGGACGGTGTGGGTAAACACCTACAACATCGTCACCTGCCACACCCCGTTTGGGGGCTTCAAGGAATCTGGCAACGGAAGGGAGCTGGGAGAGGATGGGCTTAAGGCCTACACGGAAGTGAAGACGGTCACTATCAAAGTTTCTCAGAAGAACTCCTAAGCACGGCCACCGTGGGACCCCGTCCAATGACCCCAAATCATCCAGACCAGCTGCTGCCTTTTTTTTTTTAATGTGATGGACCTCCTTTCTTCATTCTCAATGAACTCTTCGAGGGAACCCCCTACAAATAGCACCATCGATGTCAGGGCTACTGTAGTTCAAGCAGGTATGGGGAGGGGACCTGGATTCCTTTCTAACTGCTCCTTAAACCCAGGCCTTTGGATGACCCTCCTCCCAGTCCCAGTCAGGAGACCTGAAACGTCTCTGGGAAGACACATGGAAGCGATTGGAGGGATGTTGTTCGTCCTGCCCGAACCGAGGACTTTTCCGAGAGTGAACTTGATGGCTTCATGGATGTACTTGACTCAGGGGGAAGTTTGAACCACGTGGGCCCCGAATCTGGACCCTACTCTTCCTCGATCGACTTCTCTTCCAAGTCCCAGTCGTCACTGTTTGGCCCGTTTGCACTTCATTCTGCTATTGAGTTCCCTCGAGGTGAGAGAAGAGGGAGGCAAAGGATGCATTAGCAGGAGCACACCCCCCAAAGTCAACTCCACGCGTCCACATTTCCATCCGCTGCGGAAGCAGAGGGCGGCACAGGTAGACGAGGGGCTACTGTCTGGCCATGAAAAGGGACGGGGCCCCCATACGCGCGATAACATGGACGAAACTTGAAAACGTTTGGCTGAACCAACGAGGCTGTCAGCAAAGGCCCCATACTGTATCATTCCATGTCAGAAAAGTGCAAAACCGCCAAGAACATAGCACGTTCAGAGCAGTCCTCGACGCAGCACGTCGACTCCTAGCGGTTGCCGGGCTGGGAGGACAAGAGACTGGGAGGGAGTAGCTAGTTTCTTTTCTAGGGTGATGAGAATGTTCCAGAATGAAGCTGCGGTGATGGTTGCACCCCTTTGCGAATAGACTAAAAATCACAGGATCACTGTAAAAGGACACATGTTTATGGCACATGAGTTGTAAACTCCATTTGAAAATAAAATTAAGTCAGTAAACTCATGCATTCTACTTGTAAGTTCATTGTATCTCAATTTTCTGTGCTGCTGGACATTTTACAGAGTCTTATGAATGGAGGGAACACTGGTCACCTAGTCAAACACCCCACCCCTCCAAAGCCTCTACATTTCTTTTTGGATTCAATAATTTATTTTCTATATTGTGACAGCAATAGGAGTAAATATACAAGATCTTTTTAATTAAGAAAACAAAAAGATGAAAAACAGAAGCAACAAATGCAGACCACGCTGGCCGTGACCGACCCCTCAGCCACGGAGTCAGAAAACCCATTTAGAGAGAAGAGTTGCTGGTGTCATGGAGCTTGATTGCATTTGATGGGAAAGGTCACGTTTGGAATGAAAAAGATCCATCAGGCCTCTGATGGGAAGATGAGGGGGCTCCAACCCCTACCTGGGGACTCCTCTTTTTGTCTTCCTTTGTATGAAAAGTGAGGGATTCCACTTTGTAGCTTCTTGTGGGACAGATCAGTCCTGCCGAGAGAAAGCTGTCTTGCATCTTCCCAGGCCCACTGCCCCTCGTTATGTTAGATAAATACTGAAGTCTCACGGGGGGGGGGGGCACAACTGCCGTAGCCTCAAAACTCAAAGGCATTCGGGAGAGGAGGAGTGACAACCTATCTCATCTCTTCACGGTCCTCTAGCTTCTGAGAACGTCAAGCTTCCACTCAACTCTCTTTTGAGGAGTGATTAGGTACGGCTCCGACTCCTCTCGGGGGTGGAGTGAAGGTGATCAAGAGGGTCATCTGCCCCCTTGGGAGACACAGTCACAGTGCAAGACAGGAGAGCACACGCCTAACTGGGAAACGGATCTGTGAGGGCACACACCTCCAGGGCGCAGGGGACAGCCCCACACTGGAGGCCACTCACCAGCTTCTCGAAATGGCCAGGACTGGCCCAGGTGGGGAAATTCCCTTCGCCTGAGAATAAACCACAAGGATAGCTAAAAAGGGAGGAGAAAAACTTACTCTGGGAATGAAACTCATACCCCCACGCCTTCACCCCTCTCTCAAACTGGCCACAGGCCCACTGAAGGCTTCCAGAAGGGATGTGAGGCTGTGGGGACGAGCAGCGACTGTCAAACACCTTGCCCCAGACTTCCACACGTGAGCCATCCCTGGGCTCCTGCACCCAGGAGGGAGTACAGGTCGGGAGGGTGGAAGGGAGCTGCAGGAGGGAAGAAATGGCGGGTAGTCAATCCTGGGTGTGGATTCTCTCCAGATCCTGGCATAATCCTGAGAGTTGTTTTCGGTCCCCCACCTCCAGGGGCAGGCAGCACGCTGACCACGCCAGCCCACCTCTGTGCTCAAGACTGGCCGATTTCATGCCTGCACCCACATGTGTACCTTCAACGCTCTCCATCCCAGGGCCTTCTGGGATAGAAGCATGCCACAGTAAGCTCTACAAAGCTCAGTAAAAGTCATACACCTCGGTCATTCCACATAGCAAAGTGCATCCAGAGAAGTTGCTTGAACCAGGTCTATCCCTGCAATCAGATTCTGAAGATCGCAAACAACACCCCCACCCCACCCCCAGCTTGTTTTCTTTTATAGAAACAATAGGACTTTTTACAAAGATCAAGGCACTTGGGAGAGTCATCAATGACAGCCTAATGAAGCAAACAGACTGGTCCGGGGAGGGCAATCGGGAAGGAAAGGGCAATGTATTTCTGAGGGCCGGGAAGAGCCAGTGCAACGTCATGGGCTATTTGAATGGAAGGAACCTGCAGGCTGGATGGCGCACAGGGGGGAGCAAGGATGTGTTGGTCAAAATATGCCCATCCCTCCAAGTCTCTCGGAACCTCACCACCCTGAACAGCAAGTAGCAGTCACTGGCCTCCACAACATTTCTGTTTTGTTCTGTTTCCTCTTGGCTGGGTGGCCGAGTACAACCTTTAAGTCCCACTTGTAATAGCTCTGACACCTGCCTAGGGCAAGTCCTCTTCAGATTTCGGTCCACGGCTTCCACTGGCATTGGCCTCTTGACCCCTGCCAGCTCCACACCACCCCTCACGCCAAGTCCAGTTCTGGGGCCAACCTGACACTGCTGGAAGCTACCAGAGCGTCACACCCATAGCTCATCAGATCTATTATGGTCTTACTTTAATAACCGAATGGTTTCTGAGGAGCGATGGTGCGATCGATGGGAAAGAATAAAGGACAGCAGACAAAGCGTGCAAGGCCTCACCTCTTCCGTGAAGCCAAGACCGAGAGAGCAAACGCATTTGTCAATGGCTGTAGGTAGTCTTGGGACATGCAAGCCCCATCCGTCACATAACAAGGTAGGCAGCGTCTTACCCTAGATGTTCCTGAGCTCATTGGGGAAGTAAACTAAGACCAGTACTGGGGGCAGGCAGAGGGGAATCACCTGCCCCTGCAGCAGGAAGGACCACAGAACATGTCTACTCCCAGAGGTGGGCCGGAAGCCGCATCATGATCAGCCAAGGCTTGTAAGAGGTATCTTTAAAGTAGCACTAATATGGGGGATACTGTGGGGCATGATTTTCCATCTGGAGAATGAGACTGGGATTCCTCTCCAACTCACAAGTGGGAAGGCCTTCCTCCACCAGATTCTTGGCCTTCCAGACTCTTAATGATGAGTGTAGAGAATTTGGCCGCATACACTCTTCCCAGCCCTCAGTTTCCCACGGCCTTATTACTTCCATTCCCCAGGTGACGGGAGTAAAGGCCAGTGCAATCCTCCAGGCCAGACTCAGGTAGATGGTTGACGCCATCCCTTTCGTCTTCCGCACCCCTGGACACACTGCTCACAAGCCACCGCCAGGCCCTCGCAGGCGTGTGGGTGAGTCCCCCCAGTGGTTTCTTTCTTCCCAATTGCTCCACCCGGGCAGTGAGATGACCTGTTCCTGAGGAGTCGGGGTGGCCCCTCCCCCACTGCTTCCCTAGGATCTCATGTCAATGCCTCTGTCCCAAGCCTCAGAGCCCCTGACTTCCTGAACTGCCCCTCTTAAGGGAACTCCGGGAGGCTGTTGGCACCTGTGCACAGAAGTGCCTGTTTCTCTAGAACAAAGGGGCGGGGCAGGGGGGAGCGGGAAACAGGCGTGGGGAGCTTCTCTGGTGACCACCAACCAACATCGCAATGGTTCGCCAAAGCCATGCTGGATTTGTTTCTCAATAGAACTTTGATGGCGAGCATCTCCGTAAGGACTGCAATTGGGAAAAGACAACCCGCAAGGCCTGGTTTCCATGCCTGCCATGCGGAGGCCCACCCTCGCCTGCCACGTGTTGCACCTTGGAAACATGTCAGCTACCAGCTGGGTCCCGGGGAGGGCATGCTTCAGTGGAGTTTAGCAAGAGATTAAGAGACTAGCAAGGGCATGGTGATCTACTTCTAAAAATTGGCCAGGGAAGACCTTAGGAGCAGCGGTTCCCCCTCTTTCTATGTTTTAAATAAATGAATACACGTGCTTGCATTTAAGGCCCACTCTAATCCAGGATGATCCCCTTCCCCCGAGCACACCTGCAAAGAGCCTTGTCTTTATAAGGTAACCGTTACAGATTGTCCGCATTAGGGACTGAAGGCTTCAGGGGGGCATTATTCTGCTTAGCAGGTGGGTTTCATGAGCATCTCGCTAGTCTCTGCCCATCAGGGTGGGAGTTGAAGCAGGTGGCCCTTGTCTTGTCGGCCAGTCTCACACCAGAGAATGTGACTAACCTGCTGTCAGTTTCTCCTGTGCCCACACTGTGGGCCACGAAGGGATGCATACTAACCACGAAGTTTGAAGGTCCTTGACAATGCCCAACAACCCAAACACCCAGCTTTACACTGCACCCCACCCAGGGAGCTGCTCTTTCCATCCCATGTGAAACTGTTTAGGAATGGAACTGCCAGGGACTCCATTCCGGGTGTAAGGCTGCCCTCTGGTGGCCACTTTGTTGAGTTGCTCAGATGATTCACAGGCTAACATGGCAAGCAACCAGCTCAGTCTTGGTTCTGGGTGGGACTGAGGGACGTGAACAAAAAGTCCCTGTCATCCAGGAGTTCCTGGTGGTACAATTAAGTCACTCAGCTGCTACCTGAGAGATTGTAGGTGTGAGTCCAGGAAGAAAGATCTAATTTACTTCGGGGGGGGGGGGGGCGTTGTCTATGTCTAGCAATTAGCATAGTAGAGTTCTTCAAGTTCATCCTCTCCCTCCCTGTCTGGTAAGGAGTGTCTCAAAAGTAGGGTCTGAGCTCTGTTGGGCAGCAGCCATCTAAGACACAATGACTAGTCTCTATTTTTCTGTAGCAAAAGAGATAGAGGAAACTCCAGAATTGGAATAGGGACCTGGCTGTAGGACTGTCTCTATGAACCACAGCTGCTTCTCCCTGGAGACCAGAAGAAATGAACCGCTCCCAAACATTCTGACCAAGGACACAGCCGCAAGATCCTGATAGAAAGAGGAAAATGTGGAGCAGGACCTCTGATTCTCAGAGTCCAGACTTAATGGACCTCTTGAAGGTAGAGGAGGCTCTGAGACTACGGCCCAGAGATGCTCTCCAAACCTTGAAGCAAAATTTTCCCCTGATGTCACCTCTTAAATATAACAGGTTAGCGCAAAACAGAATCTCCACCCTTGAGTATTGTATACTTGTAATATAAACACACACACCGTATATACTTGAGTACAAGTCCACCGAAAAACAGTCGAGACATCTACTTTTACCACAAAAACTGCATTAAAATGTGCTGAAAAACTCAGCTTATACACGAGTGTGTGTGTGTGTGTGTGTGTGTGTGTGTGTGTATAACCAAATGGTTAACAGCTATTTTAAAGCATAACTAAGAAGGTTGGGGTGTTCTGTAATGGTAAGGAGTTTAAATTAATGGGCACGTGAGGCCATCACCGGGCTAGTAGGTTAATCATTCCAAATAGGCCAGGAGGAGCATGGGGGTGGGGTTTAATCAGGCTGCAGCTTGATTGGAGGGCAATGAGATACATTGCTCTGCAAGGCCCACCGGGGGCGTTTCTCTTGCTCCCTGGTGATTGGACCAGTGGGCTGCTGCTTTAGCTAGTTCTCTGCCTCAACCTGTGCGCTACACCACCTGTGGGCCAAGCCAAGCCGTGGATCATGTCTCTAGAGCAGCGGTTCTCAACCTTCGTAATGCCAAAGCCCTTTCGTACAGTTCCTCATGTTGTGCTGACCTCCCAACCATACATTTTCGTTGCTACTTCATAACAGTAATTTTACTACTGTTAGGAATCGGGCGACCCCTGTGAAAGGGGTGTTCGACCCCCAAAGGAGTCGGGGCACACAGGTTGAGAACCGCTGCTCTACAGGTTGAGGTTCCTTGGAGACCAGCTTCTCCATGCTGCTGGTGCCTGAGGCTGGTGGATCCTGTTACTGTGCTGCTGTGACAGCTGCCTCCCTAAGCCCCCCCAGCTACAGGCTGTTGCTGACCACCCCGCTGTCTGCTGCCTGCGGGCAGATCTGCCTGCCTTGCCTGAGCGAAGACACATGGTCGGCTTCCTTGACCTTGGACCTGGCAGCGAAGGGCTTCCAGCATATTAACAGTTCCACAAAAGTGAGTTGAACTGAGCCCTCTGCACTGCTGCGTGGGCTAATTAGCTATATTCCTTCTTGTATAAACCTCATATGTACATAATCTTAAGTATCCTGGTTTTGTTTCTCTAGAGAACTCTGCCCCAATCCTTCTGTTTATTAGTCTGACGCGGTGGGGTCACCATGAGCAGAGGTGACTGGATGGCTCCTGGCAGTGCGGCCCTGCAGGACCTCAGTCTGCGGGGAGACAGACACAGGCTGGGGTAGGAAATGCTAAGAGAAGTAGAGGTGCAGCCTGTGGGCTCTCGGAAGAACGGTGGGGGCGCTCGTGTTATGATGATGCGGTATTTCAAATACTAGCAGGGCCCCCGGGTGGCTAGATTCCAGCCAAGCTTCCTCAGCTGTGACAGACCAGAAAGACCTGGCAGTCTATGTCCCAAAAGGAGCACTTTGTGTGGATTATAACAGAGCTTCGCCTGACTCGCTTGCTCTGGATCCATCAGGAGGGGTCCCCTCGAGGGCCCCTGTTATGCCTGGTGAAGGGAAGTGTAGTTCCCGCAGAGATTGTGAGGCTGACTGGGCGAGTGCGAGGGGTAGGAAGGGAAGGTGGATGTAGCTGGCTCCGACGAGCAGAGGGCAAGACACCTGGAAGGTGAAGCCCCGGCGGGACCTGACGGCACCTGCAAGCACACGAGCCCAGAGAGGCCTACAACATTTACTCCAGGGCACGGGGTCAGCTGACCTCAAAGTAGGAGAGCAAGGCACGCACATCAGAAGGACCGGTCTGGGCTCTCACAGCTGAGACCTTGGCCCGGGACAATTCTGTGAATCCACCCACAGGTCCCAAGGTGTACATTCCAGGCCAGGTAACATTTTCCTGCTCAGCTCATCCACCCATGCCCCCTGGGGCTGCATCCTACTGACCAGGCACATTTGTGGGGACTCCACCGCTATTACCGATTCTCAGACTCTCAGCAGGGGCATGGGGCTGTTCTCCCCTATTCTCCAGAGCCACAGCGGCCACCCCCAGGTCGCAGTCCACCCACCCACACAAGGCCACCAAGAATCTTCTCAAGTCACCCCCAGCCACCCAAGCCTTGGGGGAAATTAGCTGACGACCCTCATCGGGACAGGACCGGATAACAGGTACCAGGTGGGAAGGGGAAGTGAGCAAAGGGGCCCTGGCCACCCCGACCACCCAAAGACCAGGCAGCTTGAAGGCAATCTATTTCAATCCTGCTTTTATTCAAAGGATGGGCTACAATGTTTCCAAGCTTGAAAAACAGCTCTCTAGCCTATCCCCTTCCTGTGTACGTGGGAAACCGACCCAGGAGGTGGAGGTGGGGGGGGCTGTTGAGAGTCACAGAGAAATCCACGCAGTGTATGTACAAGTTCCCAGGTGGGTCTCACTGCTCTGCAGTACGCCGCTGTTGTGTCGGACATGGAACAGACAGGCGTAAAGGCAGAGTCCAGCAATAACAAGGGGTCCAAATATACCACCCAGCACGAGGGGCATGGGACGGGGAGAGGGCAGTGAGAGCAGAGAGGGACCTTGGCAAGTATCCCTGAAATCTGTGACCCAGCAGCATCTGACACCCCTCCACCCCGCCTCCCAGCGACTAGCATATCCTGAGATGCAGCACCGTGTGGTGGTTAAGTGGGGGCAGGCCTGAACCCTGAGCTCCAGCCCCATGCCCTGGCCTGGGGCCTTGGGCAAGCGGCTTTACCATTGAGCTTGGTTTTGTTTGTGAACAGAGCCTGAAACCACCGGCCCTCCCTCCTGGGGCAGGACGCGACTGCCAACGGAAAAGCACCCCCTGAACCTGAAGGTCTCTCCAAAGAGGAGGGGTCCCGATGCTGCCTCCAAAACACCTTCATGGCTGGCGGGGGTGGGGTGGGGTGGGATGGTGGTAGGGGTAGGTGTCTATTATTTTAGCCCTTCTGCGAGGTCAACACACCTCTCAGTCTAGCACCTTCTAGCCCCGTGCCCTGCTCATAGCACCAGGAGGTAAGTTTGCAGTTTGATGTCCAGAGGCCAAGTCTTCCCTGCCCGTCCGGCTGGAGAATGCTGGGCTCCTGAGTGGACATCTCAGTCCCCAAACACCAAGTCCTGGGAGTCTGGAGCCTGGTAAACACCTGTCTAAAGCGAAGTCCCCTTAAAGACTGGAGGACAGGCAGGGAGTAAATAGCTGACTGAGGTCAGTTGTCCACGCCCCGCGAGGGAGCTATGGCGATGTTGGCTTTGCCGTGGTTTTTAATATCGTTCGTCTGTAAAGACTCAAAGCAAAAACTCACTGCCAACTGCCACGGAATTGATGCCAACTCAGAGCAACCCCATAGGACAGGGTAGAACCCCCCCTGTGGGTTTGAGACTGACTGTGAATGGGAATGCACAGCCCTGTCTTTCTCCCAAGGAGCAGCTGGTGGTCTCAAACTGCTAACCTTGCGCATCGAAGCCCAACACATAACCATTATGCCACCAGAGCTCCTATTAATAATGAATCTCAACACCGTAACTGCCACATTCCCTGTTAGAGCTGACTTATTCGTATCTTACTTTAGGGTCACAGGGCTGGAAGGGACACTGGCGACATCCAGCCCACATGCTATGCTCCTGGATGCAGAAGCTGGGGTCCAGAGGAGACGGGACCTGTCCTAGTCACACAGCAAGGTAAGGGTGGGCGGGGGAGAGCTCGGACGCTGTCTTTGCCCCGGTGGGCAGCACGTACCATGTCAGAGCACCGAGAGTCAGTCACGAACCAGGGTGGTGAGGAGTTGCCGAGGGGCACTGCCGGCTCAAGCCCTTTAGAGTTACAAACACCACTGCGGGAGTTTCCCTGGAGGGAGTCGTTAAAAGGGGATTCTCACACGTGATCCATTCCAAAAGTATAAAATAGCAACGCGCACGTTTCTGCTGCCGCAAGCCTGCCTGCCTACAAACTACGTATGAATCTGGTTTCATCTAAATTCTAAAAACATACAAAAGGGTCCTCTACAAGCAGAGTCTTCCCAGCTCTTCAGAAAGCAGAGCGTCCGGGGCTGGCTCTTCCATCATCCTGTGATCAGTGCTCCCAAGGCCCTAGGAGGCAAAGGAAGAAGGACGATTTTAAGTGGGGGAAAAAAAGAGCCTTATATGTCATAATCACTTGGTGCCGGGAGGGGTGGGTGTCTGAGAGGTAGAATTTAGATCCATGGGCAGAAGTTTCAGGGAGACAGATTGCAGCTTAATATGAGGAAGAACTTTCCAACTAATAGAAAACCCACACATAATTGTCCGGAGGCAGCCACCTCACTGGGGGTGTGCTAGGGCTCAGCTGGCCAACACCTCAGACCTGGCTTGGCGGGCGGCAGGAGGGGGGGGGGGTTCCATGGTCTATCTGAGGCTTCCTTTGGGAGACTCACCTACAACAGACTGTATCCACAACCCAGAGCCATCTGTGTTTTTAAACAATATGCAAGGGGACTTCAAGAAAGACATTCCCTTAGCTTTGGATTCCACTTATCCACGAACTTTTGAAGCCTCCTCTAATCAGTTCTTTGGAGACCCTGGGTGTTGCTGACTGAACAGTTAGGTTTGAGTCTAGCCTGAGGCACCTCTGAAGTAAGGCCTGGCAATCTACTTCCAAAACAACAAAAACAAGCTCACTGCCATCGAGTGGATTCTGACTCATAGTGACCCTATAAAGTGTGTTCAGAGGCTGTAAGGCTTTACAGG